>NW_028258139.1:34376230-34989346 GCF_053883595.1 Heterocephalus glaber
GCAAAACTGTTTTTCAAAATTGACAGAAATAAGATACTTTCATGACAAAGAACACCTGAGTAACTTCATGACTTCCAAACCAGCACTCCAAAATATTTAAAACAGTATCCTAGGAAAAGACTTGAGGCTCACAACCCCATGAAGCCCAGCAGAAAGAATCCATATGGCAAGACAAGAAATTAAATGCAAAGGGAGAGAATGCAACAATTGGAAAAGGTCATGAAAAGGATAAGTCAGTACATATCAGTTATAACGATCAATGTTAATGGCTCAAGGCACCATTGCAAACAAATAGACTCTCAGAAGAGGTCAAAGACCAAGATCCAAGAACATGCTGCATAAAAAACCACACTCAATTCAAAAAGAAACTCATAGACTGAAAGTTAAAGGATGTAAACAATACTCCATGTGACAGGAACCTGAAAAAAATGAAGTAGCTATCCTCCATGCAGATAAAATGGATTTCAAACCAACACTATTAAAGAGAGACAAAGAAGGACACTACATCCTTGTAAACAATCAAGAGGAAAAGATGACAATCACATATATATGCAGTGAATACTAGGGCACCCAATTATATAAAACAAATACCAATGGACATGAAAAATCACATAAGCACTAATAAAATAGTAGTGGGGAACCGCAATGCCCCACTGTCACAAATAGGTAGATCAATTGGACAAAAAATAAACAATGAAATACTAGAACTCAACCAAACTCTTAAACAAATGGACTTAAAAGGTGTCTACATAGTGTTTCACCCCACTAAATCAGAATACACATTCTTTTCAATTTCACACAGGGCATTCCCCAAAATAATCCACATACTTGCTCATAAAACATGTTTAAGTAAATGCAAAAGAATTGAAGTGACCCACTGTATATTATCAGACCATAGGGTGATGAAATTGGAGATCAATAGTAAAAGAAACCACAAAAATTTCGTAAACACATGGAAATTGACCAACACACTCCTGAACATCCAATGGGTCCAGAGGAAATTAAAGAAAAAATCAGACAGTTCCTACAAATAAATGACAATGACAATACAACATATCAGAATATATGGGACACAATGAGAGCAGACTTACTAGGGAAATTCATAGCTGTGACTACTCATATTAGGAAAACAGAGCGAGCCCAATAAAACAATGTGATGCTGAACCTCAAGAGTCTAGAAAAAGAAGAACAGGACAAACCCAAAGCTCACACAAGGGAGGAAAATATAAAGAATAGAGCAGGAATCAACGCAATGGAGAATAATGAAGCAAAGAGTTGGTTAACAAAATTGACAAATCCTTGGCAAACCTTATCAAAAAATGGAAAGAAAAGATCCAAATCCATGCAGTTAGTAAAGAAATGGATGAAATTACAATGGACCCAGGAGAAATCCAGAGGATCATCAATACCTACTTCGAGAACTTATGTGCCAATAAGATGGAAAACACAGAAGAAATGGGCAGATCCCTAGACACCTATGAATTACCAAAGTTGAATGAAGAAGACCTAAAAATTCTAAACAACCCAATATCATTCAATGAAATTGAAAACGTAATTAAAATCTTACCAACTAAGAAAAGCCCAGGTCCTGATGGCTTCATGCTGAATTCTACAAGACATTTAGAGAGGAACTACTACCACTACTCTTTTTTTTTTTTGTGCCAGGGATCGAACTCAGATCCTTCCGCTTGCGCAGCAGGTGGTGAAACCACTGAGCCAAATCCCCAGCCTACTACCACTATTCTTTAAACTCTTCAATGAAATTGAAAGGGAAGCAATACTCCTGAATTCCTTTCTGGAAACAAGCATAATCTTGATCCCCAAAGCAGAGAAAAGCCCAGCTGAAAAAGAGAACTATAGGCCATTCTCTCTAGTGTACATAAGTACAAAATTCTCCAATAAGGTACTGGCATCCAGAGTGCACAAGATCATTAACATCATATTCCTTGACCAAGTGGGATCCCTCCCAGGAATGCTGATATGGTTCAACATATGCAAATCAATAAACATAATACTCTATATTAATAGATCCAAGGACAAAAACCATACAATCATCTCAATAGATCCAGAAAAAGCATTTGACAAAATCCAACACCCATTAATGATAAAACCATACAGATAATTGGAATAGATGACCTGTATCTCAAACTGATAAAAGCAATCTATAAAAAAAACCAATCACCAACATCATACTAAAAGATCAAAAACTGAAATCCTTCATGCTAAAATCAAGAACAAGACAGGGGTGTTCACTATCACCACTCCTCTTCTATATAGATTTAGAAACATTAGCCAAAACAATTAGGCAAGTGAAAGAAATACAGGGAGTAAAGATAGGAAACAAAGAAGTTAAATTGTCATTATTTGTGGATGACATGATACTCTATATAGAAAACACCAAGAATGCCACCAAAAGTCTTCTAGACTTCATAACCAAATTCAGTAGAGTAGCTGGATACAAGGTCAACACATAAAAATCAGTAGCCTTCCTCTACACGAACAACAGACTCACTAAGAGAGGAAATGGAGAAACTATTTCTTCCACAATAGCATACAAAAAATGAAATACCTAGGAATCAACCTAATGAAAGAAATCAAAGGCCTCTATTCTGAAAACTATAACTCTCTGAAAAAAGAGATCAAGGAGGATATCAGAAAATGGAAAGACATATCCCTTGATCCTGGGAAGGAAGAATCAATATACTGAAAATGGCCATATCCCCAAAACTGCTATATAAATTCAATGCAATACCAATTGAAATTCAAACATCATACCTCATAGAAATTGAGAAAACAATCCAAAAATTCATTTGGAACAAGAAGAGACCTGAACAGCAAAAGCCATTTTAGGCAACAAAGACAAGGTAGGGGGTATCACAATCCCCAAGTTGAAACTATACTACAAAGCTACTGTGATAAAAACAGCATGGTTTTGGCAAAGAAACAGACCTGAAGACCAGTGGAACAGATTAAAAGGTGGAGAAACAATTCCAGACATACTCAGCCACCTCATCTTTGACAAGCAAGCCAAACATCCTCACTGGAGGAATGATAGCCTCTTTAGTAAATGGTGTTGGAAAAATTGAATTTCAACCTGCCAAAGATTAAAAGTTGACCTATATTTCTCACCATGTACTAAACTGAAACTGAAATGGATCAAAGATGTAAATATTAAAACAGAAATACTAAATGTGCTGAAAGATAGGTTAGGTAGAACTCTTGAAGACATTGGCATAGGAAAAGATTTCATGAACAAAACCTCAGTTGCTTGTGAACTAGTAAAAGAATCAACAAGTGAGATCTCTTCTTATGAAAAAGCTTCTGCACAGCAAGAGAAATCACCAACAGTGTGAAGAGACAACCCACAATGTGGGAAAAAATTTTTACCTGCTGTTCCTCCAACAAATGTCTCCTTTCTAGTATATATAAAGAACTTAAAAAAATCAGACCTCCCAAATTTAAAGACCCAATCCAAAAATGGGGATGTGAAATGAGCAAACATTTCTCAAAGAAGTAGAAATAGCATATAAACATATGAAAAAATGTTCAACATCACTGGTCATTCAAGAGATGCAAATGAAAACAATGCTGAGATTCTACCTCACTCCAGAAAGAATGGTTGCTATCAAGAAATCAACCAATACCCAATTGTGATGGAGTTTGGGGAACAAAGGAACCCTTATCCACTGTTGGTGGAAGTATAGGCTGATGCAACCACTGTGGAAATCAGCATGGAGATACCTGAAAAAACTACGATTAGAGGTCACATTTGAGCCAGGTATTCCCCTGATGGATATCTTTCCAAAGCAATTTAAAAGAATCATACCACAGTGATATATATGCACCCATGTTTATATTGTCACAGTTTGTAATAGCTTAAACTTGGAAACAGCCCAAATGCCCATCAACTGGAGACTGGATAAAGAAGATATGGGTTTTTAAAAAAAACTAAAATGGAGAACTGCTCAGCTATAAAGAAAGAGAAACTAGTGAAATTTATAACTAAATACATGCACATTGAGGCCATAATCTTAAGTGAAATAAATAGTACGTATATGTCTAAATACTGAACAGTGAGAAACTGAAAGTATAAATACAAATCAAAATGTATAATAGATAATATGAAATAGGATGAAAAGTTCAAAAGTGAAAGGGGAGGTGGAAAGGATGGGGGAAGGAAAGATGGGTAAGGAATAAATATGAGCAAAGAAAAAAATGGAAACAGTCTTTGTAAATAGGGAGGGGTGGAGGAGTTGAAGAGAAGGTAGGGGAATTGGGGACAAAATAAGAAACATGATGTATCTTGTAAAGGTACAAATTCCCAATGATATATGTTATCATATTGTATACCTAAAATGTACTGATAAACTTAATGAAAAGAAAAGAAAAAGAGTAGAGAGATGAGATGGTTGAGTGAATCAGATTGGCTCACAATCAGGCAATCAATCGGATTGATTGTTCAAACATATTATCCAAATATCCTGATCATCTAGCTTTTAATGAGCCACTTTCCTCTCTTTATTTAGAACAAGCAGATTTATAAGGGGATGGAAGATTATATGGTCCCCTCCTGGGTTTTCTTGTTATCACTGGGTCTGCCTTTGTACCCACTGAATGTCAAAAGGGATTTGAGGCCAATGCATTTTCTCATAATATTATCTGCTAAAGAGTGAGGGAAGATAATCCATTTTGAAATGTGCAAGTGAAGGTAATTTGCCACAGCTGATGACTTCTCCTATCTGCCAAAAGTTAATATAATATAAAAAAAACAGATAAACAAAACCAGAGAGGTTTTTCCCAACTGTCACAAGAGAGTTTAGTGAGTTGATGTATAAACTTTTTGTGAGTGGATCATTGACCATACATGAGCACTATCTCCAGTTATATAAGGACTTTTTATATTGATTATATTCACATTCATGTCTCTTTTATTTTAAATTTCATGTTAGTGTTTAGCATCAGCTTAGGAGGGGAATTTTTCTTTAGAAGGAAGATAACACATTTTGAAATGTGCAAGTCAAGGAAATTCCCCTAAGCTGATAAAGATAATTTAGAAGAGGATATAAAAAGAGTATTTCTGATGATTTATTTTAAGAGGGTCTTTTATTATCTATTTTCTCAAAATTTATTTATATTTTATCTGAAAATACTTAAATCACTCCATTTTTTTGCTTTTACTGTAAAGGAAACATATATGTATATATATGTATATGTATAAATGTATATATATGTATATGTATACATATATCTTAAAGCAATATTTAACAGTTTCAGTTTACAAATGAGATTGTGTTTGTTGCTATAATCTATGAACCTCTAGATAGTTTACCCTTTAGATTTTAAGTGCAATTCTTCTATGCATGTTGTGGTGAACTGCACTGTTATTAACTCACAGAGAGGAAAAATGTCTTCTCTTACCCAAAAAGGATCTCTGAAGGCCTGGAACAAACTCTCTTTTCAGCTGTTTTGGAGATTACTTGGACCTGGGAAAATGTGAAGAGAGTGTGTACTTGTATGTAACTTTTCTTCCACTCATGGGCCACAGTTAGTGTAGCAATTTCCCCTATGTCAGTGGATAAATTCACCCAGTTGTCAAGCACTGTTTGGAGAAATGTTACAGCCAGAGATAGACATAAGAAGCCTATAGATCATATCCCATAATGCCAATAGAAGGCATTTTACTCTCAAAAAACCCTACATTAACAAAGATGTTTTTTCAGTAAGCACGTATGACTAACGATGAATCGATATGACTAATGGAACATAAAAGTAAAAAATAACTTTTATCAATTGTTATAGCCAGGAGCAGCACTTTTCCCACATGAGAGCTTTTCTGTTTGCTTGAATGAACAACATCCATGTGACCAAGGCGGTCTACTGGACACATTCTTCCCCAGTTGAAGTACTATGCAGACAGCCTGGCATGATCTCACTAAGCTACTGGCTCTTTCCCCTCTCTACATCCAAATTCAGGGAAAATATGGATGTGATTATTGCTTCTGAGAAGCACACTTGGTTCCAGAAAGTCATGGCAAGGGCAGATGCCCAAAGTATCATTTATTCCCCACTGAATTGGCCTACAAGGCAAGGAGTGGGGCTCCTCTTTGTGATTTGTAACAAATGCAGCTGTGCCAGGCAAAGAATGGTGGCCCTCTGCCAGATAATGCCTGGCTGCTGCTTGCTGTCTTTGGCTTTAGAAACTTCCTCTTTCTTCCCAGGCTACTGTACCTCTGAACTAGAAAAGTCTGATCACAACAAATCACAGCTTTTCACATTTATGCATTTTATGTTAGGAAGGTTTGAACAGAGGCTACACAGTCTTGGGAAGTCTCATATTAGCTTCTAATTGTGGTGACAAGAAAATTTCCTTGCGTCTGGCACTCCAGAAGCAGAAAAATGTCAGGCACATCAGTTGTTTTAGTTCAGAGAGAAGCACTCTGGAATAATGGATCTTCCTCTAAGAAACAGGAATATGTTTCAAATCTCTCTTTTGAGTGTTCAGTATATGTCAAGGAAACATATCCCTGTAGCAACTATCATGGTCAGTGATGAAAAGAGACCCATTTAAGAGTAACTTCATTATAGCTTAAGGGAGTTATAAAAGAAAAAGAATGACTAAAAAAATTAAAGCCAAGAAAAGAGGAAGTGAAGAGCCAGGCATGGTGGGACACACCTGTAATCTCAGCACTCAGGAGGTTGAGGCAAGAGGATCATCATGAGTTTGAGGCCAGCTTGGGCTACATTGTGAGTTCAAGTCTAGCCTGAACTATATAGTGAGACCCTGTCTCAAAAAAAAAGAGGCATTGAAAAGTTTGTCTGTTATAGAAAATTCAATTTATAAAGCTTAATAAATATTCAATAAATTATTCCCCAAAATAAAGAGAAACAGTCAAAATGATAAAAGAGCATATATACAGAAGTAAAGAACTAAATATATATGTGATAAAAATTTGAGAAAAACAGCCAAAAAGAAGTCCAAATGAAATAATAATGAAGGTAAATTTTACAGAGTTGAAGAAAGTGTAAGTCTGAAAACTAAAATAGCCTCACTAAACAGAAGATAAAATTAAAGAGAAATTAATAGTTTAAACATAAACATATGTTTAAAGAACATGAATTATGTTACATTCAAGCAACTATGGAGGGAAAGAGAAAATTCTCAGATACCCTAATCACTATCCAGAAAATAATAAAAATTCAATGTATTAGAACTTGTAGTATATGATAAAAGTCATTTTTGGAAATTAAAGCATACATGTTTCTTTTGTTGAACATGAATGGATAGATAAAATTGTGTATAAAATTTCAAAATATTTGCAAATGAACAGACAAATTTAAGGAAAGCAAGAGAAAGGAACTAATTAATATAAAAGGTAAAGAAGTATCTTAGTCTGCTTTCTGCTCTTTAACAAAATATCTCAAATCAGACAATTTAAAATCAGGCAATTTATAAGGGAAAAGATTCATTTGGCTCATAGTTTTGGAGGCTAGAAGTCCAAAACCAAGCAGTTGTGTTTGGTGAGGGCCTCGTGTTGCACTGTAATGTGACAGAAAAGCAGAAGAAAGGACTGGATGGCACAGACAGCAGAGACAAGTGTGAGGGTAGACTTGCTTATTCATGACAATAAAAACTGGTCCCACAGGAATTGGCCCAGTCCTTGGAGAAGGGCAGGAATTCCTGTTAATAACCTAATCACCTAGCAGATTATATACCACCTTCACCACCATTACACGGGGACTGAATTTCAGGGTGTGAGAAAGGACACCATATTCCAACCATGTAACAGACAATCAAAAATTTAAAAATATAGTTATAAAGGCTAAGAATTGGTCCTTTAAAAAGTATAACAATATATAAATTCAGGGAAATATAAAGTAAAAATTAGAACATTAATGTAGTTATATATGATAGAGTCCAGGCAAGGGTACTGTCTACTCAAATGAGCCCATCAATCATCTTAGAGAAATGCAGGTTTCATTTTACTTAAGTCATGAGTGGTCCCAAGAAGATGTCAGCAGGTCACAAAGGACATGTCAATGGGTCACAAAAGACACTTCAGCAAGCCACAAGCCTGGGGTTTCTCTGACCCAACCCTTCAAAAGCCCACCAAAACCACTATTTTAAAAGTCTCTTAGTGGGCCAGGGATTTAGCTCAGTGGCACTGTGCCTGCCTTGCAGGCACAAGGTCCTGAGTTTAATCCCCAGTACTCAAAAAATAAAAGTTTCAGCCTGTTAGAGACACCTACATTCTGCTCACATAGAGAGATGAGGTTTAGCAATAAACCTGGTTGGACTATTGAGTTTGAGTCCCTTTTTTCCCATTCAATCTATGTATAAAACTTTTAAAAATAGAGATGGTTATATAGAATTGCCATAGCTATTTTTCTCATTACTGACAAAATATCCAAGACTCAAATTTAATGGAAGAAAGGATTATTGTAACTCACAATTTGTAGAAGCTTTAGTTCATAGTTGACTGGCCACAAGACAGGGTGGCATGCCAAAGGGGTATCACAGGTGAGAAATAGTTCTTGGCAGGCAGAAGGCAGTAAGCAGCAAAATAGTGAAATAGCAAGCATGGAAGCAGCCTTCTTTCTGTCTCTATATTATTTTCACTCACACCCAGAGTGGGCCTTCCCATTACTTACACACAGAACTATGCCAAACCGACCAGTGGACTAATTTAGTAATCACACCCTTGATCCCAGAATCACACACTTAATCCCAGCATCACACACTCTAGATCCAGCCACCTCTGAAAAGCCCCAGCTGTGACTGCATGAGGCTTGGGGCAGAGACATCTAGATACAAGCTATAACATTCTGCTCCTGGAACCCCAAAGATTCATGCACATCCTTTTATGCAAAAGGCATTTATCTATCACTAAGATCTGCCAAAGTTCTAACAGTTTCAGCATTGTTGAAAAGTCCAAATCCAAAGTCTCCTCTGAGGTTTAAGGCAGACTCTTAGCTGCAAGTCTCTGTATAAATGAAAAGAAAGTTAAACACTGCCAACATAGAATGGTATAAGATAAACATTACCATTCCAAAAGGTACAAATAGGGAAACAAGAAGGAATGAGAAGAAAGCATGACCAAAACACAGCAGGGCAAACATTAAATCTTGTAGATTCATGTCCAGCATTTCCACCAATCTCAGGCAAGACGTGAACTCCAAAGAGGTTGGATGGCTCCACCCCTCCCCTATGGCACTGCATGTGGCTGTGGCTCTCGTGTCTTCTCTCTTGGGCTAGGTCTGCTCATTCCTTGAAGTTTTCCTCAGATTATCCATGCTTCTGGCTTCTCCAAATTTCTGGAGTCTCCATTGCACCTTTGGCTATACACTCACAGCTGCACACATTGCCCACTCACGGGCACACTGTCTGGCCTACTAGACCTTCTTCTGAAATCTTGGTGGAAGCCTCCCTACCCCCAAAACTGTTACATTCTGTAGGAACATATAAACCACGTGGATGACACCAAGGTCTACCACCAACTGGAACAGTGGCCAGGCTTCCTCCTCTCTTGGTGGTAGGGGTCAAATGCCTCGATTCCTGAGCATTCTGAACTTAATCCCCAGGGACAAATTCTCTAGGCCACCAACATTCAGAAACATCATGCTCTGGGGGAGCTCTACTCAAAGCAAAGTCTCATCTTTGTAACCTTGAGGCACTGAAGTCTTGCTATTTCTTGTGATGTCCTCATGCCATTTTTTCCATTGTCCTGTTCCATCTCAGCAACAAAGTTTTCCTCTGCTCTATTTTTTGCAGTCCACAGCTTTACTGAAGCTTTATTTCTGGCCAAATTAAAATGTTTTAAATCATTCTCCTGGGCTCATTTGGTGTTGATTCTGGCTAAAATCCTCCAATAGTAGGCCATCCCACTGCCTCAACTTTTGACAGTCTTGAAATTTCTTTTGCACAGAGTGGTGAACAGCAGAAAAATAGCCTCTCCAAGATTTGGTGTCCAGATGTTGGAATATAGCAACACAAGAAAGAGAAGGACTGAAGTGGGTCCGTGGAACCCAGCAAGGATCTGAAGTGATAATTGAAGCCCATGGAGAGAGCAAAGAGACTTCAAGAAGAAGGAGATGGCAAGTGGTACTTTCTCCCTCAGCCCTGACTCACTGAGTAGAAAGGACAGCCTGAACCTGCAGATGCACAGTGACTATTGGAACCCCAGAGGCCTACATGGAGAAATGTACCAGTGTAATGGAGCAGTGGATGCAGCAGACTGCAGTGGCTGGTGAGTGATTTGGGTTCAGACATATCCCAAGAGAGGGCAATTAGCCAAAATCTATCTTGGAGAGAGACTAAGTGAGCTCAGAACTCAGAGAAACTGCTGGCTTTGTCCAACATCTCCCAGCATCAGGGTAAGGTGTAACTGAGTTCAGGTTGGCAGGAGGTGAGGGAGCTGAGTTCAAGCCTATAGGAAGTTGAATTTGGGTCACTAGGAGGCACATGGACTTTTTCAGGCTCAACAAATCCAGTTCTACCCTTACAACCAGAAACCAGCCTGAACTTCAGCAGAACTAAAGGTTCAGACTTGCTGGGATTATCCACTAATCCACTGTAAATCTACAGGTAGGTTGCTTGGATTGAGTAATACAGATCTGGATTCTATCTGCCCAATTTGTCTACCAGTGACAGAAGAGACACACCTTGAAGGGGACATTATTTTCTTTTTCTTTTCTTGTTTTTGTTTTGTATTGCATTCTTTTTTTGAATGTTTTTTTGTTTTTATAAAAGCATGAGCATTGTTTCTAGTTTTTTGTTGTTGTTCTGCTCTTGTTTAAATTTATTCCTTCTCTTTTTCCCTCCTGTCATCTTCACCAGTTTCTCAAAGCTTCCTATGATCTCCAGCCTTGCCTTTAATCTCTTCCTTGTCTTCTATTTCTCTATTTTCCTCCCAATCCCTCTTAAATTTTCTCCCGTGAGGATAAAATCACCATACTGAGGGATTATTATTGTATAAAATTTTCCGGTATGTTTTAAATTTTGTTATATAATCAGAAATCTAGTTCATCAGTTAAAGCTGGAAAATTAATAGTTACAACAGTTTGTCATTTTCTAGGCTGTATTTGATGCTATTGTTATTGCTGATTGTACTACCGTAGCCAAGGTGACATAATTGTTCTAATCAGTTCCTTTTCCTGGTATGTAAAGAATGAGATTGCCTAAGGATCTTAAACAATACCAGTGCCAAAGAACCAGGGGCTGGGACAAGAGGCAAGCAACTTCTCATCTCCAATAAATTGAAGAGGTAGGATCTTGCAATAGACTCAACACCCAAAATCCAGGTACTCCTAGAAGACATCTCTCAGGAGTAGTCATTTCTGAGGATTCTAAATACTAGCCACAAGGCTACTTGCCATAAGCAAATTTTAAGCATCAACTCAGGAATTAAACTTTAAAAAGTAAGATGAAAAGACACAGAAGCAAGGTGCAACCCCAGACTTGCAGGTCACCAAAGGCAAACCCAGGGGACAATGAGGTGGAACAATTTGAAAGCCACCCACCTGGACTCTTTGAACTGATAACAGTAGACATTAGAAAGTAGATGAATGAAGCTCTAGAAAAAATCATATCAGGTCCTATTTGATACAGCTATTCCCCTGCTGGGTATTTTCCCAAAAGAATTAAAAGAATCATACCACAGAGATATATGTGTACCCATGTTTATTGTGGCACAGTTTGTAACAGCTAAAGCTTGGAAACAGCCCAAGTGCCCATCAGCTGGAAACTGGATAAAGAAGATATGTTTTTTTTTAATAAAATAGAGTAGTACTCAGCCATAAAGAATGAGAAACTAGAGTCATTGTAGCTAAATGGGTGCATATTGAGGCCATAATAAGTGAAATAAATAAGACACACATGTAAATACTGAATAGTTTCTCTAGTGTGAAAAACTGAGAGTGTAAATAAGGACTAAAAGGATTAATAACTAATAATTGATACTTTGAAATAGGAAAAGGTCCAAAGGGGTAGGGGTGGTGGGAGGAGATGGGGAAAGGAAAGAATGGCAAAGAAAAATTATGAGAAAAGAAAAAAAATGGAAACAAAGTATGTAAATAGAGAAGGGTGGAGGGGTGAAGGGTGCACAGGTAATGGGGAAAAAATAAGAACCAAGATATATTGTGTATAGGTACAAGCACCAAATGATAAATGTAAACATATTGTGTATGTAAAATGTACTAATAAAAGAATTTAAGCAAAAAAAAAGAAAAAATCAAATCAGAAATAATTTCTCAGATAACTACAGAGATGGTAACCGTAATGAAAGACATACTTAGTGACTCTAGAGCAGATACAGATTTAAAAAAGAAGACCTTAGGAAAATGATGGAAACGTGAATGTTCACATAGTAAAGAAATTGAATTCATGAAACAGATTCAAACAGATATCCTGGAGATTAAAAATTCCAGTGAAAGTATACACAGTAGAAAAAGCCAATGTGAGGACAGAATATGATGTAGAAGACAGGATTGTGGCTAGCAGTCATAAAAAGATTTTTTTAAAATACCATGGGACCAAGAAAAATCAATCCAATAGTTGCTAGATGATGAAAAGAAAAATAACACAAGATTGATTGCAGTCAATAAAAAAGCAGAAGATAGCACAAATGACATGAAAACCTGTTCACAGAAGTAATGGGAGAAAACTTCCCAAACATGGAAAAAGAAGTTTACGTACTGACAAATGAGGAATATATAACTCCAATTAGCCATGAGGACAAAAATATACACCAAGGCATATAATAATTGAGATTCAAGAAATTCAACATAAAAACAGAAAATTAAAAACTGTTAGAGAAAAAATAAATTAACTATGAAGGAAAGAACATCAGAATCACAGCGGATTTCTCACCACAAAAACCCTCAAGTCAAGGAGAGCTTGGGGTGAAGGGTTTCAAGCCCTAAAAGAAAATAACCCTCAACCCAGATTGATGTACATTCCAAAACTCTTTCAAAATTGATGGAGAAATAAGATACTTCCATGACAAAGAACATCTGAGGAAATTCATGACCACCAAACCAGCACTCCAAAATGTTCTGAAGCACATTCTAGAAAGTGATAACAAGAACTACAACACCTTGAATCCCAACAGAAATAATCCACCAGGCAAGGCAAGCAATTAAATAGAAGGGGGGAAAAGAGACCCCAAAAGAGAAAAATAACATTACAAGGATAACTCAATATATATCAATTATAATCATCAATGTTAATGATTTCAATTCATGAATCAAAAGAAACAGACTGACAGAATGTATCAAGAAGCAAGATCCAACAATATGCTGCGTACAAGAAACACATTTATTTCAAAAAGAAATTCATAGACTGAAAGTCAAAGGATGGAAAACAATTCTCTATGTGACAGGAACCTGGAAAAAAGCAGGGGTAGCTATTCTACTTGCAGAAAAAGTGGATTTCAAACCAAGACTGACTTAGAGAGACAAAGAAGGTCACTGCATCCTTGTAAAGGGAACAATCCAAGAGGAAGAGATAACAATCATAAATATATGGAGTCGTGCTGAAAACACTGAATCAGCCCACCGCAGACAGGCAGGTCTGTGGATGCAGTCCCAAGGTCACCAGTCATGCTGAAAACACCGAATCAGCCCGTGCCCCGGAAGAAATCCACTGCCCCCCACCCCCCACTCCTTTGGCCTCTTCTCTGTACATCCACCTGGTTCCACACTACAAAGACACAGAGGACACTGGACAACCAGACCACTGTACTGGAGTTAAACAAGTTCTCAGCATTTAAAGAATTCCTGCCCAGAGGTAGGGGCTTCTGAGCTGGCATCCCACTGTTCCTGGTCCAGAGGAAGGGGCTTCCAGGCCATCATCCCTACTGCCACTCCCGGGCCCTGGCCCACCTCTCCCAGCTCAGAGGAGGTGAGCCACATGGGCACCAACAGCACCCCATGCCACCCCCCCCAGTCGAAATGAGAAAACACGTAAAGAAGTCTCAAAACCAGACTTCCAGATCACGTACAGCAACCCCAAAGGGAAATGAGATAAAACACTCTGATACTCAACCACCTGGACCCACTGAACTGGCAACAAAAGGGGATCTGGAAAAGATGAAATCAGAAATAATTTCTCAGATAACAGAAGAAATTGTGCTCCTAGTGCAAGACATGATTAATAAATCTAGAAAGGAGCTCAGGAACATTATGGAATCCCAACATAGGAACCAAATGGAATCCATAAAACAGATGCAAATAGATTTCCAGGAGATGAAAAACTCCTTTGAAAGTCTACACAGTAGAATGAGCCAATGTGAGGACAGAATTTCAGATATAGAAGATAAGATTGCAATTAATGACCAGGAAAAGAAAAATTGCTTCAAAATTATAAGAGAATATGAGAAATGAATCCAGCAGCTGCTAGATGATGTGAAGAAGAATAACGTAAGACTGATCAGAGTCAATGAAAAAACAGGAGAGAGTGCAGATGACATAAAAAAACTCTTCACAGAAGTAATGGCAGAAAACTTCCCAAGCATGGGAAAAGAACTTGACATACAGATAAGTGAGGCATATAGGACTCCAAATAGCCTTGATCAAAAAAAAAAAAAAACTACACATAGGCAAATAATTGTTAAGATTCCAGAAACTCAACAGAAGAACAAAGTTCTACAAGCAGTTAGAAAAAAGAAACAAATCAGCTACAAAGGAAAGCCCATCAGAATCACAGCAGACTTCTCAACACAAACCATCAAGGCAAGAAGAGCTTGGAGTGACATATTCCAAGCCCTAAAAGAAAACAGCCTCCAACTCAGATTGATATGCCCTGCAAAACTATCTTTCAAAATTGATGGAGAAATAAGATACTTTCATGACAAAGAGCACCTTAGGAACTTTGTGAATACCAAATCAGCACTCCAAAGAATTTTACACAATAGCCTACGAACAGATATTGAGGATCACAACCCCAGGAAGCAAAACAGAATGAACCCATCTGGCATGACAAGAAATTAAATGTAAAGGGGGAGAACCCAACAAAAAGAAAAAGTCATGGCAATGATAAGTCAATACATTTCAGTTATAACCATCAACATTAATGGTCTCAATTCACCAATCAAAAGAAATAGACTGGGAGAATGGGTCAAGAAGCAAAATCCAACAATATGCTGCATACAAGAAACACACTTAATTCAAAAGGAAACTCATAGACTGAAAGTTAAAGGGTGGAAAACAGTACTCCATGTGATGGGAACCCGAAAAAAAGCAGGAGTAGCTATCCTCTTTGCAGATCAAATAGATTTCAAACCAACACAGATTAAGAGAGATGAAGAAGGACACTACATCCTTGTAAAGGGAACAATCAAACAGGAAGAGATGACAATAGTAAATATCTATGCACCAAACACTAGTGTGCCAAACTATATAAAACAAAAAATAACAGACCTGAAAAGTCATATATGCACTAATACAATTGTAGTGGGGGACCTCAACACCCCACTGTCACAAATAGATCAACTAGACAAAAAATCAGTAGTGAAATACTAGAACTCAATTGAACTCTTGAGCAAATGAACTTAACAGATGTTTACAGAGTCTTCCACCTCACAAAATCTGAATACACATTCTTCTCAGCTGCACATGGGTCATTCTCCAATACAGACCACATACTCACACATAGAACATGTTTAAGTAAGTGCAAAGGAATTGAATTTATCCCCTGTATATTATCAGACCATAGTGCGATGAAATTGGAGATCCACGGCAAAAGAAACTCAAAAATTTCATAAACATATGGAAATTGAACAACACACTTCTGAATAACCAATGGGTCACAGAGGAAATTAAAGAAGAAATCAGATAGTTCCTTCAATTAAATGACAATAACAATATAACATATTGGAATCTATGGGACACAATGAAAAAATTCTTATGAGGGAAATTCATAGCAGTGAATACGCATATTAGGAAAACAGAATGAGCCCAATGAAACAACCTGATGCTGAATCTCAAGCTTCTAGAAAAAGAAGAGCAGGACAAACCCAAAGCTCAGACAAGGGAGGAAATTATAAAGATCAGAGGAGAAATCAATGCACTGAAGACTAAGAGAACCATACAAAAAAATCAATGAAGCCAAGAGTAGGTTCTTCAAAAGAATCAACAAAATTGACAAACCTTTAGCCAACCTTGTCAGAAAAAGGAAAGAAAAGGCCCAAATCCATGCCATTAGGGATGAAAAGGGTGAAATTACAACAGACCCAGCAGAAATACAGAGGATCAGCAATACCTACTTCCAGAACTTATACACAAATAAGATGGAAAACACAGAAGAAATGGACAGATTCCTAGATACATATGAATTACCAAAGTTGAATGAGGAAGACCTAAAAATTCTAAACAACTCAATATCAACCAATGAAATTGAAAATGTAATTCAAAACTTATCAACTAAGAAAAGCCTGGGCCCTGATGGCTTCACTGCTGAATTCTACAAGACATTTAGAGAGGAACTGCTGCCACTACTGTTTAAACTCTTCAATGAAATTGAAAGGGAAGCAATACTCCTGAATTCATTCCTGGAAGCAAGCATCACCTTGATCCCGAAAGCAGAGAAAGACCAAACTGCAAAAGAGAACTATAGGCCAATCTCACTAATGAACATAGATGCAAAAAATCCTTTAAAACTAGACCTGTATCTCTCGCCATGCACTAAACTACAATCTAAATGGATTAAAGATCTAAATATTAAAATAGAAACTCTGAACCAGTTGGAACAGAGGTTAGGTAGAACCCTTGAAGACATTGGTGTAGGAAAAGATTTTATGAACAAAACCTCAGTTGCCCGTGAACTAGCACAAACAATCAACAAGTGGGATCTCTTCTTATTAAAAAGCTTCTACACAGCAAGAGAAACCACGAGCAGTGTGAAGAGGCAACCCACAATGTGGGAAAAATCTTCACCTGCTCTTCCTCAGACAAAGGTCTACTATCTCGAATCTATAAAGAACTTGAAAACAGCAAACCTCCCAAATTGAAAGACCCAATCTGAAAATGTGCATCTGAAATGAACAGACATTTCTCAGACAAGGAAGTAGAAATAGCAAATAAATACATGAAAAAATGTTCAACATCACTGGTCAATCGAGAGATGCAGTTGAAAACACTGAGATTCCACCTCACTCCAGAAGGAATGGCTGCTATCATGAAATCAACCGATAACAAATGCTAGCCGGGCTGTAGGGAAAGAGGAACCCTGCTCCACTGCTGGTGGGAGTGTAGACTGGTGCAACCACTGTGGAAAGCAGTATGGAGATACTTCAAAGAAATAGGACTGGAAGTCCTATTTGACCCTGCTATTCCACTGCTGGGTATCTTCCCCAAAGAATTAAAAGAATCATACCACAGTGATATATGTGCAACCATGTTCATAGCAGCACAGTTTGTGATAGCTAAAACTTGGAAACAGCCCAAATGCCCATCAACTGGAGACTGGATCAAGAAAATGTGGGGGTTTTTTTCATAAAATGGAGTACTGCTAAGCCATAAAAATGAGAAATTGGAGACATTTATAGCTAAATAGATGCACATTGAGGCAATACTCTTAAGTGAAATAAATAGAACACACATGTGTAAATACTGAATAGTTTCTCTGGTGTGAGAAACTGAAAGTGTAAATGGGGACTAAAATGTATGATAGGTAATGTGAAATAGGAAGAAAAGGGGCAAAGTGGAAGGAACTGGGAGGGATAGGGGAAAAGATAGAAGGGAATGAGATTAATATGAGAAAATGGAAAACTAGGAACAAAATCTTTGTAAATAGGGAGGACTGGAGGGGTTGAAGAGAGGTCTGGGCAAGGGTGAAAAATAAGAACCAAGAGAGACTATGTAAAGGTGCAAATTTCCAATGATGAATGTCATTATATTGTATACCTAAAATGTACCAATGATTAGAATGTTGGATTGATAATGCAAAATAGGAAGAAAAGTTCCAAAGGGGTAGGAGTAGTGGGAGGGGCACAGGAAAGGAAAGAAGGGAAAGGAAAAATGATGAGAAATGGAAAAATGGAAATAGGGAAAGGTGGAGGGGGGTGAAGGGAGGGCTAGGAATGGGGAAAAAATAAGAACTAAGATGTATCATGTAAAAGTATAAGTTCCCACTGAGAAATGTAATTGTGTTGTATACCTACAATGTACCTATAAAAGAATTTAAGAAAAAGAAAAATAATCATAAATATGTGGTTGTGCACCCAACTGTATAAAAGAACCATTAACAGATAGGAAAAATCAAATAAGCTCTAACACAATTGTAATGAGGGGACTCAGTACCCCACTGTCACAAACGTGCAGATCATACAAGAAAATGAACAAAGAAATATCAGAACTTAACCAAACTTTTGATCAAATGTACTTAGTAGATGTCCATAGAGTGTTCCACTCCACAACATCAGAATACATATTCTTGTTGCACGTGGAATGTTCTTCAATGTACACTACATAGTAGCTCATAGAACATATTTAAGTAAATGCAAAGGAATTGAATTTATCTCATGCATATTATCAGACCATTTTGCAATAAATTAGAAATCAATGGCAACAGAAACCACAAGAAAGTCAGAGAACATGGAAATTAAATACTCTCCTAAACAATGGATCACAGATAAAATTAAAGAAGAAATTAGACAATTTCTACAATTAATGCCAGTACAACATACCAGATCTTATGGGATGCAATGAAAACAGTCCTAGGAGGAAAATTTATAGTGGTGAATTTCCATATCAGAAAAACAGAGAGAGCTCAAATATTCAACCTAATGTGGAAGCTCAAACTTCTAGAAAAAGAAGAGGAAGTCAAGCCCAAAGGTTGTATGAAGGAAGAAATTAAAAGATCAAAGCAGAAATTACTGCAATGAGACTAAGAAAACAATACAAAGAACAAATGAGTCAAAGAGTTGATTCTTCAAACATTAAAATAAAATTGACAAATCTGTAGCTAACCTTATCAAAAAAGCACAAAAAGACAGAAATCCATGCAATTAGAAATAAAAAGTGTGAAATTACAACAGATCCTGAAGAAATCTAGAAAATCATCAATACGTACTTTAAGAACCTGTATTCTAATAAGATGTAAAACACAGAATAAATGGACAGATTCCTAGATACATATGAATTACCAAAGCTGAATCAAGAAGATATAAAAATTCTGAACAACCCAATATCAATCAACAAAATTGAAGATGTAATTAAAAACTTACCAACAAAAAAAATCCCAAGCCCTGACAGGTTCACTACTGAATTCTACAAGAAATTTAGGGAAGACATAATGTTACTACTTCTCAAACTCTTTAATGAAATTGAAAGGGAAGAAATACTCTCATATTCATTCTTGGAAGCAAGCATTATCCTGATACCAAAACCAGAGAAGGACCTGACCAAAAAAGAGAACTACAGAACAATCTCCCTAAAGAACATACACACAAAAATCCTCAGTAAGATATTGGCAAAAAAAAAAATGCAGCAAATAATCTAGAAAATTGTACACCATGACTAAATATGCTTCATTCCAGGGATGCAGGGGTGGTTCAACATATGCAAATCAATAAATGTAATACATCATATTAACAAACCCAAGGACAAAAATCACATGATCATCTCAATAGATGCAGAAAAAGCATTTGACAAAGTCCAATACAAATTCATGATAAAACACTACAGAAAATTGGAATAGATGGTCTTTATTTCAAAATGATAAAAGCCATTTATGACAAACCAACAGCCATACTAAATGATCAAAAACTGAAAGCTTTCATTCTAAAATCAGGAACACGACAAAGATGTCCATTGTCACCACTCTTTTTAAGTATAGCTCTGGAACCATTACCAGAGAAATTAGACCATATTAAAAGGAATAAGGATAGGAAAGGAAGAAGTTAAATCATCATTATTTGTGGATGACATGACACTCTACATAGAAGACCCCAAAACTCCACCAAAAGACTTCTATATTTAATAACCAAGTTCAGTAGTGTAGCAGGATACAAAGTCAACATTCAAAAATCAACAGCATCACTGTGCACAAATAACAAACTCATAGAGAGAGAAATTAGGGAAGCTACACCTTTCACAAGAGCATCTAAAAAAATTAAATACCTAGGAAACAATTTATCAAAGGAAGTAAAAGTCCTTTACATAGAAAGCTACAGTTTTCTAAAAAAGGAGATCAAAGAGGATATTAAAAAATGGAAAGATAACCCTTATTTGTGGATAGGAAGAATCAATATAGTGAAAATGGCCATACTTCCAATATTGTTATCCAGATTTTATGCAATCCAATGAAAATACCAATAGCATATCTCACAGAATTAGAGAAAATAATTCTAAAATTCATTTGGAACCAGAAGAGACCTAGAATAACAATAGCAATTTGGGACCACAAAGGCAAGGCAGGGAGTATCACAATCCCTGACTTGAAATTATACTACAAAACTACTCAGGCACAAAGATGAGTGGAACAGATTAGAAATGCAGAAACAACTCCAAACACACTTAGTGATCTTGTCTTTGAAAAAGGGACCAAACACCTTCCCTGGAAGAAAGATGGACTTTTTAATAAATAGTGCTGGAAAAACTGTCTTTCCATATCCCAAAGATTAAAACTAGATCCATCTTTCACCATGCACTAAGCTTTAAAAATTAAAATGGATCAAATATTTAAATATTAAAACAAAAACACTAAATCTGATGGAAAATAGAATAGGTAGAACCCTTGAAGACCTTGGTGTAGGCAAAGACTTTATGAACAAAACCCAGATTGCACAAGAAATATCACAAAGAATCAAAAACTGGGATCTCATCTTATTAAAAAGCTTTTATGCAGTAAGAGAAACTACCATCACAGTGAAGTGACAGTTCACAGAATGGGAAAAATATTTGCCATCTTTTCCTTAACCAAAGGACTAATATTTAAAATATAGAAAAACTAAAAAAATCAGACCGCCCAAATTTTTTTCATTAAGTTTATTGGTACATTTTAGGTATACAATACAGTTACATTCATCATTAGATCTTGTACCTTTACATGATGTATCTTGGTTCTTTCCCCCCATTTCCCTGCCCTCATTTAACTTCCTCCACCCTTCCCTATTTAGAAAGACTTTATTTCTAATTTTTCCTTTTCTTATATTTTTTCTTTTTCCTTCTTTCCTTTCCACTACCCTTAATACTTCCCCTACTCCTTTATACCTTTTCTTCCTATTTGACATTGTCAGTTATACCATTTGAACTGTATTTACACTTTCAGTTTTTCACACCAGAGAAACTTTTCAGTATTTACACATGTGTGTCCTATTTATTTCACTTAAGAGTATGTGCATCCATTTAGCTATAAATGTCTCTAGTTTCTCATTCTTTTTGGCTGAGTAGTACTCTGTTTTATAGAAAAACCACATTTTCATTATCCAGTCTCCAGTTGATGGGCAATTGGTCTGTTCCCAAGTTTTAGCTATTACAAACTGTGTCGCTATAAACATGGGTATGCATATATTGCTGTGGCATGATTCTTTTAATTCTTTTGGAAAGATACACAGCAGGGAAATACCTGAGTCAAATGGGACCTCTAATCCTAGTTTTTTGAGGTATCTCCATATTGATTTCCACAGTGGTTACACCAGCCTGAACTCCCACCAACAATGGAGAAGGGTTCCTTTCTCCCATAGCCCCGCCAACATTTGTTATTGGTTGATTTCTTGATAGCAGCCATACTCTCCGGGGTGAGGTGGAATCTCAGTGCTGTTTTCATCTGCATCTCTCAAATGACCAGTGATGTTGAGCATTTTTTCATGTATTTATTTGCTGCTTTTACTTGTTTGTCTGAGGAATGCCTGTTCATTTCAAATGCTCATTTTTCAATTGACTCTTTATATTCAGACCCCCCAAATTTAAAGACCCGATCCAAAAATGGGTATCTGCAATGAATAGACACATCTCTGATGAAGAAGTACAAATGGCAAATAAACATATAAAAAAAGTTCAACATCACCAATTATTTGAGAGATGCAAATTAGAACAACACTGAGATTCCATTTCATTCCAGAAAGAATGGCTATTATCAAGAAATCAACCAATGACAATTGCTGACGTGGCTGTGGGTAAAAATGAACATTTCTCCACTTTTACTGGGGATCTAGACTGGTGCAACCACTGTGGAAATCAATATGGAGATTTCTCAAAAACCTAAAGTAAATGTTCCATTTGACTGAGCTAGTCCCCTTCTTGGTATTTCCCTGAAAGAATTAAAAGCATCATTTCACAGTGATACAAGCACATCTATGTTTATTGTGGCACAATTTTTAATAGCTAAATCTTATAAACAACCCAAATGCCCATCAACCAATGAATGGATAAAAAGATTTTTTTAATACAATGGAGCACTACTCTGTGATAAGAAAGGATACGGTTGAGCCATTGCTAGCTAAATGGATGGACCTTGATACCATACTGTTCAGTAAAATAAATTGAACACACATTTAAATACCACATTGTTTCCCTAGTGTGAGAAACTGAAAGTGTAAATATGAACTGAAATTTATAAAAGATATTGGGAAATTTGAAGAAAATGTACAAATGAGAAGTGGAAGTAGAGAGGGGGAGGGGGAAAGGAAAGAAATGGAAACAAAGCTTTTGTAAACAAGGGAAGAGGAGTTGAATGGAGGGGAAAATAAATGGAATAAAAGAAGCAAGATATATCATGGACAGGTACAAATTTCCAATGATGAATGTTATCATTGTGTATATCTAAAATGTACCAATGAAATGAACAACAACAAAAAAGAAATTTCTTCTGGGTGATTATTTAATCCACTGCCTTTAATCTCAGTCTTGGGCAGTCTTTGGACTGGAGGAAAATACAAACTTTCTGCCAAAGTGTAACACATCATCTGGAGTTCAACAGCCAATGCAGTCCTTCTCAGCAGAAACCTCCTGAGCCTTATTTTTACTGACACTATTTCTATTACCATTCTGGTCTTCCAAGCTCCGGCTAGAATCTCCCGTGAAGTACAGCTTAAGGCATTTATGGGCTGCTTCTTCAGCTGGCATCTCCAAATCTTCCCAAACTCTTCTCACAAACCAGTTCCAAAGGCTTCTCAACTACCCATATGATTTATGAGACATTGTTTTCTTACAAGGCTAGATTGCTAAACTGCCTGCCCTTGTCTTGTTCCAGTAAACTCATTAACTGTGTCACTAGACTAAATGTATACAAACCAGAACTTTCTTTTGTTCAATCACCCAGCACTTTGGACATGAGTTCAGCTGGGTCAGGTGTCACCAAATAAATTATCTTGTCATTTTAAATTCTGCAACAGTATGAATGCTTGCTTAGAATCATTAGACCTTACAGTACACATTTGAAAGAAGTACATTCAGTAGAAAAGTAGGGAACATCTTGGCAGTCCACATGATAATGGCTTGAAGTAAAAATCCTCGAATGAACAGCGCATTTGATGGAGGCTCTACTCTTCCTTCAGAAAGGTTCTTTTGCACCTGAGATTCCCACCTGCAACTAAATGATGCTTCCAACCAACTGGAATCTAAAATGCCTCTACCTTCATCTATAACAGGACAAAACAGCCCAGGTTTGGTTTACTGGAATTCAAGAGAAATCATTTGACAATAATTTTCTTAAAGGAAGCTATGAACTTTTGGAGTTATAAATCAAAAAATCTGTTGGCTTTTGCTGGAGAAAGCAACTGGCCTCTTGAAAATGAGGAATAAATGAAGACACCTGAGTTCCCACAAATACTGAAATCCGCCAAGCTTGAACAATGATGCAAAGAAGTAAACCCAGACCCAATCCAAAGTGAGTCTCCCTCCTAGTACTCAGTCCCAAGACTTTCTAACACCTCAGTGCTGAGCAAAGGGCAGAGTGTATCAGAGCTCCACTATGGACTCAGCATCACCCTGTGGTCAAGTACATTTGGATTTTCTTTCCTTTTTTGATTAATTTTATTGGTAAATTTTAGGTACACAATATAATGACATTCATCATTGGAAATTTGCACCTTTACATAATCTCTCTTGATTCTTATTTTTCCCCCTTTCCTGCCCTCCCTTCAACTCCTCCATCCCTCCCGATTTACAAAGACTTTGTTTCCATTTCATTTCCCCACATTAATTCCATCCCATCTTTCCTTTACCCTGCCCCTCCCACTTCCCCTTCCCCTTTATAATTTTTCTTCATATTTTCCATGATCTATTATACCTTTTAGTCCTTATTTACAGTTTCAGTTTCTCACACTAGAGCAACTATTCAGTATTTACACATTTGTCCTATTTATTTTACTTAAGAGTATCACCTCAATGTACATTCATTTAGATATAAATGTCTCTAAATTCTCATTTTTAATGGCTGAGTATACTCCATTTTATTTAAAAATCCACCTTTTCTTTATCCAGTCTCCAGTTGATGGGGAATTGGGCTGCATCCAAGTTTTAGCTATTACAAACTGTGCTGCTATGAACATATGGGGGAACATATACGACTGTTATATGATTCTTTTAATTCTTTGGGGAAGATACCCAGCAGGAGAATAGCTGGGTTAAATGGGACTTCCAGTCCTAGTTCTTTGAGATATCTCCATACCGATTTCCATAGTGGTTGCACCAATCTGCACTCCCACCAGCAGTGGAGGAGGGTTCCTCTTTCCCCATGACCCACCAGCATTTGTTATTGGTTGATTTCATGATAGCAGCCATTCTTTCTGGAGTGAGGTGGAATCTCAGTGTTGTTTTCATTCACATCTCTCAAATGACCAGTGATGCTGAACAGATTTTCATATGCTTATTTGCTATTTCTACTTCTTTGTCTGAGAAATGTCTGTTCATTTCAGATGCCCATTTTTGGGTTGGGTCTTTAAATTTAGGAGGTTTGAATTTCTAAGTTCTTTACAGATTCCAGAGAGTGGACCTTTCTCTGAGGAACTGCTGGTGAAAATTTTTTCCCGCACTGTGGGTCTTCTCTTCACACTGTTGGTGGTTTCTCTTGCTGTACAGAAGATTTTAAGTAAGATGAGATCCCACTTGTTGATTGTTTATGCTAGTTCATGGGCAACGGAAGTTTTATTCCTAAAATCTTTTCCTACACCAATGTCTTCAAGAGTTCTACCTAACCTCTCTTCCAAATGGTTCAGTGTTTCTGTTTTAATATTTAGATCTTTAATCCATTTTGATTTTAGTTCAGTGCATGGTGAGAGATATAGGTGTAGTTTTAATCTTTGGCAAGTTGAAACCCAATTTTTCCAGTTCCATTTATTAAAGAGGCTATCTTTCCTCCAGTGAAGGTGTTTGTCTCCTTTGTCAAAGATGAGGTGGCTGAGTGTGTCTGGAGTTGTTTCTATGTCTTCTAATCTGTTCCACTGGTCCTCAGGTCTATTTCTTTGCCAGTACCATGCTGTTTTTATCAGAATAGCTTTGTAGTAGAGTTTCAAGTTGGGGGTTGTGGTGCCCCCTGCCATGTCCCTGTTGCCTAGAATTGCTTTTGCTATTCTGAGTCTCTTCTTGTTCCAAATGATTTTTTGGATTTTTTTCTCAAGGTCTGTGAAGTATGCTGCTGAATTTCTATTGAGATTGCATTGAATCTATATAGCAGTTTTGGAAGTATGGCCATTTTTACTATGTTGATTCTTCCTAACCAGGAGCAGGGGATATCTGTCCACTTTCTATCATCTTCTATCTCTCTTTTCAGAGTGCCATAGTTTTCAGAGAAGAGGTCTTTGATTTCTTTTGTTAGGTTGATTCCTAGGTATTTCAGGTTTTTGGATGCTATTGTGAAAGGAATTATTTGCCCTATTTCTCTCTCAGTGAATCTGTTGTTTGTGTACAGGAAAGCTATCGATTTTTCTGTGTTGACCTTGGATCCACCCACTTTACCAAATTTGGTTATTAAGTCTAGAAGACTTTTGATGGAGTTCTTAGGGTATTCTATATGGAATACCATGTCATCTGCAAATAATGACAATTTGATTTCTTTGTTTCCTATCTTTAGTCCTTTTATATCTTTCTCTTGTCTAATTGCTGTGGCTAATGTTTCCAAACTATATTGAAAAGGAGTGGTGATAGTGGACTTCCTTCTTTTGTTTCTGATTTTAGAAAGAAGAATTTCAGTTTTTGACCATTTAGTATGATATTGCCTATTGGATTTTCATAGATGGCTTTTATCAGATTGAGGAAGAGACCATCTATTCCAATTTGTTGTAGGGTTTCTATCATAAATGCTTGTTGGATTTTGTCAAATGCTTTCTCTGCATCTATTGAGATGATCATATGGTTTTTGTCCTTGGCTTTATTGATATAGTGTATTACACTGATTGATTTGCTTATGTGGAACCATATCTGCACCCCTGGGATGAATCCCACTTGGTCAGGGTGTATGATCTTCTTGATTATCTTCTGAATTCTGTTTGCCAGTGTCTTATTAAGGATTTTTTGCATCTATGTTCATTAGTGAGATTGGCCTATAGTTCTCTTTTGCAGTTTGGTCTTTCTCTGCTTTGGGGATCAAGGTGATGCTTGCTTCCAGGAATGAATTCGGAAGTATTGCTTCTCCTTTCAAATTCATTGAAGATTTTAAACAGTAGTGGCAGTAGTTCCTCTCTACATGTCTTGTAGAATTCACCATTGAAGCCATCAGGACCTGGGCTTTTCTTAGTTGGTAAATTTCTAATTATGTTTGCAATTCTCTTGATTGATATTGGGTTGTTTAGAATTTTTAGGTCTTCTTATTTCAACTGTGGTAATTTGTATTTATCTAGGAATCTGTACATTTCTTCTGCGTTCTCCCTCTTATTAGAGTATAGGTTCTCAAAGTGGGTATTGATGATCCTCTGGATTTCTCCTGGATCTGTTGTAATTTCATACTTTTTATTCCTAATTACATGGAATTGGGCCATTTCTTTCCTTTTTCTGATAAGGTTGGCTAAATGTCAGTTTTGTTTATTTTTTCAAAGAACCAACTCTTGGCTTCATTGATTATTTGTATCAGTCTCTTAGTCTCTATTGCACTGATTTCTGCTCTGATATTTAAAATTTGCTCCCTTGTATGAGCTTAGGGTTTGTCTTGATCTTTTTCTAGAAGCTTGAGCTTCAACATCAGGTTGTGTAATTGAGCTTGTTCCGTTTTCCTAATATGAGTATTCACTGCTATGAATTTCCCTCATACAACTGTTTTCATTGTGTCCCATATATTCAGATATGTTGTATTGTCTTTTTCATTTAATTGTGGGAACTGTCTGATTTCTTCTTTCATTTCCTCTGTGACCCATTGGTTATTCAGAAGTTCAATGTTCAATTTCCAAGTGTTAATGAAATTTTTCCAGTTTCTTTTGCTATGGATCTCCAATTTCATCGCACTATGGTCTGATCATATACAGGGGATAATTTCAATTCCTTTGCACTTACTTAAACATGTTCTATGTGTAAGTATGTGGTCTATTTTGGAGAATGACCCATGTGCAGCTGAGAAGAATCTGAATTCTGATTTTGTGGGGTGGTACACTCTGTAAACATCTGTTAAGTTCATTTGTTCAAGAGTTTGATTGAGTTCTAGTATTTCATTGCTTATTTTTTGTCTAGTAGATCTATCTGTGAGAGTAGGGTATTGACGTCCCCTACTACTATTGTATTAGTGCTTATTTGATTTTTCATATCTGTTACTATTTGTTTTATTTATTTTTTTGTATTTGTTTTATATAGGTGGGCGTATTAGTGTTTCATGCATATATATTTATGATTGTCATCTCTTCCTGTTGGATTGTTCCCTTTACAAGGATGTAGTGTCCTTTTTTGTATCTCTCTTGACCAGTATTGGTTTGAAATCCACTTGATCTGCAAAGAGGATAGCTACTCCTGATTTTTCGGGGATTCCTGTAACATGGAGTACTGTTTTCCACACTTTAACTTCCAGTCTAAAGTTTCTTTTGAATTAAGTGTGTGTCTTGTATGCAGCATATTATTGGATTTTGCTTCTTGACCCATTCAATGGGAAAGTCTATTTCTTTTGATTGGTGAATTGAGACCATTAACATTGATTGTTATAAGTGCTATGTATTGACTTATCCTTGTCGTGACTTTTTCTTTCTTTTGGATTTTTCCCCTAGCATTTAATTTCTTGTTGCGGCCAATTGATTCATTGTGCTGGGCTTCCTGGGGTTGTGTTCCTCTTTGTTTTTTCCTAGGATATTGTCTAAAATTCTTTGGAGTGCTGGTTTGGTATTCATGAAGTTCCTAAAGTGCTCTTTGTCATGAAAGTATCTTATTTCTCCATCAATTTTGAAAGACAGTTTTGCAGGGTACATCAATCAGAGGTGGAGACTGTTTTCCTTTAGGGCTTGAAATATGTCACTCTAAGCTCTTCTTGCCTTGAAGGTTTGTGTTGAGAAGTCTGATGTGATTCTGATGGGCTTTCCTTTGTTTGTGATATGTTTCTTTTTTCTAGCTGCTTGTAGAATTTTGTTCTTTTGTTGGGTTTCTGGAATCTTAACTATTATATGCCTCTGTGTAGATTTTTTTTGATCCGGGCTAGTTGGAGTCTTATATGCCTCACTTATTTGTATGTCAAGTTCTTTTCCCCTGCTTGGGAAGTTTTCTGTCATAACTTCTGTGAACAGTTTTTTATGTCATCTGCACTCTATCCCATTTCTTCATTGACTCAGATCATTCTTATGTTATTCTTCTCTGCATAGTCTAGCAGCTGCTGGATTGATTTTTTGTGGTCCATTACTATTTTAAAGAAATTTTTCTTTTCCTGGTCACCAATTGCAATCTTATCTTCTATATCTGAAATTCTATCCTCACATTGGCTCATTTTGATGTGTAAACTTTCAATGGAGTTTTTAATCTCCTGGAAATCTGTTTGCATCTGTTTTCCTATGTTGGGATTCCATCATGTTCCTCAGCTCCTCTATTCTTTTATATGTGTCCTCTGTAGATATATTAGTCATGTCTTGCACTATGGGCACAATCTCTGCTGTTATCTGAGACATTATTTCTAATTTAACATTTTCCAGATCCTCTTTTGTGCCAGTTCACAGAGTCCAGGTTATTGAGTATCAGATTGTTCCATCTCATTTCCCTTTTGATCATTTTAGGTGATCTGGAAATCTGGTTTTGAGTCTTGGTTATGTGTCTTCTCATTTTAACAAGGGGGTGTGTGTTTACTGGTGCAGCTCACCTCCTTGGCATTGGAGGGGGTGCTCAGGGTGTTGGTATGGTGGCTTACGTGGCTCACCTCGTCAGAGCTGGTGGGGATCTGCTGTGTGGTGAGTTCACAGAAGCCTCAATCCACAGTTCCTGGCTTTAAGGCAGGAATGGCAAATAGGATTCACAGAGGAGAAGCAACATGGGGCACACAAGGTAGGAAAAGCAGCAAGGAGGTGGATTTTCCATTTGTTAGGGATTTGAGTTTTCTCAATGAATTATTTTCTTTAATTTTGTTTTTTAAAAGTCTTAATTTGAAGAGCTCCCTAGATATACTTACAGAGTAGACACTGCTAGGCTGTCACAATGTCATGCCTAGACTGCACACATTATGCTTAGCATGGATCACTTTGTAAACACAGTTGAAGTGCTTAAGCAGTGTTCCTTTCATTTTATTGTAATCTAATTAAATCATCTTATTAAAGATCTGTGGGCTTGGCAGAAATGTATCTCACTGGATTTCCAGAACCTTACACTCCATAAAATACTCAGAGTGTCCTCTCTTGTTGTGGGCAGTGTAGGGCCCACCAAGATGCCTGTGTCCTGGCCACCTTGAGTCAGTGGTGACCCTTTCCCTCCAAGGCCTTGCATCCACCCTGTGGGTCACCCTGTCTACCCCTTTCCTTTACCAAAGCCACCCACTTTTCTGCTTTAACCTTTAGGGAAACAAAAGCAAGAAGGCCAAACTATACATGTGGCATTTCTCTCTCAATTTGGCCTTTCCTTGAAGCAGGAGAACAAAGAACCTGGTGGGGAGAAATAATAATAATAATAATAATAATAATAATAAATAATAATAATAGACAGCAAGAACAGGACATGACATGATCACCTGCTGCCTTATAGGCAATTAAGATGTTCCGTAGAATTCTTTCTGGTGAGGTTCATCTCCATCTGCCTATTAATAATAACACTTCATCTATTCTGCAGGATAACAAAGAACTGTATTTTCTAGATTGATCAAAGAGATTACTGGAACATTTATATGCCCAATCATAGGCTTTAAAGAGACTGGATTATATGTATACAAGAAAACAATATTCAACATGAATCCAAGAAATATTCTGTGTGGCCTGAAAGATAACCTAGATTATTAAATTTCCTTAAGATTTACCTCAGACTTGAGTCAATCAAACGTTTTGATGATTAACCTAAGTTCCTCACACCACAATGTCTAGAAAGTATTTTATGGTCATTCTTTCAATACGTGCATCAACCAAATGATTCCTTCAACTGCCTTTGCCTTAATTAAGTCTGTTACTTGAATCTTTTTTTTCAGTACTGGGGATCGAACCCAGGACCTTGTGCTTTCAAGGCAGGAGGCAGAACCACTGAGCTAAATCCCCAGTCCCTGTTACTTGAATCTTAATACTTGTTTTCGTAAACTGCTAACAGACAGGTGCGAATGTGAGGCCTTCTCCTTGGGACTGCTCATGGCAGGCTTGGGTCAGAAATGCAGTGCCTCCTAAGGAAGGGTCCATTGTTTGTTCCGTGGAACTGGAAACATGCTGAATGGCCTGTAGATTACAAAAAAGTCATTTATTTTTAAAAGTTAATATTTAACTTTTCTTGAACTGGTTTTATTTAATGTCTTCTCTGTGAAAAAAAAAGCACATGGCCTAGTAACTTCAGTGAAAACACAATATCATCATCAATTTCCAGAGATGCTCTTCTGGACCTATTTTTCCCTCCGTCTGAATTTTACATTGATTGTGGAAAATGAGTGTTTAATAGGAAGAAGGAAACAAAACTCAGCTATTATTCTAAATATCTCATGCTTGGTTTAACGGCAAGTGGTTTCTGTTTTCTGCAAATATCTATGCATAACACCTCTATGTTCCCCACACCCTTGAGGCTCTTTTGAGAAACAGCAGCATCAGCATCAGTTGAGAAATTATAAGGACTGTCCCCCCTGGGCTTACTGAATCAGAATCTGCATTTATTAGGATAAAAATAGCACAAAAGTTTGACTAGCACTACTTTAATGCACAATTTAAAATGACTTATCAGTGAAGCTTTTGTAAGAAAGAGATGCCAGACTTCCATAATGGATCCACTAATTCTGAAGTTAAGGTCTGCCCACCTCTGAAGTTCTAGACAACCTGCCGGTCAGCTGATGAGATGCATCCAGCATTGCTTCTGAGAGGGGAAAGAAAACTACATAGCAAGTGGTGACATGTTTTCATGATGAACCGTCATAAGCACACACTTAGATCAAATGTTGGGACTCCTTTCAGGTCACCAAGGAAACAGACTGGAGTATAAAGTGAAGTTCATAGACTTGTATCACTTCCTTAGGGTATTAATAATTTTATTTGCTGATAAAAAGAGACAAACTAGAAAGTACATATTTATGATAATCTTTTCAAAACATGTGAAAAGCATTAAAATGTCATGAGAACATTTGATTCTGGTTTACACTGTCAGCAAAAGTTCACTAAAGCACATGCCTCTATGATTTCACAGCCAAACTGTCTGTTCAAAGCACTTATCGTGTACACTTTGCTAGAGTAGTGGCAGCTCCTGAGTTCTTGATTTTGTTCAGTGGGACATTAACTGAATAAGGACCCCAGAAATAAATTTTAATGGCTTTTCCCTTAACTTAATGATCTTTTGTAATAATAGATACCAAATAAGAACAACAACAATTCCTAGCATGATTACATCTTTTATCATCTAGCTGAGAATCTATTGAGATAAAACTCCCAACATTCCACATCACAGTTCAGTTTTAAATTTTATTTGGGATTTTATTCTTAAAATGCTACACTCTAAGATTGTAATTTTCTTTTCTTTTTTTTCTTTTTTTAAAGTTTATTGGTACATTTTCAGTATAACATACAGTTACATTGATCATTGGGATCTTGTACCATTACATGAGTACCTTGGTTCTTATTTCTTTTCCCCTTCCCTTGATCTCCCTTCACCCCCTCCACCCTTCCCTATTTGCAAAGGCATTGTTTCCATTTTTTTCCTCTTCTCATATTTTTTCCTTTCCCTTTTTTCTCTTCCCCTACCCCTCCCAATTCCCCAGCTCTTTTAGACCTTTTCTTCCTGTTACACAATATTAGTTATACATTTTTTAAATTACAATATTAAGATCTAGGAGACATTACCACAGATTTTACAGAATTTAAAAGGATATACAAAAGCAAAAATTTTTTGGAAATAAATTTGACAACTTCTAAGAAGTACCTTGGAAGACAAATTAATGAAACTAACTCTGGAGGAAATATAAAATTTGAATAGCACCTATTAAAGAAAGTATATTCCTAGCTTGAAAACCTACCTATATGACAACAGCAGGCTCATAAACATTTTAACTGATAAATTATATCAAACAATTAAAGCAGAAAAAAGAAGGAACACTTCTCCCCTCATTTTAGGAACTCAACATTGTGCTAATCCTAAAACTGGATAAAGATAATCGAAGAAAAAGTATGAACATAGATAGAAATTTGTTGAACAAAACAAACTATTGGAAGTCAGACCTGGCCGGATGTAGAAAGTGGTTTTATTATAGGGATGGCAGAGTTAGTTCAGCATTGGAAGATCCACCCCCAAAAGTCATCATTTTAACAGAGGAAAGGAAAAAGCCATATGATCCTGTCACTAGTTGGAGAAAAATATTGAACTAAATTCTACAGCTGTTCATGGTAAAAGCTATCAGGAGACTAGAAGTAGAAGAGAAACTTCTCAACAGATTAAAGACATGTACTCCATACTTCCAGGGAGAACGCCTTGTATGAATGGAGAAGATACAATGCTTTCTCTTTAAGGTGGGGAACAACTCTTTATCTGTTCATTAAACTTTGAAACCTAGGCCCCACCAAAATAGTCTGGCAATAAAATGGCACAACTAGGATAGGATTGGCACAGCAGAAACAAAATATAAACTCAATTCAAGAGCCAAGGAAGAGATAGTGTTTTCAGCAAGCGGCACTAGAACACCTGGTATCCATATATAAAAAATTAACCTCAACCCTTTTTTTCCATACATGAAAGTAACTTGAAGGCATCTATGAACCTAAATAGGAAAGCCTAAAAGTATAAAACTTTAAGAAGAAATTATAAGGGAAAATATTTATGAATTCAGGGTAGGCAAGAACTACCTAGGATACAAAAACCATGATGTATAAAAGCAAAAAATTGATAAATGAGATTCCATCAAAATTTAGAACTTTAAATGACATCATTAAAATGAAAAGTAGTCCTTAAACAGACCATATTTACAATGCATATAACCTATGAGTAGAATATATAAAGAATTCTTAGAGCTCATTAATAGACAACCCAATTAAAAAGTAAACATAACAAGATGATAAATAGCCAGTATAGCACAAGGAATGGTGTGCAACTCTAGAATCAGAAAAATACTAATCAGTACAATAATAAGATTGAATTATACACTCATTATGTAGATGAAGTTAAAAGTTTTAAAAGCCTTGTCATGACTTTTTCTTTTTGTTGGATTCTCCCCCTTTGCATTTAATTTGTCATGCCCAATGGATTCATTCTGCTGGGTTTCCTGGGGTTGTGATCCTCATTGTGTTTTCCTAGAGTATTGTCTAAAATTTTTTGGAGTGCTGGTTTGGTATTCATGGAGTTCCTGAGGTGCTCTTTATCATGAAAGTATCTCATTTCTCCATCCATTTTGAAAGATAGTTTTGCAGGGTGCATCAATCTGGGTTGGAAGCTGTTTTCCTTTAGGGCTTGAAATACTTCACTCCAAGCTCTTGCCTTGAAGGTTTCCATTGAGAAGTCTGCTGTGATTCTGATGGGCTTTCCTTTTTACGTGATTTGTTTCTTTTCTCTCACTGCTTGTAGAATTTTATTTTTCTGTTGGATTTCTGGAATCCTAACTATTATATGCCTATGTGTAATTTTTTTTTGATTAAGGCTAACTGGAGTCCTATATGCCTCACTTATCTGTATGTCAAGTTCTTTTCCCCTCCTTGGGAAGTTTTCTGCTATCACTTCTGTGAACAGTTTTTTTATGTCATCTGCACTCTCTCCTCTTTCTTCATTGACTCCAATCAGTCTTATGTTATTCTTCTATGCATCATCTAGCAGCTGCTGGATTGATTTCTCATGTTCCCTTACAATTTTAAAGCAATTTTTCTTTTCCTCCTCACTAATTGCAATCTTATCTTCTATATGTGAAATTCTATCCTCACATTGGTTCATTCTGCTGTGCAGACTTTCGATGGAGTTTTTAATCTCTTGGAAATCTGTTTGTATCTGTTTTATGGATTCCATTTGTTTCCTATGTTGGGATTCCATCATGTTCCTCAGATCCTCTATTTTTTTATCTGTGTCCTCTCTAGATTTATTAATCATGTCTTGCACCATGAGCAAAATCTTTGCTGTTATCTGAGTAATTATTTCTGATTTCATTTTTCCCAGATCCTCTTTTGTTGCCAGTTCAGAGAGTCCAGGTGGTTGAGTATCAGAGTGTTCCATCTCGTTTCCCTTTGGGATTGCTGTAGGTGATCTGGATGTATGTTTTTGAGGCTTGTTTATGTGTTTTCTCATTTCCATGGGCTGGGTGCTTCTGGTGCCCATGCGACTCACCTTCTCTGCCCTAGGAGCTTGGAATGGCAGTGGGGGGAGCTTGGGATGGCAGTGGGGGAGCTTCATTCCAGATGCTGGGACTGGCTGATTTTCTCTGCTCTAGGAGCCTGGGATGGAGGCGGGGAGCTTCCTTCCAGGTGCTGGGACCAGCTGAGCTTCTCTGCCCTAGGAGCCTGGGATGGAGGCGGGGAGCTTCCTTCCGGGTGCTGGGACCAGATTGTGAGTAATTTTCTATGGAGAGTCAGTCTAGGACTGATGATTTTGTAACAAATTTTTCATATTTTTGGTGGATTATTTTGTTCTGCCCAATTATCTATGCTAATTATTCTTAGTTCTTGTCTGGAGAAAGCCAATTACTATCTCAATGAATGATTATGATACCCTGATAATTAAAGAAATAATATTTTTTAAAGTAGTTTTCATGAGATAACATTGAGGATGACATTCAGTAAAAGATGCAAATTTCCTTCACAAAACTAACAAAAAACCCTTATAAATATTTTATGAAATGTTCACCAGAGATTGGATAAATAATATCGAGTTTGATAGTCTGATTGTGCGACAAAGATGTTGAACAGGTATTGTACTTCATATGGTGGAACGGTAGTTTATTGGGTAGTCACTGGATTGAACTCCCAGAGGACATCTGCCACTTTCTCTTGGCCTTCAGACAGCATGAAGAGTTGTCTTTGTCCTAATCTCAGAAATCTATCAGCAGTTTATTACAGAAATTGCTTTATTAACTAACATGACAACTCTAAACTGGAAAGATTCTCTCAAATATGATTTTAACAAAACTTTTTCCCTTTTTCCCTCCACATAAACCCATTTCATCTTGGTTTGAGGTCAGTGTAACTCACACTCTTAAGGTCTGTGAAGTATGCTACTGGAATTTCAATTGAGATTACATTGAATCTTTATCGCAGTTTTGAAAGTATGGCCATTTTCACTATGTTGGTTCTTCCTATCCAGGAGCAAGGGATATCTGCATTTTCTTATATCCTCTTTGATCTCTTTTTTCAAAGTGCTGTGTAGGTCTTTTGTCTCCTTCATTAGATTGATTCCTAGATCTTGCATTTTTTATGATGTTTTTGTGAAAGGCATTCTTTCCCTAATTTCTCTCTCAGTGACTCTGTTATCTGTGCACAAGAAGACTATTGATTTTTGAGTGTTGATCTTGTATCCAGCTACTCTACTGAATATTTCAGTTAAGTCTAGAATTCTTTTGGCAGAGTTTCTTGAGTTTTCTATGTAGATTATCATATCCTCAGCAAATAATGACAGTTTTCTTCCTTTCCTATCTTTATTCCTTTTATTTCTTTCTCTTTTCTAATTGCGGCGGCTAATGTTTCTAGAACTATATTGAACAGGAGTGGTGACAGTGGACATGTTGTCTTGTTCCTGATTTTAGCATGAAGGTTTTCAGTTTATGATCATTTAGTATGATGTTGGCTGTTGGTTTTTGATAGATGGCCTTAATCAAGTTGAGATAAAGACCTTCTATTTCAATTTTCTTAGGGTTTTTATCATGAATGGGTGCTGGATTTTGTCGAATGCTTTTTCTGGATCTATTGAGATGATCATATGTTTTTGTACTTGACTCTGTTAATATAGAATATTACATTTATTGATTTACATATGTTGAACCATCCTTGCATCCCTGGGATAAATCCAACTTGATCAGGGTGTATGATCTTCTTGATGACCCTCTGAATTCTGTTTGCCAGTATCTTATTGAGGATTTTTGCATCTATGTTCACTAAGGAGATTGGTGTTCCCTTTTTGGGTTGGGTCTTTCCCTGGTTTTGGAATCAAAGTAACACTTGCTTCCAGGAATGAATTTGGAAGTACTGCTTCCCTTTCAATTTCAGTGAAGAATTTCAATTTCAGTGAAGAAAGAGTAGTGGCAATAGATCTTCTCTAAATGTCTTGTAGAATTCAGAAGTGAAGCCACCAGGACCTGGTATTTTCTTTGTTGGTAAACTTTTAATTACATTTTCAATTTCACTGATTATAATTGGGGTATTTAGACTTTTTATGTCTTCTTTGTTCAACTTCGATATTTTGTATGTATCTAGGAATCTGTCCACTTCTGTGTTTTCCATTTTACTAGAGTACGGGTTCTCAAAGAAGGTAATGATGATCCTTTGGATTTCTGGTGGATCTGTTGTGACTTCACTTTTTTCATTCCTAGTTTCGCAAATTTGAGCCTTTTCTTTCCTTTTTTTTGATAAGGTTGGCTAAGGGTTTATCGATTTTATTTATTCTTTCAAAAAACCAACTCTTCAATTCATTGATTTTTTTGTATCATTGTCTTAGTCTCCATTGCATTGATTTCTGCTCTGATCTTTATAATTTCTTCCCTTCTATGAGCTTTGGGTTTGTTTTGGTCTTGTTTTTCTTGGAGTTTAAACTCCAGCATTAGGTTGTTTATTTGAGCTTGCTCTGTTTTCCTAGTATGGGCATTTACTGCTATAAATTTCCCTTGTAGAACTGCTTTCATTGTGTCCCATAGATTCCTGTATGTTGTATTGGCATTATCATTTAATTGTAGAAACTGTCTAATTTCTTCTTTAATTTCCTCTGTGACCCATTGGTTGTTCAGGAGGGTGTTATTCAATTTCCATGTTTTTGTGGAATTCTTCCAGTTTCTTATGGTATTGATCTCCAATTTTATTGCACTATGGTCTGATAATATACAAGGGTTAACCTCAATTCCTTTCCATTTACTTAAACATGTTTTATGAGCTAGCATGTGGCTTATTTTGGAGAATGACCCATGTGCAGCAAAAAGGAATGTATATTCTGATTTTGTGGGATGAAACACTCTGTAGACATCAATTAAGTCCATTTGTTCAAAAGCTTGGTTTAGTTCTATTATATCATTGTTGATTTTTTTTCTATATGATCTGTCTATTTGTGACAGTGGGGTATTGAGTTCCCCCACTACAATTGTATTAGTGCTTATTTGGTTTTTTACATCCATTAACATTTGTTTTGTATAGCTGGGAGCATTTGTATTTGGTGCATATATATTTATGATTTTCATCTCTTCCTTTTGGATTGATCCCTTTACAAGGATGTAGTAACCTTCTTTGTCTCTCTTAATTAGTTTTGGTTTGAAATTCCCTTTATATACAAATAAGATAGCTACCCCTGCTTCTTTTTGGGCTCCTTTTGCATGAAGAACTGTTTCCCATCCTTTTACTTTCAGTTTATGAATTTCTTTGTGAACTAAGTGGGTTTCTTGTATACACCATATTGCTGGACATTGATGGTTATAACTGATTGGTATTGGCTTATCTTTGTCATGTTATTTTCCTGTTGTTGGGCCTTTTATTTTTTATTTTTCCCTCTCTCCCTTTAATTTCTTGTCTTGCCTGCTGGATTTGCTCTGTAGGGCCTTATGGATTTGAGACCTTCATTGTCTTTTTCCAGGAAAATGTTTAGAATTGTTTGGAGTGCTTGTTTTGTATTCATGAAATTTCTCAGGTGTTCTTTGTCATGGAAGTATCTTATTTCCCCATCAATATGAAAAGATATTTTGCAGGGTATATCAGTCTAAGTTGAACATTGTTTTCTTTTTGGGCTTGAAATACCTCACTCCAGGCTCTCCTTGACTTGAGAGTTTATGTTGAAAAGTCTGCTGTGATTCTGATGGGCTTCCCTTTGTAAGTCATTTGTTTCTTTTCTCTTACTGCTTGTAGTATTTTGTTGTTCTGTTGTGTTTCCAGGATCTTGATTGTTATATGTCTAGGTGTAGATTTTTAAAAAATTAATTATATTGGTACATTTAAGGTATACAATATAATGAAATTCATCATTGGAAATTTGCACCTTTACATAATCCATCTTGGTTCTTATTTTGTCCCCATTCCCCTGCCCTCCCTTCAACCCCTAAACTCCTCTGTATCTACAAAGACTTTGTTTCTATTTTTTCTTTTTCTCATATTAATTCCATTCCCTTCTTTCTCTTCCTCTACCCCTCCCATTTCTCCTTCCCCTTTGCACCTTTCCTTCCTATTTCATATTTTCTCTGATCAGGTGTAGACTTTTTTTGATCATGGCTAATTGGAGTCCTATATGCCTCACCTATCTGTATGTCAAATTCTTTTCCTCTGTTTGGGAAGTTTTCTGTCAATAATTCTGTTAACAGTTGTTTTTTTTTTTTATGTCACTTGTACTTTCTCCTGATTTTTCATGGAGTCCTATCAGTCTTATATTATTCTTCTTTGCATCATCTAGGATCTGCTGGATCTATTTCTCATGGCCCCTTGCTATTTTTAAAAGATCTTTCTTTTCGTGGTCATTGACCACAATCCTGTCTTCTATATCTGATATTCTGTCTTCACATTCACTTATTCTGCTGTGAATGCTTTCAATAGAGTTTTTAATCTCCTGGATATCTATATAAATCTGTTTCATGCATTCCATTTCTTTCCTATGTTGCTGGGCATTCATGGCTTTCATCATGGTCCTGATCTCATCTATTTTTTTTATCTTTTTCTTTTCTACAATCTCTAATCATGTCTTTCATTCTGCTCACCATCTCTGTTGTTATCTGGGAAATTATTTGTTTTGAATTTTTCTACAGCCTCATTCATCTGTTTTGTTATTTCCTTTGTCATCATTGCAGGGTGTCCAGGTGATTATCAGACTTTTCCACCTCATTGTCACCAGAATTTGCCTTTGGTGAGCTGGTAGCCTGATTTTGTGCCTTGCTTAGGTGTCTTCTCCTTTCTATTTTTATTGCTGGTACTGTTTTTGGTTGAATTCCTTAGTTGATACTTTAATGTTCCTTATTGTAAGTATCTTTGTTGCTTTTATTTAGAACCTTTATGGAATAATTGTTTCTCAGAAGTGTCTTCCAGATATATCTGGTCTTTAGGTTTTGAGTCTCTAATGACTCTTTCTCATTTTCAGTATACCAGAAATGGCAACTGAGTAGATCAGTCACAACACCTTAGCCCAAATGATGCAATCAGCAACAATAGCATCAAGCACAGTTTAGAAAATAACAATTTGTGGTAGTTATTAATCTATCACTTTTAAACATGTGAATTAAATCAAAATCGAGGACCAGCCCAAAATATAGTTATAAGAATAAACTCTTCAATATACCAACTTTGCCCTTCAGGATGGGGACTTAGAAGGAGTTTGGGATGGCTGGATAAATAGGTAAGATAGGGAAAGGTTAGAAATGAGGCCAGAGGGCACCGGAAGATTACACAAACATTAGGAAGCAGTTGAAAGAAGACAGAATTAAGAAACAAACACAGGAACAAACCAATCTAACAACAATAGGGAGGCTAGAAATTGTATTCACTTTCCTTTAAAACAGGACAATCAAGAAAAGGAAAAAGAGAAGAAAAGCAAAGAAGAAAAAAGAGAAATTTCAATTAGGACAGGAACAGGAATAAAAAGGGAGAGAAATGCAGAACATGTTGGGAGAGATAGAGTGAGAGAGAAAGAGAAAAAAAGAGAAAAGAAAACAAAAACGAAAAAAATTAAGAGAAAAGAAAATAATAGATAAAAATTAGAAAAATTATTAAAAATAGGAGAAAAATTACTTTGAAAATAAAAAATAAAAATAAAGGGCCTCCTTCAGGGTATGTCTTTGCTGTCACAATAGACAGTGTGGGCAGGAGTGTGCAGATCTAAGTCAATAAGTCTCAGCAAGCCAGCAGCTGTCCCCTGAGGTGCAGCCTGATTTCTGGTTGCAAGGCCCAAATTGAGATCTCTGTCCTCTTGCTGGGTTGAACTCTGCAAAGTTGTAGTGCAGGTTCCAGGTGCCCTTCCCCCGAAGATAATCCAGTTTCTGATGGGAGGTGGTGATCCCTCCAACTTACCAGTTATGGTGGTCTGATGTGCCTTTATTGCAGAGCTTTTCTTCACTTTTCCAGTGGACTTCAATTTTCATCAAGGAGCTTGACAGAGGCCCTCATTCTCTTGGTCACTTCTGTTCTATCTTCTGGACCACAGATCAATGGAGTATCTGACTCACTGCCCCTCTGTGGTGTGGATCCAGGTGCTGGCATGGCCCAGTGGCCAGAGGTGGTGGGGGGAGGGGGCAGTGGCACCTGCATTGGCACCCACAGGGCTCCACTCCTCCCCTCCTCTGTGCCAAAGGGGCAATGTTAAATGGAATCATAATATTCTTCTAATTTGCATTTCTTGAATGGCCAATGATGTTATACATTTTTTTGTACATTTATTGGCTGTTTGCACTTCTTTAGTTGAGAAATGTCTATTCATTTCAGATGACCATTTTTGGGTTAGGGCTTTAAACTCAGGGCACGTGTACTTTTTTTGATTTCTTTATGTAGTCCAAATACTAATCCTTTGGCTGAGGAGTTCTTGATAAAATTTATTTTTCCCATTCCGTAGGTTGTCTCTTCATTCTGTTGGTGGTTTCCTTTGCTGTGCAACAACTCCATAATTTGCAGCATTGAGAGTTGCACAACACCTATAATTTTGAAGTAAACAATTTGGTGGCACATTTATTATTTTTATTTACTTTAAATTATTTTATTGGTACATTTTAGGTATACAATATATTTACATTTCTCATTGAGAACTTGTACCTTTACACGATGCATCTTGCTTCTTGTTTTTGCCCCATTCCCAGCCCTCCCTTCACCCCTTCCACCCTTCCTTATTTATAAAGACTTTGTTTCCATTTTTTCCATTTCTCATCATTTTTCCTTTCCCTTCTTTTCTTTCCCCTGCCCCTCCCACTTCTCCTACCCCTTTGGAACTTTTTTTCCCAATTCACATTTTCAATTATTCATTCTAATCTTTGGTACATTTTATATATACAATATAATGACATTCATCATTGGAAATTTGCACCTCTACATAATCTCTCTTGATTCTTAATTTTCCCCCTTCCCCTGCCCTCGCTGCAACCCCTCCATCCCCCCCATTTACGGACTTTGTTTCCATTTTTTTCCCATTTTTCCTATTTACAGAGACTTTCCAATATGAAAGATTTTCTCATATTAATTCCATTCCCTTCTTTCCTTTCCCCTACCCCTCCTGCTTCCCCTTCCCCTTTGCCCTCTTTCTTTCTATTTCACATTATTTATTATAACTTTTAGTACTTATTTACACTTTCAGTTTCTCACACTAGAGAAATTATTTGGTATTTATACATGTGCGTCCTCTTTATTTCATTTAAGAGTATGGCCACAATGTGCATCCATTTAGCTATGATTGTCTCTAATTTCTCATGTTTTATGGCTTCATAGTACTCCATTTTATATGAAAACCACATTTTCTTTATCCAGTCTCCTGTTGATGGGCATTTGAGCTGTTCCCAAGTTTTAGCTATAGCAAATTGTGCTGTTATGAACATGGGTGCACATATATGACTGTGGTATGATTCTCTTAATTCTTTGGGGAAGATCCCCAGCAGGGGAATAGCTGGGTCAAATGGGACTTCCAGTCCTAGTTCTTTGAGGTATCTCCATACTGCTTTCCACAGTGTTTGCACCAGTTGACACTCCCACCAGCATTGGAGGGGGTCCTCTTTCCCTGCAGTCCCGCCAGCATTTGTTAATGATTGCTTTCATGATACCAGCCATTCTGTCTGGAGTGAAGTAGGATCTCAGAGTTGATTTTTTTGCATTTCTCGAATGACCAGTGATGTTGAACATTTTTTTCATGTATTTATTTGCTATTTCTACTTCTTTGTCTGAGAAATGTCTGTTCATTTCTGATGTCCATTTTCAGATTGGGTCTTTATATTTGGGAGGTCTGATTTTTTTAAGTTCTTTATAGATTAGAGATAGTAGGCCTTTGTCTGAGGAATAGCAGGTGAAGATTTTTTCCACATTGTGGGTTTTCTCTTCACACTGCTGGTGGTTTCTCTTGCTGTGTAGAAGCTTTTTAATAAGAAGAGATCCCACTTGTTGATTGTTTGTGCTAGTTCATGAGCCACCGAGATTTTCTTCCTAAAATTTTTTCCTACACCAATGTCTTTAAAAGATCTACCTAACCTCTGTTCCAGCCGGTTCAGTGTTTCTATTTTAATATTTAGATCTTTAAGCCATTAAGATTGTAGTTTAGTGCATGGCAAGAGATATAGGTCTCATTTTAATCTTTGGCAAGTTGAAACCCAATGTTTCCAGCACCATTTATTAAAGAGGCTATCTTTCCTCCAGTGAGGGTGTTTGGCTCCTTTATCAAAGATGAGGTGGCTGAGTGTGTCTCTAGTTGTTTCTACATCTTCTAATCTATTCCCCTGGTCCTCAGGTCTGTTTCTTTGGCAGTACCATGCTGTTTTTATCACAGTAGCTTTGTAGAATAGTTTCAACTTGGGGATTGCAATACCCCCTGCCATGTCTCTGTTACTCAGAATTACTTTTGTTATTCTGGGTCTGTTCTTGTTCCAAATGAATTTTTGGCTTATTTTCTCAAGGTCTGTAAAGTATGCTGCTGGGATCTCAATTGGAATTGCCTTGAATCTCTATAGCAGTTTTGGAAGTATGGCCATTTTCACTATATTGATCCTTCCTATCGAGGAGCAGGGGATGTCTGTCCATTATCTGATATCATCCTCTATCTCTCTTTTCAGAGTGGTATAGTTTTCAGAGAAGAGGTCTTTGATTTCTTTTGTTAGGCTGATTCCTAGGTATTTCAGTTTTTTGGATGTTATTGTGAAAGGAAGTATTTGCCCTATTTCTCTCTCAGTGAATCTGTTGTTTTTGTAGAGGAAAGCTATTGATTTTTGTGTGTTGACCTTATTTCCAGATACTTTACTGAATTTGGTTATTAAGTCTAGAAGACTTTTGGTGGAGTTCTTGGGGTCTTCTATATAGAGTATCATGTCATCTGCAAATAATGACAATTTGATTTCTTCATTTCCTATCTTTATTTCTTTTATTTCTTTCTCTTGTCTTATTGCCATGGCTAATGTTTCCAAAACTGTATTGAACAAGAGTGGTGGTAGTGGACGTCCTTGTCTTGTTCCTCATTTTAGTGTGCAGGATTTCAGTTGCTGACCATTTAGTATGATACTGGCTGTTGATTTTTCATAGGTGGCTTTTATCAGTTTGAGGTAGAGACCATCTATTCCAATTTTTGTAGGGTTTTTATCATAAATGAGTGTTGGATTTTGTCAAATGCTTTTTTTGCATCTATGGAGATAATCATATGGTTTTTGTCCTTGGCTCTATTGATATAGTGTATTACATTGATTGATTTGCATATGTTGAACCATCCCTGCATCCCTGGGATGAATCCCACTTGATCAGGGTGTATGATCTTCATGATGATATTCTGCATTCTATTTGCCAGTATCTTATTAAGGATTTTTGCATCTGTGTTCATTAGTGAGATTGGCCTATAGTTCTCTTTTTCAGTTGGGTCTTTCTCTGCTTTGGGGATCAAGGTGATGCTTGCTTCCAGGAATGAATTTGGAAGTATTGCTTCCCTTTCAATTTCATTGAAGAGTTTAAACAGTAGTGGCAGTTGTTCTCCCTAAATGTCTTGTAGAACACAGCAATGAAGCCATCAGGACCTGGGCTTTTCTTAGTTGGTAAGTTTTTAATTATGTTTTCAATTTCATTGATTGATATTAGATTGTTTAGAATTTTTAGGTCTTCTTATTTCAACTGTGGTAATTTGTATTTATCTAGGAATCTGTACATTTCTTCTGCATTCTCCCTCTTATTGGAGTATAGGTTCTCAAAGTGGGTATTGATAATCCTCTGGATTTCTGCTGGGTCTGTTGTAATTTCACCCTTTTCATTCCTAATTGCATGGATTTGGGTGTTTTCTTTCCTTTTTCTGATAAGGTTGGCTAAGAGCTTGTCAATTTTGTTTATTCTTTTGAAGAACCAACTCTCAGCTTCATTGATTTTTTGGTATCATTCTCTTTGTCTCCATTGCATTGATTTCTCCTCTGATCTTTATAATTTCCTCCCTGGTATGAGCTTTGGGGTTGTCCTGCTCTTCTTTTTCTAGAAGCTTGAGGTTCAGCATCAGGTTCTTTCATTGGGCTCGTTATGTTTTCCTAATATGTATATTCAGTGCCATGAACTTCCCTCGTAAGACTGCTTTCATTGTGTCCCATAGATTCTGATATGTTGCATTGTCATTGTCATTTAATTGAAGGATCTGTGTGATTTCTTCTTACATTTCCTCTGTGACCCATTGGTTATTCAGAAGTGTGTTGTTCAATTTCCACGTGTTTATGAAATTGTTTGAGTTTCTTTTGCTATGGATTTCCAATTTCATCGCACTGTGGTCTGATCATATACAGGGGATAACTATAATTTGTTTGCAATTACTTAAACGTATTCTATGCATGAGTATATGGTCTATTTTGGAGAAAGAACCCTGTGCAGCTGAAAATGTGTATTCTGATTTGGTGAGGTGGAACACTCTGTAAGCACCTGTTAAGTACATTTATTCAAGCCTTCAATTGAGTTCTAGTATTTCATTACTGATTTTTTTGTCTAGTTGATCTCTTTGTGACAGTGAGGTATTGAGGTCCCAGGCTACAATTGTATTAGTGCATATATGACTTTTCATGTCCGTTAGCATTTGTTTTATATAGTTGTGCACAATAGTGTTTGGTGCATAAATATTTATATTGTCATCTCTTCCTGTTGGATTGTTCTCTTTACAAGGATGTAGTGTCCTTGTCTCTCTTAATCAGTGTTGTTGTGAAGTGTACTTGATCTGCAAAGAGGATTGCTACTCCTACTTTTTTTCAGGTTCTTGTCTCATGGAGTATTGTTTTCCACCCTTTAACTATCAGTCTATGAGTTTCATTTTGAATTAAGTGTGTTTCTTGTATGCAATATATTGTTGGAGTTTGCTTCTTGACTGGCTCTACCAGTCTATTTCTTTTAAGTGGTGAATTGAGACCATTAACATTGATGGTTATAACTGATACTTACTGACTTATCACTGTCATGACTTTTTCTTTTTGCTGGATTCTCCTCCTTTACATTCAACTTTTTGTTGCACCTGATGGGTTCATTCTGCTGTGCTTCCTGGGGTTATGATCCTCATTTTCTGTTCCTAGGATATTGTCTACAATTTTTTGGAATGCTGGTTTGATACTCATGAAGTTCCTAAGGTGCTCTTTGTCATGAAAGTATCTTATTTCTCCATCCATTTTGAAAGATAGTTTTGCAGGGTACATCAATCTGGGTCGGAGGCTGTTTTCCTTTAGGGCTTGGAATTTGTCACTCCAAGCTCTTCTTGTCTTGATGGTTTGCATTAAGAGGTCTGCTGTGAATCTGATGGTCTTTCCTTTGTATGTGATTTGTTTCTTTTCTCTAACTGCTTGTAAAACTTTGTTCTTCTGTTGGGTTTCTGCAATCTTAACAATTATGCCTATGTGTAGATTTTTTTTTGATCAAGCCTATTTGGAGTCCTAAATGCCTCCCTTATCTATATTTCAAGTTCTTTTCCCCTGCCTGGGAAGTTTTCTGCCATTATTTCTGTGAACAGTTTTTTTTATGTCATCTCCACTCTCTTCTGTTTCTTCTTTTACTCCAATCAGTCTTACATTATTCTTCTTTGCATCATCTAGCAGCTGCTGGATTGATTTCTCATGATCCCTTACAATTTTGAAGCAATTTTCCTTTTCCTGGTCACTAATTGCAAGCTTATCTTCTATATCTGAAATTCTGTCCTCACATTGGCTCATTCTGCTGTGTAGGCTTTCAATGGAGTTTTTGTTCTCTTGAAAATCTATTTGCATCTGTTTTATGGATTCCATTCGTTTCCCATGTTGGGATTCCATCATGTTCCTCAACTCTTCTCTAGCTTTATTAATCATGTCTTGCACTATGAGCACAATCTCTGCTGTTATCTGAGAAATTATTTCTGATTTCATTTTTTCCAGATCCTCTTTTGTTGCCAGTTCAGGGAGTCTGGGTGGTTGAGTATCAGAGTGTTTCATCTCATTTCTCTTTGGGGTTGCTGTAGGTGATCTGGAAGTCTGGTTTTGAGATTTGTTTACATGTCTCCTCATTTCAGAACGGGGAGGGGTGTGTGTGTGTGCTGTTGGTGCCTGTGCAGCTCACCTCCTCTGAGCTGGGAGCAGTTCGACAGTGGCCTGGAAGCCCCTTTCTCTAGGCTGGGAGTGGCGGGATGGACAGCACTCCTCAGGCCCCTTCCTCTGAGCTGGGAGCAGTGGGACAGCCTCCCGGAAGCCCTTTCCTCTAGGCGGGAAGTGGCAAGATGGGTGGCGGCCTGTAAGCCCCTTCCTCTGGGCCGGGAGTGGCAGGATGGACAGTGGCCCGGAAGCCCCTACCTTTGGGCTGGGAGCAGTGGGACTGAGCCTGGAATCGCCTTCCTCTGAGCCAAGAGTGGTGGGATGGCGGCTCAGAAGCCCCTCTTGGCACTTTCCAATACAAGTTTTGCTATCAGTAACATGGATTGGTTAGCTACTTAAACAAGTTTATCATATTTATTGAATGGTCCATATCTAAGTTACTTTTCTCTTGTGGAGAGAAAATACCTGACATCCAAAGTTAAAGGGGGAAAGTGTTATTTAGCTCACAGTTGTGGAGGTTTTAGTCCATAATTGGCTGGCTCCATGGCAGGTTGGCTTGGCAGAAGGGCAACAGTTCATGGCAGGCAGAAGGTAGCAAAGCAACAAGGGACAACCACAGGTCTTTCTTTCCCTTACATCTTATCCAAGCTACTTGCTCTTAGGTTGAGTAACACTCATGCCCTTAATCCTATTGCCCTTGATTCTAGAATTGCACCAGGAATCCCAGCCTCACACACCCTAGATCCAGCTACCTCTGTAAAAGCCCCACCTATGACTATGTGAGGCTTTGGGGAGACATCTAGACACAAGCCCTAACAATCCAACATGTGAAAAGCACATCACTGATTTTGAAACTCTGCCTCTCCAGAAGAATACATTGTTAATTTAACAATTCTCCTCTATTTTATCTAGCATTCTATTATATTAGGATTCACTGAAGTATATTCTTAATTGAATTCATGAAGAAAATCATGGCAGAAATGCAAAGTAATTTGTCAATAATTCTAAATGCTTTGGTATTAAAATAGCCACAATGATTAGATTATGTCATTATGAGAAATGTCTGAATTTTAAATTTTTATTTATTTATTTATTTTAAGAATTTTAAATTTTAATTGCACCCTTGTTTCTGTTTATACTTTGGCCCAGGAGAGTCTGATCTTCCATTATCATTCACACTTTCTAAGCAAAAAATATTTTGAAGGCTTAAAAAAATAGAAAAATATTATGAAAATAAAATAACAGTCGACAGTATCTGTTTACAGGACTTGAGTATAGACAACCAAATAAAAATGTTATATCAAACTTTATCAAGGAAAGAAGGAAGACTATTTATGATCCAATCATAGGTAAGAGTGCAAGGAATAATCCTAAATCAAGAAAAAAAATCAAAGAACATAAGGAATAATTTTTCCCTCAAGCTTGTTCCATTGTGGAATTATTCTTCTAAAAATGAATGATTAAATAAAAAACATCCTGGACACTCAAATTTATCCTTGCATGATCCTGGTTTTCCTCTGAAGGGAAATATTGCAATAATAGCACTTCAACTGCTAGCCAAAGCAGGAACCAGATGATCTCATAGGGCTCTTCCATCTTTAACTTCTTGATGCTTGCACTCATAAATTTCTGTGGTGTTTTAACCTTTCAGTGAGACTTCTGAAAACTTCTGTAAAAACAGATCCAAGTTAGAAATAGATTAATCACCAACAGGATGAAGAAGAAAACACTTCATTTCAGTCTATGGAATCGAGATAGTGAATGTTTATTCCCTCATTCATTCAACAAATATTCTCAGTTCATACTATTTGGCAGGAGTGTGAAAGTTCAGTATCCCAACTGCTAACCAAACTAATGCCTTGATTTAAAAAAAAAAAACAAGTTAGGAGTAAAGCATTCATAGTATACTTGATTCTCTGATCCATGGGTGATAACAGTAAGTACTAAATCAAAGGGTGCAGTGTGAGCGGAGGCATGAGCTTGACTCTTGTCCTTAGTGAGCACAAAACCAATTCTCCATATGCTCCTGCCAGCTCCTTTCCTCATCTGGCAAGTCCGTTAAGTACATCCTGGGGGTACAGTGGCACAGAGTGAAGACAAAGGCCAACAGGCCCAGCTCTTACTGTCCCATAGTAGCAGGCCCCATGCACTACTCTGACAGTCCTCTGTGCTAGTTCTGGGTGTTAAAAATCCCAGAACCTAGAATAAAGTTCATCGGCAGACAGAATAAAGCTCAAAAACAGACAATTTTGCCTGGACATGCTCTGAGTGTACAAGTGCACTCTGCAACTTTCACACTGGGAAACTGTGCTAGACTTTTATCATCAGTGTAATTACTTTGGAAATTATTTATGAACTTAAACACATTTTGAAAGAAAACATACTGCAACATGAGCTTAGTATTTTTGTGCATGACCTATTAGCATCACCTGTTGTAGGACATTCTTGGTCTTGTGGACAGGCGGAAGGGTGTTACAGACTGAGCAGAGGGGTCCTGGGAGCATCAGGGAAATGTGGAGGGGAGAGGGATTTGACTCTGAAGGCTGGAAGGGGTCAGTGTGTGACAGGAACTCAGTAACTCTGCCTTTAACTCTTAGCATTATCTCTGTAAAATTAAATCTATCATGTCTTAGCTGTTTACATTTTCCAACTTTATTTAGAAATTGGCATATTTCCTTCCCAGTGAGCCATCTGTAAATATACCATCATTTTTATTTAAATAAATATACATGTAAGCCCTCATTATGTCCTAGACAATGTGCTACTACCCATTTTACATGTAAGGTCATGACACTTTCATTTAAATTTTGTAAAAGCACTATTATTACATAGACATTAGAGCTCAGAAAACTGAGGCTGAATCTGCACGTGAATCCAACCAATTTGACTCAAAGTTCATCTTCCTGTAATAACTGAATATGTAATGGTATCTTTCTAAGCATGTTCCCACCCAGGGGGAAAGCCTGAGGAGAAAACATTCTTTGGTCATTTAAGTATGGGACCAAACTACCCCACACCCCCCAGATTCACAATGCATTTGTGATATTAAAGTCCCTGTGCAGTCTGAAATGGAGAAGTCCATTTCATTTTTTATGAGTATTTCACAAACTTTAGTTGACTGCTAGAGAATTTTCCCAGTAAAACAAACCAGAGACCAAATCTTTTGGAAACAGTCTTACAGCATATTGGGAAATCTTTGTCAATTAGAAGTCAACTTACCTAGAATCAAAGAGATATAAACCTTACTGTATACTCTAAAATCAATGTTTGACACAGTGAAAGTTTGGGCTAGTTGGGTTATGAATTCAAATAAACAGGTCCTGACTAGTATCTGGAAAAAGAAAATAGGGAGAATATATGTGTTTTGTTGCATTCAGTTTAAGTATGGTACTGATTCATAAAATCTTTACTGAATCACAGTGTAAAATGGGATTCTTTACACAGTCATGCCAAACTTTTTGAAATCATTGCTTTCCTAAAAGTCACGAGTTGCTTGTTGTGCTAGAGTGTAGGTGGTAACAAATGTCTATATGTCGTAAAACTAGCACAAAAAGGACTGCTTAATACCATGGCTAAATACGTTGTAAGTACTGAAAACTGAACAATTTTAGAGGTGAAATATCTTATGAAGGAGACACCAAGATAGAGTCTTGTAATTTGTTAAGGTCAGACAAGTCTTCTGATATGTACCCTAGTTTTCTTTTACTTGTTGGTGTATTGGTAAAACTTTTTAATAGCATGTTTAGGGTTGTTTTTAAGGGATAAGAAAACCAGGTGCCAATTTTAGCAAATCATTCCTGGATAGCAAGTCAGTTACACTTTATAAAAATGCAACAGGCTTAACTTGAAGGAAAAGCAATTCAGAGATACTTCACTGCTGGGCTCTAATCCCAATTCGAACTAATAAACTACTACATTTTGTTACTAGGTGGGGCCACTTAACTACCTGGTTTCTTATGTGTGCATGTAAATGTCCCAGACACAGGGTTTTGAGAGATTTAGCAGCTGCACGTGAGTGAAGGCAGGATCTGGTGATGTGTAAGTTACAGGCACAGCCTTTACTTTAGCTCTCTAGGAATAAACAATGAATCAGGTACAGGAAACACTCCAAATCACAGTGCTTTTACAAAAGAACAGTAACTACGACTTAGGAAGCATCTCATAGCTAAATGAATGAATGAATGAATGAATAAATAAATAAATAAATAAATGGCAAGGTTCTAGGCATTTTATTTTAGGCAAGCGCCCTCAGGGCTTTTTCAGGTGAACCCTTGGAGGTTACACCTACAATTGTGCAGGTCTGCCAGAGAGAGGGTGTTGGTGGACCTGGAAGTTCCCTGGGAGTGCAGGGGGAGTCCGGCCCGGGCTGGGATTCCTGCGAACTCTCAGGACGCGGTCGCCTCCTTCCGGAAAGCCCCAGGCCCCGGAGACAGAAATCACTTGATAACTTAATCTTGGTATGAGCGAGACACGCTGAGGCCTGTGTACGCTGCTGATAAACGCAGACATCCGGTGGAGGGAGAGGGACACGGTATCTCCCGACAGGAATCTAAAGGAACGAAGCGTAAACAGAGGTCGGCGCGCCCCTCCCGACCTCCTCCTCCTTCCCTCGGTTCCCCAGCGCCGGGACCGTCCGGAGCAGCGCGGGCGCGCGTGACGTGGGCGGCGGGAGGGGCCCGGCGCCTTCTTAGCCTGCGAGGGCCCGCGCCCGCTCCTCCTCCTGCTCCTGCTCCTCCCGCCGCGCGTGCGGCCCCGCCGCCGCCGCCGCCGCCGCCGCCGCCGCCGCCGCCGCCGCCGCCCCGCGCCCGGCCCGTACCCCGCGCCCCGCCCTGCGCCCCCACCGGCGCCGAGCCGCGCAGCCGGCGCCACGCAGCTCCTGCGAGCTGAGCGGACTGCGAGCCCCAACTTCCCTCGCCGAGCTTGGAGGCCGGGTCCACTCTGCGTCCCCCTCCCCCTTTCCAAGAAACTTATCCGGGAGGCTCGGGCATCGCAGTGCCCGCACCTGGAGCGACATCTCGGCATGGTTCTCCTGTCACTCTGGTGGGTCGTGACCGCGCTGGCGGAGGTCCGGATCTCCGCGGACGCACGGGTAAGTGGGACCGCAGCGGCGCCCGGCCCTTCCCGTACCCCGCGGCCCCGATCCCCGACACGGTCTGTGCGCTCCCGCCCGAGGGACGGTGTCGCTGGCTCCACGCGCAGACTTTCCCGGGCGCCTGGCCTCCGGGCGCGGATCCCAGCCTGGGGACGCCCCCGGGCCGGCCCTCCGCCTCTGACAGCCGGGGAGGGAGCGCGCGGGGTCCCCAGACTGCGTCCCGGCCCCGCCGCCTGCGCGCTCCTCCCCTTTGAACCGGTCTGGGAGCCGCTCGGTCCGGCCCAGCTCCCCGCCGGGGTCTCACTGTGAAGCCGGCGCTGGGTGGCCAAGGACAGAAGTGGGGAAGTCCAGCAGATTCCGAGGATTCTGGCCCCGTTTTAAGGCTTTTTCGTCTGTTTAAATTCAGAGACTGCTCTAATCCTGACCCAGGACGGAAGTCCTCAGAATAGACCATCGAGTGTTAGTATTTGAAATACTAAATTAAAATTAAAACTGGCAAACGACTTCCTTCCCCAAACTGTTTTTGAACTGGCTCTTGCTCCTGTCATGAGAACCGTCTGCCAACCGAGGTGCAGCCCTCAGGCACCTCTTGGTTAGTGAGCTCCTGAAAAGCATTAGTGGTAGAATAAAACGCAGGCGGTGATAAGATGAAACCCAGTAACTGTTTCTTTTTCTTACTTCTCTCTCTCCTTTCCAGGCTGGTAATGAAGAAATGGTGCAAATAGGTAAGCCTTCTCAGATGTCAGTCTTATCTTAATTGAAAGTAGGGAATGAAGGGAGCTAAGATGTTTCTGAAAAATTTCTTATTGGTGGTTAAAAACAAAAACAAAAGCCCGCAGTCCACGAACATTTCTATTCCCTTTCCGGAGGAGGGTCCCACCTTTCTCAGGCTAGGTTACAGTGATGTCAGACTTCTCCTGGCAGTTGGACTTTCAGGCATCAGTTTATTACTGTCCCTGTAGCGGCACTGGTGTGCACTTGGAGGCTGGTAGAGAAGCTGCAAGATTTGGAGACAAAACCGTCTACTCCTGTAGCATTGGGAGGAGTAGATATGATTACCACAGAAAGCAAGTTGTAAGAATTCTACGGAGAAAAGAGGAAAAATGAAGTGCAGAGGATGGAAATTTTTCTCTTAAATTTTTCCTTTGAGTAAAAACCCTTTGATGACTTCTCTTAGCCCATCTGCTTGAAATTAATCTTATAATGTGCAAGGCAGTATTAATACCTTTTGCAAATAGTACCTAAAATCTCAGTATTAATGCTGCGGGGGTTATTGTTCCCATTTTCTGGGTGAGGAGACTAAGGTTCAAAGAGTGTAGTGATTTGTAAGAGATCACTCTAAAGTCCATGGTTTTTTTGAAACTGTGCATAGTAATATATTTGTTCTGAATCCAGAGACTGCAAGTCATCAGGTAAGAAGCCTGGCTATACTCAGTCTTTTTATACACATTTTATTTGAATTACTCTAAAAGAAAATTTTACTTTTTCACAGAGTATTTTTCTCTGTGAATTCTGTATTTTTGTGAAGTGATACTGTAAAGTCATTTTTTAGGAGACGTTTTCATTACCATTGCTGTAAACACAAATCATTGGCCACGTACTAAATAGCATACACAGGGTTTGTGTGTATTACATCACTTGGATTTCCACAACCATGCTCAGAGATGGGGTCCTGGGGAGCCTATTTTACAGAGGAGGAAGTGAGGCCTGAGAAGTTGCAAGCTGCCTGTGCAGCAGGCAGCAGATCCATGCGTGTCACCTACTGGGACAAACTCAGACCAGGCCCAAAGGTGTGCGGTGCTCCTGGGCTCAGGAGGGCGCTGTCCCCATGAGCTGAGTTTAGGCTGAAGATGTTGAAGTCAAACATGTATTTGATACCTGTGACTGCCTCAGCGTATAAACTTACCTCACAGTGTGCTGTCCATGCTGGGGTGGTCCTGCTCCAAGAAAGTGAGGCGCTGTGGGCCAGGGATTTAGCTCAGTGGTTTCGCTGCCTGCTGCTCAAGCGCAAGGACCCGAGTTCGATCCCTGGTACTAAAAAGAACCCCCAAAAAACAAAACAAACAAACAAAAAGCTAGGTGCTGCACTACTGACTGCATAATGGACACTGATTATGCCTCTGTTGCTAGCAGGGAAGGATCATGGTTCCCAGTAGAAGTGGGGTTCCTGGTGAGTGTATCACTTCTATGCTGTCCTGACCTGAACTTGGGAAATCGTCTGTGCATGTGGTGCTGCTCATCCACATGTGCTGCTGCTCATCCACATGTGCTGAAATGCTCACCAGAAAGTTGTTTTATATAACTGCTTGGAGGTGCTTTTGATCAATAATAAATTAGGAAGGAATAATGCAGATTCCAGATTTTATTTATATTTATTGAACTACCAATTTGCTAGAGAAATTCCAGAGCTCTGAACAGTTTCTGAATAATTTGATGTCTGAGGAAGAAGTGAACAATTTAGTAAGAAACTGCAATTGTTTAGAAGATAAATTATTAAAAAATTCTGTCAAAATATATGTGCAGGATAGTACGTACAATCCTAGAGCTCATTGGCTGTATGCCTACAGGACACTTGCGTGGCACCAGCATCATCTGCATCTATGAGCACAGCATTACCAGTCCCTGCTGCCCTCCTGACACCTTCCTGGCACTGTCCCCCATGAAAGGTGACCATAGTCCACTTCTAACAGCACATGTTAATTTTGCCAGTACAGCGGTATGTTGGTGCACAAACTCAATTCTCTCAACTATTCTGGTGGAAAAACTGAACTGGATGAGAACTGAATCAAATTTCCCCATAAGGTCAACTTTGAACCTAACCACTGAATTTGATTCAATTCTCGTCGAACCCAGTTTGTGACCCAAATTCATGGAAAGAATTAAGTTCATTAGCTGAGGTACCGCTGTAGTTTTTAATAAATGGTATCACAAAGTGTGTACTCTGTTGTATCTCAGGGCACCAGTTTTTAAAACATGTCTCATACATCTTACCCCTAGACTAAGACTTGTTTAGGGTGAGGGCAATGAGTGATGGGCCCGGCAGGGTGGACTCTGCATAAGGCACATTGCCCCTGTCGTCTCCACAGGGTTGGTCTGGCCTCTCTCTCTGTCTCTCTGTCTGTCTGTCTGTCTCTCTCTCTGTCTCTCTCTGTCTCTCTGTCTCTCTCTCTCTCTCTCTCTCTCTCTCTCTCTCTCTCTCTCTCTCTCTCTCTCTCTCTCTAGTGGAGATGTGGTATGTGGGGAAGTATGATTCAGTCTAGAGAAAAACTGGAAAATAGGTTTTGAACCCTGTTGTAGTTCTAGGGCTATTTAGTCAGCCAGAGAGTAGCTACATACCTACCCCCCACTTTCTCCCAGACACACACTCTAGTTAATACCTGTGCATGTTTAAATGTGTGTGCTTGTATGTGTGTGTGTGTGTGTGTGTGTGTGTGTGAGAGAGAGAGAGAGAGAGAGAGAGGGAGAGTTTCATGAGATTATTAACCTATTTCTGTGTATATCAGGGAGTTCTTTCATTTCTGACTCAGTATATGGCCTTGGTGGGATTCCTAAGGTAATTGTGGGTGGCTGCCTGGCCTGATTGGGTTAGGAGGCTTGTGCTGTGACACATCTGGCTTGGGAAATAATCATAGTTCTGTAGAAATTGGAAAATCTGAGAAAATTCTGAGTCCTTTTGTTTCCTAAACCCTCACTTTCAAGACTGAAAATCAGTTCAGGAAGAAATTGTCATCATGCTTTACAGTAAGCTGTCTAGGCACTGCTGTGCCCCTGAGTGATGCCCCTTCCTATCCCTCCAAGCCATTTGTTTTTCTGGTTTGGCTTCCATTCCTCTCTGGTATGATAACTGTTAATGTTGAATGCTTCAGGCTTCTCAGATGAAGATGTGAAGTGCAGCCCATCATCCATCACCAAAACCAGATCGCTGCCGTGTATCTGAAATATTCTTCCTGTTCTTTTACTACTTTCTTATCATGGTATCAAATACTCATATGACTGTGTTCCTGTATTTCTCTGGACTTTTGATAATCAAATCCCAAACTTCTTTTAATTCACAGACTGTGTTTTCTGTGTAATAATTGCTTTTGTTTTGTTTCCATCTCATTACCAACTCCTTGTGAACTTCACTTCAATCTCATCACATTAATAAACTGTAATCTTTGTCCTTCTTTTTCTCATGGTGTCCATTTCCAACTATAGCAAATGTTGCGTTAGAGTGTTCTACCTAGGTCGTTACCATATCTCAAATGATTCCTTGAGGAGAAACCCCTACAAGTTGGTTACTGAGTAAAAACAAGTAGACAGGATACATTTTTGACAAGTAGCTTTTAAAAACATTTGTGTGGCATCAGCTCCCTCTGGCAATATAAGAAAGTAGTGGTTTTTAAATTTTTAGCTGAAAATTTGGCTTTGTTCTTCTTTATCTTTGAATATAACACTTTAATATTCCACAGTCTCTGAAAGATGCAGTGAGTTTGTCATTATTCTAGTTCTTAAGACCCCAATAAGTACGAGCAATTACACAATTGCTTTTGTAATTCTATTAGAAGTGTAAGAAGATTCATCTACCTCATAGAATAGAATTTGAGAATTATATATTTTTAAAAATGGATGGCACAGTGTGGGAAGGATCCTAGCAGAGGGCCCTCTGTCCCATGTGTACTTCATCTGTCCCGATTTCCCAAGTATGTGTACATGACTTCGGCTGCAGGACTTTGCTGACTGAAGTTTAAGTCCCTGGGAGAGGTTTTGTGGTACAATGTCAGTTTCTTGTTTATAAAAACGATTGCCACAAATTCATCATGATGAATCTTCATGGATTTAAGAAATTGTGAGCAGCATGAGACAGTTTACCTCATTCTTGAAGTGACAGGTAAAAAAAGATTTTCAGAAACTTGTAGAAGGTAAATAGCATTAAATACTATAGTCTTAGATGTTAAACCACTGCTTACCATTTTTCTTCATATTCAGTAAAATATATTTTTATATATACACAAAAAAATTTAAAGAATGATTGAAATCATTATTCATGAGTAGGCATTCTCTTTACATGTAAAAACCTCTCTATCACATGTATGGTCCACTCTATGATCTAAAATCTAAGTTGCTTGCCCATGGGGGACCTATTAATCTCATCTTCTCTATTTAATATTCAGGAGCAGAGACTGTTGACTATATCCTCTAAGATTCTTACTCTACCTCTTCCTAGTTGATGACATTAAACTTCTCAGTGTCCCTTTGTTACATGTCACGTAGGCCCCAAACTACTGTTGCATAGACTTGTGATGATTTTGTGAGGATTCATAAAAAGCTGGCCCATGGAAAAGCAAACTGGGACAATAGCTGTTATTATTGGGGTATCTCAGACTTTTCCCTTTTTCCCCCCGTGACACTCTTTTACTTATATACAGGCACTTTGTTCTGATTCCTATGTTTTAGATAGGTGGTCTTGCCCTCATGAATTTTCAGAAAATTTAATTTACTGTGCTATGGACTTGTGAAACTAAATCTATGTAGCTCACCATGTGACAGCTGGTGCCAGGTTCGTTTTTCAAGTATTACCTCCATGCTGTTATGTCTCCGCAGTGTTGGGTGATTCATTGGGTGATAGCAGTTGAGAGGAAGAGTGTTGAGTAGGAAGTTTACAAGAATCCAGATGGATTGCACACCAGCTATATTTTGTTTATATAGGTTGAATATTCCCAAATTCTTTGGACCAGAAGTGTTTCTGATTTCAGAGTGTTTTGGACTCTGGAATACTTTCATAGATTTTACCAGTTAAAAATCACCAATCTGAAAACTCAAAACCTGAAAGGCCTCAAACTGTGGAACTTTCTGAATATCAAGTTAATGTTCAATGTTTTGGATTTCAAAGCATATCTAATTTTGGATGTTCACATCAGGGATGCTCAACCTGTACCTGGCTCTCTCCTCTTGCTTCTTTTTACCTTATTATAACTTTTTTTGATATCACTGAAAGTTCCTGTATTTAGTTACAACTGTTTTTTGGATAAAAGTATCAGGAACCCAGTTCATACTGATTGAAAAAGATAAAGGTAATCAAAGTTCGGTGGAGCTGGATGTGGAATACCAGTAATATCAATGATCTCCTGCTTCCCTTGTCTCTTTTTTTTCCCACCCTTGCTTCACTCTTTCCCCTCCCAACTTCTTTCTGCTTCTTCCTCATGGTGCCTCTGTGTTGGTTTTATTTTTCAGTAGGGATTAGGTCAGCATTGATCAGCAGGCATTTCTAGGCTCTCATTCCACCTTTCACTTCACTCCTCTAAACACCTTTTCCACCTTTGTTTTTTTTTTTTTTTTTGGTACCAGGGATCGAACTGGGGTCCTTGTGCTTGCGGAGCAGGTGGTGGAACCACTGAGCTAAATCCCTGGCCCATAAACACCTTTTTTTTTGGCAGCTCTAATTATTTTCCTGGTAGTTGAAAGTATATCCTTGAACCATTCACTGTGGTCAGGGGAGGCAGTGCTCAGACATACAGGACTAATGGGAGTGTACATTGGCTAACCCGGCGGAAAATGGGGGTGCAAATCAGGAAGAAGTAGGAATAGATGCTGAGAGTACCACATGTACAGCAACGTTGGCACCTTGAGGGCTGCCCAGCATACTGGGTAGGAAGTGGTTGCAGTGGTCAACAGAATAATGGTCCCAGAGATGTCGGGTCTGCATCCTTTTAATCAGTGAATGTGTTATGTTGTATGGCCAAAGGGGATTGAGTTGGTAAGTAGAATTAAAATTGCTAATCAGATGATCTTAAAATAGAGGGATCATCCTGGATTAGCTGTGTGATTGTCTTTATAAGTGGAAGAGGGAGGTAAAGGAGAACTGGAGAAAGGGCAGCACAGAAACGTGGTCTGATATAGGTGGTTTTGAAGATGGAGAAAGAAAGTCAGGAGCCACACTGCTGGTGGCCTCAGGAGACTGAAGAACCAGGGCACAGTTTCTCTCTGAGAGCTTCAGGAAGGAATGCAGCCCGAAGCAGAGGGTGCCTTGGCTTTATTTCAGGGCAACCTGTTTAGACTTTTGACCTCTGGTGTTGTTTTAACTCAGTAGACTCACAGTGATTTGTTATAGGATCAATGCAAAACATACAGTGGCGAGAAGACTGTCCTGGTTTCTCATTCTTTTGTCAAACTGTAAGCCATACTATATAGATTTGGGAAATGTACTTGCCAAAAGTCAAGTTTCAATGAATACCCATAAGAATGCTCTCCACATCTTGTTTCTGGGAAAAATATTTATTTTTGTGGCTTTATATTCTAGATCCAATATTAATCTTTAAAAGTACTATCTCCCAAAATGATGTAAAAGGTGTGAGAAATATTTATTTGTAGAATACCTAGCACAGTTTTAGAGTCTGTAAAATTTCTAATGATGACAAACACAATCAATAGAAGCACTTCTTCTAAAGCTGAGACCTTATTGCATTTGGGCCTTCCTTAAATAAATTTCCTCTGCTGTTATCATGTTATTATTTGATCATTTGAAGTTGTGACAAATAAAACACTTGGATATTTCTCTTTAAAGTGTTTTTTTTCCCTTGACTCTCTTACCTGATTTCATATTCTGGTACAATAAAGAATGTGCTGTTCTTTTCCAGATGGTTTTCTTGAACATAAACATTGTACAATTACAACATAAATTTATTAAAAAGCCAGATTTAAAAAATGAAAAGAATTTTGCAGTTCAAAACTATTTGTTCTTTCTTAATAATGAATGACCCCTACTACATTTCTTTTTTCAAATGGCTTTATGAGCAGTCTTAGACTATGAAGGCAGATGTGCAGAAATGCCACAGAGCGTCTGCCTTGTAGTGATGATATCCTAAGGGTATTGAAGCCAGGGGAAAGGATTTGGCTGTGTCTGTGGTTTCAGCATATGCCGCAACGGAGTTTTAATTGCTTTTGAGAGAAGATGTGTTCCCTTCCCCTAAGTGTGTACAGCCTTGCTGAGCCCTTCAGCATTTGGTGTCTTTTTTAATGTCCTCTTTTCATCCTGCTTGCAACTTTTCTGGAATGGCTGGCTCCTGTCACTTCTGATGGAAGTTGTTCCCTTACCCTTGGCTCAGGATTTGGAAGTTGTTGTTGGAGCCACTCCTTCAGCCAATCTTGAAACTGCTCATTTGATTTTATACTTGAGGTCAGATTTCTGCACAGGGATAGCTATACCTGATGAAAGAAGAGGCCTGAGTGAACAGCTTCTCTGTGGTAGAATAATCAGTCATTTCTCGGGAGAGAAGCCAGGTCTGTATGAGGGATGGAGGGGCAGGGATGGTTATAGCCAGCCTGGATTTTAGATCCTCTGTTGACACGGGACCTAGGTACTTCTGATCACATCTGAACTTCTAAGTTAGGGTGGGGGTATACAGGTGAGAGACCTGGGAGGTGCTGGGAGGGGAGGAAATGGGGAATGGACTTTCTTCTGCACTCTAGTGAGAGAGAGCGATTGAGAAGATGATAGCACCAGCTTCTTTGTCAGGTATTGGAATCTTAGATGGTCAGGTTCTTCCTGTATCTCACTCCATTTGGGTCTCATTCCCTGTGGGACAGATAAAATGCTCTGACTGCTCCTTTTCATAATTGGCTTACAAGAACCCATCGGGCTGGATCCAGAATTCAAACGTGGTGCTTTTTGACTCTTGACCTTTCATGCTCAGCCATATTATACAATTCTTCCTTGCTGGGCCTGTGTGCCACACTGCCTCAGGCACAAGTGTTCCATATTCTTTGTGGTGAGACAGCTGTACTGTCAGTTGAGTCACCTAAATGTTGCTGTGACAGGTAGGTGATTTATATTGCACCTCTAGGTCCTTGCAGTGCTGACTGTACTGATAAGACCTTTGTTCCCTTAGTGTTCTGGGGGGAGGGAGACAACACTTTGAAGGAAACCTCCTTCCTGTCCTCAGCAGTAGCATATGTGGCTGAATGTGAGCTCGGGCCACTGGGTGCCTTTGCCAGGGTTACCCAGAACACTGCACTTGTGGAATGAGCCCCGCCTTCTACCCGGAGCCCTGTGTACAGCCACAAGTCGACTCCACCTCTGCCTCAGAGCTCTCAAACCTGAGAGGTGAAGACCTAAGCATGTAACTTTTCCCCACAGAGATTTAGAAACACTGGATTCTGACCTTGCATGACTTGTGTGCAATGACGTTAACACAAGAGCTGTGAAGCTCAGACCAGAGGGTTGCATTCTGGGCTGAGTGGACAGGAAGGTTTCTGGGAGAAGATAGGCTTGTGGTTGGCCCTGGGACCTGGCCAGATGTGCCTCTTGGAGGGAAGCAGCCAGGGCACAGGAGGGCTTCACAGGCAGGTGTGACCGAGCAGGTCTAGTGAGCATGGGGGACAAAATGTCCAACAGGCTTATGTGGGAGGCGATGTCCCCAAGAAACTGGGGACAGTACAGAGAGCCTTGAATGCCAAACATAAGTTTTGTTCAGTGTTATGTTAGTTTATCTATGAGTTTCCATTTCTTATTTGTTAAGCAAGAGGTGATGATAGTCTTTCAAAGATTATCAGATATTTTTATGATTTTTTAATTTTAAAGTAATGGTAAGCCCTAAAGCTATTCAGAGAGAACAACATAGCAGTATTAATTGCTAGCTTTGTGTGTGTGTGTGTGTGTGTGTGTGTGTGTGCCTGTATGTGGTGCTGATGACTAAACCCAGGGCCCTGAACATGTTATCCTCAGTTTTAAAGATAAGAACTGATAGAGAAAGGCTTAAGTGGTGAAAAATCACTAAGGCAATGTGTGGAAAAGTCTATGTATTTGGTACTGGGGATCGAACTCAGGTCCTTGCTCTTGCACAGCAGGCAGCGAAACCACTGAGCTAAATCCCTGGCCCGAGTTTGAGTCTTTAAAATCATTTTTCCAGGCACTAATTTAGACACTAATTTGTACAGTTCTTAGTAGTGAAGAGAAGGTTGGACTTGCAGGATTTCCATGTGAGGGGATGAGGAGGTACAGTGACTGGAAGGAATAGCTCAAGAGAAATTTCTATCGCAGATCAGTAGGGCTTAGGACATCACAATGCAGGAAAAGTTGAACTGAAGTAGCTGTTTGGCGTGTCTTAGGAGAATCAGCACATCATGAGCAGAACAATGAGATAGGTGGTGAGTTGCCAAGTTGGGTGAACATTCACTTCATTTCAGCTGTGTCGGAAATGGCAGGAGAGTGAGCCATGTATGTTGTTTGCAGCAGAGAGCCAAACTGTTTCGCTTGTGATTTGAAAAAGCTTTTTTTTTTCTTTTAATCCATTTTATGAGAGCTTATTGTATGCAGCATGTCACACATAAACAGGCATGTGCTAATGGTGTCCAAACGCTTAGAAATTACCGAAGTTTGGAAACCATAAGGAAAGCTTGCTATGCTGACATTGAGACAGAAAGCCAAAGATCTTTAAATATGGGTTCAGTATCCCTTATCTGAAATGCTTGGGATCAGAAGTGTTTTGGATTTTGGAATACATATACATATATATGTATGTGTAGGGGGGAGATATTTGGAATGAGATCGGACACTAAACATGAAATTAATTTTTGTTTCATATATACCGCATATGTGTAGCCTAAAGGCAATTTTTTTTGTATTTTACAATTTAAATCTTTTATTAGAGTCCAAAGTCTGCTAAATAAAAGCATTAAGATATTTCACAGACTATTACACGATTTAAGACTCATGAATTTAATTTCATAAAAAATTAGGTGCATATTCATTCTAACGTAAAAACTCTTGTTTTTAATGGTCTGAAATACATTAATCTATAAGAGACTCAGTTCCAACATGAAAATAATCCTATCAGCTTTTTAAAAAACATATTTTACAACAAAAGTTTGTACTTTTAATCAAAAAGAGCCACAGACTAATTCAGCATGTAAAAAATAATTTTACAAAAACCCAGGATAATACTTTTAGATCCACTTTTATTCTTTTGTCTTCTTCACATACAGAGCTTCTCCACACACGTTTCTTGCAGCCATAAAGTTACTTAATGTTGGCCAGGTAACATTTTACCCCTAAAACTTTGTTGGCATCAAATTATGAGTTAACCAGTGTTAAATCCATAAAATATTTACATTGCACAGCACATTAAGCTTTAGACACTTGGCAATTAAACCACATTAAAAAAAAGAGGACAAGACCCCCACCCACATGCTTGGATCAGAGTTCAATGGTCCTTATCTAGTGACTGGACACTGGTTCAAAGAGCAGCAGAGGCAGCAGGCAGTTACTTCGGAGGACACTGAACACTGTGATCTGGAAGCGTGCTATGCTGTTACCCAGGTCAGGTGGCACCACCCTTTTCCTAGGTGGTCTCAGAATTCTAGAATGGCAGGTCTAGCGGACTCAGAATAAAGACTGACAATACAGCATTTATACTGCAGAGACATCCTACTCAAGACTATTTTCATGCTGTGATTTTGAATGCAACTCTTCCCCAAAACTTGTCACCATCGTCCTCATTTCTTAGGTTCCTCGATCCCTCAATTTTGCACTCTATGGTTACTTCTTTCTTGGTATTGTTAGATTCAAAGGATACCTGGACAACAACCAATGGCTGTAGATAGCCTACATGCAGTTTCTTTCCATAATATGGAAAATACTTTAAGTCTATGATTCCATGATTAGGAGAAGTTGATACAATTGCTGTTTTCATCCTTAGAAATACAGTCTATCCTTGGTGATCCTTCAGGCATTAGTCCAGTTATTCTATTCATTTTCACAAGAATGCAAGGTTGTCCTTGAGAATAGTCAAAATCAGGATCATTTCTACCACTGTATGCTTAAAATAAGAAATCAGAAAACTGACATGCAACATAAACTTGACCCTGTTTTTTCAAAAAGTACTCCATCAGTACAGTTGGTGAGAGTCTTCTGTTCTTCTAAAGAGTATGACTTTAGAAACTTCTTAAGGTCTTTAATGTACCCTTCATAGGAACTTGGATCAGATACACTGAATGTATATTCCAATGCAGTCACTGGTTTTGGAAAAACCATAAGTCCTGGACTAGGAATCTGGTCACAATATTTTGGAACCTCATCATTCAGACTCTGAAGCATAGCTCACATTGTGAATGAGAAGAGTGCCACCAGGAAACCATAAAAAACTAGGTAGAAGAACAAGATCAAACCCCAGCTCTTGGCAATCCACTCCAGGAACTCTCGGGTGGTCGGGTCAAACAAAAAAGAACTTCCACTAGCCCAGGCCCTCCTTCAAAGACTTCTTCTGGCTCTTTGTTGTGGTTGGCATGCAGGGAACGAGGTTCACAGAGGAGTGTCCTGGCGGCAGCATCAGCGCAGCCCGGCAAGTGCGGCAGAGGGCAGCATGGCCAAGGACACCTTCTCCTCACTGGGAACACCAGAGCCGACTGCCTGAAGGCAGTTTTATACAATATTTTTTGTTCATCTTCATTTTGAGTGGGATTCATCACATGAAGTCATCACACATGAAGTCTGATGTAGAATTTTCTGCCTGTGGTATTTTGTCAACAATCAAAAAGCTTCAGATTTTGGAGCATTTTAGACTTTCGACTTTCAGGTTAGGGATCTTCAGTCTGTATGGGGAAACAGAGAACACTGTCTTCTCAGATCCTGTGCTATAGTTTGTGTAATAATTGCCTGTATCTATGCACATCTGTATATAAATACGTTCACACAGAGGCCCATGTGCACAAGAATGTGGAGATTTTACACAGTGCAAGGAGAAGGAAATCATTATGTTAGAACCTATGCGTGAGGAATGTCGATATTAGAGAGTTAATTCCCTGACAGAAATTTTTTTCATCTCATAAACTGCAGCAAAGACATAATAGCACTTTTCACAGGGGTTGTTTAGGTTTCTGACAGGTTTCTGGACATGTTGAGAAATAAAAAACTAGAGACATTGGTGACAATAAAATCTCTCACAAAACAGGCCAGAGTGGAGCCCCGGGCCCCCCTTGTGGCAGGCATATGATCCTGGGTCGCCATGCTGTGTGTATCAGGCCCACTGAGGCAGGCTTCCTGGGTGAGGGGAGGCAGACATGTCTCCTAGGCAGGCTTATCCCCAGAAAGAAGGATGAGGAAGGAGGGGCCATGCCCAGCAGACCTCTTGTACTTTCCAGACTTTGTAGTCACATAAATCATTCCTCTTAACTAGTGTGGGGTGGGGTGAGGTGGAGAGAGGCCTGAGTCCTGAGAGAAAACCCAGTCCTCACAGGAGCAAGCACAGGGCTAGGGCATCCCACCTCTGACTCAAAAATGACTTCATTTTTTTTTTGGTACCGGGGATCGAACTCGGGTCCTTGCGCTTGCAAGGCAGGCGGCTGAACCACTGAGCTAAATCCCCAGTCCATATTACCAAATTGTACAAAGAGGCAAACATTACATGAATTTTGAAGACCTTTTCGATTTCTGACCTATATAGTTTGGATTCTGTGACTATCTAAAGGCATCTTAGAATGGGGCTGGCTTCCTGCTGCTCCCCATGTCTACCGGAGGTCTGTTTCACATCCATTTCTTGTTGTTTGCATCTTAAGTCATACGACCTGAATTCTATGAGATGTTTGATTTGTAGGTCAGCAGGGACTTTGACAAATATGTGTGAAGTTTGCAAGCAGAATTCTGGCTGGAGGAGCCCATGACAGATTGTACAGTTTGCTGTCATTGATGGCTGGGCAGTAAGATTACTACTTGGGGAAAAGAGGCCAGATGCTAATTTTAGACGCTTCAGGCTCAAACTGCTTTCATTCATCCATTCACTTCTATATGAACAAATATATTTATTGAATGACTTCGGGCTCTATTTTAGTCAGTGAGAAACTGTAGTGAAGAGAATAAATTTTCTGCCCTCATGAGGCTTATGTGTTAATAGATCTAGAGAAATAGTAGACACACATGAAATTAAAATTGGTAGGATGTCAGAGGGTAATAAGATTTGTGGAGAGAGGAAAATCTTGGGGGCTGGAGAGTGGTAAAATAGTTATAGGTCCTCGGGAAAGATCCCCCTTGAGAGCGTCAAATTTAAGCAAAGGAATTGAGAGAGTGAGCCATTGTGCTTTGGGGCTGAACAGGGACACTGAGGCACAGGAAGTAGCAAGTACAAGTACTCAGGGATGTGAGAATTCCCAGATTCAGGCTGTTGCCGCTCACCAGCCATTTTCCTCTGGTGGCATGGGTTCGGAGAGAAGAGCACGTGACTCGACCCTTCTGTTACTCTGTCTCTGTTCTGATGACTCAGAGGGGCACAACAGAGCCAAAGAGCAGTGAGGATGCACATTCAAAGCTGAGGTGGCAGTGGTTTAGGCTAGGTGAGGTGGGGTGGAATGCCAGAGTCTGGCAATATTTTACAGGTAGAATCAATAGAATTAGGTTGAAGACAGGTTTGTGGTGTGAAGAGTTAGGGATGGATTGGTGAGGTTTTAACTTGGGATAATAGAAGCATAGAGTTGGCATTTACTGAATAGAGAGAAGAACAGATTTGGAAACAGAGATTGGGAGTCTCCTTTGGGAGTGATAAGATGCCTACTGAAAAATCTAGAGGATGCAATGACTACTGTGAGCGAAGAGCTCACAGGTGAAGTCTAGGCTAGATGTGTGCAGTCGTGAAGGTTTCACAGGTACGAGATGGGGTGGGTTCCTTGGGCAGAGATGACAAGTGCAGAAGAGGAGTTGTGGGCCATCCCACTGCCCTTTCGTGCTGACAGGCCAGGGAGAGAGAGAGAGATGGAAGGAGGGGAGAGTGGAACAGGGAGACCATCGAGGAAAGGGAAGAGCCAGAGAGCATCCTGGAAGCTAAATAAAGTGTTTCAAGAAGAAAGAAATGAGCAAGGTCACATGCTGCTGACAGGGCAGGTAAAGAGATGGGATCTTGACCGTTGGCCTCAGCAAAATGTGGTCATCAGTGACCTCAGAAGAGCCTGACTGAAATTGGGTTAAGAAAGAGAAGGAATGGAAAGAGAGGAAATGAAGATGTCTTTGCAGAGGGATGAAGGAGCAGGGTATTAGCTAGATGGATGGTCTAGTCCATTTTGTGTGGCTGCAACAAAATCCTTAAGCCTGAGTGATTTATAAGAAACAGATTTATTTCTTACAGCGCTTTAGGCAGCAGATTCTGAGATTGAGGGACCCATCTGGTGAGAGCTATGCTGGTATTTTGTCACCTAGGGAGCATGGCAGGGCAGGGTGTCCTGAAGAGGAGGGAGAGTGAAGGAAAGGGGGCCATGCCATCACTTGTCAGGAACTCCTATGACAAGGGCACTAACCCATGCATGGGGGTAGAGCCCTCGACCTGAAAGGAGGGTGTGGCACCCGGAAGGTTTCTTCTTGTTGTTAAAGATGGGGAATGTGATGGAAGCTTATTTATTTGTTGGTGGGAATGATCTAGTAATGTGGGGAAATGTGACAAAGGAAAAGAGAAGACATTTCCTGGATGTGTTCTTTACAAGGCAGAAGAGGCTAGAGTGGCATATGCAGGGGGAGTGCTTGCTCTCAGATGCGATGCCAGTCAGTTCATTCCCGGTACCAGGAGGGGGTAGCTACATGTGCGCGCACACCAGTGGGTTCTGGAGAAGTCGCTGTGTCTGCTGATGCCTGGGCAGTGCATGAACAGCCACAAGGTTTTATGGTGGCTTCAGCCCTCTGTGCTTAGGAAATTCATGGCCCACAGAGACCTTTTCATGTCAATTGCTTTGGTCCTTTAGCTGCCACAGCTACAAATGTATAGTTCCTGACTTTAAAATGGAACGTGACATTATCTTGAGTAGCTAATTCCCACTTAAATTGGTAGTATGAATATTTACTGAATTCTCTGTATAATCTCAGTTAAACCTATCACCAGATCCCTGATGTTGGAACTGTTACTGTCCTCCAGCTACCCACTGAGGAAATAGAACCTACCAGAAATGCAGAAGCTGAGTGTGGTGACGCATGCCTGTAAACTCAGCATTTGGGGAGGCTGAGACAAGAGAATCACTGTGAGTTTGAGGCCAGCCTGGGCTACAGAATGAGTTCAAGGCCAGCCTAGACTACATAGTGAGACCCTGTCTCAAAAAAACAAAAACAAAAGAAGTTCAGAGTTTGACTGGGGGTAAGTTGATTCAGCTCATTTCTGTCTGACACACTTCATAAAGGAATGAAGTTCATTCCCGTCCCATATGTTGTATTGCTGGATGGAAGAAGTTAGGTTTATAAATGCATAATTTCTGAATGCAGTAAATCAACATGAGATATAATTTAGTTTTTTTATGCAGTTGTAATCTGAGATTAAAATGCTTTTGATAACTTTGAGCTTCTGCCTACCACTCCCATTTTTTTTTTCATTAACACTCAGAATTTAAGAGCCTTCTACTGAAGTTACACTAGAGGAAAACTTGGTTGACTGGCTTTGGTTAGGTAGAACATAATCATGCTTGTGGTACTTTCGCTTTGTAGGTCAGACCTTAAATTAGAAATTGCCAGCAAGATGTTCCATGTATTCTGAAGTGGATGTGAGCATGTGAGCCCACTGTCAAATGTGTAGAGGACCAGAACTGAAGTTTCCGTTAAGTTCCCTCTCATTTGGTGCATCAGGCTTTCTAGATTTACTTTCTCACTACAACATAGGGGCAATCATATCTACTACTGTGATTGTTGTATTAGAGGTGATGTATTCTCAAGTGCAAACTGTAGAGCATTGCACTTACTGTACCAGTCCATGGTTGGTGCCTGGGTAGCTCCTTTGTCAGTTCTGTTAGCTGTTATCTGATCTGGGAGCCAGTGGTCTTGAGGGGCCACAGAGTGTATCTGCCTTAATCTCCAGCTGGAAAATGACTGATTGAAGGTTTAAGTTCAGAAATGTTCCTTATGTGTACATTCTAGGAATGCTATATTATTTAGTATTAGGAAAGCCAAAGCTTTATAGAAATACACTATCCCTATTTTGAATAAAAGCTCAGAACATATTTTCTGACACTGGAGAAATGGGTCTGTCCCAAAGACTGTGTGGCTTGCTGTGAGGAGGAGGCTCTGGTGTCCTTGGGTGTGTCGGAGCCTCCCTGAGTCTTCCAAAGTTCACTTGTTCTCCATTCGCTTAATCCAGGTGTCAGTGCATTGTCTGGACTTTCTTGTGTGTATTCCTTTCACAGGAGACAGGCAATCTGTACATTGAGATTAAGCGTCTCCTTTCCTGCAAACACTAAACTTATGGTTAGAGAAGGAGTTCTGTGATTATCGGTGCAGTCAGACACCCCTGGGTCTTGCGCAGTGTGTTTTGTAAGTCAGTATGGCTGTAGCATGGAGACAAAGCAGAGGTTCTCTGGTTATCTGTGGTCCTCTCAGCACATGATAAACCGATCCTCTAGAAGGGGACACTCGTGTGTGTGTGTGTGTGTGTGTGTGTGTGTGTGTGTGTAACCTTGTGTTGGTTGGTGCCGGTGATACTGTGCTGCATGGCCTGGGGAGCTTCTTGTCCTCAGGGATTAATGGTTACCTTGGGTTGGCTGAGTGCCCATCCCGGGCTAGACCCAGCCTCATGGTGGCAGCTTCCCCTGCATTGTTCTGTGCCCCTTGTGCTCTGGTTCACTCCTGAAATTACTACTTCCTGTTCCAAACCAAAATACAGAAATGTCCACATGGATTTGTCATAAGAGACCAGGTCATTGTCTGTGCCACTCGGTGCCAATCTGAGTGTGGCAGGGCTCCTGATGCTGTGGGTGCTGGAGTCAGGCTCCTCTGCTCTGTAAATAGCACACGTTTCACCCTTTTCTACCGAGCATTTTCAGGGCCGATACTTGTTCTGTGCACTTCATAAAGAGTGTTTTTTGTTTAAATGCATTGATCATTATAAGTGGCATGATGATAACAAACATGCAGTTTTCAAGTAGAAAAATTTTCTGCATTTGTCTTTTGATACTTTACACATTGCTTGAGAACATAACGATTTTATAAAGATACTTGAAGAGCACAGTTCATGGATCTCATTCTCTAAAAACACTTTATTGGTGGTAAAACATGCGGTTTCTATAGACAGAGAGTTTGTGACTAGTATTTTTTCAGTGCACTTGAACACACTACAAGACAAATCTTAGGCTGGAGTAAGGAATATGGGGAACTTATTATTTTTATTTATTTATTCTTTAGTAATTACTTTTAAAAGTTTTAATTTTTTATTAGTACATGTTTGCAGCACATAATGATTCCATTCCTGGTGTGGAGTTGGTACATGTACATAACACATCTTAACTCTTTTATCACACTTTTCCCTTCCCTCTTTCCCCTCTCTCTCCATCTCTTGTTCCCTTTCCCTTTTGCAAAAGATCTGTGTCATTATTTTCTTTTATGAAGATGGGGAATCTTTCATTCATAATCTCAGGTTTTCCTTTCCATGATTACTTGTTTACTTTTTCTCTTTCTACCTTTCCTTCTTTCTTATCGAGTCCAGAGCCAGGTGCAAACTAAGCAAGGGCCATCATGCTGATCTGTGTCCTCTTAAATTTTATTTTGAGGCAGGGTCATACAAAATCTTCCAGGCTGGCCTTGAACTTGCAATCCTTATGCCTCAGCCTCCTAAGTAGCTGGAATTACCAGTGTGTGCCATCCTGCCTGGCTCTGTGGTTTCTCTTCCATTGTTTCTTTCTCCAGAATTCACTATCTTCTTATCTTTCCCAAGAAGTATCCTTTCCCAAGGGTGATTGTATTTTAGGAGACACGGTACGAACCTTTGGCCAAGGTAATGAAAATAAGTCCTAATTGTGAAATTTAGTTAACAAGCAAGTGTCTGTCAGTGTCCTAAGGAGGGTTCCAAATATACTTTCATTTCCAAGTGGGTCTGTGTCTCATGCAAGGAACACAGCGCCCAATGAGAATGCTGTTCTCTGGTGACTAGTTATCTGTGTTTTCAAGTTTTATATCATTATCTCCTTTTTGTCTATTCTCCTGACTATTGCAAATGAGGATAGGTGGGACACAGCATGATATAGCTCAGGAGAGGGTGTGGGTTTTGGAATACGGCTTGGATTTAAATCTGAGGTTCACAATTGTTTGATCTTAGACACAGACTTTCCCCAAATCGATTTCTTCACTTTTGAAGTATAGTTTTTAGGGTTGTTATGACTGAAAACCTGTATAAACTATAGCACTATAAGCTGCAGTGTAGAAGTTATAGGCTTATGGTAGAAGTGACATAAGATGGCTGTTGGAATTAGTATAAATTTTAGGATTTCTACAGGGAAAAGATGAAAATAATAAAAAATTTTCTTCATAATAGCAACCTTAAAAAAGTTTATAGCTGGTGCCACTTATGTTAATAATAAGTTATTTGGTTTTATGTCTTGATTTTTAAGTAAGCTAGGTGTAGTTAATAGAAACTTTTATTATACTCATGTTCTGAAACATGTAAGAAACGAATATTCTCAAAGCAGTACATTTTTTTAAATTAAAAAATGATTCATTGAGTTACCTAAGTGCATGACTTGAGCATGACTTGAGGTCTCACAATTTAATATTTATGAAATGTTTCAGTAATGCACTTAATGCAAAATGAGGTACAGCCTGTGAGGTGGGTACTTGATGCCTGTGTCCTGTCCTTTTCTGTACTCTTGTCACGCAAGGTCCTATAGCTCTGTTTTTTACCCCACAGATTTACCAGTGAGGAGGCACAGGGAATATGAGTTAGTAACTCCAGTCAGCACAAGTCTAGAAGGACGTTATCTCTCCCACATGCTGTCTGCAAGTCACAAAAAGAGGTCACCAAGAGACGTGTCTTCCAACCCTGAGCAACTGTTCTTTAACATCACTGCATTTGGAAGAGGTTTTCATTTGCGCCTAAAGCCCAATACTCAACTAGTAGCTCCTGGGGCTGTTGTGGAATGGTATGAAACCTCTCCAGTGCCTGGGAATATAACCAACCCTGTGAATGACCATCAACCTGGAAGTGCTTCAGAAGGAGTCTGGAGAACAGAGCCTTTGCAGAGCAACTGTGCTTATGTCGGTGACATTGTGGACGTTCCAGGGACCTCTGTTGCCATTAGCAACTGTGATGGTCTGGTAAGACTCATTCCCTTTGAGTGTGCATGTATATGGGTGTGTGTGCACACACATGTTGGGGTGCAATGTGTCTTTGGCATGGTTTGGAAGATAGAAGTGTGAAGGAAGCTCCTAATTCACTGTTAGATTTTAAGTTCAGAGAAAAGCATTAGGAAGTACTTTACTGTCAAAGGTGTATGCATTGACTTAATCTAAGATGTGAAGACAGCATTATCCAAGAAACAACAGACAACTATCCTAGCATGTTTTTCGTTTTTCCTTGTGGTATATTGGGAGATTTTGTTGCCTTATTTTTTTAAAACTTCCTGAAAACTGTCTAAAGAAACATAGATTCCACTAGAAGGACTGTATTTCACTTTCTATGTGGAAACTTTGGGTATCGTCATAAAGTATTTGGAAAGCATTCTTTAGCTTTCTAACAGAATGATTAAGTAGAAAATGAGCAGATTTCTTGTCAGAATTTGCCCAAACAGCATGACATTTTGAACATGAGATGTACCTTGGTGTGATAGCTTTGATTTTTCTCAAATAAAATGCTAATAAATTGCATTTTGGTTTTGGAGCTGAGGCCAACAATAGCCACTCCTCCTTTCTGATTGTGCAGGTGTCATGTGTTTTTATGGTTTTGTGTCTCTGGTGTCTCTTGGGAATCATGTCAGTGTTCATGCATCTTCCATGCACAGCTAACTCCAGGTCTCCATTCAGAAAAAGCAACTGGCTTTTTCCTGTGGTTTTCAGGTTGCTGTTTCTTGGGAATTCAGAGCTGTTACTATTACAGAGCTGCTGCTCCTTGGAGTTCTCAGAGTATCCCATTCTTTGTAATAATTACCCTGTTTTGGTTGCTCTTTGACTATAAGTACCTTCAATATTTTGCTTTTATCTTCTAGGCATACTGTTAGCAGTACAGGTACAGCCCAGTTGAGATCTGATACCATGTGTTTTACCAGATGCTGATGAATGAATTGTGTTTTAGGCTCTAGTTTCCCAGGCTTGCACTAACTCTTAATACCCTGCACTTTTTAAACTTGGTGCAGGAAACTGTATAACATGTGTGCAACAGGTACAGGTCTCTTAACTCGGCTGTGTTAGTGTAGAATCTGCACCCTTACACTGGGTGGTAGACCTTCTTCTGGGACTGAAGACATAGGGAATCACTCACATTCTTGTCGTTCTATATAAAAGATCGAGTAGACTTGAATTAGTTTGTTTTTGAATTAAAAAATCAGGACTTTTAGAAAAGAAGACTGAATGAGTTTGGATTCAAGTGTTGTTGGAGAGGGGCTTTGACTCAGTGCTACAATACGAAAGGAAACTCTACTCAATGGTATTGTTTTATAACACTTGAGTAACATCTTATAGAATTAATCTTAAATCGAGTGTTAGTTTTTAATTTCACAGTATAAAAGTTATATACTATTTCAGTTAAGATTTGAAACTTTGGGATATTGGCTTGAAAATAGTTTAAGGAAGGAAAATTGTAAAGAAATCATTTTAATGCATTATCACAGTAATATTTAAATCTAGCTTAATAATCATGGTTTTTCTTACCATATGTGTCAAATTATCTAGTCAGAGATACAGAAATCTAGAGAAATAAGTTTTTATGAGGAAAAGGGAAATAGATTTAAAGTGTGAAGGAAAGTTATTAGAATTGTTCAATTTTTCATGTTTAAGATATAGCATTAACTATTGATGTCATGTATGAGTCAGCATAATATAAGTGTGTATGTGTATAAAAGTTGTGCGCTGTAAGTGTTCATTGTTTCATTCTTTGGTCCATTAACTAATTATTTTAAAAACATTGGTAGGAAGCCAATTATGGGTCTAGCACTATTCCAGGCACAGTAAAATGATGAAAAAAATAATCATGGTTACATCCTTTGGAGCTTAAAGATAATAAGTTAGTCATAGAATTTAAGTGTCAAAAATCTGGCAAAAATTTACTTCACATATATATATTTAAATATATGTATACTTGAAAATGTATATGAAGCATATTTGTCTTAGATCATCATTAAGGGAAGTATCTTCTGCAGAGATTTTATGAATGAGACAGTTTGTAAGCAGAGAGAGACCCAGACCTTGGGCTTGATCCAGAAAGACCAGGTTTGGCTCAGCAGGCAGTGCTCCATGCTCAGATGGAAGCCTTTTCTAGAGTTTCCAGCTCCTTCCAGCTGGGTGCCTGGAAGAAGAGAGCAGTTGGTGACAGAAACACAAGCAGGGCTCTGGAGAGCAGGTAAGGAGAGTTGAGGGGCCTTGATCAGAGCCGTGGGTGGTCAGTCCACTGTAGAATGGAGCAATAGAGGCTTAGTGTGGGATGTCCTATTTGTGTGCTGTGGAACAGTGGCTCATGGGAGGAGCCACAGGTCCTGCTCACAAAGTCTTATCGGTTCACAGCAAGGCCCTCTCCATGAGCAAAATCCTTACCTTTTTTTCTCTTATGCTGCCTCATCAGGTGCGATGTGAATTTGAAATGTGGCAAACATGAGACAGAATTAATTTGTATTACACAGAATGGATTTTGTGTAATTAAAAAGCCGCACAGTTCCTCAAAGTGTGTATCATAGAGTCAGGTTTGTGTTTAGATACAGTGTAACTGAATTAAATTTTTTATAGTAATTTATTACTTTATATATGATGAACCTAATAAATTTTAAAGTGAAGCTTTTATTTTGTGTCTTCATTTTATTTTCCTGTTAGCAACATTTTATTATAGTTTTTTCTGAAAATGCTGGTCTGAAACTGGGGAGAAAGGAAATTGTTTCTGTGACACAGTTAGTTTGAGAAGGAAGTGGGGCAACTTACCTGATTTCACCCATAATGGACTGAAATAGTCAGGTCGAGTTTCCTGGTCCAGGTAAGTTCATGAAATGGTCAGAAGAAAGATACTTTTAACACAGGCTTTGTCAAAGGGGACAGAAACAGTGTGTTGAGTGACACATGAAGAGCCAAGATCTAGAATGTGAGCTAGACCTGGCTGTGCATAATGACTAAAATATTCTTCAGTGGCTTCCTGAAATCCAGTCTCTTCATAAGGGAATCGATAAAGATTTTTTCCCTATGTGACCAGTATCTGTTCCTGTCTAATATTGACCTTCTCCTATTCTCTGCCAAGATTATCATTTAGGAGTGACTAAATATTCTTGACCAACTGCAACTTTATTCTTGCTTTATACTGCCTTACTTACTTATACTGCCTTACTTTTACAGAATTGTTGAGCAATTCAGCCTTAAGAATGTCCCCCCCCCCTTTTTTTTTTCTCTTTTTGGAGTGATAGGGTTTGAACTCAGGTTAGGCAAGCACTGCCTTGCTCTATCCTCTGTCTTTGACTTTTTTTTTTCTTTTAAATTTTAAGACAGGATCTCACTAAGTTACCCAGGCTGGCCTCAAACTTAAGATTTTCCTGCTGCAGCTTTCCCAGTAGCTGGGATTACAGGTGTGTGCTGCCACACCTGACAGAATGTGCCAGCTTTCTGACAATCTAGAACACAGCCCTACTTCTCTAGACAACTTCCATCCCCAGATTATCCTACCAGCCAAAGCCTAAATCCTGTTAATATGTATAGTTTCTAACAGTCTCTTACCATTGTGCTCTTGGCTTCCTCTGCTTGTATGTGGTAAGTGCGATTGTCAACTGAAAGTGCTACTGATGGTCTTTGACCAGAAGGTGTTGACCTTCTCTGCCTGTCCATCTCTAGAGCAGGAGACCAATGGTGAGAAGTCATGAGGGTGGCAGGTATTTAAGACTTCTTGGTGGGAAGACACTTCTGGAATGCACAGATATCCTCTCTGTCCCATCAAGGAACATACAACAAAATATATTTCTTCCACAGAGTCCTCCCATTTGCTCTGTAATGCCATTAAACCACCCTTGTGAGTAGTAACAGCTCATAGTTCTGTTTTTTGGTCTATAAAATTTCCAAAATAAAAGCTTGTTTAATTAGTAGGCTTTATGTTTTGAGTTTCATAATATAAGGAAATTGAATTTTTCTAGACTTGCTAAAACAGTATTGCCTTGTTAATTCCCCTGGATTTTGATCAGAGGGGGCTGGTAGAGAATGGGAGAACTGACTAGTACTAGGTAATTGCTCTCCCGGGCTCTGCAAATTCATTGATTTCCTCGTGGGCTGACTTTAAGATCAAGGGGTTTATTGAGGACAGAGGTTTTCAACCATTTTTTCAGCATTTGCAATTCTTCTTTCAAATGGAATGACCAGTGGTTATCTAATAAAATAATACGCAAAGTGGATAAACTCAGGGAAATTTGGTTGAAACACAGGTGGGAGGTTCTTTTCTCCTCTATCATCACCCACCACTAGTAGACTGTCTGACGGGTACTAGTCCAGGCAGGGATCTCTACTAGGAAGCCGGGAGTTTTTGGAAGTTAAAGCTAACTACTTAGGAGTCATAAATGAACCTCTTTTCTAAAATAGCTGGTCGGCACATCTGATTAATGTTGGAGGCATTTTATCCCTGTTAGATTTTGGACAGATCTGAATACACTCTGTGTGAGCAATTGCAAACTTCTAACGAAGTAGCCCCAGTTCCCTGCCTTAAGACTTCTGACTTGGAATTTGGTCCTTTCAGAAACTTACTCTGGTTTGCCTGTTTCAGTAAGTCTAGCTGCAGAGCTTCTGTTGAGAAGTCTTTTAAACAATATTGTTAGTGTGCACATGATTGAGAACATTTGAATGGTGATTGTATATTTGGCTCAGTCTGGTAAATGAAATGTTTGGAACCAAGAATTAAGTACAAGTTTAGAGCCGTTTATTGTTTATTTAAGTTTTTGAGGATTGATCTTTGGATATTGACCTTAGAGCATCTGCTTTTATGGAAAGAACTTGATCTGTGAAGCTGGGGGCAATGTACCTTTTCCTTCCATGCAATGTGCATAGAAGGCACCATGTGTTTGTGATGGATGGAAGGGGGAACCGTGACTTCTTGGTTTCCGTGCTGATTTAAGATACCTTAGAATGTCTGAGGCAGAAAGGATGGAAATTTGTTTTACCTCTAGATATGTTTTACCTCTGCATACGTACACCAGGCCCCTTTAGCAGTGTAGGGTAAGAGGCCCAAAGCCTTTATACTCTTTATTCTGGAGGTGGAATGTAAAATACAACAGACATCAGTCCCTTTCAAAATGATGAATGGTGAGAGTCCTCCAGACTCATTAGCCCAGGAGAACCAGCCCTGTGACTCTGCTACTTACTGGGATTTGGTCACGGTGGCCCTTTGGGGGTTGACAGCATTCACGGACTTCTGTGTGCGTGCTTGGGACAGGTCTGTGCTCTGGGGACACCGTTCTCCCTGCCTCCTTCTTCAGATAGACAGGCAGCCAGTCTGGTTTCACACAGGCCCCTTAAGTACTGTTTACTTTGCTTCATTTTTTTTCTATTCCTCAGACTTGATAATTTCCATGCTCCCATCTAAACGTTCTTGGATTTCTCTGTCTACTCAAATCTGTCTTTGAACCTTTGTAGTGACTTTTTATTTCTGTAATTGCCTTTTCTAGCTTTAGAAGCTAATCTTTTCTATTCTCTCTCTTTTTTTTTTTTTTTGACTATCTCTTTACTGATGTTTCATACATCCTTTTCCTGAATTTGGTTCATTGAGCATCTTTAAGACTCTTATTTTAACATCTTTAAAACCCTTGTTTTAAATCCTTTGCCTAGTGGGTTTGCCTTGGGTTTTTCAGGCATAATGCTCTTGTTATTGCTTTCTTTCTCTTTGAATGATCAGTGCTTTGTTTTTCTTTGAATGCTTTGTGATGTTTGGGCTTGAAAACTAGGCATTTTAATCTAATATAGTACTGGAAATCAAATTTTGAATGGTTTACTCATTTTTTGTTTGTGTATTTTTAAATTGTTGGCTGTTTCTATTTTGAGGATTAGCCCAAAGCATAAATACAAGATCTTCTCAGGTCTTTTCTGAACTGCTACTTTGCCCTGGGCATGCATAATGACTTTCTAATTTCCTCCATGTATACATTTGCTTTTGAATATCCTAGTGTTCATTGGCTCTCCACAAAGGTAAAAGATAAAAATGAAGTAGAGAAAACTGCTGATTCCTTAAATCTCCTGGAAGTCACTTCAGCCAGATGGGAAGGACATTTACATTGGAACATTAAAAGGAGGCCGGAAACAATGGTTGCCACTCTGTCTGCACCTCTGTGATCATAAGCAGCGGTCTGTCATCAGGACACAGATCCCTAATGTTTAGAAAATGGGGTCCTTTTTGCCCACTCTGTCTCTCTCATAAGTTGTTTGCAGCCTGCATAAGAATACATGCCTGGCTGCTTGTCTCAAAACTGAGAGGTGGGAGATCAGCAGCTTTTAAAGTGCTGAGAGCCTAAGTTGACTGAAACTAACCACAATTTTCATTCAGGCTTTTGCCTAGAAATTTCCAGCCTTCACTGTACTCCAGAGCTCCAAAATCCTGTCATCAGGCAAGTGCTGGCAGGGCACTTACTGTGTGGGTGGAGAAGAGAGTTCTGATGCCTCCTGGGCTGCCATCTTCCCAGAACCCCGTCTGTTACATCGTGCTTTCTAAAAATGCTTAAAGTAGGTTAAATGTGGAGTTTTATAGTAAGAATACTCATGGAACACAAATGAAGAGGAGAAATGGTCAAAAGCTTCAGAATTATGATACCTTATAAGAGTTCAGTTTGAAAAAATATAAGTACTATTGTTAAGTCACACCTTTCATAAAATGGTTGAGGGAAATGAGTGGTCACAGTGTTATTTTACAGTCTGACAAACCTAGACTCCAGTTACACTATGATTGAGTCTTGTGACTGTCGTCAAAAAATTAACCTTTCTGTATTCTCTTTTCCTTCCCTGAAATGGGAAAGTAATGCTTGTCAGATCAAGGACTTCCTGAGTGTCTTTCATATGGTGTGGCCACCAGGAAATCAGTGATTGTTAGAAAAGCCCCTTTCCTTTTTCTCCCAGGTATAATTACTTGTTTTAATAGTTTGTAGTTAATAATACTAATGATTAACATTGCAAAATAAAATATACTGCAATTACCTGACAGCCTGTAACTAAATTGTAGAAAATAGAATCTTCTATGATGTGAACACCTTAGGAAAAAAATTCTTGTAATTTTGAGGTCTCCTTCTCCACCTGGTGGAGGGCTCCCTTAACATCATCTTTTCTGAAAGGCACTGTAACTTTTGCCATCCTAGGATTCCAAGGAAATTTATTCCCTTAGTCTTATTTTTATATCGCTGTACTATATAGAAAGTTGTACTGTAGACATCGCTTGGAAATGTGAAGTAAAAATATCTTGTTTTACTTCCTAAGTTCTTCAGAGATACAACCATGATTGACCATTTATCACTGTTGTCATTATGCTTAGGTTTTGTGCAATTTGTCCTTCTGTCTTTCAGTATATCTCATAGCAAATGAGCTCTGGCATAGGAAATGTTGCCCATACCCTGGCTGTGGCTGGAGAGGAATTAACAAAGCATAAGTCAAAATTTGATCATTTCCTCTCAAGCTTTTCATTCTGGTCAAATATTTTAAACTGTCGATCTTAAAAGTGACATGTTTTAGGGATAGAAAGAATTTCATAGCATTGGATGGTTATACGGTTGTTGAAGGTCTTTCTAATCTTTATTTTCTTAGGTGATGGTGGTTAATGTGCTGGTTTTATCCATTTCTAGTATAGAGTATTCTATGGAAAAGAGTGTTCAGCAAGGAGTAGGGCTTCTCTACCCCTCTGTGGAGGTAGATTAAGGCTGTGGAGATAAAAGCCACAGCAGATGCACAGGTCCAAACACCAGGAAATATGTTAACAAATTCATGCTAGCTTGAACCACTGGTGGTATATGTGTGACTGTTCCATCAGGTGGCATGGCACATTCCCATTGAGTGGTACAAATCACCCACTGGGACAGTCATGTATGTCCCACCAATGGTTCAAACCATCCAGCAGTAAGACATATGAATTACAGCTCTGTTGTGAGTATGTTAAACTTGAATGGCATTATAGTTAACTTCAGGGGCATGGTGGATGAGTTTTGATTAGCTTATAGGACTTTCTAACCCAAGCTGACAGTGTAGGAAATTTCTGGTAGGGGTTCTTCTGTCTGGTGATACCCTAAAGGTAGAGCTGAGTGTAGGGAGAGGGCTGCTGTTATGCTGAAGTGTTGTGTAAACACAGTAGGTCCCCAGCTTAAGGGGATTCTAAGCAGAAGAAGCCTGAGAGAAAATAAAGACCAAGATTTAATGAGAGACTTTACAAGTGTTACCAACCCAAACACAGTGGTCAGTGTTTTATTTAGCATTATCTAAGAAATACGATGCTTTCAATATAGTGAGTGATTAGAATTTTAGGGCACTACCTCCTTTGGACATGCAGAATATTTAATCTAGAGTGTGCCAGTACTTCCTGCTCTCCTGTCTGGCTTCTCACCTGGCTCTGAGGTTGATGTTAATTGACTAAGGCGAAAAGCAGCCAAGCACAGTGATGTGGGTGCAGATACCAGTAAGTCACCATGAGATGTGTCTCTCTGTGGTCAGCTGAACTTCACTCCTGTCTTTGGCTCCAGCAATGATATCCCATCTAAACTTAGCATATACCAATGAGGAAATACTTAGCATATACTGATGAGGAAAGGCTGAGCCATGTTAGTTGTGGACCATACCATTGGTGGGGAACTTTCAGGGAGGGATACGTGTTCATCTGTGAGAGTGTGTTCAGATTTGGTCAGTGTTCACATTTTGTTGTCTTTCACATACTTAAACCAGTGATTCTTTTTGTTCTACTTGTTGAACCCTATGTTTTAAAGTATTTTGTAAGCCAGACAAACTATGTAGTTATTCATTTCCACTGCCTTTTAATAATTAAAAACATCAGTTTGCTGGTCAGTTTCCTAATGAGGACACAATTTCTCTCTTCCACTCTTTGATTACCTTTTCCAGTATACTAATAAAAGGTGTAGACCTCCTACCATGTTGTTCAGCTTTGTGAAATGCTTGCAGTCATTCTTAGATTTCATTACTGCCTCTGCTGGGCATAAGGCCCTGAAATTACAAAATGAACGACGATGTGCTTTCAAAGGTTCCTCCCAGGACTGCTGTTTTATGACTCTGTAAGTTTGTGTTCTCATTGACCTTATGAACAGTGCATTCCTGGCCAAAGAAATGGAGCACAGTGCTCATTCGCCATGGTCTGGAGTAGACTTTCCAGTTCCAATGCTCAGATAGGGGTACTTTCTAGTAACACTTTATCTATTTTTATTATTTATTTATTTATTTATTTATTTTACTTTATCTGTTTTTAAAACACTTTGGCTTTACATGTGGTAAATGTGAATGAGTGGATGAAACTGTCCCTTGAATGGGATCTTTGAGCTGTGCTGTCCGTGCTCCTCAGGATAGGAATGTGCCAATGGAATCAGTGCAGGCGTTTCCTAGAAGAGCTTCTCATGCCACACTGGAGGAAGATGCGACCAGGACCGAGAATCCTTGTTTCCTCTTGGGGCCTCCAACTTTGCAGACATCAGGATCTCCTGGAGGGCTTATTAAAATGTACATTGCTAGGTTTCTGCTGTAGTCAGTCTCCAGAGGGACCTGACAATTTGCCTTTGTACACTTCCTCAGTTAGAGCCAGATTCCATAACTCAATTGTTTCTTGCTTGTGTGCTGTAATACTAGATATTAGTTTTTCCCAACTGACCTGCTTTCTCTGGGAAGGAATTTCAATTTCTTCTTCTTTTTTTTTTTATTGGTCTGCACTAATGTCTTGGCCCTTGCCAATGCTCTGTCATTGTCCCAGCCAGCTTGATCCAGCATCTGCCAGTCCCAGACTGGATTAACTTTGTACAACTACAACTTTTTCTCTCAGTCAGCCACCTCACTTGGAAGCTACCTGTTCTTTAGAAGCATCCGTGAGAGCCATCTGTTCAGACTGTCCACCTGGCAGAAAACAAACTTGGTGAACTTGAGCCAGCTCCTTAATGAGTCTGACCCTTGATTTCTTCATGTGGTTTGGGCAAAGACTTCCTGGTGGAGCTTTGAGGTAGATCTTCATGCTTGGTTTTGAAGGCCACTGAAGAAATTAAAGCCATTTTGCTTCTACTGACTGGTGGTTGGGTTGTGCTGTAGCGCAGTAGAGCAGCCCTGAGATTTTCATTTGTCCTGTGCTTTAATAGTCTGAGAAGCAGTACTTTACATAGGCTCCTGAACAACTGTGGACTCTGTCCATACACGAATGCTGTGTTTTCCCAACCCTCTTCTGTATCTATGCTGTCCACGTAGATGGTTTCACCTGATTTTATGGCTGCAAATACTATCTAATCATGGCAGTTATTGCCTGTGGCTGGCCCTGACCTCTACTGTGAACTTCAGACTCAGAATGTGGTGCTGCCTGCCTAGCATTTCTACTTGGATGTCTGAATCCAACAGAGACAAATTTAAAATTCAAGAAGGCCAAAGATCAATACTTGGCAGCCACTCCTATGTGCCTTCTTCCCAAAGGACGTTTGGGTGCAATTTTTCAGGCCAACCATTTAGGCTTATCTTAGATGCTTTTCCTCATTTCTCCTATCAAATTAATAATAAATCTTGAGGTTTCTCTATAAATTATGTTCTGGATCTACCAGTCAAACTAGTAGTGACATCCTAATTAGTTTTCTTGGTTTATTCTTGCCCCTCTTCATTTATCACCTAGGAGCTGAAATGGCATCTCTAAATTTGATGACCTTTTCTCTGTTTATCTACTTTCAATGGCTTCCCATTAAAATCCAAAGTTTTTACTATAATTTTTAAAACACTATTTTCGTGGTGCCAATAATTGCATAATTGTCCAATGAGCTTTGTACAAAAATATACAAATGCTTTGATCCTAACCGTAGAGATACAGATTAATTTGGTCTGCATCAGGGCTCAGCATAAGTCAGTTGAGTGTTCTTCTGAGGATTCTAATCTGCAGCTGCAGTTGAGAGTCATTGTTCTTTTTAAGAAGCCTTGAGCTCAGTGGGCACAGACTGCCCTGAAGGCCTGTTAGAGCAGACCTCTGGTGCCATCTTGGAGTCTGTGACCCAGAAGGTCTGCAGAGGGGCCTCCGAGTTTGCATTCCAAACATGTTCTGAGGTAACACTGAAGGATCTGGTCTCAGTTTCCTGTTCTGATATTTCCTCGTGTGACTTAGAGTCCCTGAGCATCAGTCCTGAAAGAAATCTCCAAGATTTCTTCTCCAAAGAAGCCGCCCATCATCAGCTTCCTGATTTCAGGTCTCTGTGCCCACAGGATCATCAGAGGCAGTGATGGAGACCTCCAGTGTCACCCCTTCTCCTCCTTTGTTTCCTCTCCTAAGGCTCCCAAGTCTTTTTGCCTTTCGAACAGTCTGAATTTTGCCTATGTCTGGCACTTAGGACCTATTTCTTCTGGTCAGAGTAGTCTTTTCTAGATGTTCAAATAGAGGAACCTAACAACGTTTCACATGTTAACTTAAATTTCATTTTCTCAAGGAGGACTTTCTTGGCCATTTCTAGCTAAAGGAGAAATCCTGGTCACTGTACACTGTTAGTGCTGTTAAACTTCATTGTTGCCATTATGGGCATTTCAAATTTATCTTGAATTTTTGGAGTGGTTGGCTCTGTTAAGGAAAGAACTCTCTCCCATAGGTTTTTGACAGTGCTTGGCACATGGTGTATGCTCAACAGGTTAATATTGTCAGTCCGACTGGCATAGATATTGGAATGGGGAATTGACTACCACTTTTGAGAGGTGAGTTATAGATCTTCCTTTGCTGTTTTTACTTTTCCCTATGTCTTAGTTACTTTTCTTGTTGCTGAGACAAAATACTCAACATGCAAATTTAAAGTAAGAAAGGTTTATTTTGGCTTACAGTTTGTAGGGGTTTCAGTCCGTAGTTGGCTGGCTCCAAGGCAAGATGGCACAGCAGAGGGGCATCACAGAGTAGAAACAACAATTCATGGCATGGAAGGCAGGAGGTAGTAAAATCATCAAGCAACAACAGAGGTCCCTTTTCTGTCCCTTATATTCCATCCAGGTTAAGGATGGGTAGCAGTCATACCCAGAGCGGGGCACCCTTAATCCCATCATCACATCCTTAGTCCAATACCCTAGACACAGCCACCTCTGAAAAGCCCCACCTATGACCACATGAAGCTTTGGGGGGACATCTAGACACAAGCCATAACACCCTCTATGTGACTTTCACAAAATAAAAAGAGAATTATGAACTTGAAATATTAAAGGTTCCTAAGATTTTGGAGGGGTTCATATGAATAGCATTCTCATGTTTTGGTTTTCTTTAAGTTCTGTTTCTCCTCTCCTATTCCATCTCCTCTTCTTGTACACATGAATCTGTGAAGGAGTGATGCCATCTTGACCACATTCACACAAGTTCAGCATCAGAATAGGGGTGGAGTGTTAATTTACTACTTATGAGCAAAAGAAACAGACATAAATCAGCATGACCACCTTTTTTTTTCTTTTTTAAAAGATAGAATTTTCAAAAAGACATTATAAAAATATACTTTGAATTAATTCTTTAGGAGAAAATAACATATACTCAAATAGAGACTTTCTAGTTAATGTTGGTTATTACAACAGCCTATAGTTGTGTGTTTAAGGCTCTAGATGTAGGTGTCTGTGACTTCTATGAGATACATTCAAGATACTTCACTGGATTCCTCATCCCTAAATGAGAGTTACTGATCATATTAAGATGATTCCTATAAAGGACATATGTGTGCCTGGAATGATGCTTATAAGTTTTAACTAGCATTAGCATTATCATAAAACTTCTATGGTAGCTCAAGAGGACTAATCCATCCAGGTTAGTTTTCTTCTAAGACTCAAACAGTACCTGAGCCAGCCTTGATAATCTGACTTAGCTCAACTAGCACATCATTAAGGAAGCCTTCTTTGATCCCTAGGTCAGATAACTTATTTACTTCATGAAAGTATCTTTTTGCTTTTTGGCATTTATGATGTTTTATCATTATTTACTCAAATTATCATTAGTTTTAAAAGTAACACCTATATTTCCCACCCTATCTGAATTCCATGGAGGCAGAATTATACCTGGTTTTGCTCACTGTTGCATGTGTAGCACTGATTTGGCACATATTAGACAAAACACCCACCTGGGCTATTTGATATAACCATACACATACGTCTTTGTAAATATTTTATGTACATTTATAGACAGTGACTACGTAGATCCAGATGTGTGTCTGTCTTTAAAATGAAGCTGCTCAAGTTGCCTCAAATGTTATGACAATGAAATCAGATTGAAATCAACCAGTTCAGTGGTTAAAAAATGTTGCCTGGGGTAGGGAGATGAGCACTAATGATTAGTAAATGGAGCAGAGCTTTGTTTCATTAGATCTCTGTGGCTAATTTCAGATGGATAAATCCATCAGGACAAGTGAAAATTGGAGGTGTCTGGCCTGCTAAAGCTGCTCATCTCCTCACACAGTAGGTGCTTATAGATTTAAGTAGCACAGTGCTGGCCTTCCTTGCCAACTTTCCTCAAGCCAGCCAGGGTTATCTTTGGGCCAGGGTATCACTGAGTGTGCTGTCTCTCTGAGGCCAGGGGCAGGGGAGAAGCCAGGCAAGGGTTAGGAACTGGCCAGCTGCCTGGGCAGCGATACAGGGAGTGATCTCATGCTGTGGGTGCAGCTCTAGATAGGCTACGGCTGGTTTCACCACAGTAGGTATATACTCATTCTATGTCTCAGTTTCCTCATTAGCAAAATGATGATGATAATAAATAATAATTTAGTAATAACAACACTTGATTTGTAGTTTATGCCAAGCAGTAAATCATCCATGTAAATAACTGGTACAGTGCCCGAGTCATGGGAAAATTTAGTAATGTCTTATTGTATAAGTTACATAGCATTATCATCACCCCAGCTTTAAACAGCAAAGTTCAGGGGCTGTGCATGTGCTGCATAGTGAAGCTAGTGTCATTCTCAGGGGCAGGGGTAGCAGGTCCGTGGCGGTGCTAAAGGTTAGCTCTGTGTAGACACCTGTGCACTTTCCACTTCCTGCTGATCTCCTCCCTTCTCAGCGTTCCCAGTCTCCTTTTGTTGAAAGCTTTCCCTTTGCTTAATTCTGCAAGGAATCAAGGAGGTCATTTGTCTGAACCATGCCAGCTGGATCATTTAAGGAAAGATCCGAACAAAGATGAGGCCTTTATATAAACTGAACAAAACTAAACACATGGGAAATGTTGTGCTGAAGTTTTGAAAGGTTAAGGCTTAAAAGAGAAAGATATTAGGTTACATATTTTAGTTTTCTGACAGTAGAAAACAAGGAACATTGAGTCTTCAGAGACAGTTTTTTTCAATAGGGCCAAATTCAAGTGTAACAATTATAGATCTAACTTATATAAATCAATTCTTGATCAATAAACTGTATTTGATAAGTAGACAACTTGGTCTTTGCTTTTACAAGTTGTATTTTTATCCTTTAGTATGGTCTAATTGTATCCAGGTCATAAGCTAAAGATATTTAGATTATACATGGAAATAATTAAATGTCAAAATGACTCACTTTGAGTGGGTTGATATGGGTAGGCTCAGTAATGTTTTGAATTGACAGAGGGAATAGAGATGTCATGTAATTATTTTAAAAGTTTTCAAATAAATTATATTTAACCTTAAAATCTAATATAGTGCATAGAGTTATTTCACATGTTACATAGGGTAGGCAGGAATTGTCTTATGTATTTATTTTGAATGACTTTTGCATGCCAGTTTTGCTATTTGGTTTAATTTGTTTTCGTAATAGGATAACATCCTTGGGATTTTGATTTTCTGGTTTTATTTTAATTGACAAATAATTGTATATATTGATGGGGTAAAATGTGATGTTTTGATACATGTATTGACACATTGTAGGGTGATTAAATAAGGCTTACTAGCATATCCATCATCTCAGATAGTTATCATTTCTTTTTGATGAGAACATTTAGAATCCTCTTTTTTAACTGTTTGGAAATACAAGAAATATTATTATGTAGCAGAATCTCCATACTGTGCAGAGGAACACCAGAACTTACTCTGCCTAACTGAAACTTCTTGTGTGTATGTTGTTGGTATCAAACCAAGAGCCTCATATATGCTAGGCAAGTGCTCCACCAGTGACCTATATCCCCAGCCCAACTGAAAAAAGTATTAATCATGTAAACAGGTAAGAACTCTAGAAATTGTGCTTTTGGGGGACAAAAGAGATTACTCGGGGCCTCTGTAAACTTTAAGATGTAAATAAGTTCCCTCAAAATTCATTGGAAATACCAAGTTCTTTCTCTTTTTTTTGTATATGATAAAGTAGATTGAATATGCATCCTACTTTTTTTCTCTCTTTTTGAACTTTTTAAAAAAAAAATAGGGTCTCATTATATAACTAAGGCTGGCCTTGAACTTGTGATCCTCCTGCTTCAGCCTCCCAAGTGCTGGGCAGACAGGGTTTGTGCCACCATGCCTGGCAGCTCTTTTCTAACTTACATTTTGGAATAGTAAATTCTTAACTCTGCAATATGAAAGATTATTGGGCAATATCCAGGACTTTTGTAAAGTTAAGAGTAGCTTATTAAATTCAGATATCATTACCTTCTCCCATTTATTTTGATAGAGGAGGTCTACCTGAAAATAAAGTAAAAATATTTTCTGATTGAGGGGTTAAGGTTGGTGTTTTATATTTTTTTGACTTTAACAATTATGTTAAACATTTAGTATTATAAGAAACTAGCTCACTTTGGTACTGGCTCAGCCTTAAGATACTTTTCCTCTGTATTTGTAACATTGTCAGAAGTTAACATTTTAACTTTTATAATGGCTGTAACCTTTTAAAAATGCTTTAATGTTTTAAACATTTAAAAAATTGTCAGAAATGAAGATTGCTCTTTTTTTGTTGGTTATGATTCATTTCTATATGAGTTTCCAAGAAAGCTGTTATAGAAAGGGTGGTGATTGAATAGAATCTGTGTGGGAGCCTTAAAATTTCACTTGATGATAAGTATAATTATCTCCATTTAGTCTAAAGTTAGTAATGAAAATGGTCTAATTTCAAAGGATCATGATTTTTCACCACAGTACCTGATATGAACTCTGAACTTTGTTTATTAACTTTATTAATACAATTTAGATACATAATGATAGGATTCACCATAGGAAATTTGTATCTGTACATGTTGTATCTTGATTCCTCTTTTTTCCCATTCACTTCCCCTCCCTTAAACCTCTGTGCCCCTCCTTATTTACAAAAACTTTGTTTCCATTTTTCTTTCTTTTCTCGTTTTTTCTTTTCCCTTCCTTCCTTTCCCCCACTCCCCTCTCTAGTACCCTCTCCTTTTGAACAATTTATTCCTATTTCATATTATCTGTTATACCTTTTGGTCTTTACACTTTCAGTTTTTCACACCAGAGGGACAATGCAATATTTACACATATGTGTCTGATTTATTTCACTTAAAAGAGTATGGTCTTAAAGTGCACACATTTACTTAGAAATGTTTCAAGTTTAACCTTCTTTATGGCTGAGTAGTACTCCATTATATAAAAACATCTTTTTTATCCACTCATTGATTAATAGGTATTTGGGCTTTTTGCAAGATTTAGAACACCCATTTATGATAAAAACCCACAGAAAATTGGAATACACGGTCTTTATCTCAATCTGATAAAAGCTACCCATGAAAAACTAATAGCCAACATAATATAAATGGACAAAAACTGAAATCCTTCACACTAAAATCAGGAACAAGACAAGGATGTCCACTATTATCACTCTTGTTCAATATAGTTTTGGAAACATTAGCCACAGCAGTTAGACAAGAGAAAGAAATAAAAGAAATTAGGATATGAAAAGAAGTTAGATCATCATTATTTGCAGATGACATGACTCACTACATAGAAGACCCCTAAAACGCCACCAAAAGTCTTATAGATTTAATAACCAAATTCAGTAGCTTAGCTGGATAAAAAGTCAGTAGCTTAGCTGGATATAAAGTCAAAAATCAATAGACTTCCTGTACATGAATAACAAACTCACTGAGAGAGAAATTAGGGAAACCACACCTTTCATGACAGCATCAAAAAAAACCCCAAAACCTACGAATCAATCTAACAATGAAAGTAAAGGATCTTTACATTGAACTGTAAACTTTGTAGGTGACCTCACTTTCCTTTCTTTTCTTACCTCTGCGTTTCCACTAAGGTGAAGTTGCCTATGAACATGCCCCAGCAATTGGTGATTCTTCCATCCAGTGAGGATTATAACCAAGATGATGTAGAAGGTGCTGTTGAATTTATTCTGTAGAAAGAGGGCATTTTATGGAAGTGGGAAGCAGTTGACTGGTGAGGAACCAACTGGATTAGGTTATTTACTGACCCTGTAATCCTGACCAGGTGTTACAAAGATCAGGGCCTGTTGTGACTACTGAGGAGGAAGTTTGTCCCCTTACACCTACTCAGAGGGTCAGCAGAGGAGGAAACGTTTTGTCTTTTTTTCCAGTTAGGGATGTGTGTAGGAGAAAGGCTGCATCATTTCCTGTGTGAGTATGAAGTGACCTTCCCTTGAGCCCATTTTCTTTCTTTTTTTTTTTAAATTAAATTCTTTTATTGGTACATTGTAGGTATACAACACAATTACATTTCTCACTGGGAATTGTGCCTTTACATAATGCATCTTGGTTCTTATTTTTTCCCCATTCCTAGCCCTCTCTTCATGCCCTCCACCCTTCCCTATTTACAAAGACTTTATTTCCATTTCTCATCATTTTTCCTTTCCCTTCTTTCCTTTCCCCTGCCCCTCCCACTACCCCTACCCCTTTGGACCTTTTCTTCCTATTTTGCATTATCGATTATTCATTCTAATCATTGGTACATTTTAGGTATACAATATAATGACATTCATCATTGGAAATTTGCAGCTTTACATAGTCTCTCTTGGTTCTTATTTTTCACCCTTGCCCAGCCCTCCCTTCAACCCCTCCAGTCCTCCCTATTTACAAAGATTTTGTTCCTATTTTTCCATTTTCTCATATTAATCCCATTCCCTTCTATCCTTTCCCCTAGCCCTCCCACTTCCTTCCTCTTTGCCCCTTTTCTTCCTATTTCACATTACCTATTATACATTTAGTCCTTACTTACACTTTCACTTTCTCACACCAGAGAAACTATTCGGTGTTTGCACATGTGTGTCCTATTTATTTCACTTAAGAGTATCGCCTCAATGTGCATCCACTTAGCTATAAATGTCTCTAATTTCTCATTTTTTATGGCTGAGTAATACTCCATTTTATCAAAAACCCACATTTTCTTGATCCAGTCTCCAGTTGATGGGCATTTGGGCTGTTTCCAAGTTTTAGCTTGAGGCCATTTTCAAAGGCTCCTTGCAGCAGTTCCAGCAGGCTGACCTGCCATCTTGCTTTGGCTTCTGGGGAAGCCCACATGTCTCACTGGAAATTCTTCAAATTCTCTTTCCCTGTTGGCAAAGGGGACAATTACAGTTCTGTTTTCAGTAGGAAGTTTGGAGGCCCTTTCAAATAGAAATTTAGAAATTGTGACCTTATTTTGGAGATCTGGTAGGACAGTGGTTCAGTGAAGTAGCCTGGAAGCTTGTTGAAATTACTTTGTTCTTTCTGAAGGTGTTCACTCGTATATAGTTACTATGGCTTCACTTTTCTGGTAACTGCTCTATATTATAGCTATGGAAGTAGGTAATTAAAAGATAAAAAGACCTTCAATTTAATCAGAAATGATTATTGAGATCAGTTAACATAAGCTTTAGGGAATGTATAATATGAAGGGTTACTTATACATATAATTTTAGAAACTGACTTTTTTAAAAAAAATTATTTTATTGACACATTTTAGGTATACAATATAAGGACATTCATCATTGGAAATGTGCACCTTTACATAATCTCTCTTGGTTCTTATTTTGACCCCTTCCCAGGACCTCCCTTCAACCCCTCCATCCCTCCTTATTTACAAAGACTTTGTTTCCATTTTTTCACTTTCTCATATTCATTCCCTTCTTTCCTTTCCCCTACTCCTCCCAGTTCCCCTTCCCCTTTGCTCCTTTTCTTCCTATTTCACATTATCTACTATATCGTTTAGTCCTTATTTACACTTCAAGTTTCTCACATAGAGAAGCCATTAGGTATTTACGCCTGTTTTTCCTGTTTATTTCACTTAAGAGTATCGCCTCAATGTGCATCCATTTAGGTATGAATGTCTCTAATTTCTCATTTTTTATGGCTGAGTAGTACTCCATTTTATTAAAAAGCCACATTTTCTTTATCCAGTCTCCAGTTGATGGGCAATTGGGCTGCTTCCAAGTTTTAGCTATTACAAATTATGCTGCTATGAACATGGGTGCACATATATCACTGTGGTATGATTCTTTTAATTCTTTGGGGAAGATACCCAGCAGGGGAATAGCTGGGTCAAATGGAACTTCCAGTCCTACTTCTTTGAGATATCTCCATACTGATTTCCACAGTGGTTACACCAGTCTATACTCCCACCAGCAGTGGATCAGGGTTCCTCTTTCCCCACAGCCCCACCAGCATTTGTTATTGGTTGATTTCATGATAGCACCCATTAATTCTGGAGAGAGGTGGAATCTAAGCATTGTTTTCATTTGCATCTCTTGAATGACCAGTGATATTGAACATTGTTTCATATGTGTATTTGCTATTTCTACTTCTTTGTCTGAGAAGTGTCTGTTCATTTCAGATGCCCATTTCTGGATTGCGTCTTTAATTTTGGGAGGTCTGATTTTTTAAAGTTCTTTATAGATTTGAGATACTAGACCTTTGTCTGAGGAACAGCAGGTGATGATTTTTTCCCACATTGTGTGTTGTCTCTTCACACTTTTGGTGGTTTCTCTTGCTGTGCAGAAGCTTTTTAATAAGAAGAGATCCCACTTGTTGATTGTTTGTGCTAGTTCTCGGGCCACTGAGGTTTTGTTCCTAAAATCTTTTCCTACACCAATTTCTTCAAGAGTTCTACCTAACCTCTGTTCCAACTGGTTCAGAGTTTATATTTTAATATTTAGATCCTTAATCCATTTTGATTTTAGTATAGTGCATGGTGAGAGATAATAGGTCTAGTTTTAAACTTTGGCATGTTGGAAGGGGAAAGGGAAGAAGGGAAAGGAAAAATTATGAGAAAGAAAAAAATGGAAACAAAGTCTGTGTAAATAGGGAAGGGTGGAGGGGTGAAGGGTGCACAGGTAATTGGGGAAAAAGTAAGAACTAAGATACATCATGTTCAGGTACAAACACCCAATGATAAATGTAAATGTATTGTATACCTAAAATGTACAAATAAATATATAAATTAAAAATAAAAACTTTGGCAAGTTGAAACCCAATTTTTCCAGCACCATTTATTAAAGAGGCTATCTTTCCTCCAGTGAGGGTGTTTGACTCCTTTATCGAAGATGAAATTACTGAGTGTGTCTGGAGTTGTTTCAGCATCTTCTAATCTGTTTCACTGGTCCTCTGGTCTGTTTCTTTGCGAGTAACATGCTGTTTTTATCACAGTAGCTTTATAGTATAGTTGCAGGTTGGGGATTGTGATACCCCCTGCCATGTCTCTGTTACTTAGAAATGCTTTTGCTATTCTGGGTCTCTTCTCGCTCCAAATGAATACTTGGATTATTTTCTTAAGGTCCGTGAAGTATCCTGCTGGGATTAAAATTGGGATTGCATTGAAGCTATATAACAGTTTTGGAAATATGGCTATTTTCACTATACTGATCCTTCTTACGGACGAGCAGGTGATGTCTTTCCATTTTCTGATACCATCTTCCATCTCTCATTTCAGAGTGGTATAGTTTTCAGAGACAAGGTCTTTGATTTCTTTCATTATGTTGATTCCTAGGTCTTTCAGTTTTCTGAGTGCTATTGTGAAAGGAATTGTTTTCTTGGAGTGAGTCTATTGTTCATGTAGAGGAAAGCTATTGATTTTTGTGTGTTGACCTTGTATCCAGCTACTCTACTGAATTTGGTTATTAAGTCTAGAAGACTTTTGATGGCCTTCTTGGGGTCTTTTATAGAGAGTATCATGTCATCTGCATATAATGACAATTTGACTTCTTCATTTCCTATCTTTATTCCTTTCCTTCTCTTGTCTAATTGCCATGGCTAGTGTTTCCAAAACTATATTGAACAAGAGTGGTGATAATGGACATCCTTGTCTTGTTCCTGATTTTAGTGTGAAGGATTTTAGTTTTTGACCATTTAGTATGATATTAGCTATTGGTTTTTCATAGATGGCTTTTATCAGATTGAGGTAGAGACCATCTATTCCAATTTTTTGTAGGGTTTTTATCATAAGTGCATGTTGGATTTTGTCAAATGCTTTTTCTGCGTCTATGAAGATAATCATATGGTATTTGTCCTTGGCTTTATTGATATAGTGTATTACATTGATTGATTTGCATATGTTAAACCGTCCCTGCATCCTGGGGAAGAATCCCACTTGATCAGGGTGTATGATCTTCTTGATGATCTTCTCCATTCTATTTGCCAGTATCTTATTAAAGATTCTTGCATCGATGTTCATTGGTGAGATTGGCTTATAGTTCTCTTTTTCAGTTGGTTCTTTCTCTCCTTTGGGGATCAAGGTGATGCTTGCTTCCAGGAATGAATTTGGGAGTATTGCTTCCCTTTCAATTTCATTGAAGAGTTTAACGAGTAGTGACAGTGGCTCCTCTCTACATGTCTTGTAGAATTCACCATTGAAGCCATCAGGACCTGGGCTTTTCTTAGTTGCTAAGTTTTAAATTATGTTTTCAATTTCATTGGTTGATACTGGGCTGTTTAGAATTTTTATGTCTTCTTTGTTCAACTTTGGTAATTCATATGTATCTAGGAATCTGTCCATTTCTTTTGTGTTTTCCATCTTATTGGCATATAGTTTCTTGAAGTAGGCATTGATGATCCACTGGACTTCTGCTGGGTCCGTTGTAATTTCACCTTTTCATGGATTTGGGCCTTTTCTTCCCTTTTTCTGATAAGGTTGGCTAAAGATTTGTCAATTTTGTTTATTCTTTCGAAGAACCAACTCTTGGCTTCATTAATTTTTTGCATCATTCTCTTTGTCTCCATTGAATTGATTTCTGCTCTGATGTTTATAACTAACTCCCTTATATGAGCTTTGGGTTTGTCCTGTTCTTCTTCTTCTAGAAGCTTGAGATTCATCATCAGGTTGTTTAATTGGTTTCACTCTGTGTTCCTAATATTCACTGCTATGAATTTCCTTTGTAAGACTGCTTTCATTGTGTCCCATAGATTCTGATATGTTGTATTGATATTGTCATTTAATTGTAGGAACTGTCTGATTTCTTCTTACATTTCCTCTGTGACCCATTGGTTATTCAAAAGTGTGTTGTTCAATTTCCATGTGTTTATGTAATTTTTGTGCTTCCTTTTACTATTGATCTCCAATTTCATCGCACTATGGTCTGATAATTTGCAGGGGATAACTTCAACTCCTTTGCACTTAAACACGTTCTATGAGTGAGTATGTGATCTATTTTGGAGAATGACCCATTTGCAGCTGAGAAGAATGTGTATTCTGATTTTGTGGGGTGGGACACTGTAAACGTGTTAAGTTGATTTAAGAGTTCGATTCAGTTCTAGTATTTCATCACTGATTTTTTTTGTCTATTTGATCTATCTGTGACAGTGGGATATTGAGGTCCCCCACTACTATTGTATTAGTGCATATATGACTTTTCGTGTCTGTTAGTATTTGTTTTATATAGTTGTGTGCACTAGTGTTTGGTGCACAGATATGTATGATTGTCATCTCTTCTTCTTGGATTGTTCCCTTTGCAAGGATGTAGTGTCCTTCTTTGTCTCTCTTAGTCAGTGTTGGTTTAAAATCCACTTGATCTGCAAAGAGGATAGGTACTCCTGTTTTTTTGGGGGTTCCCGTCACATGGAGTATTGTTTTCTACCCTTTAAATTTCAGTCTAGGAGTTTCTTTTTGAATTAAATGTGTTTCTTGTATGCAGCATATTGTTGGAGTTTGCTTCATGACTCCTTGTGCCAGTCTATTTCTTTTGATTGGAGAATTGAGACCATTAACATTGATGGTTATAACTGATACATACTGACTTATCATTGTCATGACTTTTTCTTTTTGTTGGGTTCTCCCCCTTTACATTTAATTTCTGTCATGCCCAATGGGTTCATTCTGCTGTGATTTCTTGAGTGTGATCCTCACTTTCTGTTCCTAGGATATCATCTAAAGTTTTTTGGAGTGCTGGTTTGGTATTCATAAAGTTCCTAAGGTGCTCTTTGTCATGAAAGTATCTTATTTGTCCATCCATTTTGAAAGATAGTTTTGCAGGGTACATCAATCTGGGTCAGAGGCTGTTTTCCTTTAGGGCTTGGAATACGTCACTCCAAGCACTTCTTGCCTTGATGGTTTACATTAAGAGGTCTGCTGTGATTCTGATTGGCTTTCCTTTCTATGTGATTTGTTTCTTTTCTCTAGCTGCTTGTAGAACTTCGTTCTTCTGTTTGGTTTCTGGAATCCTAACTATTATATGCCTATGTGTAGATTATTTTGATCAAGGCTATTTGGAGTCCTATATGCCTCCCTTATCTGTATGTCAAGTTCTTTTCCCCTGCTTGGGAAGTTTTCTGCCATTACTTCTGTGAACAGATTTTTATGTCATCTGTATTCTCCTGTTTCTTCATTGACTCTTATCAGTCTTATGTTATTCTTCTTTGCATCGTCTAGCCAGCTGCTGGATTGATTTCTCATGTTCCCTTACAATTTTGAAGCAGTTTTTCTTTTCCTGGTCACTAATTGTAATCCTATCTTTTATATCTGAAATTCTGTCTTCACATTGGCTCATTGTGCTGTGTAGACTTTCAATGGAGTTTTTAATCTCCTGGAAATCTGTTTGTATCTGTTTTATGGATTCCATTTGTTTCCTATGTTGGGATTCCCTCATGTTCCTCAGCTCCTCTCTAGATTTATTAATTATGTCTTGCACTACGAGCACAATTTCTGCTGTTATCTGAAAAATTATTTCTGATTTTATCTTTTCCATATTCTCTTTTGTTGCCAGTTCAGTGGGTCCAGGTGGTTGAGTATCAGAGTGTTCCATCTCCTTTCCCTTTGGGGTTGCTCTAGGTAATCTGGAATCTGGTTTTGAGACTTGTTTACGTGTCTTCTCATTTTGATGGGGTAGTGGTGCTGTTGGCACCCACTTGGCTCACCTCCTTTGTGCTGGGAGAAATGGAATGGCGACCCAGAACCCCCTTCCTCTGGGTTTTGAGTGGTGAAATGGCAGCCCAGAAGCCCCTACCTCTGGACTGGGAGCCTGTACTATTTAGTTTCTGATCCAGAATTGATTTTCTCCAGCTATAAACATCTACAGTGCTATTAAAAATCCAAACTTTTCACTTACATTTGTAAATATTATTTTAGAGAAATTCTCACTGTACTTGGATAATGAGAAGAAATTTTTCATTGCAGTTCACAGAATATAAAGAAAAAATTGGAAAGTAGCCTGTAAATTTATTTGCAGACCTCTGTGTTCACGATTTTGGCTATTGAACTTTATCTGGCGTGTTTACCAGTCAGCTTCACGTTGCAATAAGGAAAAACCTGAGGCAGTTAATTTATAAAGAAAGAAGGTTTATTTAGTTTGTGGTATTGGGGGTTTCAGTGTGAGATTGGGCAGCCATTTTACTCTGGGCCCCTAGCGAGGGCAACACATCATGGTGGAGGTGCATGGAGGAGCAAATCACTTACATCATGGGCCAGGACAGAAGAGAAGGAAGGGGGACAGAAAAAAGTGAGGAGCGAAGCAACTGAGGTCCCACAGTTACTGGTGTCTAGGACCACATCCTAAAGGTGCCACCTTGGGGACCAGGCCTTTGTGCAACACTGAACATTCTGATGACAGCAGCAGGAGGCTCACTTGGCATGCTTACTAAAAATACAAATGCCTGGGCCACCTGCTAGGGAGCTGAAGACGAAGGTCTAGTGGAGGCTCAGGAACTTAATGTTATCAGATATTCCAGGTGGTTGTGATACAGGTGGTCTCTCACCACACTCTTGGAAAGTCTGCTCTTGGGGTTTTATGTTTGCTTGTGAATAGTGTAAGGGATGCTGTAGGAATTATGTAAAATTGGTTGAAAGGATTAAACAAGAAGTATTGGAGCATTTAACATTCAGATCATTTGCTGTTGGACATTTCTACCAGTGATTCTGTTGCTATTTGATATACTAGATAACATTATGGGGAGGCTAAAAAGTGAGTCAATCCTACATTTTCAACTTGTATTTTAGTTCCAGATGCATTTCTTCTGTGTTAACTTGTGTTTGTGTGAGAGAGAGAAAGAGGAGAGAGACAGACAGACAGACAGACAGAGGCAGTATTCTTTGGTGAGTTAGAGTATTCATTTTCCTTATTTTTGCTGGGACTGTGTTAGTATCCTTTGATAAATGTAACAGTGCACCAAGACTGTAGTTTTATCCTTTCAGTATTCCCTTGAAAATTGTATTCTCAGGCATGTAGGTTTTTATTCTAAAAACAGTTTTTCCAGATGTTTGAAATAAAATCCTTTTTGTCACTTAATTTTTCTCAACATGAAACGGTTTGATACCTTTGTCTTTTAAACCAGGAGTGGATCTAGGACTGTCAGGGAGCTGAGGGGAGGATGCAGGGAAGTCAAGCTTAAATTCCTGAGCCACCCTGAAGGTGAGCGGAGTTGCAGGGAGCTTAGCCTAGGGTGGAGCAGAAGGAATGTTGACTTAAGCAACTTAGAAATCTCGCCAACCTCATCTCAAGCAAGCTGTATGAGGACCTCAGCAGACATAGTGTGCTGTATGTAATGTGGAAAATACTTGGCTGTGTAGAAGTCTTTCAGTTATGCCCAGTCATATAGTTCTGCTCATCTGTAGAAACATCTACATGTACAAAGTGAGTCTGGAAACCTTAGAAACAAATTTCAGCAGATATATACATTTATAAATAGCCATAGATTTTACAAGGAAAAGCAAATCCAATAGGTGTTACCTTTTAACTGAGCTGAGAAAAGGTCCTTGAAGCATATGTAATAACTGTTTCGTGATGTGAATTCAACGGTACGTTTACTTTCTTATTTGTTTAAATTGTTTAGACACTTCTGGATTAACTTCAATATAAATTGATCAGCTTTAATGTAAACAGACATTTTTTCCTAATGATTGCTAATCTATTATAAGAAAAGTTGAGATTTTGTTGAAAGTGTCATTGTTGAATTTTATATTCTATCATTTTAGTTGCAGAACTCTTAAGTATGCGTAAATCCTATGATATGTTTAAAGGATAAAATATACTTTCTTTTAAAAACTTCAGCTAGCCAGGCATGGTGATGCATGCTGATGGTCTCAGCACTCAGGAGGTTGAGGCAGGAGGATTGCCATGAGTTCAAGGCCAGTCTGAACTACATGGTGAGACTCACTCTCTCTCAAAAAAAAACACCCCAAAACTTACCTAATATTTTATGGTATTCTTTTGTATTAATTTTGAGTCAACTGATAAATTATTTTTAATACTTGACATAATGGTATATTGAAAGATTCTCTTTATCTTGTTAGCATTTCCATAAAAAAGCAAGAGAAAGGAAATCGCAAGTTCTCCAAAAGAGTATGTTTGTACATAATTTCCCTGGAACAAAAGCAACTTTTCAAAGTTGGAGTTAAGGTGCTAATTCTACTGAATTCTGAGACCTGGATTATTCTACATATTTAATCACGATTAAAAATATATTCTGGATTTTGTGATACTTTTTGTATACCCACTTCCAGAGTAGAGGTTTCTTTGGTCTTGAGTGATAAGGTGAAAAGACATTTATAATTGTTCTTAATGTAGAACACTTTAGCAGCTTTGCCTTTCTTCCATTTTACATTCATGATTACATAGGAAAGAAATCTTCAATCAGTTGGTGCATGCATTTAGCATTTATAACTTCCCTTTATACAAACAATTTGCTTTAAAGGATTTAATGCTCTGGCAGCTGCCAAAGGCAGAAACCAGAATGACAATTGGTAACACTGTTGATGTTAGAAATCATTTTTGTGCAAATGGGAAGAAAGAAGTCCCTATTTTGAACTTTTGAAATATGTGCTCAGAAAAGAATATTTTTGCTCTTGTATACTGTGACTGTTAATCCCTATATGTCATCTTCATTGGATTAAGAAATGCCTAGCAGAGTAGTAAAGCACGCTTCTGTGTGTGTCTGAGTGGATCGTGGTGGTGTGACATTGGACACTGTATCGGATCTTTTGCCCTGTCTTCTTTGGCACTGCTCCCCTGCTCTGGTTCCTGGCTGCTGAGCTAAGCAGCTTTGCTGCATCTTTCCCATGATGATATTCTGTGTTGGAGCCAGGACTATGGACTGAATCCCTCTAAACTCTAAGATAAATTAAACCTCTCTTTCTTTGAGTTGTGAGTATTGTGTTGCAGCAGTGGAAAAGCTGGCTAATTCAGAAAATTGGTACTGGGAGTGGGACCTTTTCTGTGACTATAACTGACCTTGTGGTTTAAAATCCTTTGGAGCTGGTTTCTGCAAGGAGTTTGGAAAGGTTTAGAAATGTGGATAAGAGAAGCCTGAGAATACACTATGCACAGCCTGTTGGGTGATTCTGGCCAGAACTTAGATGAGTAGAATGCTGATGAAAATGTGGACAGTAAGACCTAGGGTCAGGAGTTTCAGTTGGAAACAAGTATTCCATTGGGATTTGGACTAGAGGCCTGTGTATTACACCCTGGCAGAAAGTTTGTCTACATTTTGCCCATCCTGAGATTTTTCAGGAGACTGAGATTAAGGATGGTGAATGAATTAATCTGGTGGAGGAAATAAGACTGCCCAGCATTCAAGTATTTGCCCTACTGGCTACTTTTAACCAGATTTATGAGAATCTGGGCAAAAAGCAGAGCAGAAATTCTTTTTTTCCTTAAATTCTTTTATTGGTACATTTTAGGTATACAAGACATTTACATTTATCATTGGGTAATTGTACCTGTACATGATGTATCTTGGTTCTTATCTTCTCCCCATTCCCTGTCCTTCCGTCACTCCCTCCACCTTTCCCTATTGACAAAGACTTTCTATTTTTTCCTTTTTTTATAATTTTTCCTTTCCCTTCTTTCCCTTCCCCTTCTCCTCCCACTTCCCTTACCCCTTTGGACCTTTTCTTCCTATTTCAAATTATCAGTTATTCATTTTAATCATTTTAATCCTTATTTACACTTTCAGTTTCTTACACCAGAGAAACTATTCGGTATTTACACGTGTGTCCTATTTATTTCATGTAAGAGTATTGCCTCAATATGCATCCATTTAGCTAAAATATCTCTAGATTCTCATTCTTTATGGCTGAATAGAACTCCATTTCATTAAAAAAACACATCTTCTTTATCCAGTTACCAGTTGATGGGCACTTGGGCTGTTTCCAAGCCTTAGCTATTACAAACTATGCCACAATAAACATGGGTGCACATATATCACTGTGGTATGATTCTTTTAATACTTTGGAGAATATACCCAGCCGGGGAATAGCTGGGTCAAATGGGACCTCTAGTCACAGTTCTTTGAGGTATCTCCATACTGATTTCCACAGTGGTTGCACCAGTCTGCCCTCCCACCAACAATGGAGAAGGGTTCCTTTCTCCCCACAGCCCCACCAGGATTTGTTATTTGTTGATTTCTTGATAGCAGCCATTCTTTCTGGGGCAAGGTGGAATCTCAGTGTTTTCATCTGCATCTCTGGAATGACCAGTGATGTTGAACACTTTTTCATGTTTATTTGCTGCTTTTACTTCTTTGTCTGAGAAATGTCTGTTCATTTCAGATGCCCATTTTTGAATTTGGTCTTTAAATTTGAGGGGGGGGGTCCTGATTTTTCTAAGTTCTTTTTATATTTGAGATAGTAGACCTTTGTCTGAGGAAGAGCAGGTGAAGATTTTTCCCCACATTGTGGGTTGTCTCTTCACACTGTTGGTGGTTTCTCTTGCAGTGCAGAAGCTTTTTAATAAGATGACATCCCAGTTGTTGATTCTTTCTGCTAGTTCCCATGCTACTGAGGTTTTGTTCATAAAGTCTTTTCCTATGCCAATGTCTTCAAGAGTTCTACCTATCTTCCAGCAAGTTCCGTGTTTCTGTTTTGTTTAGATCCTTAATCCACTTCGATCTTAGTTTAGTGCATGGTGATAGACATGGGTCTAGATTTAATCTTTGGCAGGTTGAAATCCAGTTTTTCCCGCACCATTTATTAAATAGGCTATCTTTCCTCCAGTGAGGGTGGTTGGCTCTTTTGTCAAAGATGAGGTGGCTGAATATGTCTGGAGTTGTTTCTGCATATTCTAATCTATTCTACTGATCCTCAGGTTTGTTTCTTTGCCAGTACCATGCTGTTTTTTTAATCACAGTAGCTTTGTAGTATAGTTTCAACTTGGGGATTGTGATACCCCCTGCCATGTCTCTGTTGCCTAGAATTGCTTTTGTTATTCTAGGTCTCTTCTGGTTCCAAATGAATTTTTTGATTGTTTTCTCTAGTTCTGTGAAATATACTGTTGGGATTTCAATTGGGATTGCATTGAATCTATATAGCAGTTTTGGAAGTATATCCATTTTCACCATATTGGTTCTTCCTACCCAGGAACAAGGGATATATCTTTCCATTTTCTTACATCCTCTTTGATCTCTTTTTTCAGGGTGGTGTAGTTTTCAGTGTAGAGGTCTTTTGCTTCCTTTGTTAGATTGATTCCTAGGTATTTCCTTTTTGGGGGGTGCTATTGTAAAAGGAATTGTTTCCCTAATTTCTCTCTCAGTGAATCTGTTATTTGTGTACAAGAAGGCTATTGTTTTTTGAGTGTTGACCTTGTATCCAGGTACTCTACTGATCCTGTCAATTATGTCTAGAAGTCTTTTGGTGGAGTTTTTTGGGTCTTCTATGTAAAGTATCATACCGTCAGTCAATAATGACAGTTTAAGTTCTTCCTTTCCTATCTTTATTCCTTTTATTTCTTTCTCTTTTCTAATTGCTGTGGCTAATGTTTCCAGAACTATATTGAACAGAAGTGGTGATAGTGGGCATCCTTGTCTTGTTCCTGATTTCAGCATGAAAGTTTTCAGTTTTTGACCATTTAGTATGATGTTGTCTGTTGGTTTTTCATAGATAGCCTTAATCAGGTTGAGATAAAGACTTTCTATTTCAATTTTCTGTAGTGCTTTCATCATGAATGGGTGTTGGATTTTGTCTTATGATTTTTCTGCATGTATTGAGATGATCATATAGTTTTTGTCCTTGGCTCAGTTAATATAGTGTATCACATTTATTGATTTACAAATGTTTAACCATCCTCTCATCCCTGGGATAAATCCGACTTGGTCAGGTGTATGATCTTCTTGATGACCCTTTGTATTCTGCCTGCCAGTATCTTGTTGAGGAGTTTTGCATCTATGTTCATTAGGGAGATTAGCCTGTAGTTCTCTTTTTTGGTTGGGTCTTTCCTTGGTTTTGGAATCAAAGTAACAGTTGCTTCCAGGAATGAATTTGGAAGTATTACTTCCCTTTCAATTTCTTTGATGAGTTTAAAGAGTAATGGCATTAGTTCTTCTTTAAATGCCTTGTAGAATTCAGCAGTGAAGCCATCAGGATCTGGGGTTTTCTTTGTTGGTAAATTTTTAATTACGTTTTCAATTTCACTCATTATAATTGGGGTGTTTAGAATTTTTATATCTTCATTTAACTTTGGCAATTCGTATGTGTCTAGGAATCTGTCTATTTCTTCTGTATTTTCCATTTTATTAGACTACAGGTTCTCGAAGTAGGTATTAATGATCCTCTGGATTTCTGCTGGATTGGTTGTGACTTTACCTTTTTCATTCTTAATTGCATGGATTTGAGCCTTTTCTTTCCTTTTTTTGATAAGGTTTGGTAAAGGATCATCGATTTTTTTAATTCTTTCGAAAAACCAGATCTTTAACTCATTTATTTTTTGTGTCATTCTCTTAGTCTCCATTGCATTGATTTCAGAGCAGAAATTTTTGAAAAACTTTAATTTTGGCTTAGAAGAAACTACTTCTCAAGTTTGGAGAAGAAGGTGTGACTAATACAGAGATCAGCACCATGAAAAAGAAAGCAAGAAAGTACTTTGTACATGGACAAGAAGAAAGAGGATAATCCGGAATCAGTAAGATTCCACTTATTGGAGGCTCTGATGCAGAAAAGTGTAAACCTTTCATTTGAGAAGAGAGCCCCTGGGCCATCTTGCTTTGAAAGGTCTTCCTAAGCACTTAGTTCCCTTGGAATCATTTCACTGTGCTCAGCCACCCAGGCAGTCAGAGGTACTGCAGCCATGGTCCAAGGATTCCAGCCACTCTTCAATTTGAAGGTAGACCTTGATGATGTATGTGATGCTCGTTTTACTGTATGCAGAATGCAGTAGCTGTGGGGTCAGGGAGGCTTCCACCAAGATTTCAGAAGAAAGCCTGGGAGGCCAGGCTGAGAGGGCAGTACGTGAAGCTGTCAGCATGTAGCCAAAGTGGCAGCGGAGATTCCAGGAAGTTAGAGATGCCAGGAACATGGACCATTGGCCTAGGAAAGCTATATCCTGAGAATAGAGCCAGCCCAGGAGAGATGCCCATGTAGACTGGAATCAGCAAGGCCATAAGGGTAAGACTAAGTCCCCTGGAACTCATATCTTAGCATCATGTGCCTGGATACCAAGTATGGAGCTATGAGACTTAATCTTTGCCCTGCTGGTTTTCAGTTTTGCTGTGGTTCAGTATTTTTCTATCCCTCTATTCCTCCATGTAGGAATGGGAATGTTTATCCTGTAGTGTTGTACCTTGGGATTATGTAACTTGCTTTTTAGTTTTACAGAGGTTCACAGGTATGAGTTTTCCATGAGTCTCAGAAGATGTAGACTTGGACTTTTGAAAAATACTGAAACTCTCGAGACTCTGGGGAGGGGATTACTGCATTTTGGGTTGTACACAGAATAGTTGTATCATGTTAAGCAGAATTATGAGCTTACTATTTTCTTTATTGAAGATTAAGTATGGGTTAAGGAGATGTGTTTAAGTGTGAAGTTGACGAGGAGTGAATTGTGACCATTAATCCTCATGTGTCAACTGGATCAAGAAACACTGAACAGAGCTGGGATTTAGCTCAGTGGTGCCACTGCCTGCCTTGCAAGCTCAAGGTCCTGAGTTTGATCCCTGGTACCCAAAACAAAACAAAACACCGAACAGATTAGTAATGCATGATCCTGTGTGTCTGAATGGGCCATGGAGTTGTGGCCATGGATAGTATATATATATCAGTGATGGTGAATTTTTTAGAACTTTCAATGATACAAACAGCTTGCTGCAGCATGTGTGCGATAAACTTGTCGCTACTGTCATACATGGTCCCTTGCCCATTCCTCTCATACTGTTCTCCTGCTCTGCTTCTTGGCTGCCATGAACTAAGCAGCCTTGCTCCACCACACCCCTCTGCCATGGTGTTCCTGTGTTGGAGCCAGCTGACTACAGACTGAATTTCTTCTGTGAGCTACATTGAACCTCTCCTTCTTTGAGAGTTGTAGATGTTGGGTATTGTGTCCCAGAAATAGAAAAGCTGACTAATGCATATACCTGAATGCTTAATGTTATAATAGGTGATTTTTAAAGGTATTTTTGAGTTCAAGTACATGGAATTATAATTGTCATATTCATAAACCGAGTATGAAAAAAGGTGTATGAAAGGATAAAAGTCCACAGAAAGTGGGGAGGCCACTGGTTTGCTACTCTTCCATCTCCCAGTCTCTTACAAGAACCTTCCTCACTATGGTTAGTATCTTCACTCATAGAAATTTCAAAGGAATTGAAAGTAACCAGAACCAGTTTAATCAGTGGCCTCTGACAATGTGGTACATCTGGCTTGGCAGGCCGAGACGTCTGAAGTCTGTAGTGTTGGTATTTGTGGTGACACTGGGAGTGGCAGACACTTCTGTATAACAGTTGCTGATGGAGCAGGGCTTGGGAGGATCACTATGCAACAGGAAGCAGTCATTCTGCAGACTTGTAAGGGGTGGAGCAGATCAACTTGATGCTAGTCCTGTCTTACCTTTGTGAAGTTGAGTAAGAAAGATAAAACCTGAATGCCATGGTCATGACAATCCACAAGATGGAGTTATTTTACACTGGGAAAAATCTCCAAAATGAACACTGAACAAATACTACTTTCAGGACCTAAAGGCCCAAAGGAAGAGCACCCTGTTTATTACATTCAAAGATAGGTGACTAGAAACTACATAAGAGTTACTGTTTTGATGACTTGTTAATCATTTTGGACTTTACCTATGCCTTTTGCCAACTTGTAGGTTGAAAATGCCCACTGTAGGACTAAATATGCTTTTTTCCTTAGGCCACATTTGGAGTAGATACAACTGGATTTTGGGAAAAGTGTGATGAATTTTCTCTACAAAATTATGACTTGTTTACCCTGCTCTTAAGTGAAATAAATCAGGCACACATGTTTAAATACTGTATTGTTTCTCTGGTGTGAGAAACTGAAAGTGGAAATAAGGGCTAAAATATATAATAGATATTGAGAAATGGGAAGAAAACGGGAAGGGAAACAAGGGAGGAAGGAGAGAGAAAGGAAGGAAGGGACAAGGAAAAAAGTGAAAATAGAAGGAAAAATGGAAACAAAGCTTTTTTGTATATAGGGAGGGGAGGGGGCTTGAGGGGAAGGGGAATAAGAAAAAAGAGGCGGGATGTACCATGTACAGGTGCAAATTCTTTACAATGAGGGTGATCATTATGTATGCCTAATATGTACCAATGTTTTGCTTTAAAAAAAAAGAACTGTGAGGGAAAAAAAACACACACACAAAAAATTATAACTCATTTAAAAAGAAATGACATTAGAAGACATGAAAAAATGTTTTCCCAGTATAGTTATCTTTGATCACTAGTCATTAGCATGTAGTAGGTACACAGAAGGTATGTAGTTGAATAGAAGTATTTACATCAGAAGAACAGAAATAATGCTATACTGAACCGTACGCTAACTTACCTCAACAAGAGTCCTTGCTGTTTCTTAGGTTCTGTTATGCTTCCCTCTTTTGAGCATGCTTAAATATATATTCTAAGAAAAAGAATCATTTTCTGCAGTTGTATGTAATTTTCTAAACATTGGATTGGCAGCACACTTAAAGTATAAAAGTTTTTTTCTATAGTAATTAAATAACAGCTGAAACAAGTAGGTGGTGATTGAATGCTTGTCTGGGTATTTGTTTTGCAATTGTTATTGGATCGAGCATTTTAGCCATGGCTGTGTATTTGTAAAAAACTAGGTTTTAAAGAAGCTGACAAATAATTCCACCTTTTTGCCTTTTGTAACAAAAGCAACATTATTTCTAAACATGTAGGTAATATCTAAAATGTAAACTTATTAATAATATGACCCTATTAGTTTCTCTCTCACTGTGACACAATACCTTACAACCTAAAGGAGGAGAGGTTTAATTTGGCTTATATGTTTGAAGGTTGAAGTCCATGGTTGGCTGGCTCCAAGGGAGGAACATCATGGCTGAAGGGCATGGGGGAGGAAAGCTGCTCAGGTCATGGTGGCCAGGAAGTAAAGCAGGGGAACAGTGCCAGAGAAAAGGGGCCAGAAACCATGTGTAGTGCCCAAGGGCACACTCTATGACCCTTACTAATCTTCAAGGGATTCATAATTCAATCAAGTTGTATATCATGATTAATGGTCACAGCCTATATTTTCAGTTTGAATAATAAAAAAAAATTGAGCCACAACCCCTCCTGGGCCAGAGATAACACTACATGTAGCCCAAGACCAATGGAAAAGGAAAAAGAGCCTAGAAAGAAACTCACTCATCACCCGACTTTTAGTAAGTTTCAATAACACACAATGGGGAAAGGACAGTCTCTTTAACAGAAGTGTTAGGAAAACTGGATATCCACATGCAGAAGAATGAAGTACTACTACCTTATCACATACCATATAGAAACTCCATTTGGTTGTATTAAAAGACTTAAACATATGACATGGAACTGTCAAACTACTAAAAGAAAACATAAAAATCTTCATGACATTGGTCTGGGGAATAAATTTTTATATGTGATAGTTAAGACACAGGAACCAAAGGCAAAAGAGAAATGGAATCACATCTAATTGAAAAACTTCCATATAGTAAAGAAAATCACAAAGTGAAAAAGCAACCTATAGAATAAAGGAAAAAATACTTCCACCCATACATCCAATAAGTGATAAATAACCAGATAAATGCTCATAACTCATTGGCAGAAAAGAATTGTTCCAAAAATGAGCAAAGAACTTGAACAGTTACTTCTCAGAAGAAGCCAACACATGTAGAATAGATGTATGAAGAGGTTTTCTACATCACTAATCATCCCATAAATGCAGATCAGAACCTTAAAGATATATCACATCATACTCATTGAAATGGCTATTCTCAGAAAGAAGAAAGCTAGGTATCAGTTGGAAAAGGAAACACTTGTGTGCTTTTGTTGGGAAGGTAAATTGGTATACCCATTATTGAAAACAGCACAGAAATTCCTCAAAATACTAAAAAGTTGAACTGCCATATAATCCAGCAGTAGAAATTCTGGTTATAGAAACAAAGGAAATAAAATAATTTTCTCATAGAGATTTGTAATCCATTGTTAATTGCAGCATTTATTAAACAATATATGGAAACAACCTAAGTGTTTGTTCTAATACATGACTGGACAAAGGAAATGTGATATATATGTACATACATATGTATATATTATTTAACCTAAAAAAGAAGCAAATCCTGTTATTTGTGACAACATGGGTGAATCTGGGTGACATTAGGCTAAGTGAAATAAGTGAGACACAGAAAAATTCATGTTATGTCACTTACATGTAAAATCTAAAAATATCAAACTCACCGAAATAGAATAGAAAGGAAGTTAGCAAGGATCAGCAAATGGTTGAAATGGAGAGATTTCCGGTTTTAAGAAGAAGTTCAGCAGACTGAAGTTCTTGTGAGTATAATAAACAGTATTTTTTTGTTGTTGTATACTTGAAATTTGTTAAAAGACTAGAGTTAAGTCTTCTCACAAAAAATTTAATGACTACCTGAGGTGATATGTTAGTTTGTGGTAATTATTTCCTAATCGTCTATTAAATTGTCAGATTTTACACATTAAATATCTAGAATATTCTGTCAAACATAAATTAAGAAGTCCCAGGCAAAAGAATATACCCCCAAAGAAAAGATTCCTCTGGCTAAAACATGAACTGACCAGAGAGCAAGCAGGAATGTTGCGAGACTGATCCATGGAGAGCAGGCAGGAATGTCAGGAGACTGTCCATTGAGCCTCCCATAGCTCATCTGAGATGAAGTGGTGGAGGTGGGGAGCATTGGCCTTTGTGAACCACTTCCACAGTGTCAAAAACCGACCCAGTACTTCTCATGCATAGCCCTTGGCATCAGAAAAGTAAATTCTAAAGACAGATGTGCCTGGAGTCCCAGCTACTCAGGAGCCTGAGCCAACAGGGTCATGAGTTTGTTGCCATCCTAGGCAACTTAGGCAGACTCTATCTCAAAAAAAAAAATGATATTGTACAATGTAGAAATAAACTGTTGTACTCTGAAAACTTGTAAAATGGAATGTGTCTGGAATAGAGTCCTTTTCCACAGAAGAGTCCCTGTTCTGAGTAATTTCAGATGTTAATTACCAATTATGAAAGGACAGCTGGCCTGTATTAATAAATTGAGTGGGTGATATTAAATCAAGACCAAGAACCACAGTGGCTGAAGACCTGTGCACTGCCATACTTGTGACTCAGCAGGACAATAGGTTTATTATTCCAAAGAAAACAAGTTTTAAAACTCAGGTTGGGTAAGTTTTCTGGCTCTAACAATATGTGTAAGAATTTGTGAATTCGTATACAAAGTGTATAAAATTTAGGTAATTAGGTTTTTTTCTGATTTGGAACATAGCCAAGAAAATAGAAAGGAGCCAAAGTTTTTTTTATATATAAATCAAGTTTTGTAAACTCATCAGAATTCTTAGTAGTCGTAGTGTATATTTGGATTATTAAACTTTTAGGATAATGCACAGAATATGGTTATATTTGATCATAGCTACTTTTTTGCCACTTCTTTACTAATTTGTGATTTCTACCATTCTGTGCTTGTCAGCACATAGGACCTGACCTTATACTCAAAATGCTTTGGCATATATATATATAAAGAGAATAAATATAAAACTGAGTATATAGGGAAAAGTATTGTTAATAAAAGAATGGAAAGAGGTTTTGTATACTCACATTGAACCTGAACGCTTAGGTGATGCTTACAGATGATATAAGTGCTTTGACACAGACAGAGATGGACCTCTGCCTTACTTAGCAGTAGCTATTAAAATTTCACTTTGCCAGTCAGTCCTGTGACTTTCCTTTACTCTCATCTACTGAGTTCTTAAGTTCATTGATTCTTGTTGGAGCAAGATTACTCGCTTCAAATCTTTAAAATTTTTTTATCAGTACATATGTGCAGTACATAATGTTTACATTCCTTATGTGGAGTCAGCACATGTGTAGAACACATCTTAATCCCTTTTCCCTCCCTCTTCCTTGCTCCATCTTTTGATCCTCTTCCCATGTAAGAAAGATTTATCTCCCTCTTCATATTATCTAACTTTTATTTTCCTCTGTATGTATATTTTGGGTTTTTTTGTGTAAGAGGAATTGTGATATCTCAGCTTGAGTGTTTGCTTTATTTCATATCACTTAGGAAAATGGGTGTACTGTGAGACAATGATGCAAATTTAAAGTCCTATTTTATCAGAGACATTCTTTTATTCATTTTAAGAGAGGAAAATCCATATTAGATTGTTTTTTCTCTTATTGTCTTCTACCTGTTTTTCTAAATATTAAGCAAAGTTAATTTTATTAATGTAAATATTTGCAATGAGTCATGTATCCTGTGGAAAAGGAATAATGATCTAAAAGTCAACATGCATGTTATAAAGAACATAAGCCCTCTATGTTGGTATTTGGTATATCACAGGCACTCTACTTCTACTTATGTTGCTTGAGGAAAATTTCAGCCTCTCACTATCTTTTTCTGATGTCTATTTAAAATTTTTATAAAAGTGATGTGTATAGATACTATCTTCCTTAAAGTAAGTTCTTAAATTTAGATAAGAATGGGCACAGTTTTCATAAAATCTAGTCAACAGTTGATAGTTTATTGAGCATTTATTATTTGGAATGTTCTCTTTTGCTCTACCATTTCTTGTAGCTATTGAAACTAGAGGGGAATAAGGAAAAGATAGATCAGATGAGTGAAAAGAATCAAAAAGTGGAGATATTCTCTCCCCTCTGATGGGTATACCAGCTGTCCTAAGTAGTGCATTGAGCCTCAGGTTCTTGGGCTCTGGCCCTGAAGTGCTTGACTCTTGTGGAACACTCTCATCGGTAATACATTCTGTCTTGCAGAAGAAGGATATTTTTCTCTCATGTTTTTTTTTTCCCATTAAGTTTATTGGTACATTTTCGATATAAAATACAGTTACATTCATCATTGGGATCTTGGACCATTATATGAGTATCTTGGTTCTTTTTTTTTCCCCCTTCCCTTGCCCTCCCTTCACACCCTCCACCCTTCCCTGTTTGCAAAGACTTTGTTTCCATTTTTTTCCTTTTCTTATATTTTCTTTTCCCTTTTTTCTTTTCCCCTACGCCTCCCACTTCCCCTGCACCTTTAGACCTTTTCTTCCTGTTACACAATATCAATTATACATTTTTAAAATTACAATATCAAGATCTAGGAGACATTACCACTTGTTTCTCTCATATTTGATTCAACTTTTTGGCAATAGAAATACACCTGTTTGAAAATTTGATTTTTCTAGCCTTGTTCCTCTTTAAAAAATATAAAGTATCCAATACCTTGCATTTTTAGCATTGGAAGGCTCTTATTTCTGAGACCTGGTGGAGAGCTACATTGTCAATTTCTTTGTGAAGTAGACAGAGAACCTGTGATCCAAGGATTTTTAATTTTTAAGTAGGAGCCACATAGGCCTTTTTTTTTTTTAACTGGACTGGGCAGGGATATAAGTGTATGCATATCCAAACATGGTAGTATAGTATGCCTGGTCTAAATATTTACCATAACAATGAAAATATCTTTTGAGTTTTGAAGTAAATCAGAAATATATAAAGCCTAACTGTGCTGGTTAGAAATTTTGATAAATTAGGCAGTTTAATGAATTTCTGAATGTCAATTTTCTCATTTATAAAATAGGGATAATATTTGATATATAGATTTTTCACCTGGCTTAACTAAGATAATGTTTAAACAGTTCTTGTATGAAGGTCCATACTCAGTTGATATCTTAGTTTGTTCCAGCTGCTATCGCAGAATACCTTAGAGTAGGTATCATGGTTTATATCTTGATGTTCCCTCATGTACTCATAGGGCTTTGGGAAGTGATTGGATTATGGGAGCGTGTTAATCAAACACGCCACTGATGCATTTATAGTTGAATGTGATGCTAGGAGGTAAAGCCTGGTCCAAGGAGGTTGGGTCACTGAGGGTATGGCCTAGAGGGAAACACCCTCTCTCCTCCTCCCTTGTTCTCTTTGCTTCCTGTCTGTCATGCCATGAGCTGCTGTCCTCTGCCATGCTATCCTGCCTTGGAGCCTGCGAGCCAGTCTCAGTACAAGGATTGAAACTACTAAAATGTGAGCCACAAAAACCCTCTTCTCCCTTAAGTTTCAGGTATCAGGTGCTGTGTCCCAATGAAGAGAAAGTAACTGAGGAGGTAAGCTTTGGTATAGTGAAGACTTGGTCTCTGCTTGAAAGATTATGCTTTCTAATAGTATCCTTCCATGATGAAGGGGCAAGCACACTCCCTCAGGATTGTCTTATAAGGGCATTAATCCCTTCATGAGGGTGGGGTCCTCATAACCTAATAACACCCCAACTGCACTACCCTTTCATGGATTTTAACCTTGGAATTAGAATTCAAGCTATGAATTTTGGTAATACACAGACATTCAGATCATAGCAGTTGTTATTTCTGTTACAGATTTAGAAGCTTGATAAGTGTAAGCATGGTTATGATTAGTAAGTATACCTCAGGAAGTTAAAAAAGGGTATTAGAAATTGGAGGTGAAGATAACTTTAAAAATGGAAAGTTGAGAAAAGGACTTGTAGAAATATCCTCCCTCACTCATACCTTTCTTCCTCCTTCCCTCTCTCAGTTCCCTTTTACCTTCTATCCTGTGTTAGGGATTGAACCTAGAGCCTTGCACATGCTAGACTGATGCTCTAACACCTTGATACCTCTGTAGCTTGAAATATATTTCATGGATGATTTAATTTTGAACATAATTTTCCAGCAAGCTTGAGAAAGTCAGTAGCCTGTTTAACTAGAACATGAATAGTTCAGGCTTCACAATGTTAATAGGCAAATGTATTGGTATTTTGCAATAGAATAGACATAAGTTTGACTTATTTTCTATTTTCCATGATCTGCTCAAAGCTCTAAAAATTTGTATTATTTCTCTCAAGTCCCTACTTAACCATTGCAAACCACTCTAAACTATAAAATTTTTAGCATAAGCCCTTTGTGAATGAATCACTGAGATTAACATTTTTTGTGTTTGGAGGTTTCAAGAAACCACTTGAATTAGGAACAAAATATGTAAAACCAGTATACTGGAATATGTGGATAAATTTTAAAAGATTGCATTTTTTAAACTACAGACCTTGTTCCCTTGTTTTAGTGTTTGTTGACATGAAAACAATCACAAACCCACATGCCGAGGGTTAATGAAAACCTGGTGGCTGCAGAACTAATCAGAAATATAACACACTGAATTTCTCACTTTAACTCATTTTACCTAATTTACAGTCCACACAACATTTTCAAAAAGTTTTGACTTCACCAGTTCCATGCAGATGCACAGTTCCTTGACTTTTGTAATGTGGGATAAATTATTGGAAATGAGTGGTGTATATAATCTGGCATTTTCAAGCTGAAGATAAATTTTGGGGCCTTAAACTTTTGAACTCTTAATGAGAGTGGCTATAGCCACACCAGCCTCGTTAGGTGGACACCTTGTACCTGCTGCCCTCGGCAGTCTAGGACCTGTCCCACCACTCATGACACATTCCTGCAGGTGGCCTGTTATCTTCTGTATCCAGGGCAAGTTCCTAGTTGTTCCTGTATGAAAATGTGGGCATTTCAGATGTGCTGTGAATGGCTTGACCTCATTTTTGCTAAGGTGAGTTTAGAAATTCAAGTGAATTGAATTTTGCTGGCTTCATCTCTGGCCTGGTGTAGAAATGCAGAACAAACACACTGAGTCAAATGTAACTCCATATGTGTCCTAATGAGATTCAGATACACACTGTCTTTCGGGCTTTTTTCACCTTGCTTTATGCCTGCACTATCCAGGGAAAATTTGGGTAAGACAGAGATCAGGCTCCCAAGTTTTGAAAAGGTAAATGTAGTTGTTTTATTAATTATATTAAAAACATATTTCAAAAGAAAAAAGGAATGCAAAAGATTTCAGGACATCACTGAAAAAATTTCGTACATGAGAGAAACTAGAATTGTTCCTGATATGTAACATTAACTTTATTTTAGTGTTAAATTTTTTCATTTATCATTTTGCTTTCCTCTTTTACACATTGATTCTGATAATGTTAAGGAAGGGCAGTAAGACTGAGTTAGATTAAGTGAGTTGGGAGAAAGAACCAAGGTTATTTTAGAATAAATATAGCAAATAAATACTATGCTAAAGAAGGTTTTGCTGTTCCATAAGTTTTTTTCCTATCTTCTTTAATACAACCCATTATATTCTCTTACACTAAGCATGTGCAATACAATTTGCCTTTCTGAGAAACACTGTTAGCAGTAGATTTGGTCCTCCCTGACACCAGGACAACCAAGTGTATTTTCCATTACCTTGAGGACAAATGTATTTCCTGAAATTCATTGTCAAGAAACTTTAATTTTTTTGGTGGAAGAGAAGTAAAAGGGATTGAAAGCCATGAATAGAAATGTAGCTAAACCATTTATTACATGATTAATTGCTGACATTGCTTAACCAAGACTAAAATATGTAGTTTAGGTATAGAATTTTTAAAAATCAGATGTATTGAGGTATAAGGCCAGACACACTGAAATTCACCAATTTTAGATGTACAGTTCACATATTGTCATTATCCTGCTGCTTTTTAGTTTTCACAGAGCTTTTCAGTCTTAAGATTCTCTACATAGACTTTATGTTTTCTGGAAATAGAGGTTTATTTCTTACTTTCCAACTAGATGTCTTTATTTCTCTTAACACATTATATTGGTTAGGCTCTCTTATTATTTGAATACAGTTATTTTATATTTAATTTGCTGATATTATATTTGAAGTGAGTTTTTTGTAGATAGCATAGATGTAAGAAATAAATTATTTTTTATCATAAATATAAACAAGAGAGTCTCTCCATCTTCGACTCTAGTCCACCATAGATGGCCCTTCCTGAACATACTAAGTTATGAAAAATGCTGAGAACATAGCTACAAACCAAAGATAGCTTATCAACAGCCAAAGACTTTCTATTCTCCACACCCCCTCTCACACTTCCTTCCCAACAGCTACCCTTCAGATTCTGCCCCTCATGCCATTTAAACTAGCCAATCAGAATAGATTGTGAACCTTCAACCCAGCCAGTGGGGAAAAGGTCAGGTGCTTCTACATTAGGGATAAAAGGGCCACCCTTCCTTTGTGCTGCATGCTTGCTATCTCGTGCTTGTGCTTTCCTGCAGGAGTAAAAACTTTCCTTGTCAAGACCTCTTGCTCCATGTCTGAGTGCATTCTTTTTGGCTTTAACAGTTTGGCACTCAGGGTGGGGCCCCCAGCCCATCAGGGCATGAGATCTCCCTGGAAGAGATGCATCCCGTGGCCTTGTTGTGAGTGGCCCCCAGAGTGAGGGCCCATGCCCATGGGTTGAGGACCCAAGAAAGACTTCTCGACAATGCAAAAGGGGTCCAAAGGGAGGCAAAGAGGACTGCAGTGACTAGGCAACTTTGTGCTTGAACCAAGGTAAGTCTTGAAGGTGACTGAGTATTGCTTTGGTGCTCAGGTTCTTCTGACCCTATCCCAGGACGATCTTGCTTGAGGTTGGGATGACAACCCATGGATAAAAAACAAAAAGTTCAACTTAAAACATTACTTATGGATTATAAATTCTTTTTGGTACTCGGGATTGAACTCAGGACCTTGCACTTGCAAGGCAGGTGTGGTGCCACTGAACTAAATCCCTGGCCCTGGATTATAAATCCTTAAACTATAAGTACATGTTAACTTGATCTTTTCTCTGCTCTCTGCTGGTTTAAGATAAGACCACTAATTCAAGGTTATTTGGAAGTCTTTTGGGAGTCAGTCATATTTAAAAATGTAACAATCTGAGATCAAAGGATAGAGAAAAATTAGAGGACAGTTTAAAATCCAAGTGACTGCAGCCAAGTTTGTTATGAAAAGTTTATAGTAAGCAGGACAGAGAAAAACACATAAAGAAGGCTGTAAGTACTAGAGATATTTTTTATATAATAGGGTTTTGTATGATAAATATTTTGTCCTGCCGGAAAGATAAAGAAAGAAATAATGGCAGAACTGGAAAGCTCAAATACGTTGAGAAAAAGCTTGTGGAGGATGCCGTTTATATAAAGAAATATGCATGTTTGCTTGTTGGTTTGGTGGAGCCCAGGTTGTTCCTTCTCAAAGCTCCTTGTTGCTCAGAAAAGATTGGGGTGGGTGGCTGTGGGCCTGACTCTGTCACTCCAGGTCTCAGCTCTCCTCTCCATTTGACTTGGCTTTAATACCCAAAGAAAAAAAAATAATTAAAATTATAGATAATAATTTTAAATTAAAAGCTGGCCTAAATATAAAAAGGGAACAACTCAGACCCTTTTAACTTTTTTATGTTGGTTACCAAAAAGGTTGGGAGCTAGAGAGTAGAGCCTAGTGCCTCCTACCGTGTGGGGGTGAGGGGAGAGGGAGGTGCATGGCCTCTTCTTCCTTGATAGTGATCTATAGTTGAGTTAAAAGTTGATTTTTTTCCTCCAAAGGTAAATTGGAAAATAAAAAGACAAACCTCAAAGCTCTTTCCTCACCCTCCTGACTTTTCTGGTTATAAGTCTATAATAAGAGGTTTTTCTCTCTCTTGCCTCCTTACTGGAGTTAGTTTATTATAAGAAATGTCTACACTAATTGGTCACCCCCCAAAAGTTCTGACTAGTCAATTTATAATGAGCCTACAACAGATTATTATAGCTATGCTCACATTTTTAAAAGTGGACTCTGATCCAAAAGTAATTATTTGTGTGGGGTTTTTTTTGTTTGTTCACCTAAAGCTGCTTTGTTTAACCTTTATGAGCTCATATCAGTTTTATTTTTCCTTTCATTTTTTTTCTCTGACTCTTTTGCCCTGCCACATGAAGAACAGTTTTCTAGTTTTTTAGAGATAGCTAATTCCAGTTACCAGGCTACAAGACGAGGATTAAGAGACTTCAAACTCACATGGAAATTACAAATAAAAGCCTTAGAGTTTGAAAACATAAAGATTGTATATGACTTAAACTGTATATTTCTATATGGTTCACATAGCTTAACAATAGATTAATTTAAATCGGTTAATAAAAATAAAGATATTTTAAAGATTGATGACATGCTTCCATCCAGGTAGTTAGATAACCTAGATAATCAAGATAATGTCCAAATTTAGTTTTATAAATGCAGTGTCTATTATTGTCTGTGTACAATAACTTAAGAGTTTTTCCTGAGGTCTGCCCATGCCCTACCGAGGTCCTGAGTCGCACAGAACACACCAAATCAGCCCGCTGCAGACAGGCAGGTCTGTGTACGCCCTACCGAGGTCTTGAGTCGCACGTGGAAGACATCAAATCACCCCGCTGCAGACAGGCAGGTCTGCGCATGCCCTACTAAGGTCCCCAGTCGCGCAGAATATGCCGAATCAGCCCTCTGCAGACAGGCAGGTCTGTGCATGCCCTACTGAGGTCCCGAGTCTCACAGAAGATGCCAAATCACCCTTCTGCAGACAGGCAGCCACCTGGTTCCACACTACAAAGATGAAGAGGACACCAGACCACCAGACCAAGGTACTGAGTCCTCCTGCTCCCAGCCCAGAGGTAGGGGCTTCTGAGCCGCCGTCCCACTGCTCCTGGTCCAGAGGAAGGGGCTTCCCAGTCACCATCCCTCCCGCTGCTCCCAGCCCACAGGAAAGGGAGTTAGGATCACCATCCCTACTGCTGCTCCCGGTCCCTGTCCCACCTCTCCCAGCTCAGAGGAGGTAATCCATGCAGGGGCTAACAGCCCCCCTGCCCCAGTTGAAATGAGAAAACACGTAAATAAGTCTCAAAACCAGACTTCCAGATCACCTACAGCAACCCCAAAGGGAAATGAGATGGAACACTCTGATGCTCAACCACCTGGACCCACTGAACTGGCAACAAAAGGGGATCTGGAAAAAATGAAATCAGAAATAATTTCTCAGATGAAAGGAGAAATTGTGCCCCTAGTGCAAGACATGATTAATAAATCTAGAGAGGAGCTCAGGAACATGATGGAATCCCAACATAAGAAACAAATGGAATCCATAAAAGAGATGCAAATAGATTTCCAGGAGATGAAAAACTCCACTGAAAGTCTACACAGCAGAATGAGCCAATGTGAGGACAGAATTTCAGATATAGAAGATAAGATTGCAATTAGAGACCAGGAAAAGAAAAATTGCTTCAAAATTATAAGGGAACATGAGAAATCAATCCAGCAGCTGCTAGATGATGCAAAGAAGAATAACATAAGACTGATTGGGCTCAATGAAGAAACAGGAGAGAGTGGAGATGACATAAAAAATCTCTTCATAGAAATAATGGCAGAAAACTTCCCAAGCAGGGGAAAAGAGCTTGACATAGAGATAAGTGAGGCACATAGGACTCCAAATAGCCTTGATCAAAAAAACCTACACATAGGCATATAATTGTTAAGATTCCAGAAACTCAACAGAAGAACAAAGTTCTCCAAGCAGTCAGAGAAAAGAAACAAATCACCTACAAAGGAAAGCCCATCAAAATCACAGGAGACTTCTCAACACAAACCATCAAGGCAAGAAGAGTTTGGAGTGACATATTCCAAGCCCTAAAAGAAAACAGCCTCCAACCCAGATTGATGTACCCTGCAAAACTCTCTTTCAAAATTGATGGAGAAATAAGATACTTTCATGACAAAGAGCACCTGAGGAGCTTCATGAATACTAAACCAGCACTCCAAAGAATTTTACACAACATCCTAGGAACAGACATTGAGGATCACACCAAAGGAATCACAGTAGAATGAACCCATCGGGCATGACAGAAATTAAATGTAAAGGGGGAGAAACCAACAAAAAGAAAAAGTCATGGCAATGACAAGTCAATACATTTCAGTTATAACCATCAATGTTAATGGTCTCAATTCACCAATCAAAAGAAATAGACTGGCAGAATGGGTCAAAAAGCAAGATCCAACAATATGCTGCATACAAGAAACACACTTCATTCAAAAGGAAACTCATAGACTGAAAGTTAAAGGGTGGAAAATAATACTCCATGCAACAGGAACCCGAAAAAAAGCAGGAGTAGCTATCCTCTTTGCAGATCAAGTAGATTTCAAACCACTACTGATTAAGAGAGATGAAGAAGGACACTACATCCTTGTAAAGGGAAGAATCCAAGAGGAAGAGATGACAATCATAAATATCTATCCACCAAACACTAGTGCACCCAACTATATAAAACAAATACTAACAGACATGAAAAGTCATATATGCACTAATACAATTGTAGTGGGGGAACTCAACACCCCACTGGCACAAATAGACAAATGAACTAGACTAAAACTAAGTAATGAAATACTAGAACTCAATCAAACTCCTGAACAAGTAAACTTAACAGATGTTTACAGAGTCTTCCACTCCACAAAATCAGAATACACATACTTCTCAGCTGCACAGGGGTCATTCTCCAAAATAGACCACATACTCACACACAGAACATGTTTAAGTAAGTGCAAAGGAATTGAAATTATCCCCTGTATATTATCAGACCATAGTGTGATGAAATTGGAGATCCATAGCAAAAGAAACTCAAACAATTTCATAAATACGTGGAAATTGAACAACACACTTCTGAATAACCAATGGGTCACAGAGGAAATGTAAGAAGAAATCAGATCCTTCAGTTAAATGACAATGACAATGCAACATATCAGAATCTATGGAACACAATGAAAGCAGTCTTACGAGGGAAATTCGTGGCACTGAATACACATATTAGGAAAACATAACGAGCCCAATGAAAGAACCTGATGCTGAACCTCAAGCTTCTAGAAAAAGAAGAGCAGAACAACCCCAAAGCTCATACCAGGGAGGAAATTATAAAGATCAGAGGAGAAATCAATGCAATGGAGACAAAGAGAATGATACCAAAAAATCAATGAAGCTGAGAGTTGGTTCTTCAAAAGAATCAACAAAATTGACAAACCCTTAGCCAATCTTATCAGAAAAAGGAAAGAAAACACCCAAATCCATGCAATTAGGAATGAAAAGGGTGAAATTACAACAGACCCAGCAGAAATCCGGGATCAACAATACCTACTTCCAGAACCTATACACCAATAAGATGGACAACGCAGAAGAAATGGACAGATTCCTAGATACATATGAATTTCAAAAGTTGAAAGAAGAAGACCTAAAAATTCTAAACAACCCAATATCAATCAATGAAATTGAAAACATAATTAAAAACTTACCAACTAAGGAAGGCCCAGGTCCCTTCATTGCTGTATTCTACAAGACATTTAGGGAGAACAACTGCCACTACTGTTTAAACTCTTCAATGAAATTGAAAGGGAAGCAATACTCCCAAATTCATTCCTGGAAGCAAGCATCACCTTGATCCCCAAAGCAGAGAAAGACCCAACTGAAAAAGAGAACTATTGGCCAATCTCACTAATGAACATAGATGCAAAAATCCTTAATAAGATAATCGCAAACAGAATTCAGAAGATCATCAAGAAGATCATACACCCTGATCAAGTGGGATTCATCCCAGGGATGCAGGGATGGTTCAGTATATGCAAATCAATCAATGTAATACGCTATATCAATAGAGGCAAGGACAAAAACCATATGATTATCTCCATAGATGCAGAAAAAGCATTTGACAAAATCCAACATGCATTTATGATAAAAACCCTACAAAAAATTGAAATAGGTGGTCTCTACCTCAAACTGATAGAAGCCATCTATGAAAAACCAACAGCCAATATCATACTAAATGGTCAACAACTGAAATCCTTCACACTAAAATCAGGAACAAGACAAGGATATCCACTATCACCACTCTTGTTCAACATAGTTCTGGAAAAATTAGCCACGGCAATTAGACAAGAGAAAGCAAAAAAAGGAATAAAGATAGGACATGAAGAAGTCAAATTGTCATTATTTGCAGATGACATGATACTCTATGTAGAAGACCCCAAGAACTCCACCAAAAGTCTTCTAGACTTATTAAGTCAAGTCGCTGGTCACAAGTTTAACCCACAAAAATCAATAGCTTTCCTCTACACCAATGTCCGACTCACTGAGAGAGAAATAGGGCAAATAATTCCTTTCACAATAGCATCCAAAAAACTGAACTTCCTAGGAATCATCCTAACAAAAGAAATCAAAGACCTCTTCTCTGAAAACGATGGCACTCTGAAAAGAGAGATTGAAGATGATATCAGAAAATGGACAGACATCCCCTGCTCCTGGGTAGGAAGGATTAATATAGTGAAAATGGCCATCCTTCCGATACTACTGTATAGATTGAATGCAATTCCAATTGAGATCCCAGCAGCATACTTCATAGACCTTGAGAAAACAATCCAAAAATTCATTTGGAACAAGAAGAGACCTAGAAGAGCAAAAGCAGTTCTAGGTAACAGAGACATGGCAGGGGAAATCACAATCCCCAAGTTGAAACTATACTACAAAGCTACTGTGATAAAAACAGCATGGTACTGGCAAAGAAACAGACTTGAGGACCAGTGGAACAGATTAGAAGATGTAAAAACCGTGCCAGACACAGTCAGCCATCTCATCTTTGACAAAGGAGCCAAACACCCTCACTGGAGGAAAGATAGCCTCTTTAATAAATGGTGCTGGAAAAATTGCGCTTCAACTTGCCAAAGATTAAAACTAGACCTGTATCTCTCACCATGCACTAAACTAAAATCAAAATGGATTAAAGATCTAAATATTAAAATAGTAACTCTGAACCAGTTGGAACAGAGGTTAGGTAGAACCCTTGAAGACATTGGTGTAGGAAAAGATTTTATGAACAAAACCTCAGTTGCCTGTGAACTAGCACAAACAATCAACAAGTGGGATCTCTTCTTATTAAAAGGCTTCTGCACAGCAAGAGAAACCACCAACAGTGTGAAGAGAAAACCCACAATGTGGGAAAAAATCTTCACCTGCTCTTCCTCAGACAAAGGTCTACTATCTCAAATCTATAAAGAACTTAAAACGATCAGACCTCCCAAATTTAAAGACCCAATCCAAAAATGGGCATCTGAAATGAACAGACATTTCTCAGACAAAGAAGTACAAATAGCAAATAAATGCATGAAAAAATGTTCAGTATCACTGGTCATTCGAGAGATGGCAATTGAAAACAACGCTGAGATTCCACTTCACTCGAGAAAGAATGGCCGCTATCATGAAATCAACCAATAACAGATGCTGGCGGGGTTGTGGGGAAAGAGGAACCCTGGTCCACTGCTGTTGGGAGTGTAGACTGGTGCAAGCACTGTTGAAATCAGTATGGAGATACCTTAAAGAACTAGGACTGGAAGTCCCATTTGACCTCTCTATTCCACTGCTGGGGATCTTCCCCAAAGAATTAAAAGAGTCATACCACAGTGATATATGTTCACTCATGTTCATAGGAGCACAGTTTGTAATAGCTGAAACTTGGAAACAGCCCAAATCCCCATCAACTGGAGACTGGGTAAAGAAAATGTGTTTTTTTTATAAAATGGAGTACTACTCAGCCATAAAAAATGAGAAATTAGAGACATTTATAGCTAAGTGGATGCACATTGAGGCGATACTCTTAGTGAAATAAATAGGACACACATGAATAAATACCCAATAGTTTCTCTGGTGTGAGAAACTGAAAGTATAAATAAGGACTAAATGTATAATAGGTAATGTGAAATAGGAAGAAAAAGGGCAAAGGGGAAGGAAGTGGGAGGGGTAGAGGAGACTATAGAAGGGAATGGGATTAATATGAGAAAATGGAAAAATAGGAACTAAACTTTGTAAATAGGGAGGACTGGAGGGTTGAAAGGAGGGCTGGGCAAGGGTGAAAAATAAGAACCAAGAGAGACTATGTAAAGGTGCAAATTTCCAATGTTGAATGTCATTATATTGTATACCTAAAATGTACCAATGTTTAGAATGAATAATTGATAATGTAAAATAGGAAGAAAAGGTCCAAAGGGGTAGGGGTAGTAGGATGGGCAGGGCAAAGGAATGAAGGGAAAGGAAAAATGATGAGAAATGGAGAAAATGGAAATAGAGTCTTTGTAAATAGGGAAGGCTGGAGGGGGTGAAGGGAGGGCTAAAAAAAAAGATAACTGATAGAAAAGTTATTGTATACTAAGATAAAAATTTAAATGTGTTTCAGAGGCAATAATGAAACTTAATGGTTCTAATATAATGATGTCATTATGATTATTATGATAATGTTTTATGGTGTCCTTAATCTCAAGTTTTCTCTGTAAAACTTTTATAATTGTTATCTGTTATTATGCTGCAGGGATTCAATTTCTAAGACAACCATGATTGGTAAAAAGAACAGTCTACTGATATATTTCAAGGTACTTGATACCCAGAAGAGAGAACTGATCTCCTGGGTGTTCAGTTACCTCAGATTTAGAGACCAAAACTAAAACGGCACCCAGACTAAGAGGACAGTCAATATTTTGGCCCTGGGCCTCTAAGGTAAAGAAGGACCCAGGACATGAGTGGACCTTTTCTACAAGATCCTACAACTTTGCTAAGTCAGCTAACCTCCTGAGCAAGGAGATTGTTAGACCCCAAGCAACAGGAATCAACCAAGCTATAGTGTGCTACAAAGGAGGGTCATCAAAGAGAAAATGTATTCTATGCTTCAAGAAACTACATGGTCCAGGAGGACTGTGACCCATCGTGGTGGTTAACACTGACAGAAGAGCTGAAGGGTTCTACGCAGGTCACACAACCCCTGAGAAGTCTTAACTGACCTTGGTATTTGGCCAAAAAAAGTTAATTTTCATTATTACTGGCCTTGTTTTAACTTAGTCTTGGGCACCCAGCAGAAAAGGTATAATCAAAGACATATTAAAATAATATAATATAGGCACAACTTCAAAAAGGGGCTCCAGTTACTGACCCCTGTTGACAGTTTCTGGCACCACCTGTAAACAAGTCTAAGAGCCAGCTGGTTACAGTTGCCTGGTTACAATTGCTATTCCAGTCCCTTAAAAACAGTATCTGGATCTGACTTCTCTAATCTCCTTTTCCATTTTAGTGGTCATGCTTTAGCCATAGGTACTTTAAAGTGTATTTATTCTTGTCTAGAGACTGCCCTTACCCAACAGTCTCCCCCACCTTATTTGTCTAACATGCTCCTGATAGGGAAACATGACAGAGAGAATGAACTTCTGCTCACAGAGTTTGAAGAAAAGAATACAAAGATATGAAAGGGGGGAAGAGACAAGGTCTTTTCTATCAAAACTATAAACAAGAGAGTGTCTCCATCTTGGACTTTAGTCACCCTAGGCCGCCCCTCTAGAACACCCTAAGTCACAAAAAATGCCAAGAACACAGCTACAAACCGAAGATAGCTTATTGATAGCCAAAGACTTTCTGTTCCCCACACCCTCTCCCCCTCTTCCTTCTCCTCAACAACCCTTCAGATTCTTCCCCCATGCCATTTAAACTAGCCTATTGGAATAGATTGTGAACCTTCAACCCAGCCAATGGGGAAAAGGTCAGGTGCTTCTCCTACATTAGGGATAAGAGGGCCAACCCTCCTTTGTCCTACATGCGTACTACCTATGCTTAACTCTTGTAGGAGTAAAAACTTGCCTTGTTGAGACGTCTTGTGCCCTGTCTGAGTGCATTTTTTCCAGCACTGACAATTTCAGTCTGGGGGCTTATTTCTGACATAGAGTTGGGTCATAGTTTTTAATCTAACCTGTCAATCTCTGCTTCTTAATCATTCATTTAGACAGTTGTAAGTATTAACACATTATGGTTTAAGTTTGCCATTTTATTTTTGTTTTCTTTCTCTCTCTGTTTGAATTTCTTTGTTTTATTTTTCCTGCCCCATGAGGATAACTTGAATGTTTTTAGAATCCCATTTTGGTTCTTTGTGTTTTTGAAGTATACCCTCTTGTAGTTTTTTGTTGTTGTTGTTGTTGTTGTTGTGTGTATGTGTATATATATATATTTTTTTAATTTTAAGTTCTATTTTAACATTTTTAGTTGTAATTTAATTCTAATTTAGTTCTAATTAATTTAGTTCTAATTTAGTTCAATTTTAGTTCTAATTTAACATTTGTGTTTTAATTATATTTATATTGCTGTGCTTTTTTCCCCATTTATTTTGTTTCCAGCATGTTTGTAATTGACAATTGAAACATTTTTATCATTTTTGCTTTAAGATTTCTGTTAGATGATTCTAACATCTTTATCATCTCAGTGCTGGCATATATTGTCTTTTTTCACATAGTTTGAAATCTTCCACGTTCTTGATATGATGGCTCATTTTCAAAAGATTGAAATCTGGTCTTTTTCATTTGATACTCTGTATCTCATGTAAACCTTCTATTTCAACTTTTCTTTTGACACCACTGAGGCAGGTGAAATGAAGGGGGCCTGTCTTGTTCCTGCCTGGTAGAGCTGAGAGGTTCACCTTTCTCACTTGATCTTTCTTGGTACCTGAATACTGCTGGGTGGGAGTAAGAGCTCTGTTCCTCACGGCACCATGTTGAGGAACTCTGTAAAGGATAACTTTCCTTCTGGTACTAGTAAAAGCTGTGCCTCCATTGTCTCCTTTAATATCACCCTATCGGAGAGGGGAAGGAGGCTTTATTACCAATCCGTGGGAGGTGGGGTTTTTGTTTTTCTTTGTGGTCTCCCTGATAACATGATGGACCAGGGAAGTGCTGATGACTGCCTTCTAGAGATGAGAGTCCTAGCTCTGCTTGGCTTTCTCTTATACATTGTTTAGGATGTTGAGATACTGTTTACAGCCTCGAGAAAGAGGAATTCTAGGCTGCTCGTTTGGTCCAGGCTAATGTGGGTGAGGTAGGGCCACAGTGTTTGGCTGATGTACAGCTGTTGTTGGCTGAAAGTTGTCTGCCTTCCCTGGCTGACTGCCTCCTGGTCTTTGACTAGAGAGAACATACTTTTCTTAGAGGTTCCCATCCTCACTTAGCTGCTTGTTGATATTTCTGAGTTGCTGGCCTTTCTACTCCAAATCTGGGATACATGAGGCAAAAAGGAAACTCGGCATCTCATGTGGATCCCCAGATCTTCAACCAGTCTGTCTTCCTCCCTCCCACATCAGAGTCTTCTCAGATTTGTTGCTTATAGAATGTTTGGGTGTACAATTTTATGTGGTAGAGTAGAAATGTCATGTCTGACTTTTTAAATATAGCAATCCAAAGTCTGCATTTTAACAAGACCCCTAGAATCTATTGCTTTGGGTACTTACGCTAAATAGCAAGGCATATGTAATTTAGTTATTATTTTAGTTAATGGTGGTGTTTCATTCTTTTTAGAAGATTGGTAATAGAGTACAGTTTTCCTCCCTTATCCACAGTTTTTCTTCCCATGCTTTCAACTAGCCTTGTCATGGCTTGATGATCCTACTTCTGACCTATCATCAAAAAGTCAAAAATGGCCCAGTAGTACTGGACGATGCCTATGTTATTCATCCTAATCCTCTCATCCTATGGGCATTGCATAATTTCACATCATCACATGAAGAAGGGTGAGATAGGAGTTCAGTGAGATAGGAGAGAAAGAATATAACTTTCATTAGGATGTGTAATCATGAGTGCTCTATTTTTAGTTATTGTAGTTAATCTCCTACTTTGCCTAATTTATAAGTTAAACTTTATTGTAGATATTTTTGTATACAATAATACTAGTGTGTTTTAGGCTTCCTCTGGGGTCTTAAAAATGTATCTTTCACTGATAAGGCAGGACTATTAGGCCAAACTATCTTTGCCACAAGTTAAAGATTTTTTTGCTCTACTTTATAGTTTTTAAGATAAAGTTCTCTTACCAGTTTTACTCATAATTAGCACATGTTACAATTAAGTTTGAGGTACCTCAGATTGGCCTGTTTTTAACACAAAACAAATGATTAATAAAAGTTCCTGAGACACTTAAATCATTCTACAATTGTCAGTGCAAACTACCCATGGATAACTAATTACTGTCAGCCTTAATTTTGACCATTTTCTGTGTGCATATCCAGTAATTATTCCTGTTCAAGAACTTCTGGGACTCATTCAAACTACAAAGGGGAAGAAGCAGTGTTTCTCTGGAATTGATTCTAACTTTAATATCTTCTCCACAAATCTGTACTGAGAAGGGTCAGTATTCTTAAAAGCAATTTATAGCTTGGAATAGTAGATCAATTACCCTGTTTTGGTGAAAAAAAGTAAGAAAATCGCTTTTCATGGAAGCAAAAATGTGACATACTTTTGTGTCCAAAAATGTTGTTTATGTGTCTTTAATATACTGTGTAAACCTACATTGAAGTGCTTTGAAAGATATTTCACCAGCGATCTTTCTGTATTTGGCATAGATTGTGCAGTAACAGGGGATAACATTTTATTTTCAGAAGAAAAATGATCAGTATGTAGTTTGTTTTTTATAGGCTTCTTTTCTCCTACGGGGCATGGAATTTTGGCCTGTGAGCAAAAGTCAGAGATGGAGTGGAATTGCGAATATGTGAATATCAGAATATTTATAAAAATTTTATTACTCATTCTATTTGTCTTTTATATTGTCAATTCTGTCTGATTTTTCCTGTACCAGAATTTCCAGATGTGAAACTCATTTCTCATTTCTAAAACTTCCTTGTATTTATCTCAGGAATTCTAAGTATCTGCTTTATGTTACATAGTTCTGGACATTTTTGCTTCGTACTGAGGGAGAAGTGATCTCTCCTGATACAGCATTTCTCTCAGGCAGTGGTTCTCAATCTTTTTTGCCTTGGGACCCTTTTACTCTGGAAAGTTATTAAGCACCCTAAAGAAATTCTGTTTATATATATGTCATGTCTATCTACATTTGTCAGTATTAATGCTGAGAATATTTTAAAAGAACTTTATTTATTTTATAATAGTAATAAACCTGGTATATGTTAACATAAATAATGTTTTAGGAAAGAACTACTTTCAAAAACAAAAATTTATTAAAATGGTGCTTATTTTCACTAACCTCTTTAGGATCTAAGTTAACAGAAGAAAAGTTTTCATATCTGGTTTTACATTTTGATATGTTTTTTTGATTCACACATATGAAGAAAATATGGTCTTCTAAACACAGGCAGTTGAAAAAGAATGAATATTTTAATAACCTTTTCTTATAATTGAGAATGTTCTTTGATTCTATACTAAAACTTAGCAAATGATAGTACTTATAAGTTAGTTACCATGTGAAATCTGAAGCCATATCAGGTATTTTTAAACTGTTTCATTAAATCCCAGTTGCACTTTCAGTGGATCATTCATCCATGTTTGATTGTGTGATTTCATGTGTTGGTCAGGAGGAAAATACTGGGCCCCATTGCTAACTTTTGTTGATGTATCTGCAGATCAAATCAAAAGAAGTCTTTTAGTATGGAGGATTTCAAGCTCACAGTGGCAATATAAATACTCTAAAATTTAACTTTGGCTTGAAAGCTTGGTTCTTATCATTGGCAACAAGTCCTGCCAGTTGTTTTTCTTGAAGAGACAGGCTGACTTTTTTCACTTTCAAAATGATGTTTGCCAGATACTCAGTTTTCAGTGACTATAATATGTTAGTGGATGTTTCAAGTAAATATGCTGTTGCATGCAACAGTGGCTAGATCAGCTCACTGAAAACCAGCACGCCTGTGACTGTCCTTGAGATGTCCCTTGGATCTGGGTGTGTGACACAAGTGCTATGTTGTTGTGCGCGTCTCATTTATGTCATATAGGATGTCAAAAACTGCATTTGAAGCTGAAGATTTAATTAAATTAATGATTGCTACTGTTCTATCTGAACATTGTTAAGTGCAACTGGCTTTTAGAAAACCATTTGAAGAGTAGTATGAGGTGCTGGAGAACATGGTGACTGTGCAGCTGAGGGCCTCTGCCTCCTTTCATAGAGGCTTGAGACTTCAGTAGCCACACCTTTTCACCATTCATGGGAAACCACTGAAATGTAAAAGAGGTTTTTTTTGTTGTTGTTCTGGGGTATTGAATCCAGTGTCTTCATGATAAGCTACATCCAGCCCCTTTTTATTTTAATAATAATTCTGGTAATCCTCAGAGCACCTGTGAGACGCAGGTGGTGATCAGAATACCTGCCTGAGAGATGGAGAACCCAAGTCAGTGTAGCTAAGCTGTTTTGCCTATGACCTGGTAAAGTAAGAGAGCAGAGCTGCTGAAAGGGCTGGATCCTGATTCAGAATAAAGCTAACAGGGGTGGCAGTATCAGCTTGGAGGCTTTTCCAGGCTCACCTGCTCTCTTCATGTGTGCAAATTTGTGGTGCTGTCTGAGGAGGTACTAGAAATAAAAGTATGGCATGTTGGCAGAGCATCTGGAAGAGGAAGGCCCAAAAGATGAATGTGCGCAGATCCTTGAGAGAGGCTGAAGGTTAGACAGCAATAGGAGGAGAACGAGGGTGAGTTTGTGCGTGATCACATGAGCTCTGGTGTTATACTCGGATTTCAAGTATTCCTCAAAGGCACATGTGTGGAAGGCTTGGTCCCCAGGCGAGGCATTTGGGGGAGGTTGGATTATGAGGGCTGTGACTTCATCAGAGGATTGACTCATTGATGGACTCATAACTCAGTGGTGATAGAGAGCTGATGGGTATTGGAGCAGAGACCCAGTTAGAGGGGGTGGTTTTTGAGGGGGCACCCTTGGGGACTGTGGCTTGTTCTGAGACCTCACCATTCCTCTTTGCTTGCCAGCTCCCATGAGGTGAGCAGCTTCCTCTGCCCATGCTCTTTCTGCCATAATGTTTGGCTTTGCCTTAGGCCCCAAAGTAATGGAGCCCACCAACCATGGACTGAACCCTCTGCAGTTGAGAGCCAGAATCAACCTGTCCTCCTGACCGCAGATGTCACAGCAATGGAAGGCTGACTAACACAGCCAGCTACTGTGCAGGGTACTTCACATATGGTAGTGCCATTAATTTTCACAGCAACCTATGAAGTCACCATTACCAGCCTTTTTCAGATAAAGAAGTAGAGGCTCGGAGTTACACAGCTAGCCTGAAGCTATGTTGCTCCTGGTGGTTGGAGCTGAATTTAGAAGGTCTCGTTTTTACTGTAATAAATGTCTTCACATCAGTATTCATAAGCCCATTGGGTTACCCTATTGATTGATTAATAGCAGTATTTGTCTCCTGAATACATATCTGAATATCTGTCCATGTACCTCAGGTTCAGTTTTACCTTCCTGGGGAAAACACATTTTGTGTCCAGTCATCCACTAGGGGGCACAAGAGTGCCAGATTGTTAAGTGCATAATAATCAATGAGTTTAAATTTCAAATTATGATTATAGTATGACTTATAATTTTATATATGTATACATATATATTGTAGGAAATTGTGCATAGAAAATTCTGAACAACCATGTACTTCTTACTCATGGTAAGAAAAATATTGAACAGGAGACAGCTTTGTTCCCTAAATATGAAAAATGAATGAGATGTAATTTAACTTAGAAGTGTGACTAGCATTTGAATGTGATATGAATTGACAAAATAAACCATGAACAAAATCAGGAAAATTAAATTTTTTGTTTTGTTTTCTCAGATGCATGTTGTTTTAATATCTGTAACTTTTTATGATCTCTGAGCAGTGGTGTCTGAAGCAGCTGCTAGGATTTACCTGAGATGTGTGTAAGCCACAAAGTCATGTGTTAGTTAACATTTTATACTTAAGTAATTGTTGCTCATTATTTATTATTTACTATTTGTCATTTAAATAAGGTTAGGCCTGAGGGAGTTCCTTGACATAGCTGATATATCTAATTCTCATATTGTAATTGCCATGTGGGTAATTTCCAACTTCTAGTAGAATTATTAAGTACCTTATGAAAAAAGCAAAAGCAGAGAACTCTGAAATAATGGCATAATTTTTACCTTTAAAGTATTTGTATTTGAACAGGATTTTGAGCTTTATTGTTCTATAGACTCCTGTAAAATTTTGATTTAAAGATGGTGGTCAGCAGGTTCTGAGAGTGCAGCAGTGCAGTACTAAAAGGAAGAAATGAACTCAAAAAGTACTTATGGATTCGCACCTGCAGATGTAGTCATCGGCAACTGGGCCTGAAGACACTGGCAAAGCCAAGGGTGAATCTTAGACTTCAGGGTTAGGAGTCTTTGGGAAAGAGAAGAGAGAAGCAAGATACTTTGAAGGGTCCGAAGAAAGAGATGAAAACAAAATAAAATACAACTTTAAGACAGTGTTTGAGTCCTATCAGTGTGCCAGTGGTAGAGTGAGGGTTTTCACATGATGTGTTTATTATCTCCGTTCCCTGAGGTTTATCTTCATTGGTAGAAAGGAATTAGGCTCAGAGAGGCCTTACATTCTACCAAAGATTGCATAGCTGAAGGGTGGGACTTAGCATTGAGCCTAGGCACTGTCATTTACGCTCTCTTACTCTGGGAATCACCTCACACAGGGTGGTTGAAGCAAGGAGTTTCAGTGAAAATGTTTAAGGAGAGTATATACAGAGAAGAAAAGATGGCCAAGGGGAGAACTTGAGCCAATTAAATACAATCTGCCAGGGACATATAGAAGATGCAGCCAGAGAGGTTGGAAGGGATATGAGAAAACACATTATGTCAGAGACAAAACTACTAGAGATTCATTGAAGTTTCTCATTCCTTTTTTTTTTTTTTTGAGACAGGATTTCACTGTGTAGTTCAGGCTGGCTTTGAACTCACTTTGTAACTCAGGCTGCCTGGAACTCATGGTGATCCTCCTGCCTTAGCCTCCCAAGTGCCGGGATTACAGGCCTATGCCACCACACCCAGCTCATTCTTTAAAAAATTATTATTTACTTGATACAGAACAGTTACACATATTTATGGGGTACCAAATGATGTTTTGATACATGAGTATGTTGTATAATGTTCAAATCAGGCCAACCATACCTGTCTTCTCAAATATTTGTCATTTCTCTATGGGGCCTTCTCCTCACTTCTTGAAGTATACAGTACATTGTTGGTACTTTGTGGTCACCCACTACACTCATATGCTAGAGCTGTGGGCTCCCATCTGTCACTTAGTGCTTGCTAACAAACCTCTCCCTATTCCTCCCAACCCTCCACTCCTCAGCCTCTGTAACCACATTGTACTGCCGGCGTCTATGAAATCAGCTTCTTGAGCTTTTTCACATGAGGTCGTTTGGTATTTGTCTCTGACTGGCTTATTTAATGTTCCTTAGTTCCATCCATGTTGTCACAAATGTTTTCTTTCTTTTTTTTTTTTTTTTTTGCATTTGAACCCAGGGGCACTCTACTATTGAGCTACATCCCTACATCTCCAGCTCCAGGTCTTTTTATTTATTATTTTGAGACAATGTCTGGCAAATTTTCCTAGGCTGACCTTGAAATTATGATCTTCCTGCCTCAGCTTCCTGAGTAGCTGAGATGACAGACATGCACACTGGGCCAGGAAATTTCATGCTTATGACTGAATGATATTCTGTTTTATGTATGTGCTACATTTCCTTTATCCATCCATGACCGTGGTCATCCATGATGAACACTTTGTTTCTGAGATTGCGTCTTTCCTGGCTTGCCTCTATGTCCCCAGTGGATAGCATTAGTTAGTGCTCAACAAATATCTGAGTGAAGGAATACAGCCAAAGTGGCCTTTTAAATGATGAACGATCATGTCACCCCATGCTCTACCTGGCCATCCCAGGAACCTCAAATGACTGTCAGAATCAAATCCAGATACCTTTCCTTGGTCTGCACAGCCTTCTGTGGTGGGGCCTTGGCCGAGATGGCTGCCAGCTGCCCCCGCTGCCCTAACTGGGTATGTTCCATAAACACTGACTTTCTTGTCTTCTGGGAGCTTGCTAACACCTTTTCTCTTCATGCTGTACCCTCTGTCACCCACCCCTTCTGTGTGCATGACTTCTGACCCTTCAGACTCCTGTTCAGGCACTGCTTCCACAGAAAAGCACTCTGTGGACCCAGAGTCTCTCCCTCTTGACCTTCCCTCCACCTCAAATACTCCCCAGACTCAGGCTGATTTCCTAGCATTGTTGTTGTTGCAGATTAGACAACAGTTTTGTTCATTTGCTTATTTCCCCCTCTCCTGAACTGGTTTGTGACCCTCAAGAGGGTGAGAGCACCCATCCCCAGCACCCAGGTACAGTATTTGTGCACCTCAGGAGCTCAGTTCTGGGGGGTGAATGGATGAAAGACTTCTCATTTTTGTGAGGGAGGCTCCCTGTAATCTGAAATGCTTGAATATTTTGGTCACACCCTATCTATGCCTGAAATCTAGGATGAAGGTACAGTTCAAATTCTCAGTCATGAGACTACCTTTCCACCTGGATTATAGAATTCCCACCTGCTGCTTTATAGAGACCCTTTTACTGAATGCTCATAGGAATCCTTCCTTGGTATAGTGATTTTTATTTAGCTGTTTCCAACAGCATCTGACTGAATTAGAGGGCAGTTTCTCAAGGATGGTGACTGCTGGGTCCTCATAGCCCCAGCATTTCCCTAGAGTTCAGCTCAGAGCAGGTGTTCAGTAAATACCAGTCAGTGATGATTTAAATGTTTGTACAATCAAAGTTTTAGAATTTTCTGTAAAAATCTTTTCAGTTTTCATAGATTTAAAAACTTGAGTCCCCACCCCTTCTCTATCTCTGTGAAACTTAACCTTTAAGAAATGTTGGATTGCTGACAAACTCCACAACAGGAGAAGGGACTATCTCCCTGTTCTAAATTTAAATTCTGTCTGCCAGGCTGGAAAGACAGAGGAGACCTGTGCTGATTGATTCTCCGACTTTACCTCTGTATTTGGGTGGGGTGGGGTGGGACAAGCGTAAGCTCTGTGGCCCAGAACCCTCCTTCCCTCTCGCTTTCTCTCTGATGAACCAGCCAGTGTTCAGTGTGGCTCCACAAGTTTTGGTTTGGGGGTTGAAGGAGTGAGCGGCAGGTAGCTGTGACGCAGGTTTTGCTCGCTTTTGAGCTGCACACACCTTAGGCCAACAGGACCAGTGAAAGGTGGCAGTGTTTGAATAGAATCCGTGTTTTTTAGACGGAGCAACACCTCTTCAATAAAAGCACATTTTTACCAGGTCCTTAAGAAGTTTAGACTAGAGGGCTGTCTCCAGAGCCCGCCCCCTCCACCCCCCACCCCTGCAGCCTAGCCCCACTTGTTTGTCTTGGCTGGCTTGCTGTGTCTGCTTGGCGGTGAGAAGGCTGGGCCGACCGCAAGCTTGATGAGACACAGAGCTCTTGATCCTGCTCAGTGAGGCTTCTATTCAGTTAACGGCAGGGTAGAGCCCTGTGCCGCTTGCCACCTGTAACTGGCCAAGTAAAAAAAAAAAAAAGAAAAGAAAAAAGAAATAGATGCAGAGGTGTAGAACAGAACATTTTTCTTTAAAGACCTTACCAAGTGCTTTATCTTTTATTTGGCTGTTTTATGATCCAAAATAGGTTTAAGAACTCTGAAAAAGAAAGAAAGCACCTAAATTCTCTCCTTACTTGTGGGCAGTGGTTGGGGTAGGGATGCAGATGGACACTTACAGTGAGAGGTTGGGAGCTGTGGCATGATACTTCATAGAAGGGCAGATCTTGATTTTTATTTTGTTTTCCTTTCTTTGGTATAGTTGCAGCATTTTTTTTCTCAGGTAATTATAGTGTATTTCTGCTTGGTGTGAATGGGAAAACAGCCTGGCAACTGTGAAGGGGTTTGGCTGCGGGGAAGTGGGCAGCACGCACAGGGCTGAGCTGCTCCAGCCATCAGAACTCACGAGTCACCTTGTCTCAGCCGCCAGGGGCTATGTGGCGATGATCAACTTTTCAGAACCAGCAGCACAGAAGGAAAGCACATGCAAATCGCCTTTCTGATTTACAGTTTTCAGGAAGATTTATAACAGTACTTAAGCTGTTCCACGTGTTGGTAGTGTGGTGAGGTTTGTGGCTTTATCAGTCTCTAGCTCATTCGGGCTACTGCTCAGATGTAGCCTATTCAGCCACAACAGCCAGCATGGGCCCACCAGCCCTCACCTGCAGCCTGCCATACTTTATCATAGCATCATTATGACTTGGATTATACCTGCTTCCTAGTTTGCATTTCCTCAATTGCACTGTGAGTGCTGTGAGGACAGGGAAGTTTTATCTTGCTCACTGCTTAGTCTTCATGCTAAGAGACATTTCTGGGACATATGATAAATAGGTACTGGGTGTCTGAATAAATAAGGAAAGGAGCAATAAAGGATGAAGTAGAGCAAGTCAATCTTCAGCTAGTTAGAGAAGTACAGGGAAATCCATCAGTTTGGCATATGTGGAATATTTATTAGTGTTTTAATAAAACAGTTCAAACGATTTCATGTAGCAAACATCATTTATGCTGGGTAAATGAAATTATTAAGTTAATCAAAGTTCAGGGAATATGAAAAGATGTCATTGTATGGTTTAACAGAGGGACTGAGCAGAGAAGTTACATTTATTTTAATAAAGATGCTGAGTGTCAGTTTGGAAATTTTACCATTGGTCTGTAAGAGCACTTTTAAAATTGTTTTGCCTGCTACATCCTTTCTTTGAGAAGAGGTAGGGTGGTTGGTATCATAATCTCTATTAGCTCCTTATCTCCATTTCAATCTATTAACATTTCTGGTGCTATAGCACATGCTGCCACAAACAGATGGAATCGACTGAAGAAAATATCTCCTGTCCACTAAGGAAAGAATGTGTAAAAGGATGTTGAGGCATGACAGATGGCATGTGAAAGAGCTGTCGCTTTAAGATTCATGATAAGAGATCAGTGAGCACCCTGTAATTGAGTACCACTTCTCTTCATGCTTAGATTTCTTTCCAAGCTGTGTTGACTTTTTACATGATTAGAATCAGATAGCATTTTCTATTTGCTTTTTTAATAAGTTAACTTTTGCCATAAAGATTTATCTACTTGCAGTCTTCCTAAGGATTTTTTTGGTTGCTTTGAGAATGCAACTGTATTTTGAGCAAGGCTGTTGTAGCTGAGTAATTTCGTGTATCTGCAGTTAGCTGTGTGTTCAGTTCCTGTCTGTTAAATTTAATTGAATATTCTGAATGTATTTAACCTTTTATTATTGAAAACTTAGCTTCTTTCTGGTTTCTTCATATAGATATGGTGTGACTAACTGCCTCAATGACCTATAGCCTTGCCATTATTTTGACTTACAGTTTTATGATGAATTCCAACAGGGAGGCATCTCAGTCAAAGGAGATGAAGATTTTTATCTCTTGATATGTGAATGGGTGGTATAATCAGTATTTAAATTTCTTTGGCCTTATAAAATAAAGATATTTTTTAATTGCATAGAACTAGTTGTAGCAATTTCTTTTTTCTTACACATTGTAACTAGAAGTAGTTTCCAAATTTGGTTATAGGTGATGACCTATTTTTCATTGTCAATTCTAGGCCTGGTATTTTTGCTTTTTTGTGTGTGCTCATTGTCAGCATATTGATGGCTTTTAAAATATATTATTTTTGTTACATATTGTACATCTCATTAATTTCTAAAGGAATTTAGAGGTCGTTGAGCTCGGACAATCCTTAATTTTTGTTGGTAGCTTTATTAGTTTCTATCTTCTTATTTGTAGTGTCTCTATAAATGACATTCCTGAGGCGCATTTGTATTTTTGTTCTCTTTCTGTCTTTCAATTTTTAGGATGCATTTGAAATTACTTTCATGTTATTAAAACACATATTCATGTGATACAAAATTATTTTCTCTTCATCAGCTCCATTACTCTACAGAGAAACTTTAAAATTCACCTTGATAAGCTCCAATAAATAAAATAAGTCTATTTAAGATGATGAAATCTTTGGTTAAACACTAGATAATGGCTCATAATAAGTGATACTCTTAACTTTAATTTGTAATTTTTTATTTTTGTTTTTAAATTTTAAATACTGAGATTCCCCCAGCTATTAAACTCTGAGATCTATCAGGGTTTTTGCTGATGTTAGTATGATAGCCATTAGTAGTAATTACTATAATTTGAGATTCTTGTATCTGCGGGGTACTGGAATTCTTACACAGTTTCTCATTCGATTCCATTATTATTCCTTTTTCATAGAAATTGAAAGTGAGGCTTTTAGAAGTTAAGAAACACTAACTTCTTAGAGATGGCCAACAATGTATAATTCTTGAGTCTGCCGAGTTGTAAAACCTGATGCTCTTACAATAATTCTAAGCCACATATATTGGCTTCAATAATTTACATTTATTGCAGAGAATCTTGTTTTAATAAAATCTTTTCCTTTCTGATTATATGAATTTATATGACCACCAGTGAGTTGAAATATTAAGTAAATCAATTTTAAATTTTACCCGGAGTTCTCTTGATGACCAAGTTTCGATGGACACTGGCAAGGCCATCTTCCCTGGTCTGCACAGAGCAGTTAGCAGCACTGTGAGTGCTGCACCGTGGCTCTCCTCTGCTCCCCAAGCTCAGCTCCTCCCATAAAGAGGCTCCTCATCCTTCTCATAGCACCAAGACTAGTAAGAACAAAACTGATTCTGTTTCCAAATATTGCTTTTTTTTCCCCATTAATTTAATTGGTACATTTTAGGTATAAAATACAGTTACATACATCATTGGGATCTTGTACCATTACATGAGTATCTTGGTTCTTATTTTTGTCCCCTTCCCCTGCCCTCTCTTCACCCTCTCCACGCTTCCCTATTTGCAAAGATTTTGTTTCCATTTTTTTCCTTTTCTCATATTTTTTCTTTTCCCTTCTTTGATTTCCCCTACCCCTCCCACTTCCCCTGCTGCTTTAGACCTTTATTTCCTATTACACAATATCAATTATACATTTTTGAAATTACAATATTAAGATCTAGGAGACATTACCACAGATTTTACAGAATTTAAAAGGATATAGAAAGCATATTACAAAAATCATTTTTGAAATAAATTTGACAACTTCTAAGAAGTACCTTGGAAGACAAATTAGAGAAACTAACTCTGGAGGAAATATAAAATTTGAATAGCACCTATTAAAGAAAGTATATTCCTAACTTGAAAACCTACCTATATGGCAACAGCAGGCTTATATACATTGTACCTGATAAATTATATCAAACATTTAAAGTAGAAAAAAGAAGGAACACTTCTGCCCTCATTTTAGCAACTCAACATTGTGCTAATCCTAAAAGTGGATAAAGATAATAGAAGAAAAAAGTATGAACATAGATAGAAATTTGTTATACAAAACAAACTATTAGAAGTCAGATCTGGCAGTATGTAGAAAGTGGTTTTATTATAGGAATGGCAGTGTTGGTTCAGCATTGAAAGATCCACCCCCAAAAGTCATCATTTTAACAAAGAAAAGGAAAAAGCCATATGATCCTATCACTAGTTGGAGAAAGAGTATTGGACTAAATTCTACAGCTGTTCATGGTAAAAAGCTATCAGGAGACTAGAAGTAGAACAGAACCTTTTTAACAGATTAAAGACATGTACTCCATACTTCCAGCAAAAACACCTTATATGAATGGAGAAGATACAATGCTTTCTCCCTTAGGTGGGGAACAAGGGCAGATATGCTTCATCTGTCCATTAAACTTTGAAACATAGGCCCAAACCAAAATAATCTGGCGATAAAATGACACAATTAGGATAGGATTGGCAAGGCAGAAGCAAAATCTTTATATGTAGATGAAATGATCATCTACAGAGAAAATACTAAGAAATCTCTAGGAGCCCCCAAAACTTGTATTTGAATTTAGCAGGATTTGAAGACACAGAGTATATATAAAAATTCAGGTCTATGTATACTTGCTATAAATGAAGACTTGGATATTGAAATTTAAAAGTTATGTAGGAGTACAAAGGACCTAGAAAAGTAAAAGAAAAAAAAAACAGTGTTGGAAGATGTTTAGTACCTAATTTTAAGACTTCCTCTAAAGCTGCAGTAATCAAGGCAGTGTTGGTGTAAGGAAAGACATATAGATCATTGGAATAAAACAGAGAATCTAGAAATAGAACCACACATACATGGTCCACTGAGTTTTGAAAGATTATTTAACGTTAACATTTTATAGAATATAAACTCACTTCAAGAGCCTAGGAAAAGATAGTGTTTTCAGCAAATGGCACTAGAACACCTGGTATCCGTATATAAAAAATTAACCTCAACCCTTTATTTCCATACATAAAAGTAACTTGAAAGGATCTATGAACCTAAATATGAAAGCCTAAAAGTATAAAACTTTAAGAAGAAATTATAAAGGAAAATGTTTATGGATTTATGGTAGGCAAGAACTTCCTAGGATACAAAAAACATGGTGTATAAAAGTAAAAAAATGATAAATGAGATTCCATCAAAATTTAGAACTTTAAATGACATCATTAAAATGAAAAGTAGTCCTTAAACAGACCATATTTACAATGCATATAACCTATGACCAGAATATATAAAGAACTCTTACAGCTCATTAATAGACAACTCAATTAAAAAGTAGACACAAGAAGATGATAAATAGCCAGTATAGCACCAGAAAAGGTGTGCAACACTAGAATCAGAAAAATGCTAATCATGAAGAATAACAAGATTGAATTATATACTCACTAGGGAGATGAAGTTAAAAGTTTTAAAAGCCTTGTCATGACTTTTTCTTTTTCTTGGATTCTCCCACTTTGTGTTTAATTTGTCATGCCCAACAGATTCATTCTGCTGAGTTTCCTGGGGTTGTGATCCTCATTGCCTTTTCCTAGGGTATTGTCTAAAATTTTTTGGAGTGCTGGTTTGGTATTCATGAAGTTCCTAAGGTGCTCTTTATCATGAAAGTATCTTATTTCTCCATCAATTTTGAAAGATAGTTTTGCAGGGTACATCAGTCTGGGTTGGAGGCTGTTTTCTTTTAGGACTTGAAATACATCACTCCAAGCTCTTCTTACCTTGAGGGTTTGCATTGAGAAGTCTGCTGTGATTCTGATGGGCTTTCCTTTGTATGTGACTTGTTTCTTTTTTCTCACTGCTTGTAGAACTTTGTTCTTCTGTTGGGTTTCTGGAATCTTAACTATTATATGCCTATGTGTAGATATTTTTTAATCAAGGCTAGTTGGAGTCCTATATGCCTCACTAATCTGTATGTCAAGTTCTTTTCCCCTCCTTGGGAAGTTTTCTGCCATCACTTCTGTGAACAATTTTTTATGTCATCTGCACTCTCTCCTCTTTCTTCATTGACTCCAATCAGTCTTATGTTATTCTTCTTTGCATCATCTAGCAGCTGCTGCATTGATTTCTCTTGGCCCCTTACAATTTTAAAGTAATTTTTATTTTCCTCCTCACTAATTGCAATCTTATCTTCTATATCTGAAATTCTGTCCTCACATTGGTTCATTCTGCTGTGTAGACTTTCAATGAAGTTTTTAATCTCCTGGAAATCTGTTTGCATGTGTTTTATGGATTCCACTTGTTTCCTATGTTGGGATTCCATCATGTTCCCCTGCTCCTCTGTGTTTTTATCTGTGTCCTCTCTAGATTTATTAATCATGTCTTGCACTATGGGCACAATGTTTGCTGTTATCTGAGAAATTATTTCTGATTTCATTTTTTCCAGATCCTCTTTGGTTACCAGTTCAGAGAGTCCAGGTGGTTGATTATCAGATTGTTCCATCTCGTTTCCCTTTGGGGTTGCTGTAGGTGATCTAGAAGTCTGTTTTTGAGACTTTTTTATGTTTCTTCTCATTTCCAAGGGCGGGTGGGGTGGGGTGGGGGATGGTGTTTCTGGCACCCACACGGCTCACCTTCTCTGCCCTAGGAGCCTGGGATGGAGGCGGGGAGCTTCCTTCCGGGTGCTGGGACTGGCTCACCTTCTCTGCCCTAGGAGCGTGGAATGGTGGCAGGGGAGTCTTTTCCTGGGCACTGGGATTGACTGTTTCCAAATATTTCTAATAAGTTCTCTATCTGGTAGCAGTTTTTGTATTTAAGAGTTATGGAATGTGAAATACTTTTGAGAAGTAAAAAAAGTGTGTGTGTGTATGTGTGTGTACAGAATTATGTTAGCACTTTTTGTTAATATTTCCTCTGTTTTCCATTTTCTGGAAATTGATGCTCTATGGCTCCTTTGTGATCAGCAGTTTCTAATAGAATATTCAGGTCTTCATTTAAGTCCCTTGTTAGATTCATCTCTATTTGCATTGAAAATTGGGTGGTACATACCAGTAGAAACTCCTTCTGCTACCTGGAGGTGTTCAGTGACATCACAATTGGTATTTACTTTGGAAGTTTTTCACCTGAGGACTAGCTTAGAAAAGTCTAGGATGTTATGTGTCAAGTTTTATGTAGGACTATTTTTTTTAAAGTTCATTGTTCACTGATTCATTAAATTCCTGTAAGTAGTATATTTCTGTTACTATAAACACCTGAGTCAGGTTACTTTATGAAGAAGAGGTTTGTTATGCACGTGGTTCTTGGTGTCCTTGTTGTCCTTGACAGCATAGAGGATCACATGGCAAGCGTCTGTGTTTGCATGTGTGTGTGCATGCACAAGTCTGGTCTCTTTCTCTTCTTATAAATCCATTCAGTCAATGGGACTCTATCCTGATCTCCTTAGCTCATCTATTTGCTTTCCACAGGCCCCACAGCTTCAGTAGTTAGCTGGCTTCTATTTCTACCTCTTAAGGACTCTCAGTGCCGATAGAATTCCAACACTGTGAAGCCCTTGGTGATGCCCAAACAACCACAACTATTATGCACTTCACTTTCATTCAAACTCCCCTCAAGAAACTAATCCCAGAGAAAGTTTTAAAACATCCTTATTTTCAAAATTTTATCATTTGCGTTTGTTTAGCCACTTTCACTTAGATGCCTCTTTGGGCCATATTTTCTTTTTCCAGTCTTCTGTCACTCTCCTGTGTTTATCTTTTTTTTTTTTTTTTTTTTTTTTTTTTTTTTGGTTCTGGGGATCGAACTCAGGACCTTGTGCTTGCAAGGCAGGGGGTGAAATCATTCTGTGTTTATCTTTAAGCATGGATTGCTTACTATTTTCCTTGTATTTAGGCAAGGAGAGCATGGGCATTTTTTGTTGTTTTTTGAATTTAAACACTTTAGCTAAATTATTAACAAAATTAAATTTTAACACTCTAGTTACAGAAATGACCATGTTTTAGAAACAGACTAAACTTTGGAAACTTGAGCTGGTGTGAACTCAATATTTGAAAACAATTCATGTGTGAGGTGTGTAATATCCTTTAATAATCCTAAACACAGCCCTTGGATTCTCTCTTCCCTTTTGAGAATAGGAAAATAAATTTATTGGTGGTTTTTAATTTTTTGTCTTTCTCACTACTTGGGCAGCCTCTGCACCCCTAGACTCAGCAGTACAGACCCTGCTCTCACATCAGTTTGAGCACACTGAGGGCACTGCTGTGGATTCGGCGGCTTCCTCACTGCCATCTGTGCCATCTACCTCTGAGACAAGGCACAGCCCCCTGACTTTCTTGTAATTACCCAGAGATTCTGATTTACTTAATGAACCAGAAAGTAGAGAGAATATGAAAGGATATAAACAGTGCTGAATGTTCTAAGGATAAAGGTTGACTCTGAGTCAGTCTCATAATTCTAGAAGACAGGACCGTGCAGTAAGTGTGAGGTGTGGAGTCTCGGACCTGTGCTCCCCAGCCGTGCCACCCTCAGAATGCAGGATAACACGAACACTGGATATGCTTAAAGGCAAGGTAAAGAGCAGGCAAAGTCTCTAACACAGTAAATCCTCGATAAAGATTTCTTTATTGTTAACAAGAGACATCTGTCTGTGTCTTGAGTTTTAACAACTTACCCAGGAGCTACAGCATTCCAGTCAATGTAAAATAAGCACTTCTCTTTAAAACAAAACATCCAGAAATCTATAGAACTAATTCAGACCACCATGCAGTATCTCTTTTGGAATAGTTGGCATTCCACTTTTCCTAACATCTGATCATGAAATATTGCAAACCCATTGAAAATAATATTGGGTGGGTAAAGTGGCACATGCGTGTAATGACAGCTACTTAGGAGGTTGAGTCAGGAGGATCATAAGTTGAGCCCAGCTAGGGCAACTTAGACTCTGTCTCAAAAAATAAACAAAAACAAACCACACACACACACACACACAGCTTGGATGTAGTGAGTGTAGAGCATTTGCCTGGTATGTGCAAGGTGGCCCTATGTTTAATTTCCATAAATACATGCATACATACATGAATAGATTTTGTTCCCTTTACTAATGTAAATTAGAATATCATTACTGCTTCTGTGTTTATTAGTTTTCAACCCATAAATATAAAATATATATAGAAATGGTTCTGCCAGTTTCTTGTAATAATGATGGACAGTAAAAAACCTGAGTGTGATAAAATTCTCTTTCTAATGTAGGACATTTTGTGTTGCTAGAGAAGATTCACTTTATTAGCTTTTGTTTTCCATCATAAATATAGAACAGATTTGAGTACATAAATTTCCAACTTTTTTTTTCTTCCACTTCTCATTCGTGTTCAGGCTGGGCACTGCTTCCTCTTTCCATTTTGACTTCCTGGTAGTCTTAATGCTCTTCTCCTTGCCATTTCCAAACTATTAGTGTTATTTCTGAGATAATTTTCAAACTAAGATGACATTATCTAGGATGTCTTACTTTCTTTGTTGTTGAGACACAGTACCTGACCCCTGCAGCTTGAAGAAAAGGAGGTTTATTTTGGCTCATGCATGGTAGAGGAGTCAGTCCATGGTCAGCAGGCTCCAAGACAGGAAAAGCAGGGGAAGAGAGTCAGGCAGAGAAAAGCTGCTCAACCCGTGACAGCTAGAAAAGAGCTGAGGAGAGGGCAGGGGAGGGAGATATGCTGTAGTGACCACCTCTAAGCAGGCTGCCCCTGCAGGCAGCAAGTCGGCTGCTAAACTCATCAGTGATTGAAGCCCCTGACTAGTACAGTGTCTGTTAGCCCATCACCTTCCAAAAGCCCTCCTCTGAATGCATGAGAGTATCCAGGTTCATTATAGGTCTGAACCAAACACAGGATAAAGAGTACTAGTGGAAAAGAACAACAAAGATGGTGGTAGCTAGTAAATGTCAACTAGCGTGCATCAAGGACATGGTATGCACATGCCCGCTAATCCTCGCTGCCACTTTTTTGGGTAGTTATTGACCTCAGTTTTACAGATGAGAAAATTCAAATTGTTGAGATTTGCATTCAGGTCTGTGAGACTCCAAAGTTTGTGCTCTGACCCACTACAAACTACTTTTTAGAAAATGGCACTTGGGTTGGTTCACATCCCAGCATGGCTCTATATTTTATTTGTACTAATTATTATAATACAGTTTTAATCAAAATTCCTTGTACTCTTGGATTTTATTAACTTATTAGTTCTAGCCCATTCAACAACAAATCATTTTATAATTCAAATTTTATTAAACCAAACATGTTCAAATCAAAAGTAATTATTAGACCAAAGTTTAATTTCAGATTTTTTTGAGTAATGTAATATTTTACAATAAATATAATACTTCCTTAAACATTAATAAAATAGAATGGAAAGATATTATGAATTTGAAATTTAAAAATTAGCTTTATTAATGTTTTTAAAATTTTTAATCTTTGAACATGAAATAGTACTTTACTCTTCTTTATTGTACAAGTTCGGGTGTGTGTGTCTGTGTTTGTGGGTGTATGTGTTTACATAAATGCCCACTTTAAAGCAAATTGGCAAAGTTGATATAATTGCAGAATCTATCCAATTCTTATTTTTCCTCACTTTTAAATGGAAATTTTGCTCTTTTGGGGAGGGCTGAAGAGTCTCTTCTGCCTTGATGTTCATTGGGCATTTTACTTACCTATCGTGACTTAACTGTTTTTAGTGAGTTTCTTTGTATAGATCTGCTCTGTTGTCCTTGTTCTAAGAGATTTTTTCTGCATAAACAAGTCAAAGAAAATAGTCAGTACTGAGTATGGTGTGTATACTGGGTCTATAACACTGTGTATATTACTTGATTATTTCCCAAATGGTAATTGCCTAATTTTAGATTCTTATTAGAGATATTAATAAGCAAGGATTGTGGGACCAGACTGCCTGTATTGGAATCCCACTTCAGTTACACACTGGTTGTTTCACCTGTGATAAGTGATTTAACTGTTTTCTATGCCAGTTTCCTCATCTGTGCAACAGGGCTAATGAATACTCTTAATAAAAATTAGTTGTGATCTTTAAGGCACACCGACTATGTAACTGTTGAGATTGGGTATGTGTCAGGATTGGTTCTCTGGCTGCAGCTGTATTTCTACCACCACCAGTGCTGGTGTCTGAATTGATACTATTCTAGATTCAACATCAACTTCCAAGTAAATGCAAATATCTCCCAGAGGGGTGACAGGTCAGCACTTCTGCATGGTTTATAAAACGTTAGTAAGTGGTGACAAAAGTGAAATAAAGGTTTGTGCATTTGGTTAAACAAACAGGCATTTTTTACAGTAGAAGCCTTCAGTTCCTTTGCTATGCAGACATAGTAGTAAATTTTTAAGCAGACACAAAGTATAAACATTCATTTTGTTTAGTGTTTTTTAAGCTAGTCTCTAATAAACTTTACCAGATATCATCAGCTAAGAAATTGGTAGAATGATAGTTCGCAACTTGACATGAGCAAGTAGTTGCAAACCAGAGAGTTTTCAGTTGCAGTGAGAGATGCTTTGAAAGAGGTGGTGGAGGGCACCAAAGCCACACTCTTTCAATTTTATAGGACTGTGTGCCTGAGATCAGCTGTGCTGCAGACCCCAGTGACCCTGATGCACAGAACTGGCTGAAGTTTGCCTCTATTCTGAGAGCTGTAGTGACCCAGGTCAGTGCTGGATTTTACTTACCGAGAAACTTGGCTGAGAGATTGAGGCTGCTTGCTGAGGTTCCAGAAGATTCTCCACCTTGCCAGTGGCCTAGCCAGACAATGGCAGCTCAGGAAATGGATACTTTAAGAAGCGATTTGATTTGTAAATTACCTGAGTTCAAGCTTGGCGTCCTTGAGGTAATTGGGACAATTATATTTAAGAAATAGAAATATATTCGTTTTATGAAAGTAATAGTACCCTAAGTGTGTTCATTGATATACCATGCTTATACATGTTATTATATACTTTATGACATGTATATATTTATATATCATAAACATATATATATATATATATATATACACACACCATGACTCTGTTGTGATATAGATGACAGATTATGTAAAGTTCACTCCTGGCTGATACTTTTTAAGACTTCATTCAAGCACAACCTTATTTTTATAATCAGTTTCTGTTTTTATAAATATGACTCCCTGAATAAAAAGAAAAAACCCTCAGACTTTAAAGATAACTGCTTAAAATCTCTAATAATGCTCCATTTACATATAAACAAAATGAGTGGATTATATTTTATTTAATATGCATAATTTTATGAAAAATATTACTGAAAACATTGGATTTTGGCTTTGGTTTTATTACTTTGAATTTTTGAAAACTTTTGGAGCCAGTTAGTATAACAAACTCTTTTTCCTCCTAGTGACATTCTATTTCTGTGTCTGTCGGTATAAATTTCTGGGTTTGAAAAATGTTCAGTTTACATCATGCAGTAGACCTGGCCTTATTTCTAAATATATTGGCCTTAAACTAGGGCTAGCTTTTCCACAAGTACTTCCATACCTATCTTTTAAAATTTAGGCTTTGCATTTTTTTTGTTTTGATTGCCAGTCTGTTACACTCATGGTTTGCTACCATTTGGGAATCTGCTAGTACAAAATGACCTCAGACATTATTGAGAAATCTGTCATTCTTTTCTCAGTATCATTTTCCCTCTGACATCTGTTCTGAGTAGCTCAAACCCAGTCTGACTGGGCAGTCACTTTGTGGTAGATGTTTCTTGACTTTCAAGAGTTTGTAATTCCAGCTAGGACTGGGTCAGACTTGATCCTTTCCAGTTATAGACACCTGGCCAGCTTTTCTGGCTGGTTCTGAGCTTTGACCCTAGTTAAGGTCAGTGGATGCTTTCATGGAAAGATGTGCTGTCCTTCTCCTTGTCTCCAGTATCTCTACAATGAAAACAAGGAAAACTGTGTGTTCATGCTAAGGGCTTTCTTTGGAACATCTTATCTGATGATCCCTTACTTCTTTTTCCTTCCTTCTCCCCCTTCCCCCCTCACCCCCCTTCCCATCCTGTCCGACTCCTCTGCTTCTTCCTCTTCCAGGGTAGTGATGAGTAGAGGCACTCACACATCATTTTCCTCTTGCTAGAACTCTCCTCGAGGCCTCTCCACACTGCAGGTGAGACCGATGTTTGGGTTGGCACAGGCCACACAGCCAGACTAGACCTACAGTGCTTGTCTCCAGATGCTCTGTGAAGGCTACACATTACAGTCATAGGACATTTCCACAATTTGTGCTTTACTTAAAGGTGCAGTCAGGACAGGCCTTATGTGTATTTGTGGTTTTGGCCAAAAAAAGCCAAAGAAAATATTTCCTCAGACAAAGCAATAGCCACCCTCACCCAGCCATGGTAAAATATCAGATTGTGAAAGTTCAATGGATAGTAATTTGGGAATGGTCGTTTAGTGAATTATGCCAGGGTTGCCTGAAAATAAAGCGCTTCAGCTTTCAAGTCCATCTTCAGGCTGTGGTCAGCGCCTCCTGGAGTATTCTTGTGGCCACTAACAGTGACTGTGTGTGTAGTGCCTCCATGAAGTACAAATATGTGGTCTCAAGGAATGGTCACATGGCAAAAGATGTAGTCTGAGCTGGCCCAGCTGTGTTCCAAAACAGCTGCCATAAACTTTGAGATGGATGAGAAGTTAGACAAAAGGATTATTGATGTCATTTTTCAGGAAAATGTACTGAGAGCGTAAGAAGGAATGGAAGGTACTCTGCTAGCTGGTATGATACTGTGGTGAAGATGGAAGATGAGGTTTCTAGCGAGAGAGATTGTAAACCCACAAACATGCAAGAACTGTAGGGTTGACATGGGTCTGTGTGTGGTGCAGAGATGTAAAATATGGTGGCATGACAAGAAGCGACCAAGACATTTCTCAGGTAAGGAAGATAATGTTACCTAGGGTGAAAGCTGAAAGAAAAGTGCCAAGTGTGGGGAAATCAGGAGGGTCAGGGAGAAAGATGTTTCCAGTGGAGGGAACTTTTATGGTCAGTGAGTCATGGAGAAAGGGCATTAGACATCAAGGTGGGAGAGAAGGGAAAAGGCTAGGTCCAGTGGCACTTTGTGAGGGAGAGTAAAGAATTGAGTTGTTGATCAATGTGGGCCATGGAGGATTTTAAGCAGAGGATAATATAATTTGCTGTTTAGAGAGTAGAATTGGGGGAGGGTGTGAGAAGGGCTCTTGTATTCTAGGTGTGGGGCGATGGTAGCTGGGACTGTGGGAATCAGGAGGGCATGGAAGGAAGTAACGGATTTGGGACACGTCTGGGAAGTGGACTGGTGGACTCGCTGATGAGTGCAGTATGTGGAGTGAGTTGAAGATGGGACCAGTAACAGCTGGATTTTAAATGTGAGGAAAACTGTTGATGGGCAATAGCCCAGAATGAGGTAGGACAGTGGGTTTACACAGAAATCTGAAGATTTCTTTTTTTCACAGAGAATTTGAAATGCCCTTAAACATTCCTATGAAATGTCAGCAGGGGACTAGGACCTCCTGAAAAGGTTTTGGCAAGAGATGTACATATGGGTGACAAAAACAGTCAGAAGATGCTCTCTAAAACCACAGGACTCGGAGGGACCATAGAGAGGATATAAATTGTCAGAAAAGCAGAGGACCAGAGCATAGTCTTAACATATCTCTACTTTTAGATTTGAAGCACAGGGAAAGATCTAGTATATGAGACAAAGAGTTGTCAGTAAAATGAAGAGAAAGTGAAGAGAATGTGGTTTCCCAGAAGCCAAGGACAGATAGCACTTCAAGAATGAGAAAAAGTGGTTCTAGGTTTCATGGGGTTTGAACCTTTAATCAGCATGGAATTCTTTTAAGGAAAACTACTGCAGAATTATCAATGCTAAATTAGGTAATATTCATGTTTAGAATAAAGAACCATAAGAAATTACAAAGTTAAAAAGCTAAAAATTCCCATGAATATCACACAATTCATGTCTTAGTTACTTTTTTCATTGCTGAGACAAAATACCCGGGCACCCACAAGTTAAGCAAGGAACGGTTTATTTCAACTCACAGTTTGTAGAGGTTTCAGTTTATAGTTGACTGGCTTAAAGGGAGAGTGACATGGCCGAGGTGCATCACAGAGGAGAAACAGTCCATGGCAGAGTATGCAGGAGGCAGCAGCAGTAGGCAGCCAGCATGCCTTTCCCTTTTATCCTATCCAGACTACCAGCCTTTTGGATGCTGCCATTTAGAACTATGCTAAACCAATCAACAGACTAATTTAGTACCACATACCTTTAATCTCAGTATCGCATGCTCTAGGTCCATCCAGCTCCAAGAAGCTATACCTGTGAGCACATGAGGCTTTGGGTGAACATCTAGATACAAGCCATACAATTCAGATAAAGAGAACTTATTAAGCAAATAAAATAGGAGCTTCTATAGCACTTTATTCCAGTCCTGTTTTGGAGGAGTAGATGCTTAGTCTTGGGTTGCTGCTTCATATTACAATGATTTCATAATATCTTCTGCAGAAATATTAGAATAAAAGTTCAGTATTTAGCATGGGTAGTTGTGTTTTATTTTTGATGCATTTAGAAAAATTTCTTTTGGTATTATAGTCTATTATTGATAATGTCATAAATTTTTAGGATTGTGGCCAATTATGGAAACTTCTATCAAATTTCTTTTATATATGAGCTTTATAGTTTAGGACATTTCAAATTTTCTTGTACATTATTGAAATAATCTTTGAGTTGATGATACTCATAAACCCGTTTGTTACTGATATTTTTGTGCCCTGAAAGGAATTTCTATGTTGGGGACAACTAGCAGTAACTCAACTATGAAAGAAAGTTGCTGTGAATCACAGAAACATATCCCACTTAAACCAAAGTTGATATTAAAAACAAAGTCAATATTGAACTTAAACCAGAATGCTCACCAGTCCCTCCAACATAAGGGCACATGTGATTGGGGGGGAAGTCAGTATGAAAAAGGCAGTGGCCTTAAGCAACCAATATTAAAATATCTTCTCTTTGGAGACTTAAAATATATCATTGCATGGAAATATTGGGGTGCCTTCCATTGGCCCTTACAGTGGGCCTATGCAAATATGGGTTACTGAACCTTGTAAAATTTCTTTAGCTTCCTCTGGGAGGAGAGAGCAGTCACCCCTTGTCCAATTTGACTTTCCATGATTTTAGTTACATGTGGTCAAATACTGATCCTATTAAATGAAAATATTATAAAAATAAACAAGTAACTTTTATTATAATATATTGTGAAGATTGTACTATTTTAATAGTTTTTAACCTCTTACTGTACCCAGTTTATAAGTCAAACTTTATCTTAGGTATAAGAGTTATGATAAAGAATTATTATAGTAAAAGATACATTGCCATTAATCCCCAGCAGAGCATTCCTCCTCGCTTCCTATGTACTTAGGTCTGTTCTTGCCACTTTCGTAAACAGTTCTCAAAGTTCTTTTTTTCTGAGTGTCTAGTTAAATTGTCATGGTTGCCTTGATGTCTTGAGTTGATTGAAAACATTTACCTTTCATGTTCATTTTGACTTTGGGGAAGAGCCAGTAGTTTCATGGTGCCAGATCCAGTGACTAAGGTGGATGAGGATATACCCATATGAGCTTGCCTTTCTGTTGGATGGCACATGGCAGCAGCATTCATTGTATTTTAATCACATCTCCTAAAGATGAAGGAGGATTTCCAGGACTGCTTCAAAAAGTGGCAAGAACTATGGTATAAGTGTATTTGAAGTAACGGGGCACATTTTGCAGGGGATCAATGGGAATGTGAGTTTTACTATAATCAGTTTTTAAAAATTTAAATGTTCATTGTATTTTTCCATAACCCTCTGTATATATAGGAAAAGAAACCTTGTATATATGCAGTTTGGTGCTCTGTGCGGCTCCAGATACTCACTGAGGATCTAGGAACATACCCTCCTTGGATAAGGCGGTGCGGATGTATAGTGCATACACAAGCAATGAAAGATCAAGTGAGACAAACGAGAGGGATTCCTACTGGATAGATGGTAAAAAAATATTTAGCATAAAATAGGTCTAAGGTCTGTGGTGAAAAGTTCTGTGAGATGAATAATGTGATGTACTTGGTAAGTAGCCTGGTAAAGTCTCCAGGCCAGTAGAGATAAGTGGTTTTAGACGTGAGCTACCTGGAGTGTATTCCTGGTTTCTACACAGAAACAAAGGGAAATGCAACTGTCTGACACTTGCTGAATTTGGGCCACTGGTTTTTTTTTTAGAGCCACTTGTGATTCTTTATGTTTAATAATCTGCTGCAGAATGTATAGCTGAAGAACATATACATTGTTAAGATGAAGTTTGGGGGCTGTCATAGACTTTCATCAATTAAATTTAGGTTCTTCTGTTCTTAGACTTCAACATCTCACTTGTTTTTGACTACAAGAAAAACCTGAGTTTTCGTACCTACATTTTGTTAAATTTATTTTCAAGTGTTGCATAGGGAGAATATCCTTACTTGAATTTTGTTTTATTTGAATATAAGCTTAATAGCTTTGCTTGCAGCTGACTGGAATTTAGACAGTCAAATAAATTTGGGTTGAGGTAATATTGTTTGTCTAAATAATCATCAATAGAAACTATATGAAAAAAGGTCAGGATGGAGATTGGAAATTAGCTCTTGGGAGGGAAAGGGATGCAGTTGGATTAAGGGACTCTTCCCCTGTGCCAATGGCATTGTCTTCCATTGCTCCTTTGCTTTTCATGTCAGCAAACAGAGGCACAGCAGAGACAGGAGAAGCAATTCTAAGATAGTGGTATTTATTTAGTAAATCCTGGCTGAGTCTGGAGCCCTTGTGTGATCTACAGCCTGCTCTTCTACTTAGACCAATCCTACGAACAGTTGTGTGCTGATAGGAATAGATCTGGATGGTAGAATATGGAAAAAATGGAAATAAAATGGCACTGGTGGCTTGAATTACTTTACCATATTGCATGAATTAAGAAAAGACTGTTTGACCTATGGAAAAAATTGTTTCTTTTCTTGCCATTTAAAAATGTCAATTTTAAGTTTTAAATTTGAGTTGGCAGATTTGTTAAGGAGGACAAGGGAGGGGGTTATGGGCAAGTTTCCTACAAGTGTGATTCAGCCAAACTACAGAGGGATACAAGAAATCTTAGATTGGGTAGTTTGACCCCATCCAAAGAGTATACTCTGCTCTGTAGATGTTGCTTCAGCCTTTACCAGAAGAATCTAAAGGCTGTCTTGTGCATTTGTCCTCAACAATTTGTTGGAGAGTTATAGTTTGCAAGACCTCAAATTAATCAGAGATACATTCTGTTTCATAGGGTCTTTGAAGACTTTCACACATTTAAAGACTTGGCCATAGCCTTTTCCGGTGTAGTATAAACATCTTTAATTTCTTTATTTTGTCCTGCATGTGAGATAATGTCTGGACTGCACACCAATTTGATCACCCCTATTTTGGTGAGGGTTTCTCACCTTCATCCTGGTTCTGCCCTCCCAGTTTACTTTGGGTACTGACCACCCCTACCTGGTCCTGGGGCAAACCTTTGGTAGTGGGAGCCATGCATATGGTCTCTTTCTCCTTGCTGGAGTTGGGTTGAGCATGGTTATATGGTACAGTCCAGGGAGAAGAATTCTTCCCTTAGTTCTGCTTTCCAGGTTGAGACTTTATAGGTGTGGATGAGTCTTAACTTCATGTTCTCTTTCTATATGCAAAGTCGATGCCTGTGTCATCTGTTGCTATAGAGCATTATCTAGTTTTAATACTTTTTAAAGGTATAATTCGTATACCATACTTATTCAATGCTTTTGAATTTAGTATGCCATCCCCCAAATCAATTTGAAACATTTTCACCATCTCAGAAAGCCTGTGTTCATTAGCAATCACTTCCAATTTTCTTCCCTTGCTTTCTCTCTTCCTTCAGTTCTGTGAAACTATTCATCTGTCTTCTCTCTATATAGACTGTGTGAACTACACAGTTCACATATATGGAGCCATGCAATGTGTGGTCTTGTGTGACTGGCTAGGCCTGTTCTCAAGGTTCATCTATTGCTACAGTGTACATCAGCTCTTCATTTCTTTTTAGGAACAACTGTACCACATTTCATTTATCAGTGGAGGGAAATTTGGCTTGTTTCTATTTTTTGGCTATTAAGAATTACTTAGTATCATGACTAGATTCATTCCTTAGCTTTCTTCAGTTTGCATTATAACTAAGAATGTCAAATAGCTAGCTAAGTTGTTTTTCTGTGATTATATTCAGGACTTGAGTATGCCGTTTCCATGTGAAAGACTTTATTAACTGACCACTTAATTCCCTGAAATTTATTTATAATGACACACACATACACACACACAAAGAGAAAGAAGGAGGGAGGGAGAAGGAGGGGAGAGGGAGAGGGAAGGGGAGAGAGAGAGGAGAATGAAAGAGAGAAAGAAAGCTCAGCACATATCCAAGCACAAATGCCCTTCCACATAGATTCTGGAATTGAAAACGGAAATTCACATGTGAATACATTACTTTTAATATAAATGGTAATTGTAAACCTGGGTTTAGGTTTAGGTTAGAAAAATACCTTGAGGTGTTTAATGTTTATCCTTAAATGTCCAGGATAAGACCATGATGACAGCTACCAGCTTATTTTTTATGATCTTGGAAAGACATGAGAGGAATAAATTTTTATCATGCGTCATACACAGTGAGCTTTGTACCTCTTCTACTTCTGCATTTAGATTTTGGTGAGGGTAGCAGGGAAATTTTATATTTGTTTTTCTATAAACAGGAGAAGGAACTGTCTGTGCATTTCTGGGTTTGTACTTTCTCCTCAGGAGGAGTTGGTGCTGGTCCACTTTTGCTCAGAAACACAGGGCAGGAACTATGAAGTGTACTTCCTCTTTCCTCCAGTATTGTAGCCCAAAATGGAGCTGAGATTTAGGTTTCCCACAGGGTGGACAATTCGTTGGGATGATTCCTTATCTGTACTCTAATTCCATAAATACATGACTCTGTCTCAGGAGACAGACTGTGTGGGCCTGGGTGTCCACTGTGCAGCCTGTTAGGTTGTGGTCCATTTGGTCCACTGTGACCTGAAGGCTGTGAGTGACACAAATGACCACAGCATGGTCAAGGCCATTCTTTCTGATTACATGGGTTTTGGGAATAATTTAATAATAGTAAAAACATGCAAAAGTATTGGTTTAACTGGGAATATGAATGAAGTGACCCCCTTTTTCCCTCTTTTTCCCCCTTACCATCTGGAATATAGATTCCTTTAAATTTTGAATGTTATCTGTGAAAATTGCATTAAATTATTTTAATATGAATTGTGCATGGTTGCCTAAAAAGCTAATTTTGAACAAGGTTTATGTTACTATCTTTTTGTTGAAAATTAATTCAAGTATTTATAGAATCTTCAGATTGTTCGGGGTTGAGCTGAGTAAGATCCTGAAGTGCCTTTCAATCAGATGATTGTCTAGGTACAGACAAAGGTGAGTTTCATGTTATGGGGAATGTTTTTCGTAAGCATTATATACCTGCTCCATAGTAGTATCTGACACATGGTAGGCTCAGTAGGTATTTGTTGGATGAAATAAATGCATAATTACAACATGGTATTGAAGTGCTGTAATGGAAGTATGAGGGACACAAAAGAAACTGACTTTTTCTGGTAAGGGGACTAGTTATGATGTTAAGTAGAATTTCACTAGGTAAATATAGTAGGAAACTAAATAAAAATTATTTCCCATGTTCCAGCTTTCATGAGGGATAAGTTATTTAACACATTAATGGAGCAAGGTGTTATTACTCATTGCATAATTACAGAGAGGAATCCAGAAGAATGTCAGCACATGGAATAAGTCTGGAGGAGACAAAGCTTTCTTGAATGGGACACATGAAGCACGAAGCATGAAAAGCACCAATGTAGCCACCCCAGTGTGTGATTGGGGAACACCAGAAGAGATTATTGAGTTCTCTGATGAATAAACCTAGACCAGTGGTGTTAGCCTTTCCCCAAGATAATGATGCAGCCTCTGGTGAGGGAGCCATTAGAACAGGAGTTAAAATCTGCAGAGCTGTGTTGGTGTGGGGAATGAATATCTGCTATAAACAAAGACTTCTTGAATAAGATACAAAGAGCCCTCATGGTAAAAACTATTGATTAATTGAACTTTAAAATGAAAAATTCTGCTCATCACAAAGATACCATTAAAGTAATGAGCAGACAGCCTGCCAATGGGGCAAGTGTTCTGTGTATGTATCTCACAAATAACTTTTATCCTGAATATTTAAGGAGCAATTTACTTTTTCTTAAATGAACAAAAGAGTTGAACTGAGGTTTCACAAAAGAAGACATACAAAATGTCATTAAAAACTGGGAGACATGGTGATGTTATATTCATGTATGAATGCTGTTCAGCAAGGCAAAGAAGAAACTACTACTGAGTGAATGTCAGAAACATTACACTGAGTGGAAGAAGCCACATTAAAAAGTACATACAGTGTTGTGTGGTTCATATGAGGTCGGAGAATAAATGAAATGGTCTAAGGTGTTAGAAGTCAGAGTGGCTGCCTGGGGAAGAGAGAAATAAATGCAATGTAAGGGGGCATAAAAGAGCTTTTTGAGAATGATAAATACATCTGATACACTGTTTTTAGTGTTGGCTACACAAGGACTTGAGATTATGAAATCCTTTGGAATGAACACCTCAAATCTGTGCATCATTTTATTGTGTGTTCATTTCACTTCAGTTAAAAAATGACACAAAAATGTAGAAGCAGTTTTCTCAGAATTCTTCTAGTTAAAGTAGAAATCTAAATTGAGTATGTTTCCCCCTCTATAGGACTGAATGAAATTGTCTTGATTTTAATTGTAGATCTACAAAATTCACATGGTGAACATTTTAAAGTTTTTTGGATTTGTTCATCTTGTATAGAGTTCTTACCTGCACTGTGCTGTATTTTCACTAGAAGCATGGGAAATGTGTCCCAAACATATGAGAAAGATCTCTTTGGGAGGTCGCTGTGCTGATACACAAGATGTGTGTTGTGGCCAGGTGCAGAAAGGTGCTCTGAGCCTACTTGCTGAAAGACTGAACTGGCAAGAGATAAGGTGGTTTGGGACTGAGTGAGTATCCTATGCTATGCTGAAGTGTTCAGACTGTGTCATTTAGAAAACAAATATCCATGGTTTTTTATTTTTATTTTTTGTGGTACAGAGGATTGAACCCAGGGCCTTGCTACATTTCCAGCCCTTTAAAAACTTTTTTATCTTCAGACAGGGTCTTGTTAAGTTGCCCAGGTTGATCTCAAACTTGCAGTCCCAGGCTGGGGATTTAGCTCAGTGGTTCTGTCCCCTGCCTCGTAAATACAAGGTCCTGAGTTCGATCCCTGGTACCCCCAAAAATAAAAAATAATTTTAAAAAACTTTGCATTCCCCCTGGCTCAGCCTTACAGGGTGCTGGGGTTACAGGCACGCACCACTATGCCTGGCTTCCATGTTTTCTTTTTTAAAGCAGAGAGGTGATTATTATTATTATTATTTTATCATTATTGAAGAATGTGACTTTGTGTTTAATAACCTTAAATTTAGAGAAACTAGTGAACTGGTGGCAGAGTCATTTGTTTATGGATGTGATGTTCCTGCTATACAACAGTTGACTCACAATAAGAATATTTTATATATTGATATTTTACCATCTAATTGTAAAGTGAGATGTAGACCTTTATCTTTGAAATGTGTTTGAAAAATTGAACCTGGGACTTTCTCACTGAGCTATGACCCCAGCCCTTTTTCAATTTTTCATTTTGAGACAGGACCTTGCTCAGTTACAATCCTCTTGCCCAGGCCTCCTGGAATGCTAGGATTACAGGTGTGCACTGCCACGCCCAGCTTCCCTTACTCATCTTGATACATTTTTGCATGAGTATTATATAATTATTATTTTGGGCAATAATAAGTGATTGTTATAAGAACTTTGAAATTGTGGTGTTTCATTGTAAATTATTTTGCTTTTTTCTATTTGAAGTACAAGAGATGTTAACTAATATTTTGTACGTGTTCTAAAACTTAGTACTGACATTGTTAGAGATATTCTTTTTATAAAAAGTCATCAATATCTTCTAGGAAACTATAGACAATAGGGGAGTAAAAACAAAATACCCAAAAATTTGCATGTGGAAGGCACATTTTTTTCTTTTAGGGAATTACTGCTTTTGGAAATATATTTTGAAATTTCAACAAACACCTTTGCAGAAAATGATTTATTTAAACACTATTACTGTGCCAAGGTAGGGCTTATACTAGTAACATAGCAACTGTAGGTACACATTTAATTTTGTGAGAAAAATGGCAAGAAAAATATATTGAGCTTGAAGTAAATGTCTGTTGCCAATTCAATAATGTTAAGTATGTCACATGAAGGGAAATCATGGTTACGCTGGTAATTTCTTGTAACATTTTAATCTAAAGAATATGATTTTTGTCATTTGTGTTTAAAAAAGCAGAAGAACACTAGGAATTGTTAAAGGTCATATCAGTCACTGACATATCCATCTATATATAACATTTAAGAAATGGTTCATCTAAAAAACCAGAAAAAAATTGTGGGAACAGATGACTATGTTATTTGACTAATGAGTTAGTCATAAGCAATTTCATTTAATAGGAACTACAGGTGATGGAAGGAAAACATGTGGTTTGGCATTTAAATGTTATAAAGCAGAGTTAATATAGTTTGCTCAGTAAAGCATTTTGAAAAAAAAGATCTAATTCTGAGGGATCTAAATACGGTTTATGTTGCTCAGGATAATTAGTTACTGTAAGAGTAAGATGTTAGAATGCATTTTGTGAAGAAATTCTTAATGAAATGGTATGTATTACTTTATTTTTATAACTAAATATATTTTAATGGCCATTTATGAAGTTACATTGGTTCCATCCCAAGGTTCCATACCACAAAAAATTAAATATAGCTTACTTTTGACTTTACCCATGATAACATCAAAGCTTTACTTTGGTTATGCATGGGTGTATGCTACTGAGAAGACTCTCTTGGTTTCAAATCAGTATACCACTGGTAGGCACTGTGTAACCCTGACAGAGTATAGTGTGTGGCCTGAAGTGAGGCACCCTTGTGATTTGGAAGCATAGTGGATACTATGATCTTAAACAAGTTGATCTTTTGAGTTGTACTTGGCTCGGTGATTCTCAAAGTGTAGTAGAGAGGACAACTGAACCTTCTAGTTTGCCCTGGATCGAGCAGTGACCTGGAACATGGGACTTCCATGCTCAATCTCAGATTGGGTCAGGCCTACCTAAAAGACTAGTTATCCTGTATTTTTAAGGACCATCAGGAGATCTGTGAGGTTAAAACTATTTTTATAATAATACTCATTTTTTTCACTCTTGTTCTCACTCAAGGGTAGTGAAGTTTGTCAGAGAAGTGATGTTATAGCTGATTGAGAGCAGAAGCAGGTGGGTGAATCCACCTGTCTTTCATTCAGCCAGAGAGAAAGAGATTTGCAGAACTGTGTAACAGCAACACACTTATCTTTGAATTTTCCTTATTCTGGAAAACAATTATTTTTCTTAAAAAGGTTACTTTTGAATTATATAATTGACTATTTCCTTCTTAAAGGAATTAAATATTCTATAAATTTCTGTTTTAATTTTTAACATAATGAATGTCAGGAAACATAACCTACATAAATATTCTTTGGAGGCCTTCAGTGATCTTAAAAGAATGTAAAAGGACTTTGAAACCAGAAAGTTTGAGAAAATAGCTTCAGAGTGTTTCTACTTAAAGGAAGGCACTTTTATTTATGAACAGTCTATGCACTGTATCTTTAGCAGCCTGTATTTGTAGAACCATGAGTCCTCGTCTCAATGCTCTGGGGGAGTTTATGCCACTCCCTGAGCCTTCATCCTCACAGATTTGAGTGATGGTGGTCACCTCCTCAGTGTACTCTGGTTTAGTGTCTCTCTAAATCACCATGGCTGAGACCATGAGAACTCAAAAGAAACAACCAAAAAATCCAAGGAAACAGTTTTACTGAACTCATCATCTACCCAGTTTACTGGAAGGAATCTTAAGAATAGCTAGGGTTCTTTTGTTTCTTGTAAACTGACTGTGTTCTTGCTATTGCTAATATTAGCATGTTACCTATCATTAATATTAAGGAGTATGGGTACATAATGTGACTCCACCTAGTGGTTTTGACACTATGAATTCTTATTTCCTTCACTTTCTGGGTTTGGTTGTTGGTAGTATTAAAGATGAAGCCACAAGACTGGGAAGAGCTGACCTCATTCTACATTTGCTCTGTCATTGCGGCCTCCAGCAAGGCTGGCTCAGAGTGGCCATGTGGAGGCCGGCCTGGGGAGGATTGGGGCTGTGGACAATGTGGACAGCACAGTCCTCGTAAAGTATCTTCTTTTTAACTGTTCAGTCTCACTGAAAAATGATCAGTGGTGATAGAAATTAGACTACAATCATGGCTATAAAATCCGTAATATCAGCTAAGGGCAATACAGATCTGTATGCAAAAAAACAGCTCTCTGATCATCTTGTGTTGTAATACTTTGGTGGAGGACCTTCTTTTATAAACATCCATCGACTGAATGTATTTTAGGAAGTTGTTTGACAAACCTTTGATCTAGATGGCTTTATATATTTTTCATGCTAATCCTTACCAAAGAAAATAATGTTTTTTTCCAAGGTCTTGCCTGTTCTGATGAGATTTCGTGATAAATTATGATTTCTTTTTGAAGTTTTACAGAGTACCCATGTTGCAATTTTCAGCTTGGCTTTGTTGCCATTTGAAGAATGTTCCATAATGTGAATAGTTTGGGAAAACTCAATTTATGCATTTTTTTCAGCATTTATCCAGGACCTCCTTAGTGTCTTGAAGGAACTGACAGTAAGGATTTTCATAAATATACAACTTTAATGCAGAGTTCAAATTACTATTTATAGGTTAAGCACATGGTGCAAAATTTTATATGCTTGAATTGCAAAATGCATTTTTTCTCAAATAGAAACTTAAAAATACATGTTCATTGTAAAATTTAGGAAATGAATGTAGCATCAGTTGTTTTTATATACAGTTACTACTTCTTATTCATGGATTCTCTAACTCCTCTGCAGCCCTAGATGAGTGATTGGGGAACTTTATGGTCACACAGAGAGGTGAAATCTTTGTGGGTAAGATGAGGGGATGGTTGGCTTGCATGTTTTCTTCTCGAGTGCTCTGCCATGTCTTTCACAGTTCTGTGTTTGCTCTTGACATTTGACTGTAAAATGTCCCTGAGGTGGGATGCTAAGGTGGCGTCCAGTGTTCTTATGATCCAGAATGCTGTGCTGGGCCTGCCAGAGAAGACGCAGAGATCTGTGTATTCGAGGAGCCTTGCCCAGCCACGAGTTAAAGTGTTGGTGGCCATGACCTCAGAGGTAATGAAGCAGCATTGGATTTAAATAAGCGGGCTTTTACTGAAACCCAGTTGAAATGAAGTAAAGTACTGATGGGCAAAGAGACATTTTGTGACCAGAGTAAATCAAATCCTGTATGTTCCCCAGGAGCAATGGTTCAGCATTTGGTAGTCTGGTGTTCATGACAACATATAGAACAAAACTACCGCAGATAAGGAGAATCAGCTATGTCTTTTTAAATATTTACAGATACATACACACATGATTTTTAGAACTATAATAAAATAGAACAAATTGTACACGACATTATGATATTTATTAAGCTTTAGAGCTCAGCATCTTCCCATGGTGATTAAAAACGCATCAATAACCTAATTTTGATGTGGCTAAGCCATCATTGATTTACTTAATCACTTTTTATTGTTTCCACTTTTATTGTGTTTTCAGAAATAACTACACTATTTATCTTAGGTACATATAAATTTAAATTCATAGATAGGAGAAGCATCCTGTTTGATCAAGATCATTATGTTACAGACATATTTTCATACCAGCATGTGTGTATAACATTTCACAAACGTGTGTAATCTTTCATTTTTCCACAGCAAAGATGTGGGAGGAGATTGTGAGAATAAAATGTGTGAAGCACAGGGGACTCCACCCGACACAGAGCAGACTAACACTGTGACTATTCCAAATAACAGATGCTTTAGCCTCATCTTGGATGTGCTGGGCAGGCTGCCTTTGAAGCATGGCATAGCTTTCTTGGTAGATGTGCCTTCATCTTTTCTTAGAATGATAGCCACTAATATTATATCTCAAAATGAGAATACCAACAGAAACTGACTAGGTATATAAGAGGGGTGCTACTGAGTGAGGGTGAATTTAGAGGGAAGAAAGGAATCTAGAAAAAGTGTTTCTCCTGGGAATTTAACAAGGGACATCTGCCATCACTACTAAACTTCTAGCTGGAGGGATGTTTGGGCCTCCTAATGAGACTTGCAGGCTGGGTGTGGCTCTTGATCAGGGGCTGACATTAATGATCAATGTTAGCTTTGGTTAAAGCTTGTGTTTTCCATCATAAGATCATCAGGAGAAAGAGTCAGCATATTTCAGTATTGTAAACTGTGTGGGAATGGTTCAGCCATTTGGCAGCCCTCTGAAAGGAGAGTAGGGTTTTGTTGAAAGAATGAGAATTGAGAAATACAGTATATGCTTCTTCGCCTCTGGGTCAGGTGGATGCTTCTTGTATAGAACTAGTTTCTGAGTGTTAGGAATCAGATCTTCTTACTTTTTTCCTGAAAATATTATAAATAAAAATTTTAAATATTACAAAAATAGAAAAGCTTAGCATATATGTTTTTATGCCCTCAATATAAGATTATGTAGAAGAGGGAAAAACTCACTCATTGATTCAATGGATTATGGATCCTTGGTACCATCAGTGTAAAATGAGAAAGATAGGCTCAAGATCACCCTCAATCCTGAAGCTCTGTTGTTTTTATTAGTTCTAATATTTAGGTATTGTGTTCATTGAAGTCTTGAGAGCTCTCAGCACTCAGGCTGATCTGACTTGGGGCAGTTCTGCCAAGGCTTCCTTCCAGGATGTGGGCAGAGTAAAAAGCCACCATGGAACAGTGAGACACCAGAGACTCGCACCAGCAGGGTGTCACTGTTGTTCCTAGACGTCAGAGGCCCAGGCAGAGGAATGGTATTAAAACTAGAGCCATGGAAGGACATGGCTGAGGGGAGCAGACCCTGCCACTGTCAGGTTCCTACTGTGACAGGCAGGGAGAGCAGACAAGTACACACCCTCTCTTTTCCTATGACCTAGAAGACATCATGAGAAAGCCAGGAGACGCAGATGTGCCACTCCCACCCAGCCCTTGGCTGATGTCTGAGTACACCTAATGCAAAGAGGCTGGGAAATGTAGTTCTCCTGAGTGCCTGAGTACTACAAAACCTAAGTATTGGTGATTCTGAGCCTCTTCTATGGAGGGTTGGATCCATTTCCACTTTCTGCCTGGGGGCACACTTGGATTATGGTTAGGAAGTTATCTCAGCTCCCCGCCCCCACCATTGGTTGGCAACAGCTGTATACATAATAGTTACCTTTTCCTTCATTGTCTCTGTTTTGGTTAAATTTAGGATACTTGAATTTTGTATGTCTCTTTCCATTTCCCCTCTCCCAAATACAGCATCTCTGTCCCTTTGCTATTCTTGTTTTTTTCATAATATTCACTATGTGACAGCATAACATTAGTGTGCCTGCTTACTTGTTTATTATTTTTACTAGGACTTTCACATAAGGGGGAGGCAACTGTCATGTTCCTTCCTGTAGTCCTAGTTTCTGGAACGGTTACTAACTATGGTAAGGACTCCATGTGTTTTTTCAGTGGAAGCAACACCGATTCCATGAGCCCTTTTAGCCGCTGTATGACAGATCTTGCTTCCTGCTCCTGCCTTTTCCCTGGGAATGTTCTATTTGTTCTGCTCTCTTTCTTTCCTTGCAGCTTTTCCTTTGCTGTGTCTAGTTTGATTTGTTTTGCTTTACAGATATTCTGGTTAGTCTAATGAAATAAAGTCTCACAAATGGAACTCAAATCTTCTGAAGTCATAGGAGCCCATGTTCCCTCCTCACATCTCTATCTTCCTAGTTGTTATTTATTTTTTGCCGATGTCTTCAAGCTACTTTGCATTAGCCCATTGAGTTTCTGTTTTCGTCCTGTGGGTCCTCTGGAGTCTCACCTTCTATTCTCCCTAGGTTTAACCTCCAGTTCTTACAGTAGTTTTGTATACTTCCCTTTTGTCACCAGGGCCCCCTGTCCTTTGCTGCACAACTTTGAACTGGTGTTAATAATATGTAGGGTTAAATTTTTGTCTTCACTCACTGGCTGTGCTTTCTCTGCCTTCTAACTCCATTTTTTAGATTTTTATGTGTGAATGACCAATTATTTCAACCCTGGGGTATAAAACAACAGCTTTTTTATTATGTGCATGAACTATGTGTGAAGATGAGTGTGGACAATTTGTCTTTGCTCAGAGATGTCTGGTCCTCATCTGGGAGTACTCAAGAGTGATTTGAATGCCTGAGTCTTGGGACTCTGGGGCTTCTCCATTCACATGTCTGAGGCTGAGTTGAGCAGCTTCTGAGCTGGCACTGTCACCACAGTGCCTGTAGTGGCCTCCCTGTGGCCCTCGAGTCTTTTCCAGCTTGGCAGCTGTGTTCTGAGAGGAAGCATCTGGAGACAGACTGCAGGCCTGCTCTCCTTGGGCTTGGAAGTCATGGTGACCCTTCCACTGCATACTTCAGGTTACAGACCACCTGGTAAAACTGCCCTGGATTCAAGGGGTGAAAATAAACTCCATGTCTTGCTGAAGGAACACCAAGGTCCTGTGAGACCAGCGTGTGGGATGGAAACAGTTATGCTGAGGTCATCTTTGGAAATTGCAGTTGCCGCACTGACCTACATCTCATTGTTGGGATTTCCCCTGTTGAGTGCAGTGAGGCTAAAAGGGCTTGAGGCTGTGATTACTCAGTCTTATACTAAGACTGGAAATGTATGCATCACCTGAAGATTCTTGAGAAACATTGGCTCTGAGGCCATCAAATCAGAATCTGCATTTTGACAAGATCTCTGGTGATTCATTGATGTTTAAAGTTTGGGAAAGACTACCCTAGAAGACCTCTAGCATGATGTGAACTTTCTCATACTCTTCAACAGTGGAGAGTAGACGGCAAGCTGAAGCAAGAGTTGCAGCCATCTGGAACTAACTTCTATTTGTAAACAGAATTTCCCCACTAGATTCCCACCATTCCTCTGATAATGTTGATTATGATATAGCTTATCTTTTTAGCAGCAATTATATATTTTTTTAAATTATATTTTATTGGTATGTTTTAGGTATATAATATAATGACATTCATCATTGGAAATTTGCACCTTTATATAATCTCTCTTGGTTCTTATTTTTTCCCCCTTCCCCTGCCCTCCCTTCAACCTCTCGATCCCTCCCTATTTACAAAGATTTGTTTCCACTTTTTCATTTTCTTATATTAATTCCATTCCCTTCTTTCCTTTCCCTGACCCCTCCTACTTCCCCTTCCCCTTTGACCTTTTTCTTCCTATTCAGATTATCTATTATACTTTGTGTCCTTATTTACACTTTCAGTTTCTCACACTAGAGAAACTATATGGTATTTAGACATGTGTGTCCTATTAATTTTACTTAAGAATATGGCCTCAATGTGCATTCATTTAGCTATAAATATCTCTAACTTTTCATTTTTTATGTCTGAGTAATACTCAATTTTATAACAAAAACCACATTTTCATTATCTAGTATTCAGTTGATGGGCATTTGTGCTGTTTCCAAGTTTTAGTTATTACAAACTGTGCTGCTATGAACATGGGTAAACATATATGACTGTAGTATGATTATTTTAATTCTTTGGGGAAGATGCCCAGCAAGGGAATAGCTGGGTCAAATGGGACTTTCAGTCCTAATTCTTGGAGGTATCTCCATACTGATTTCCACAGTGATTGCACCAGTCTACACTCCCACCAAAAATGGAGCAGTGTTCCTCTTTCCCCACAGCCCTGCTAGCATTTGTTATTGGTTGATTTCATGATAGCAGCCATTCTCTCTGGGGTGAGGTGGAATCTCAGGCTTCTTTTCATTTGCATCTCCCTAATGACAAGTGATGTTGAACATTTTTTCATAAGTATTTGCTATTTCTGCTTCTTTGTCTGAGAACTGTCTGTTCATTTCAGATGCCCATTTTTGGATTGGGTCTTTTTTTTTTAATTTATTGGTACATTTTAGGTATACAATATATTTACATTTATCATTGGTAACTTGTACCTTTACATGATGCATCGTGGTTGTTATTTTTTCCCCATTCCCTGCACTCCCTTCACCCCTCCACCCTTCCCTATTTACAAAGACTTTGTTTCCATTTTTTCCATTTCTCATCATTTTTCCTTTCCCTTCTTTCCTTTCCCCTACCCCTGCCATTTCCCCTACCCCTTTGGACCTTTTCTTCCTATTTCACATTATCAATTATTCATTCTAATCATTGGTACATTTTAGGTATACAATATAATGACATTCATCATTGGAAATTTGCACCTTTAAATAATCTCTCTTGGTTCTTATTTTTCCCCCTTTCCCTGCCCTCCCTTCAACCCCTCCATCCCTCCCTATTTACAAAGACTTTGTTTCCATTTTTCCATTTTCTCATATTAATTCCATTCCCTTCTTTCCTTTCCCCTACCCCTCCCATTGCCCCTTTTCTTCCTATTTCACATTATCTATTATACCTTTTAGTCCTTCTTTACACTTTCAGTTTCTCACATTAGAGAAACTAATTGGTAATTACACATGTGTGTCCTGTTTATTTCACATAAGAGTATCGCCTCAATGTGCCTCCATTTAGCTATAAATGTCTCTAATTTTTCAGTTTTTTTGGCTGAGTAGTACTCCATTTTACCAAAAAAACCCCACATTTTCTTTATCCAGTCTCCAGGTGATGAGCATTTTGGCTGCTTCCAAGCTTTAGCTATTACAAACTGTGCTGCTATGAACATAGGTGCACATATATCACTGTGATATGATTCTTTTAATACTTTGGGGAAGATCCCCAGCAGGGGAATAGCTGGGTCAAATGGGTCTTCCAGTCCTAGTTCTTTGAGGTATCTCCATACTGCTTTCCACAGTGGTTGCAGCAGTCTGCACTCCTACCAGCAGTGGAGGAGGGGTCCTTTTTCCCTACAGCCCTGCCAGGATTTGTTATTGAGCAATTTCACAATAGCAGCCATTCTTTCTGGGGTGAGGTGAATTTCAGCGTTGTTTTCATTTGCATCTCTGGAATGACCAGTGATGTTGAACATTTTTTCATATATTTATTTGCTATTTCACTTCTTTGTCTGAGAACTGTCTGTTCATTTCAGATGCCCATTTTCGGATTGGGTCTTTAAATTTGGGAGGTCTGATCTTTTTAAGTTCTTTATAGATTCCAGATTGTAGGCCTTAGTCTGAGGAACAGCAGGTGAAGATTTTTTCCCATATTGTGGGTTGTCTCTTCACACTTTTGGTGGTTTCTCTTGCTGTGCAGAAGCTTTATAACAAGAAGAGATCCCATTTGTTGATTATTTGTGCTAGTTCACAGGCAACTGAGGTTTTGTTCCTAAAATCTTTTCCTGCACCAGTGTCTTCAAGAATTCTACCTAAGCTCTCTTCCAGCCAGTTTTGTGTTTCTGTTTTAATATTTAGATCTTTGATCCGTTTTGATTTTAGTTTAGTGCATGGTGAGAGATATAGGTCTAGTTTTAATCTTTGGCAAGTTGAAACCTAGTTTTTCCAGCACCATTTATTAAAGAGGCTATCTTTCCTCCAGTGAGAGTATTTGGCTCCTTTATTGAAGATGAGATTACTGAATGTGTCTGGAGTTGTTTCTGCATCTTCTAATCTGTTCCACTGGTCCTCAGATCTGTTTCTTTGCCAGTACCATGCTGTTTTTATCACAGTAGCTTTGTAGTAAAGTTTTAACCTGGGGGTTGTAATACTCCCTGCCATGTCTGTTACCTAGAATTGCTTCTGCTATTCTGGGACTCTTCTTGTTCCAAATGAATTTTTGAATTGTCTTCTCAAGGTCCATGAAATGTGCTGCTGGGATTTCAATTGGGATTGAGTTGAATCTGTATAGCAGTTTAGGAAGTATGGCCATTTTTACTATGTTGATCCTTCCTTCCCAGGAGCATGGAATGTCTTTCTATTTTCTGATATTATCTTCAATCTCTCTTTTCAGAGTGCTATACTTTTCAGAGAAGAGATCTTTGATTTCTTTTGTTCAGTTGATTCCTAGATATGTCACTTTTTTGAATGCTATTGTGAAAGGAGTTGTTTGCCCTATTTCCTTCTCAGTGAGTCTGTTGTTCATGTAGGGGAAAGCTATTGATTTTTGTGTGTTGACCTTGTATCCAACTACTTTACTGAATTTGGTTATTATGTCTCAAGGCTTTTGGTGGATTTTTGGGGTCTTCTATATAGAGTATCATGTCCTCAGCAAATAATGACAATTTGACTTCTTCATTTCCTATCTTTATTCCTTTTATTTCTTTCTCTTGTCTAATTGCTGTGGCTAATGTTTCTAAAACTATATTGTACAGGAGTAGTTATAATGGACATCCTTGTCTTGTTCCTGATTTTATTGTGAAGGATTTCAGTTTTTGACCATTTAGTATGATATTGGCTGTTGGTTTTTCATAGATGGCTTTTATCAGATTGAGGTAGAGACCATCTATTCCAATTTTCTGTAGGGTTTTTTTAAATCATAAATGCGTGTTGGATTTTGTCATATGCTTTTTCTGCACTTATGGAGATGATCATAGGGTTTTTGTCTTTGACTCTATTGATATAGTGTATTAGATTGATTGATTTGCATATGTTGAACTATCCTTGCATCCCTGGGATGAATCCCACTTGATCAGGGTGTATGATCTTCCTGATGATCTTCTGCATTCTATTTGCCAGTGTTAAGGATTTTTGCATTTCTGTTCATTAGTGAGATTGGCCTATAATTCTCTTTTTTGGTTGGGTCTTTCTTTGCTTTGGGGATCAAGGTCATGCTTGGTTCCAGGAATGAATTTGGGAATATTGCTTCCCTTTCAATTTCATTGAAGTGTTTAAAGAGTTGTGGCAGTATTTCCTCTCTAAGTGTCTTGTAGCATTCAGCGGTGAAGCCTTCAGGACCCGGGCTTTTCTTTGTTGGTAATTTTTTAATTATGTTTTAAATTTCATTGATTGATATTGGGTTGTATAGGATTTTTAGCTATTCTTCATTCAACTTTGGTAATTCATACGTATCTAGAAATCTGTCCATTCTGTGTTTTCCATCTTATTGGAGTATAGGTTCTGGAAATAAGTATTGATGATCCTCTGGATTTCTGTTGGGTCTGTTGTATTTTCACCCTTTTCATTCCTAATTGCATGGATTTGGGCCTTTTCTTTCCTTTTTCTGACAAGGTTAGCTAAGGGTTTGTCAATTTGTTTATTCTTTCAAAACACCAACTCTTGGCTTCATTGATTTTTTTGTATGGTTCTCTTAGTCTCCATTGCATTGATTTCTGCTCTGATCTTTATAATTTTCTCCCTTGTATTTGCTTTGGGTTTGTCTTGCTCTTCTTCTAGAAGCTTGAAGTTCAGCATCAGGTTGCTTAATTGGGCTTGCTCTGTTTTCCTAATATGAGTATCCACTGCCATGAATTTCCCTAGTAAGACTGCTTTTGTTTTGTCCCATAGATTCTGATATGTTGTATTGTCATTGTCATTTAATTGAAGGAATTGTCTGATTTGTTAATTTCCTCTGTGACCCATTGCTTATTCAGAAGTGTGTTGTTCAGTTTCCATGAGTTTATGAAATTCTTGTGTTTTCTTTTGCCATTGATCTCCAATTTCATCAAACTATGGTCTGATAATATATAAGGGATAACTTCAATTCCTTTGCACTTACTTAAGCATGTTCTATGAGTGAGTATGTGGTCTATTTTGGAGAACAAGCTGTGTGCAGCTGAAAAGAATGTGTATTCTGATTTTGTGGGGTAGAACACTGTGTAAACATCTGTTAAGTTCATTTGTTCTAGAGTTTGAGTTGTAGTATTTCGTTGCTTGTTTTTTGTCTAGTTGATCTATCTATTGGTGACAGTGGGGTATTGAGGTCCCCAGTACTATTGTAATTGTGCTTATATGATTTTTCATGCCCATTAATATTTGTTTTATATATTTCCCTTTATAAGTTTCTCTTATAAACAGGGAAGTGTTCCCTTTGTAAGGATGTAGTGTTCTTCTTTGTCTCTCTTAATCAGTGTTGGTTTGAAATCCACTTGATCTACAAAAAAAGATTGCTACTCCTGCTTTTTTGGGGGTTCCTGTCACATGGAATAGTGTTTTCCACCCTTTTAATTTCAGTCTATGAGTTTCTTTTCTAATTAAATGTGTTTCTTGTATGGAGCATATTGTTGGATCTTGCTTCTTGACCCATTCTGCCAGTCTATTTGTTTTGATTGTTGAGTTGAGACCATTAACATTGTTGGTTATAACTGATATGTATTGACTTGTCATTATCATGATTTTTTCTTTTCATTGGATTCTCCCCCTTTTTGTTTAGTTTCTTTTTTTTTCTTTTTTTTTCCCATTAAGTTTATTGGTACATTTTTGGTATAAAATACAGTTACATTCATCATTGGGATCTTGTACCTTTACATGAGTATCTTGGTTCTTATTTTTTTCCCCTTCCCTTGCCCTCCCTTCACCCCCTCCACCCCTCCCTATTTGCAAAGACCTTGTTTCCATTTTTTTTCCTCTTCTCATATTTTTTCCTTTCCCTTTTTTCCCTTCCCCTACCCCTCCCAATTCCCCTGCTCTTTTAGACCTTCTCTTCCTGTTGTACAATGTCAGTTATACATTTTTTAAATTACAATATTAAGATCTAGGAGACATTACCACAGATTTTACAGAATTTAAAAGGATATAGAAAGCATATTACAAAAATCTTTTTTGAAATAAATTTGACAACTTCTAAGAAGTACCTTGGAAGACAAATTAATGAAACTAACTCTGGAGGAAATATAAAATTTGAATAGCACCTATTAAAGAAAGTATATTCCTAGCTTGAAAACTCACCTACATGACAACAGCAGGCTCATAAACATTTTAACTGATAAATTATATCAAACAATTAAAGCAGAAAAAAAAAGGAACACTTCTCCCCTCATTTTAGGAACTCAGCATTGTGCTAATCCTAAAATTGGATAAAGATAATAGAAGAAAAAATTATGAACATAGATAGAAATTTCTTTAAGAAAACAAACTATTGGAAGTCAGACCTGGCAGTGTGTAGAAAGTGGCTTTGTTATAGGGATGGCAGTGTTGGTTCAGCATTGGAAGATCCACCCCCAAAAGTCATCATTTTAACAGAGGAAAGGAAAAAGCCATATGATCCTATCACTAGTTGGAGAAAAAGTATTGGACTAAATTCTACAGCTGTTCATGTTAAAAGATATCAGGAGACTAGAAGTAGAACAGAAACTTCTCAACAGATTAAAGACATGTACTCCATACTTCCAGTGAGAATGCCTTATATAAATGGAGAAGATACAATGCTTTGTCCTTAAGGTGGGCAACAAGGGCAGATATGCTTACTCTTTATCTGTCCATTAAACTTTGAAACCTAGTTCCCACCAAAATAGTCTGGCAGTAAAATGACACAATTAGGATAGGATTGGCAAGGCAGAAGCAAAATCTTTATATGTAGATAAATTGATCATCTACAGAGAAAATACTAAGAAATCTCTAGGAGCCCCTAGAACTTGAACTTGAATTTAGCAGGATTAGAAAACACAAGGTATATATAAAAATTCAGGTCTGTGTATACTTGCTATAAATGAAGAATTGGATATTGAAATTTAAAAGTTATGTAGGAGTACAAAGGACCTAGAAAAGTAAAAAAAGAAAAAAAAAACAGTGTTGGAAGATGTTTAGTACCTAATTTTAAGACTTCCTCTAAAGCTGCAGTAATCAAGGCAGTGTTGGTGTAAGGAAAGACATATAGATCATTGGAATAAAACAGAGAATCTAGAAATAGAACCACACATACATGGTCCACTGAGTTTTGAAAGATTATTTAACATTAACATTTTGTAGAATGTAAACTCACTTCAAGAGCCTAGGAAAGGATAGTGTTTTCAGCAAACGGCACTAGAACACCTGGTATCCGTATATAAAAAATTAACCTCAACTCTTTATTTCCATACATAAAAGTAACTTGAAAGGATCTATGAACCTAAATATGAAAGCCTAAAAGTATAAAACTTTAAGAAGAAATTATAAAGGAAAATGTTTATAAATTTATGGTAGGCAAGAACTTCCTAGGATACAAAAAACATGCTGTATAAAAGCAAAAAATTGATAAATGAGATTCCATCAAAATTTAGAACTTTAAATGACATCATTAAAATGAAAAGTAGTCCTTAAACAGACCATATTTACAATGCATATAACCTATGAGCAGAATATATAAAGAATTCTTAGAGCTCATTAATAGACAACCCAATTAAAATGTAGACATAAGAAGATGATAAATAGCCAGTATAGCACAAGGAATGGTGTGCACCTCTAGAATCAGAAAAATACTCAGTACAATAATAAGATTGAATTATACACTCATTAGGGAGATGAAGTTAAAAGTTTTAAAAGCCTTGTCATGACTTTTTCTTTTTGTTGGATTCTCCCCCTTTGCATTTAATTTGTCATGCCCAATGGATTCATTCTGCTGGGTTTCCTGGGGTTGTGATCCTCATTGTCTTTTCCTAGGATATTGTCTGAAAGTTTTTGGAGTGCTGGTTTGGTATTCATGAAGTTTCTGAGGTGCTCTTTGTCATGAAAGTATCTTATTTCTCCATCAATTTTGAAAGATAGTTTTGCAGGGTACATCAATCTAGGTTGGAAGCTGTTTTCCTTTAGGGCTTGAAATACATCACTCCAAGCTCTTCTTGCCTTGAGGGTTTGCATTGAGAAGTCCACTGTCATTTTGATGGGTTTTCCTTTGTATATGATTTGTTTCTTTTCTCTCACTGCTTGTACAATTTTGTTCTTCTGTTGGATTTCTGGAATCCTAACTATTATATTCCTATGTGTAGATTTTTTTTTGATTAAGGCTAGCTGGAGTCCTATATGCCTCACCTATCAGTATGTCAAATTCTTTTCCCCTCTTTGGGAAGTTTTCTGCTATCACTTCTGTGAACAGTTTTTTTATGTCATCTGTACTCTCTCCTCCTTCTTCATTGACTCCAATCAGTTTTATGTTATTCTTCTTTGCATTGTCTAGCAGCTGCTGGATTGATTTCTCATGTTCCCTTACAATTTTACAGCAATTTTTCTTTTCTTCCTCACTAATTGCAGTCTTATCTTCTATATGTGAAATTCTATCCTCACATTGGTTCATTCTGCTGTGCAGACTTTCGATGGAGTTTTTAATCTCTTGGAAATCTGTTTGTATCTGTTTTATGGATTCCATTTGTTTCCTATGTTGGGATTCCATCATGTTCCTCAGATCCTTTATTTTTTTATCTGTGTCCTCTCTAGATTTATTAATCATGTCTTGCACCATGAGCAAAATCTTTGCTGTTATCTGAGTAATTATTTCTGATTTCATTTTTCCCAGATCCTCTTTTGTTGCCAGTTCAGAGAGTCCAGGTGGTTGAGTATCAGATTGTTCCATCTTGTTTCCCTTTGGGGTTGCTGTAGGTGATCCAGAAGTCTGTTTTTGAGACTTGTTTACATGTCTTCTCATTTCCACGGGGTGGGGTGCTTCTGGCACCCACACAGCTCACCTTCTCTGCCCTTGGAGCCTGGGATGGAGGCAGGGAACTTTCTTCTGGGTCCTGGGATTGGCTGAGCTTCTTTTGTGTTTAGTTTCTGGTCATGCCCAATGGATTCATTCTGCTGGGCTTCCTTGGGTTGTGATCCTCATTGTCTTTTCCTAGGATATTGTCTGAAAGTTTTTGGAGTGCTGGTTTGTTATTCATGAAGTTCCTAGGGTGCTCTTTGTCATGACAGTATCTCATTTCTCCATCAATTTTGAAAGATAGTTTTGCGGGGCACATCAGTCTGGGTTGGAGGCTATTTTCTTTAGGGCTTAGAATACGTAACTCCAAGCTCTTCTTGCCTTCAGGGTTTGCATTGAGAAGTCCGCTGTGATTCTGATGGGCTTTCCTTTGTATATGATTTGGATTTTTTTCCTCTAACTGCTGATAGAACTTTGTTCTTCTGTTGGATTTATGGAATCTTAACAATTATATACCTATGTGTAGATTTTTTTTGATCAAGGCTAGTTGGAGTCCTATATACCTCACTTATCTGTATGTCAAGTTCTTTTCCCCTGCTTGGGACGTTTTCAGCCTTTACTTCTGTGAAGAATTTTTTTATGTCATCTGCCCTCTCTCCTCTTTCTTCATTGACTCCAATCAGTCCTATGTTATTCTTCCTTGCATCGTCTAGCAGCTGCTGAATTGATTTCTCGTGGTCCCTTACAATTTTAAAGCAATTTTTCTTTTCCTGGTCACTAATTGCAATCCTATCTTCTGTATCTGAAATTCTGTCCTCACATTGTGTCATTCGGCTGTGTAGACTTTCAATGGAGTTTTTATTCTCCTGGAAATCTGTTTGTATCTGTTTTATGAATTCCATTTGTTCCCTGCGTTGATATTCCATTATGTTCCTCAGCTCCTGTCCAGATTTATTAATCATGTCTTCCACTGTGGTTGCAATCTCTGCTGTTATCTGAAAAATTATTTCTGATTTCATTTTTTCCATATCCTCTTTATTTTCAAGTTCAGGGAGTCCAGGTGGTTGAGTATCAGAGTGTTCCATCTCCTTTTCCTTTGGGGTTGCTGTAGGTGATCTGGAAGTCTGGTTTTGAGGCTTGTTTATATGTCTTCTCATTTGCACAGGGTGGGGGGTGGGGGAGATGGGGGTGGGGGGAATGGGTGCTGCTGGTGTCCAAGTGGCTCACCTCTTCTGTGCTGGGAGGGGTGGTACATTGGCTCGGAATCCTCGTCCTCTGCCCTGGGAATGGTGGCATGTTGACCCGGAAGCCTCTTATTCTGTGCTGGGAGTGGTGGTACATAGACCCGGAAGCCTTTTCCTCTGTGCTGGAGCAGTGGTATGTTCAGAAGCAATTATATTTTAATATGTATGCTCAAAATGTCATATACACAATCCTAGATTTAATAGTTACTAATCACTAATATCCTTGACTCAGGATAATTTGGAATGACCATGTACTTTGGTATGTATAATGGTGTTTTACATAATTTCTAAGATAAAAAGTTAGATTCTTTTGTATTTTACACTTCCTTTAGACTATTGTATTTTCTTCAATTGTTGGATTTTTTGAATCTTTCTGCTTCCTCTGACACTTGACTGTTGGTAGATTTTTTTGTTGAATGAAAATGATTTTTAATTTTTTATAACTGTTAAGACTCCTTGAATCATTCTTTCAACTTTTAAAATCCTGAGAAATACTCGTTTTTATTATATATTTAGTAGATGATTATTATATATTTTAACTTCGCCTTGACTTTCATTCACAGATTTCATTTATTCATGTTTCCTTTAAGTAACCATCTTAAAATTTGTTTAAAGTAAGGAAATAAATATCTAAAAAATTCACTTGTTTAGCATATTATTTATTTAGCAGTTTTTTCAGCTATAGTTTAGACAGCTATTTGTAACATCTAAGCTACTGGTTAAAACTGCAGATTTCTGGTGCCCCTCCCAGTTCTCTGGAGTTTGGAACACAAAGTAGTCTCTAAGGATGGGCCCTAAATTCTTTGGCATACTGAAGTTTGTGACCTACTTTCTTTGGGAGTTCATTATATTGGTCTTGTAATCATCTTTCAGGATATTTATTAGGGGGATGGATAAGTGGACCTTGTGATGGTAGCAGGGCAGCTTTTCAAATTCATATCTTTCCTAGACACTTTAATATTATAATGTAGTTTAAAGGGGCCAGGGATTTATCTCAGTGGCAGCACACCTGCCTTGCAAGTGCAGGGTCCTGAGTTCGATCCCAGGTACTGAAAAGAAAAAAACAAAAAACAACAAATGAAACAAAACAATGTAGTTTAAATAATAGAATTGAATTGGAAGATATCCTAGGAATTACCTAGTGAAGCTCATAATTTTTCAGATTATGAAATAGCCAGTTTAAATGACTTCATAGCCATATTAGACAGTAGCAAAGGTGTGACCAGTAGCCAAATCCTGTGTCATGAGACAAGGTAGGTTCATCTTGTCTTTAAGTGTGATATTTAAATTAATGGCATGATGCTAAAGGAAACACTGAACACATAAGAGATCTATTGCTTGCTGAATTGACCATCTTAATAAAATTATTACTCACAACCTGTGATCCTGTCAGGGCCTTTATCATCGAATGTATCTTTTTAAGAGAGATTCTTGCATGTCCTTAGCAGGAAAATTGCTGGATAAAATCCCATAACATGAAAAATTCAGTAGTACAGATATACTAGGAGATGATTGGACGATTTATTCTCTTTATGTAAAAGGAGTTATATTCCATACATTTCATAAATGTTAAATACTTATGAAAAGCATTTTATTAAAGATTCTTAATACTTTCTGAAAAGTGATGTAAGAGAAATCTTTCCCTACCCCTCCCCAAATCCACCTTTCTTCCCGCCTTTCTTCCTTTTCTTTCTTGTGTCCCCTCCTTTCCCTCTGTAGTTGTCTAATCACAATAGATATGAGTGGGCCAAAGTACTCATAATTTATTTTAGGTGTGAAATTGACATTTTTTAAATGACAAAAGGTACAAAGAATTGCATAATTTTAGTTGAGCTTTCTATTTCCTTCCACAAAAGAAAATAAACCCAGCCATTTTCTATGCTTTTTTAATATTTTATCTTTCTTCACAGAACTTTCACAATAGACTCTGGTAACTGGTAAGTGTATCTGTACTGGGCACACCACACATCAGGAGATGGAGGAATGCTGCCATGGATTTTCACTGTGAGGACGCAGGATCTCTTACCTTCCATCTCTTTGCCTCTTATTGGTGCTCTTCCTTTCATTTTACTGATCCTGTGAGTTTGGCTGGATTGACCTCTCCTCCCTTCTCTTCTTTCTAAATTTGGTCCTTTGTTATAGTATTTTCTAGCTGAAAGCTGCAGATTGGTTTTCTTACTCATCCCCTTGTAGTATTATTGTATGTAATGAGTTCATGGTCTCACAACATCAAGGAATTAAGTCACGAACTAGATGAGGTTAGGAGAGTTTTATTGAAAATAAGGAGAATAGCAGCTCCAGGATTTCCAGGAGGGGTCCCAGATGGGTGTCCACTGAGGCCCTTTGTCAGGGGTAATTTATATAGCAAAATCACAGTGTGAGCACAATGTGTCAAACTAGTCAACACATAGGATAGTTAAGCTAGTCAAGGTATAGGATACAAGTATATCTGCTTAGATAATGTTGATCCAATAGGGAAATAAGTAATGTAGCAAGGGTACATGGTAAGCATCATTAATTTTTAGCTTATCTATAACTTCTAATCATAGAAAGAACAAAGGCATCCGTAGAGAGAGATGGGTGTACAGGTCCAGAATTTCTGGTTACCCACCTATGCATCTGATGCCTATCAGGACTCTAGGCCAGATGGTGCTGGTCACAGTGCAATCACAGGTTGCTGTTGTGCTCTAGGGAAGTTCACAGGCTGGCTGTTACATCTCCATCTTGAGGCCTGGCTCCCTTCAGATTCTCCTTCAGCTACACTCTTGTTTCATCTTTTGCAGTGATACCTTTGAGGGCCTGATCTCTCTCTGACTGCCTGGTAATGTCTGTCTAACGTAACTATCCATGATAATAAGTGAGGTGTGGACCGAGTGCCCTGGTTAGGACCTGTGCACACCTTAGCTCTGTTCCTCAGGGTCCCCTCAGTGTGGGATGGAGAGGCATCCTTTTGCCTCTACCACAGTCACCTGAATGAAAGGGGCATTGCCAGAGGCTCAGAACAAAGGTTATTTTCTTACCCACCTAACTTAATCTTTACGAAGCATCAATCTGGAAATAAGTAGAATGGATGGGTGCTTCGATGTGGCTTATTTGGCTTGCTTTATATTTTACAGAGCAATGAAAGGGAATAAATAGTTCCCAGAATGCTGCTGTGATGTAGATTTGCCCTTTTCCAAAATTAGTGAGATTAGATTGTGTGCATTTATTGGTATAGATGAATCCTCAGAAATACAGGATCAGACATTCAAATTAAAAACAAATATATTCCATATGTTTTGTGTGACTATTGTATGGTGTGAATCATTAAAAAATTAAAAGCGTTATTTAGAACTCACATCATGTCACATTTTCTAAGAGTAATAAAAATGATAATTTGTACATCCTCAACTTTTTAGAAATAGTCTCATTTGTAAAATATTGCATAAAGCTAAACATCTTTAATACATTTAATATAATTTACACATTTTTAGAAAATTAGGCTTTCTTGTTTCAGATTAAATTATAATGTTGCATTAGTTTTAGCATGAAGTATTAGTTGTATATTCACTCAACATTCACCCCCTCTTTTTGTATGTGACAGTTTATATGCACTCACATGATAAGAAATTGAAAAGAGAATGAGTGAGCAGGAAGAGAAAGTAAGAGGAAGAAAAATAGTATCCAAGGAAAGGTCCTCAGAGATTCATGACACAAACTTGGTCCTGAAGGAGAATTGTAATTTGAGTCTAGTTTTTTTCTTAGATAGTGATTAGTTACATAATCTACACTATCTGTGTGAAAATGAACCAGTTTCTCAGGAGACGTAAACTGATTTCTGTTACTAAAATCTGAGTTTTTTGTTTTTTCCTGGATTCTCACATGGCAAGCAGAGTATAAGTGAGGTCTCAACAACAACAGTGACAAGTTTCCAGGACCTTTTTATAAGATTTCCTTAACCAGAGGCCAATATTTGACACTTGAGTTGAATGAATGCAATTCTAGTATGGTCCCAAATTAACTGTTGTCTTCCATAATGGAAGCAGGAGCCTGCAGTGGTCATTAGGGAATAGTCCACAAATTAGACTGGATATATGGAAAATCCTTTAATCTTCAGGAAGTCTTCCAAGAATTTCATTTCTTGCAACATGTAATTTGTTAAAAATCAGGCAGCATAGGGTTGGAGGTTATGCTGTCTAATTAAGGAACGAAATGATGATTTCTAAACTCATGATTAAGGTTAGATCCCTTTGTCTTATCAATTATTTGAATTGTGAGTATTAATCCTTTATTTCAAAAATGTAGACTCCAACCTTGGTATACAGCTGTACAGAGGAGCTAACACTCCCTCATCAAGGGAATTCTGAAGGGAATTCTTTCAGTGTCATCAATTTGCGAAGAGTTATGGTAGGTTTTTAGACATGATTAAGATGAAGATAGCATCTAGAATTACAAATTATTGCATCTGCCTAGATAGAATTTTTTAGGAGCATATGTCATTTTATGTGTAACATTTTGAATGACTTCTAAGTTATAATTTAAAAGTTGTAAATTTCTGTCACTTTTATAAATAATACTAATACTAATATGTATATTATTTATATTATTATTTATATAATAATAGTACTTCAAATGCTATACTGTAGACTTTATTTTGTGAACACTGGATTTTATTCCTGTAAGTCACTCCATTGTCATATATAATAAATATATTTCGTGAAATGGTAGTGGGAACCTGAAGATAGGAATGTGAATTACTTCATATAAGGGATGAGATGCATGGTCTTTGAGCTTCCAAAAAATGTGTTGAGTGCATGATGAACTAAATGAGTACATTATGGGTAAAGAGCCTTCAGTGTTTAATTATGTATTGGTACAGACGATTGTTCCGTACTAAATGTGTGTGGCTCATCTTGTCTGAAACCAAGAGGTTTTTAAACAGTCACTCCAGATTTGGTAGCTACTGAGGGAGAAAAATCAAGAAAGTGTGGTGTGAAGAGCTGCAGAAGAATCCCTCTAACGCCTAAGGATATTCTGAGTTCTGAAATTCATATGGTTTTACCCCCTACCATTTCTGTAACTTTGCAACATCTTTTCCACCCTTACTACTCTAATGTAACTCTTTTGTTTGCTTATTTCCTCTTCAGTCTCCATTGCTTGCATCTTCTTAAACTGCAGTTACTTTTACTTTAATAAAACTCTTTCCTTCTTAAGTGCCCTGATACTCTCCTGGGTTTTCCTCTCCCTCTTGCTATTCCCTTTCAGTTTTCTTCCAAGATGTTTTATTCCACTTGTTGATGTGTTACATTACCACCTTTTCCACCCATTCAAACAATAGGCATCTGCTTTGAACCAGGCACTGCTCTATACTCTGGGGTAGAACAGCATGGCAGACAGTCATCTAGTAATGACTTGAATGTAGAGGTGAAGGGGAAGAGGTGAAGGGGAAGCCAGTCCACATGAGTGGGGCAGACCAGTGAGCCAGGCCCCAGTGGTGTATGTAAAATGAGCAAGGTAGAGTTTGCAGAATCCAGAAAATAGACAAAGCCTGGCACCTAGAACCTTGTAGGCCCTTGTCTAGTTTAGATTTTAGGGGTTTTCTGCATAGTAATTTCCTAAATTTCTGTGGGCATTTTCTAGGGTTTCTATTGATTCACCCTCAATTTTGTTTATGAAGTTTTCTTTAACAGCTTTGTTTTCTCTGAGAAGATACATCTCCAATCCACTATATTTATGACCATTTTGACCATTTTTCTGAATAACAATTTTGAATTTCTCCACTGAATGTTGAAAAGTTCTGAACCAGGAAACAGTGAGGATCCTGCACAGATAACTCTTTAACACAAAGATAGGAGCAAAAGCAGCTTTTAATGAGGCCAGCGGCTCAGTGAGTGACTCCCATCAGTCTCAAGGGCCCCAGTAGAAGTTTGAACTTCCTTATGTACCTCTTTTTACATCTACAAAGCTTAATTCCATTGGAGTTTTCCTGGAAATATAGCAAGCAGGACTTACACAAAGAAGAGCCATGGGGAGCAGGAGAGCAGAGTTCTGGTGGGACTTTTTGAGTCCGTTTTGCTCCTTTGGTGACAGATTACAGAAGTTATCTTGGCTACTCTGGTACATTCTACAAAGAACATAGTTACCTAGTTAACCCATAGTTGCCTAATGACACAGTTAGCCCATAGTTGTTTAATTTTATATGGAGGGGTGGTTTCCTCTCTCAGTTCCACCACCACTTCAGGTGGACATGGTTAAAACTGAATGAATTAACCCCTACCCCTCCCTCCCTCCCTCCCTTTCTCTCTTCCTCCCTTCTCCCTCCTCCCTCCTAGTAATCTTTCCCTTTGGGCTCTTCTGTTTCTGTTAATGAAACAGCATTAATTTCCTTATCACCATCTTCAGAACTTAGGAATAATTTTGGATTGCATTTTGCTAGCTTCCCATTCATTTTTTTCAAAAATATTTATGGGGGATCTAGGGGTACATAGCTTAACAAAACAGAGTAAAAGTAATCCCTGTTTAGCCAAAGGCCATGGAACCAAGACTGTTAATGAGCAGTGAGCATGGTAAGCTGTGCGGCTCTCTGGAAAACCAGAGGCAAGTGGCTGAAAACAGGAAAGTAGGGAAGCAAGGAGAGCCTTTGAGAAGTCATATAATGAACTAAAAAGGGGACAGAGTTGGCATATGGGGAGATGATCCTCAGAGCCAGTGTGAAGTCTGTGAAGAGCGCCCTGCCTGGGAGGGTTAGGGAGGGGAGGGGAGCCTTTGTGGCTGAAGCCCAGCAGCCAAGGGCAGCACCAGGGGACCTGGGAAGGGTGGAGTCATGAAGTGGAGGGCTGAGGTCAGGGAAGGAACTTGAAGGGATTTGTTAATAATCTGGATAAGAAAGGAAGCCGTTGAAGGGTTTTGGGTAAATGAGTTTATATTTATAAGGTACCAAGTATTTCTTTTTTCCTGTCATCACTTTTCAAATTGGTCCTTTTTTTCTTTCTGCTTTCTCTTTTCTCTTCCCACTGCACTTCTGCCTCCTGGACTATTCCTGTATTCTTGAAAATCAGAAGTGATGACTATCTCAACTAGGGTTAGCATGTGAGAATCTGCCATACTTTTCCCTTGCTGCCTGGCAGAGGTGGGAACCACCCATACTGAAGTGGCAGCAATGGTCAGTCTGGACATTTGCATTGGCAGTGGAGCAGAACCGCCTCCCAGCCAACCTACAACCACCCTGAGCCTCTATGTGAGCAAAAAGAAAGTGCCTTCTGTTTGGAGGCTCAGCATGCTCAGTCCATTTGATACCACATCCATCAACTTTGTTCAGATTAGTGTGACCATTTGAAAGGGCAGTGTTGGCTGCTGTACTACGCGAGGATTGAAACAGTGAGCAAGACCAGTGACTGAGGAAACGTGTGTTGTGCTGTGTACTGGGGAGGTTGCAGTTGACATATGTCAGATAATTTTGGATGAAAAATCACTAACTCCTGTTGACATTTCCTTGTGTGTAGTGAGATTATGAAAGGAAGAAAATCTTCCCACCAATTTCAAGTATCATATTGTTCACTCTCCATACTTTCCATAGCTTGCCTCATTGAACACCTGTACGCATATACTTTTTAATCTGGGTAGACTGGGTAAAGTGAAGGGCAGGTGTCTTATTTTCCATGGTATCTATCTAATATAGTGCTTTATATAAGGTACCTTTTTCATTAAACTTAGTGAAGTAGAATAGATTCTCTCATTTCCTGCCCATCCAGATACTGGAGGCATGTGATCCAGTGTCTTACTCTGTACTGAGTTGCTGTGGAAAATATCTCAGCCTGGGTACTTTGTAAAGGAAAGAGATTTATTTAGATCATGATTCTGGTGGTCAGAAAGTCCACCAGAGCATGGTGCCAGTGTCTGGTAAGAGCCCTCTGTGTCCAGTGGTAAAGTCCAAAGAGGGAAAGAGCTGAATGTGGAAGGGGCTGGGCACTTGGGTTGCTCATTTTGTAGCAGCTTGCTGTTTTGAGAGCTTGCTTGGTCCTAGGAGAGCTACAGCACATTCATCCCCTCCTCACGGCTGCTCAGCTGCTAGGAGGCCTGACCTCTTAAAGGCCTCTCCACCTCCAGATACTGTGACATTGGGGCCCAAGCATGAGCCTCTGGAGAACACTATAAGTAAACCACCTTGCCACTGATGTGGCCTCATGCTGACTTAAATGTACTTTGCTTTCTGAGGGAAAATTTAATTGTATCAAATTTTGTTTTACCTGTGGTCTAGAGGGGATTTGAATGTTTGCTTACAAAGTGTGGAGAAATAATTCCCAAAGGCACAAGGGCTCATCCTCATGGTCCTCCTATCACACCATTCATTGCCCATTGTTCAGAGTTGCTAATGGTTTCAGCAGCACTATTTCCACTGAGTCAGGAGGCATCTGAGGTTGTCACTGGAATGTATGAAAAGTGTCAAGAGAGAAAGCATTTATAATTCAAATGAACAATGTTGAGGTTTGTAACTAAGAAATATCAGTGGAAAAAGAAGGGTGGGAGAAGAATGTAAATGATTACAACACAAGACACCTGAATGGATTAGGGGGCTAAGAAAGGACTGAAAGAAAGATGAGTAATGAAACTCTCATGATGATAAATTTCAACTTATAAACGTAAAAATATATAAGTAGACTTTTCTGAGATAAAGCCAGTTAGTGCTTCCTGCTGCCAACAGCCAGTCCTACTGATGAGAAGTTTTCACCTTAAACATGATGCTCTTTTACTGATTATTTGTTGTCTGTGTGTCTAGTTTGGATGTGTTTTATGGACATCATTAATTCATCCATGATGTATATAGGGCAAAAGCAGTGAGTGTTGAAATTACTGGTAATAAGAGATGTAAGTATATTATCACAATGTTGAAGAAATTAAAATGAAACTCAATAAGCATTAGAAAAATTGTGGAAATTGCATTTGTTGAGAGATGAGTCCATTGGTAATAGGGACAACTCTGAAGAGGGAAGAATTGATGCCACTTGTGAAAAATGTTGTGCATTTTACAGAGCAGGAGTAGTTAAAACGTAATTAGCTAGATGAAGGGAAAGCTGTACTTATTGGAGTGTGTATATGGAAGATCAGGATTAATATTAATGCTACTAACTCTGCACCACTTTACTTCTCTTACATGAAGGCCAGAGGTTTGTTCTGGAGGCTAAGGACCAAGTATGGTGAAAGTGTGGCAGTGGTACTTTTCCTGCAACCATGGCCCCTCGGTTCAAGGCCTGTTTGTATGTGCCCAGCATCACACAGGTTATAGAGTGGCATGTGGCGATGTCAGAGCTTTTAAAATTCGCAGAGATTCATACAAGGGAAGCAAGTGTGGAACTTACCTAGTGTAAAAATGAGGATGCAAAGCAGGGAGCAGATGTAAGTGCAATGGAAAAGATACAGCCAGAGGCTTTTTTCTGGACATGTATGCTCTTTGTGTTCCATTTTTCACTTCTGTGTTGGTGATATAAATGAGAGACATTAGATCAGTAGTTAGCACAGGGAAGAGAGACTTCCTTACCCTGTGTTCCATGAGAGCCAATGACTGCGTTTGTGAAAATAAAGAGGAAGTGAAGGACCTCACAAAACAGTTACTACTGACTTCACCATGTAACATATATTTCCAAAATAAATACAATTTAGACAGTAGCACATGATTTCCTTAGCTTAGTTTTCAAACAGATGTGTTGGTTTTAAATTAATACTGTATGTCAGTATATGGCCTGTAACATAGAAATATGAGCTGCAACTGTTTGACTGTAATGTGGAGTTGATATTTAAGGAAGAACACATTTTAGACAAAACCATTATTTGTCTTCAGCTATAGTACTGCATATAGTCCTGGTATTTTCAGAATAATCAAAGGATAAAGTAGAATTAGAAAATGATAACCAATAGATGGAAGGGACAGAAAATCAAGATAAGCTTTTAAGTGTGAACAGATGCAACTTGAGAAAAAAAATATATGTAGTCATAAAGTTACATTAAGATAGGAAAAGTATGTGTTCTTCAAACTGACAAATATTTGAAAGTGTGAGGTTTCCACAGAAGCTTAAAGAGATTATTTAAAGATAGAAATACCTAGAGTGCAGCAGGGATCACATTTCTCTCATACCATATGGTAGGAGAGGGAGATGTGAATGATTCAAAAAATGCTTAAAGAACAGGAACAGCAGCTTAACAATGGGTTATCGAGGGAAATTGGAGATGGTTTTTGAATTTATGTGTTCCATAAGATTTCTGTTGGAGATACAATGTCAAGTAGAATATATAAATAAACTTCCCTCTCAGTCTGATGAAATATATACATTGTATGGTTTTATTTTTACCTTATGTAAACTTTGTATTCTACCGTATATGAACTTTTTCATTCTTGTCATGTATGAATTTCTGCATTGAGTTACCGATACTTAATAGTAACCATTTTAAATGTATACAAAATGTGAGGAAAACGTTTTCACAAATTATATTCTTGCCATTTGGAAAAGGTGTACTTGTGAGCTGAAGATGGCATTTATTTCTTAAATTAACACACTTTATGCTCTTCCTAGGCTGGAATGATAAAAAGTGATAATGAAGAGTATTTCATTGAACCCTTGGAAAGAGGTAAGCAGATGGAGGAAGAAAGAGGAAGGATTCACGTTGTCTACAAGAGATCAGCCATTGAGCAAGCACCCATGGACATGTCCAGAGACATCCACTTCCAAGGTAGGCATCTGTGATAAGCCTGAATAACTGGCCACAGGTGAACATATGTTGGAAGCACCCCTCCTGTGAGGCAGGAAGCTGTGTTGTCATATTCTCATCTATAATGGGAAAGTAACAAAAGATGTTTATATTTCTAAATCATGAAATAGGCCTTTTAAAAAATGCAGAGAAGAGCATGTATGTTATAGATATTATTTTATTCTGGGGCATTATTATATCCCCAATATATTTCTTATGAATTCTTTTAAAAGTTTCACATTAAAATGTTTTTCTAGCTTATGTTAAAATTGAAAAATATTTATGTTCCACAAAGGTATCTAAATTATGGATTACTAGTGTTATTTTAAATGATTTTAAATGAGATATATTGGCATGGCAAAGAATTGTGTTTTAAGATTGAAAATAAATTAGTTATTTGACTTTAAGGTCTATTTTGTGAATTGTTTTTCCTATTTGAAGGAGATGTAAGTCCAGCTTTTCTTAGAATTTTATAAATGAAAACTACTGAAGTCAAGGAAATTATGGCACATGAAAATTTTCTATTTTTGTTTTAGTGAAATCTGAAATTAAGTTTATATTAAGGACATATTCTTTAGTTGAGGCAAAATTGTTTTCTCTTTGACTCAGTATTTGAAATTTTAATTGATAACAGCATGCACTTATAAAGTACATTTCCACTAATAAATCAATCATTTGTCTAAACTCAGATCAAAAACAAAATATGCCTCTGAGCACCTCTTACACTGTTTTCATTAAGAAGTTTGCTTTAGGCAGTCTACCTTGGAGGCAACAGGGTTGTACTTTGCTGACCAGCTTTTTATATTTTTTTATTGAATCCCTATGCCCTTAGGCTTCTCTTCTTAAATTGCAAACTCTTCATTCACCAGGAGCTTGGTGTTGAAGTGACTTTTGTAATTACTTCCTACCAGTGGGAAACAAAGAATAGTAGGCCTTTATCTTCTGGCTTCCTTTCAGGATTTTTATTTTCGTGCAGGACCCTAAATGCTTGTGTTGTTGGTGGGGTTGTCATGGTGCCGTGACGGGGTGTCTTTGTCCCAGGTGGGAGACATGGAGAAGTCAGAAATGATTTAGAAGTTGCTCCTGGTTGCTGGGGAATCAGGGTATGAAACAAGAACCAGAAAAATGGAAAGACTTTTATTTTTGTGATGTTAGGAAGTTCCTAGGTGCAGAGCCCTTCCTCATATCTGCAGATGTGTAGGTGCTCAAACCTTCTGTCTTGGGAAGTTCTCTTGGCCTATATGGCCTGATCAGAGAAAATCATTGATGGGCTTTGTAATTCCCCCAACAAAACAGTAGAAATTAATTTTAGCCATTATTTCCTAGTAAGTGAAACATGGAACGTATTGTTACTCAAAATTAATTTGTTAGCATGATCAAATAGCAACCGTTGTTTTAGGCAAGTGTGAACTTAGGAATGGTTCACAAGCACACCATTTTGTTCATAATATAATGAAAGGATCAGTGGGGCTGTGTCTATTGGATTGATAGGGAATATCAATCACATATGGAATTTTTTTCAGGTTTAGTAGATATTACTATCTGAGTTTTTATAACAATTTTTGACAAAAATGAAAACAATATGGAGATTAATTATGACACTGAATAATCAGGAAACTGAGTGTAAGTTAAAGGGTTAGCTGATGTGAAATAAAGTTAATACCTTTTTATTTTCTCAATAAAGCATTGAGCATACCACTACACATGCTGCATTGAGACTTCAGAGCTCAGAATTACTATTTGGTTATCCATGTGGCACTAACAGAGAGAGAGTCAGAACATGATTACAGACCAAAGAGAAAGGGATGACAGGGAGTGCATATTAGGGTAAAAAGCTGACTTGGGCAACTTGAACAAACTATTGATTCACTAATGGAATGATTGCCTACTCAGAAGCAGCTATATAAATTATTGATTCATGAGGGAGCAGTTCATACTATGAAAGTTTGTTACCATTTAAAATATATGTTTGCTCTTTTTGAATATGAAGTATATCCTATTATCATAATACACTTTTGGCATTTGATTGTACTCCAGACAACTGCTTTTGCTTTGAGGCATAACTATTTTTAATAAAATATCAACTACACTTTACCTCTGTCTATCCAAGCAATAGACATTACAAGCAAGGCTTATCTATGCTTAATTTCCTTTGAAATATGATGATTCATAAACTTTCATATTTGTAACTGGGAACCATTTGTTTAAGGAATCCAGATATTTCTAGAAGTTGTCTAATGTTTCATCATTTCTGCACCTGGTTATTTTTAAACAACATAACTTGCTATAAATTGGATGTTACTTATTTTATGTTATTGTTTTGTTTTTCTTGCTGAGTCATCAGACATTAACTTTAAAAATGTAAAGTTTACAAATGAGAGCCACGCTGTCCACTCTTGAGCACGCACACTTGAGTGTTTGCGCTTTTCTTGGTGGTCCCCTTACGTCTTTGCCGAAGACTCAGTTGGGCTACCCCTGTCCTCTTTCTCTTGGTCCCTTGTGCACATCTTTCTGGTACACTGTATGGAGCACAGATTGGTGATATAGATGTTGAAGAAAAAGGGAACAATGGAAAACAATAAAAGTAGTATGCAAATAATAATTTTATTTGAAAATTGTTTGAGTTTTATTCATGAGAACTGTTAATTAAAATGCAAGGGCTACAATTGAACCAAAATAAATGTTCCTCTAATGCAGGACTCTTTAAGGGGAGCTGAATACTTGTTTTTATTCATTCTGTACACCAATAATTTTACTCTAATTTTCAAATAACTGTCTAAAAATATCTAAATGTTAAAATTAATTAATGAAAATAATGGAGTTTAATGGAATTAAATAAAATTTCTTGAACTTGGTGCTGTCTGCTAGAGATTTGTTTTAGGATATGTGGAGCAATTTCCCTAATTAGGGAGATATACAGTTTATTGTGGGTAATTATTTATATACAGCATCTTACTATATCATTTTCAACTCCTTATGAAGTATCTAAAAATATGTGCATCTGAATGAAACATTAATGCGAATTTTCATCTTTCTAAACCATTTTAAATATTTTAAATTTATAAAAGTACTTATATGCTCCCCATTAACTTGTTCAATACTTTTTGGCCTGAGATATTTGTTCATTATTTCAGAGTTCTGATTAACAATATGAAGCATTATAAGGCACTGTGTTTTTTAATCTTTTATTGTAAGTACTTTTCATCCAAGCCCTGTGGAAGGTTTTGTTTCTCTCAGCATGCTTCACACACAACTGTGTATTCATACAGTGTTAATTGTACATGGTATAAAACATATTGCTCTTTGTGTTCAGCCCTGTCTCAGTACTTTGGCAGGGGTTGCTTTCCTGTTTTCAGGTCTTATCCCATGTGCTACAGGAATGAGAGCAATATCTAAGCCCTTTTTGGTAAGACAAGAGAGTGATAAAAATATTTTCTTTATAGCCTCAACTGTGAATGCCACTAAGCATTCTTCTAATAACAAGAAATTAGGATATTAGAACCAACCACTGAATTTCTTCATTTCTAATTTTGGATGACATGTAGGTAGAGCCACCATAGGAATTTGATGTAGGTGTCTGTACATCGTCTTTCTCATTGCATGAGCTCGGCCCTGGCTTGTAAGTCTTGTGAGCAGTGCTGGTGGAAATCACTGCCAAATATTGTACACTGACCTCACTGTTAACATTTCAAGGAGATGGAATTAAATAAAACAAGCTGGAATATGTGATTTTTGACTCATTCAACATCTATCTCTCGTCTGTGATGATCCTACACTGGAAAAATCAGAAAAAGCATTTGTATGGTTCAGGTCACATTGACATTTTCTAAGTCCCCTGGACAACCTTCTATTACTTACCAGCATTATTTTCTTAAATTTATAGAAGATAAATTATAAAATACTGTCAGGTAAGACCTACACAAATTACTAGTGGACATTTCTGGTATATATTGAGATTATTTCTATAGATTCGCAATTTGAAGCATGGACATTGGACAAAATAGTTACTGCAATATTCATTCAGCTTCTTATTCTTGAAAAGGCCTCATTTTATGAATTGTTAATTTCAGGTATGTGGCTATTATTTTATTGAGTCTCAGAATGTTGCTATTGCTCAGGTCCACTCACAGGTACATAGGAGCATCGTTCATCTCCATTTCCTCCCTTCTTCATTTTATTGCAGTTATGTTAAAACATTGCAGATAATCTCAATTAACTTCAGGTTTTGTATCCTGTAGAGGAATTAAGTAAATGGGAAGCCAAGGATTTACTTTGAATAGTGGAGATTACAAAAGTGGACATTCACTTTATTCAGAAAGCAGTTACACAAGACATTTACTAATTCTTTGCAAATAAATGCTCATGGAGAAAGAAAAAACATGATGATAGAAGACAACTGCCCTATGATGTAGAATGCACATGCTTTTCTTTTGCACTAGAGCCTTGTATGTTAACATATGTTAACCAGGGAATCAGTGTTTTTGGCAGGCTGTGTAGGCATCTCCAGACTGATAATTCTTTTGCCTGCTTGCTGCTAGCCTGGTTGGCATTTTCTGAAAGCTTTCTTCGACTCTCCCTAGTGCCATTGACCACCCTAACCTCGGGCTGGGACTTTCGTTCACCCAGCCCGCCTGGTCCACCAATAGCTGCTGTGGTGACACTGCATTGACACTGGTCTCACAGACTTTTTTGACAGCCCCACATGAGCTTTTCCACTCCACAGGGAAGGACAGCAGTGACAGCTTCCCTGGCTGGAACCAAATTGATAATGTTAGCAGCCCATGAATATTCTCCCAGCGTCTGCAAAATAAAGCGGGTCAAAGATTTGACCGTGGGAGCTGCTCACTGATCTATATTTTTTATAGAGTTCCACTTGTAGATCTGAGACTAGGCCCTTGTGGGAGATAGAAATTAGAACTACCCTTTCCCCACTCTTGTTTGCCTCTCATCCCGGAAGCAACCAAGATTAAAAGAGCTACATTGGACTTTTCCTCTAATTAAATGCTTTTTCTTTGCACTTCATGTCATAACTAAGATATATGATGATTGGGACTTTCTCTAAACAGGAGAAAAATGAAAACAAAAAACAAATAAAAACTTAATGATTATGGACTCCCAGCCTAGCCCTGATGTATTATGTGAGAATGAAAAGGATTGAGAATATCCTCCCCCTCTCTACACAACCTACTTTATGACTCTTCTTTTTAAAATCATTGTTAAACTCAGAAGAAGGAATACTGTATATTCCCTTTTTAAATCATGGTAAGGACATTTAACATGAGATCTACTCCCCACAGTTTTCATATGTATAGTGCTGTATTGGTGACTGGAGGTGCAATGCACAGCACACATCTCTAGATCCCAGTCCTTCCTTCATCATAATATTTTACACTGAAGAGCAGCTCCCCATTCCCCCACTCCTCTGACAGCCCTGTTCTACACTCTGCTTCTATGTGTTTGACTGTTCTTGATAATCACTATAAATGGAATCAGACAGTGTTTGTCCCTTGATTGGTTTATTTCACCTAGTATAACATCCTCAAGGTTTATCCATGTTACCACATATGGCAGGACATGGGAGAGTAAATATTTCTTTGAGATCTTGATTTCAATTCTTTTGGCTATATATTAAGAAGTAAAATTGCTGGATCATATGGTAGCTCTATTTTGAATTTTTGAGGCCCTTCTATACTATTTTCTTTAATGGCTCTATGAATTTCTATCCCCACCAACAGTGTGCAGAGGTTCCCTTTTCTCCACTTCCTTGCCAACTCTTTTTTTCTTTTCTATTTTCTTCCTCCCTTCCTTCTTTCTTTCTTACAGTAGTCATATTAACAGGTTTGTGGAGATATCTCCTTGTTGTTTTGATTTGCATTTCCCTGATGCCTGGTGATAGCAACCATCTTTCCATTTACCTGTTGGCTCTTTGTGCCTTCTTTTGTGAAAGGACTCTTTACTTCTTTGCTTATTCTTTAATCTGGCTATTTGGGGATATTTGCTATTAAGGGAGCTACATATTTTGACTGTTAGTCTCATCATATTAATGATTTGAAGTTACTTTTTTCCATTCCACAGTTTGGTTTTTCACTCTGTTAATTTTTCCCTTTGCTATGCAGGATTTTTTAGTTTTAGAAAGTCCCACTTGTCTGTTTTTTGCTTTGTTGCTTATGCTTTTGGTATCTCATGCAGCAAATCATTGCCAAAAGCAATACCATGAAACCTTTGCTCTATGTTTCCTTAATAATTTTAGTTTCATGTCATATGATTAAGTGTGCAATACATTTGAATTCAAATTTTTGTATGGTGTAAGTTAAGGGTCCAGTTGTATTCTTCTGCATGTGGTGTTCAGTTTTCCCAGCATTATTGTTGAAGACACTGTTTCTATTGTATATTCTTGGAAACTTGATGGAAGACCAGGATTTATTACATGGATTTCTCAGTTCTTTATTCTGTTACATTGGTCTATATATCTGTTTTTGTTCCATTGCCATTACATTTTAATTACTGTAGCTTTGGAGTATATTTTGAAGTGAGACAGTCTGATGCTTCTAGTTTTGTTCCTTACTTTTTCTTTTTTTCTTCTTCTTTATGGCTGTTTAGATCCTCTGTGGTTTTGTAGGAACTTTAGAATTTTTTTTCTATTTCTGTTAAAAATATGCTATTGGATCTTTGAAAGGAGTGGCATAGAGTTTGTAGGTTGTTTTGAACAATATGAATATCTTCACAACATTAAGTTTTCAACGCATGAACACAGAATATCTTTTATTTATGTCTTCTTTGTCCTTGATGAAACAAGGACTTCCTCATAATCTTTCCTTTTTTCCCTTTTGTCTTTTTCCACTCAAGACTTTTCAGCCAGTGCTTGGAGAGGATTAGTAAGTAGGTTATCTCTACACAAATGTTGCAGAATTTCAAGACACAGGAGAGACCAGTGGGAATCAGGAGGATTTATTTAAGGTGTACACTGGCTCAATGGACTCCTGTCCAAAGGAAGAACATTGAACAAAGAGAAGTTTCAGCTTTCATACAGTTTGTCAAAGGGTGTGGTTTTTCTAGTGATGCAGCAAGTGAGTTTACCAGAACAGGACAAGGGCAGATAGTTTTGTAACTTTGCCTTAAAAGAAGACAGTGTCTTATGAATCATATGAGAATAAGATGACATAAACGTAGTTTACAGGACATAGTTGCCAATTTTATCTGTACCAGAACAATGAATTAGTTACAGCTACAGGGGGGAGAACGGGTGATGGGGGGGACGGACGGCTCAAGGTTAAGAAGAACTTGTTTTTCTTTAAGTCCTGCTTCACAAAGACAAGGAGAAATAAATATTTTATTTTCTGAATACCATCTTTATTGCATTTCTCTGGTTTCTATGTTTAATGTTCTTGTTGAAGTTGTAGAAACCATATGTACTAAAGAGTTGCTGAAAGATTTCTTGTTGGGATATTTTTCTTTTTTTTTATTTTGCTCATGTAATTTGAAAGGAGAAATGACAAGCTGTCAAATACAAAATAAATAACATGCTTACCAATGGGTTTGATGTTAGAAAAAAATAAATGTTTACCTTCATAATTTAAGCACCATGCTTTATCACCTGATTTGTAACCTAAAACACATTGAAAATAGGCCTTTGACATCCTGAGTCGCTAGAAGAACATTGGACTTTTTCTTTCTTTCGTTCTTTCTTTCTTTCTTTCTTTATCTTTCTTTCTCTCTCTCTCTCCTTCCCTCCCTCCCTCCCTCCCTCCCTCTCTCTCTCTCTCTCTTCTTTCTTTCTTTCTTTCTTTCTTACCAGGAATTAAACTCAGAGCCTTCAAACATTGAACTTTTCCATTTTCTAGTGGTTCTATGTCTAAATTTATGGTCTTAATCCTACTTGACTTTTTTTTTCTTTTCTAATATATGGAAACACAGAGTTTTATGCCAAATTCCATAGAATTTTAAATGTGATTAAAATAATAAATTTATTTTCCTTATGAATATAGAAACATGTTTTATTAATATTACTATGAATTACTAAGAGATTTATGTAAATCTCAGAATATATAGGTTTAGTGTAGTCACTCTGAGGCCATACAGTTATTTTTCAGATTTCCTAACCTTTTGTCTAGAGGTGGCATGCTAGGGTTGAAAGTGACAGAAGTACCATGTCGAGACCTCCTTTAGTACAAAGGGAGAGGTCATCTGTTTTAGCATTCTTCAGTTCTTGGCAATAACAAAGGAAAAATTAAGGCCAATCATAATGGCAGTTCCTTGCTTTGGCCACCTAGATCTAGTGACTAAAGCTTAAAGAACTGCTTGAATGTGATATATAGCAGAAAAGCCAATAAACTAATGGGAATGGAAAACCTTAAGTTCTCAGTGTTTAGTCCCTTGAGGATAGCTCTCAGATTTTTAGTTATAGGGACCTAAAAGAAGAACTTGGTATAAATAGTTATTTTAGAAAATATATTTTGCTTAATGTAAGGCCATGTGATGTGAATATGAAATTGTGCACAATTTCTGGTCATTCTTCATTCACCCCCCACCCCCAGACCTTAATGGACATTTTTATGAAAGGTGTTTCATAGCCAAGGAAAGAGTCCAACTATGTTGAATTTCTTAGAGTTACAGGTAGCCAAGGAAATCCTGTAAAAACAGACTCAAATGTTGATTCTGTTCTATTTAGCTAGTTTTAAAATTGGATCTTCAATCTTGGTCTTTGTAATACTAAAAAATAATAAATCTAAGTATTGATTCTTCTTTTTTTGGATACTAGACCATTTAACATGTACCACTTCAGTGATTTTATCATTTACTATGTCACAGAGAAGGAAAAAGGAATCACATGTCTCACCTAATTTGTGAGAAGACTACATTTATCAGAGATGGAGTTGGTAACCTTGGTTTATGCATTTTAAAGCTATGAAGACATCACACTAAATTATTAGTGATACATTTTAGACTCTTGAGGTATTGATACCTGAAAATTATCCTGTTTTTATTGGATGCTTAATATGTGCTCTATCAATGAACTAAACTAAAATTGAAATGGACTAAAAATTTAAATATTAAAACAGAAACACTAAACCGGCTGAAAGAGAGGTTAGGTAGAAGTCAGGAAGACATTGGCATAGGAAAAGATTTTATGAACAAAACCTCAGTTGCCCATGAACTAGCACAAACAATCAACAAGCAGAATCTCTTCTTACTAAAAAGCTTCTGCACGGCAAGAGAAACCACCAACAGTGTGAAGAGACAAACCACAATGTGGGAAAAAAATTTCAACAGCAGTTCCTCAGACAAAGGTCTACTGTCTAGACTATATAAAGAACTTTAAAAAATCAAACCTACCAAATTTATTTATTTTCTTTCTTAAATTCTTTTATTGGTACATTTTAGGTATACAGTACATTTACATTTATCTTTGGGTGCTTATACCTGTACATGATGTATCTTGGTTCTTATTTTTTCCCCATTACCTATGTGCCCTTCACCCCTAAACCCTTCCCTATTTATATACTTCGCTTCCATTTTTTTTTCTTTTCTCATAATTTTTCCTTTCCATTCTTTCCTTTCTCCTTCCCCTCCCACCACCCCTACCCCTTTGGACCTTTTCCTATTTCAAAGTATCAATTATTAGTTAAAGTATCAATTAAAGTATCCTTTTAGTCCTTATTTATTTATACTCTCAGTTTCTCATACTAGAGAAACTACTTGTGTTTACACATGTGTGTCTTATTTATTTCACTTAAGAGTATGGCCTCAATATGCATCCATTTAGCTATAAGTGACTCTAGTTTCTCATTCTTTATGGCTGAGTAGTACTCCATTTTATTAAAAAAAAACCACATGTTCTTTATCCAATCTCCAGTTGATGGGCACTTGGGCTGTTTCCAAGCTTTAGCTATTAGGAACTGTGCCACTATAAACATGGATACACATATATCTCTGTGGTATGATTCTTTTAATTCTTTTGGGAAAATACCCAGCAGGGAAATAGCTGGGCCAAATGGGACTTCCAGCCCTAGTTCTTTGAGGTATCTCCACACTGATTTCCATAGTGGTTGCACCAGTCTGCACTCCCACCAACAATGGAGAAGGGTTCCTTTCTCTCCACACCTCTGCCAGCATTTGTTATTGGTTGATTTCTTGATAGCAGCCATTCTTTCTGGGGTGAGGTGGAATCTCAGTGTTGTTTTCATCTGCATCTCTTGAATGACCAGTGATGTTGAACATTTTTTCATGTGTTTATTTGCTGCTTTTACTTCTTTGTCTGAGAAATGTCTGTTCATTTCAGATGCCCATTTTTGAATTGGGTCTTTGAATTTGGGGGCTCTGATTTTTTTCAGTTCTTTATATATTCTAGATAGTAGCCCTTTGTCTGAGTTACAGCTGCTAAAAATTTTTTCCCACATTGTAGGTTGTCTGTTAGCTCTGTTGGTGGTTTCTCTTGCAGTGCAGAAGCTTTTCAATAAGATGAAATCCCAGTTGTTGATTCTTTCTGCTAGTTCCCGTGCTACTGAGGTTTTGCTCATAAAGTCTTTTCCGATGCCAATATCTTCAAGAGTTCTACTTAACTTATCTTCCAGTAAGTTTAGTGTTTCTGTCTTAATATTTAGATCTTTAATCCACTTAGATCTCAGTTTAGTGCATGGTGATAGATATGGGTCTAGTTTTAATCTCTGACAGGTTGAAATCCAATTTTTCCACCACCATTTATTAAATAGGCTATCTTTCCTCCAATGAGGGTGGTTGGCTCCTTTGTCAAAGGTGAGGTGGCTGAGTATGTCTGAAGTTGTTTTTTCATCTTCTGATCTATTCCACTGATCCTCAGGTCTGTTTCTTTGCCAGTAGCATGTTGTTTCTATCACAGTAGCTTTGTAGTATAGCTTCAAGTTGGGTATTGTGATACCCCCAGCCATGTCTCTGTTGCCCAGAATTGCTTTTGCTATTCTAGGTCTCTTCTGGTTCCAAATGAATTTTTGGATTGCTTTCTCTAGCTCTGTGAAGTATATTGTTGGAATTTCAATCAGCATTGCATTAAATCTATATAGCAGTTTTGGAAGTATGGCCATTTTCACTGTATTGATTCTTCCTACCCATGAAAAGGGGATGTCTTTCCATTTTCTTATATCCTCCTTGATCTCCTTTTTCAGAGTACTGTAGTTTTCAGCATAGAGGTCTTTTCCTTCCTTTGTTAGATTGATTCCTAGATATTTCATTTTTTTGGATGCTATTGTAAAAGGAATTATTTCCCTAATTTCTCTCTCAATGAGTCTGCTCTTTGTGTATAAGAAGGATATTGTTTTTTGAGTGTTAACCTTATATCCAGCTACTCTACTGAATCTGTCAATTAAGTCCAAAATTCTTTTGGTAGAGTTTTTTGGGTCTTCTATGTAAAGTATCCTATCATCAGCAAATAATGAGAGTTGAACTTCTTCCTTTCCTATCTTTATTCCTTTTATTTCTTTCTCTTTTCTAATTGCTGTGGCTAATCTTTCCAGAACTATATTGAACAGGAGTGGTGATAGTGGGCATCCTTGTCTTGTTCCTGATTTTAGTGTGAAAGTTTTCAGTTTTTGACCATTTAGTATGATGTTGTCTGTTGGTTTTTCATAGATAGCCTTAATCAGGTTGAGATAAAGACCTTCTATTCCAATTTTGTGTAGGGTTTTTATCATGAATCGGTGTTGTATTTTGTCGAATACCTTTTTTGCATCTATTGAGATGATCATATGGTTTTTCTCCTTGACTCTGTTAATATAGTGTATTACATTTATTGATTTACGTATGTTGAACCATCCTTGCATCCCTGGGATAAATCCAACTTGGTCAGCATGTATGATCTTTTTGATGACCCTCTGTATTCTCTTTGCCAGTATCTTGTTGAGGATTTTTGCATCTATGTTCATTAGGGAGATTGGCCTGTAGTTCTCTTTTTGGGTTGGTTGTTTCCCTGGTTTTGAAATCAAAGTCACACTTGCTTCCAGGAATGAGTTTGGAAGCCTTGCTTCCCTTTCAATTTCCTTGATGAGTTTAAAGAGTAATGGCATTAGTTCTTCTTTAAATGCCTTGTAGAATTCAGCAGTGAAGCCATCAGGACCTGGGCATTTCTTTGTTGGTAAATATTTTATTACATTTTCAATTTCACCCATTGTAATTGGGGTGTTTAGAATTTCTCTATCTTCTTCATTTAACTTTGGCAATTCATATGTATCTAGGAATCTGTCCATTTCTTCTGTGTTTTCCATTTTATTAGAGTACAGGGTCTCGAAGTAGGTATTGATGATGTTTTGGATTTCTGCTGGGTCTGTTGTGACTTCCCCTTTCTCGTTCTTAATTGCATGGATTTGAGTCTTTTCTTTCCTTTTTTTGATAAGGCTGGCTAAAGGTTTATCAGTTTTATTTATTCTTTCAAAAAACCAACTCTTTGATTCATTAATTTTTTGTATCATTAGTCTCCATTGCATTGATTTCTGCTCTGATCTTTATAATTTCCTCTCTTGTGTGGGCTCTGGGTTTGTTATTCTCTTCTTTTTCTAGGAGTTTGAGGTTCTGCATTAGATTATTTATCTGAGTTCTCTCTGTTTTCTTAATATGGGCATTCACTGCTATGAATTTCCTGCGTAGAACTGCTTTCATTGTGTCCCATAGATTCCTAAATGTTGTAATGGCATCATCATTTACTTGTAGAAACTGTCTAATTTCTTCTCTAATTTCCTCTGTGACTCATTGGTTGTTCAGGAGGGTGTTACTCAATTTCCAGGTGTTTGTGGAAGCTTTGCAGTTTCTCATGTTATTGATCTCCAATTTTATTGCACTGTGGTCTGATAATATACAGGGGGTAATTTCACTTCTTTTACATTGCCTTAGACATATCCTGTGAGCTAGCATGTGGTCTGTTTTGGTGAATGACCCGTGTGCAGCTGAAAAGAATGTGTATTCTGATTTTATGGGGTGGAACACTCTGTAAATATCTATTAAGTCCATTTGTTCAATAGCTTGGTTTAGTTCTAGAATTTTGTTGTTAATTTTTTTCTAGTTGATCTGTCTATTTGTGATAGTGGGGTATTGAGGCTCCCCACTACAACTGTATTAGTGCTTTTTTGGTTTTTCATATCCATTAATATTTGTTTCATATAGTTGGGGGCATTTGTATTCGGTGCATTGTCATGTCTTCCTCTTGGATTGTTCCCTTCACAAGAATGTAATGACCAACTTTGTCACTCTAAATTAGTTTTGGTTTGAAATCTACTTTGTCTGAAAATAAGATTGCTACGCCTGCTTTTTTCTGGGTTCCTGTCAAGTGGAGAGCAGTTTTCCATCCTTTTACTTTCAGTCTATGAATTCCTTTTTGAGTTAGGTGTGTTTCTTGTATACAGCATATTGTTGGATTTTGCTTCTTAATCCATTCTGAAAGTCTACTTCTTTTGACTGGTGAATTGAGGCCATTAACATTGATAGCTATAATTGATAGATATTGATTTATCCTTGTCATGATGTTTTACTGTTGTTGGCTCTTATTTCTTTTTCCCCCTTTCCCTTTAGTTTCTTACCTAAACCTACCAAATTTAAAGATCCAATCTAAAAATGGGCATCTGAAATGAACAGACATTTCTCAGACAAAAAAGTAGAAATAGCAATAAACATATGAAAAACTGTTCAACATCACTGGTCATTCGAGAGATGCAAATGAAAACAACGCTGAGATTCCACCTCACCCCAGAAAGAATGGCTGCTATCATGAAATCAACCAATAACAAATGCTGGCAGGGCTATGGGGAAAAATGAACCTTGCTCCACTGCTTGTGGAAGTGTAGACTGGTGCAACCAGTATGGAAATCAGTATGGAGATACCTCAAAGAACTAGGACTGAAATGTCCAATTTACCCAGCTATTCCCCTGCTGAGTATCTTCCCAAAAGAATTTTAAAAATCCATAGCACAGTGATATATGTGCACCCATGTTCATAGCAGCAGAGTTTGTGATAGCTAAATCTTGGAAACAGCCCAATTGCCCATCTACTGGAGACTGGATAAAAAAATTGTGGTTTTTCTATAAAGTGGAGTACTACTCAGCCATAAAAAATGAGAAATTTGAGACATTTATAGCTAAATGGATGCACATTGAGGCGATACTCTTAAGTGAAATAAATAGGACACGTCTAAATACCAAATAGTTTCTCTGGTGTGAGAAACTGAAAGTGTAAATAAGGACTAAAAGGTAAAAGAGATAATGTGAAAAAGTAAGAAAAAGGGCAAAGGGGAAGGGGAAGTGGGAGGGGTAGGGGAAAGGAAAGAAGGGAATGGAATTAATATGAGAAAATTAAAAAATGGAAGCAATGCCTTGGTAAATATGGAGGGATGGAGGGGTTGAAGGGAGGGTAGGGTAATGGGGAAAAAAATAAGAACCAAGATAGAGTATGTCAAGGTGCAAATTTGCAATGATGAATGTCATTATATTGTTTACCTTAAATGTACCAATAAAATTAATAATATAAAAAAAGTGCTCTATCAAATAGTATATGTTACCTCAAAAAAGATTGGGAATAACCTACAATGAAAAGTAAATGATTGTCCAGTTAGCATCATAATGTGTGTCCTAAAATTATATGTAATGCAATTTTGAAGATACTAGTGAAGATTGAAATATTTGAAGTTCAGATGGCTATTGAAGAATGTCAAGGTTTTGAATCTAGATATAGTTACTGCAAATAAAACAGGCTATTTCTAAGAAAAGAAGGCAGATGTTTACACAGAGGCCTACTGGAGATAATATACTGATGAAATTACTGTTGCTAAATCTTTTTAATCAGAAGTTCAGAAGGCATATAAAGATATCATAGCAACTCAGTTCAGTCTGATCTATTCAGTATTGTAAGTGGTTTCTGAAAATTTAATCGATAGTTGTCTGACTCTGAGATGGAAATGGTGTGGTGGAAAGGCATGGCAGAAAGGCATAGCTGGGGAAAGCTGCTTGACTCACAGTATCTAAGAAGCAGAGATAGAAGAGCCAGGACAAGAATACACCCTTCCAGGTCATGCCTCCCATTGCCACTTCCTCCAGCTAGGCTCCACCTCCGAACATATGAAACTTTGAGGAGAATTTTAGACCCCCAACTTGTGAAGATAAAACTGTATTGACATATCTTGCCTTTGCCTTATCCTTCTCTGTGACACTAGAGTCCTGTCTTGCCTTTGGTGACCTGACTTTTACCTGGATTTCTTTCTTAGCATCCCTCCTTGATAACTTTTCTTCTTCCTATTTCTTTTATGTGAGTCTTTCTGAAAGTTCTACTTCTGTCTTCTCAGATTTTGTGCCATTGGTGATGTGATGGTGGACTCCACAAGTGTATGAGCTTTAAGAGTGTTAATTTTCAGTTTCCACATTCCGAGTCTCTCTCCTGAGGACAGTTCATCCAACCACTTATTACCATCTGCCTTGGATGGGCCTCTGCCAGCCTTGCTAAGACTGAGCATGTTTCTAACTACTCACCATTTCCTAAGCTACCTTTTGCTCCTCCTTTTACATTCCAGTTTTTATAAAGACCAACACCCACCCTCTTTGGCTGTTATTTCCCTTGTCTAGTTGTTAAGCTTCCTAGATCCACCAATTTTATACCCAGTTAGCTAGTAAGGTTTTGTCAGTCCCCGTTGTTTCTGCTCTTGTTCAGAGCCTAATTATTTTTTTTTGTAAAATGTCACAGCAGCCTCCTAATTCTTCCTGATTCTAAGCCTCTCTCTCTACTGTTTTATAATACATTACCAAACTTTGTAGGTTGTGTACTCACACTATGTGTATGTGCCCACAGATGCAAATGTGTTACTGTCATTTATATGCTATAGGATATGCACATTCTACACTATAGAATATACTGAATGATAGAAATTATGAAGAATGTAATAAAGATAACTATAGAAATTCACTTTTTTCTCCATATTTCAGTAAATCTTTTTATACATATTTGCAGAATAAGTACCCTGCTTTTGATTGAAGATATAGAAGATATCTTTGTAACTTGAAAAACTATGTCATTGTTTAGTCTAAATTCTTAAGTAGTTCTCCCCTCCCTATTGGATAAAATATAATTCTTTTTTGCCTTGCTCTCCATGTTCTGGAACCTCTTAGTTTACCTGGGTCATACATCTCCTTATTCATTAGCAATCCCCACTTCCAACATGTTGCTATTTACTTTCTTTTGCCTGAACTCTCGAATCTCCTACACACACTTTTTCACCTGACTTCTTTTATCCTTATCCACACTACACTGCACCTCTGTCCCTTTTGGGATGATAGAATGTGTCCCCAGATCTTAATTTATATGATAAATACTATATCATCTTGAAAAAGAAATCGATGTCTTCAATGGGTCTTGTATGATCTGAAAAGCAGAGATACTATTTTTCTCACCAATGAGGACCAACCTGATGGTTTCCAATTTTAAGTTATATGCGTTTATTTTTCTAACTTTATTTAATATTTCCCTTTGAGAAAAATGAAAATTTTATTTTCCTTCAAGTTGTTTATTGATAGTAATTTAAAGAAGGTTTACTTTTTCATAAATAACATTGCATATAATTGAAGATTGTCCTAAAAAGCAGGTTGGGGAGAAAATTTGAAAGTATTTTGAGAAACTTAAATCTCTTAAGAAATTCATTGTTTTACATGAATACTTTCCAAAAAGACTTGTATAGAATTTTCCTTTTCTAATGAAATTGGGTTCTATAAAGCAGTTTCTTAGTCTGGATGGGTGTCAAGAGCTACAAATTCTTTGAGTTTGTCTATAATTTTCTGTGTATTTGCACATTTGAGTTACCTGTTCTCTCCCAGAAAGGATTAAAGATTTTCAAAGGGGTCCATGATTTAAAAACTGTTGAGGAATAACTATCCTCAAACTATTAAATGGTCATAGAATGATTTAATTTGCCATTTAAACTTTCATATATATATTATATATAGAGAGAGCAAATAATGTGTACACACTTCATGAAAAGAAAAACTTGTATAAATATTTTAATGCTAAATGTATTGACATATGAGATTAATACAAGTTACCTTTAGCCTCTAAAATTAGACAGTGGTGGCCATTAGCTTCCAGACATTTATTACTACAGCGAACTGGTTCTTGGGTAACCTTGGTCACTGAGATTGCTGCACATGCATTTTCAATTTCTTCTCTTAAGGGCTAGCAGTGTAGTGGGTTTTCTATGATATATGACATCCTCTAGGGTCCCCCATACAAGGAAAAATACCATCTATTTTTCTTTTCCTGAAGCGTGTATACATTTTTGGGCAGTCAGTGTCTCCTCTCTCTCTCTCTCTCTCTCTCTCTGTCTCTCGGTGAGAAAGGACTAACAGTGTAAGAAATTGCTGTTACTTATGTAACATGTTACTAAGCTGATGGACATTTATTATCAGAATAGTAATGGAATAACATACCTATAGCTCATTTAAAAACCATGATCTTTTGTTTCCCTTTTAAGTGTATGAATAAAATACTCTGAAGTATTGGTAAACTCTGTGAAGTATTTGGTAAACCTAAAAACACATGTTGTGATGAGAGCAAAACATGTTCTAATATGATTTTATTCCAGTAATAAAAAAGATAAAGAGAACTACATTGATGCTTCCATGAGGAGGATATCGTTGTGTTTGGAAGTTTGGCAAATGGCGTGCCACAGAGATGGACATGCTGTGTGTGGAGGAGGAGATCTTTATTATCGGCCAGCAGTGGTCAGAAGCAATGACATCACTGTCCTGAGCTGACTTCAGAGTCCTGGCCAGAGAGGAGCCCGTGAACTTAGACAGCTTCTTTGTCAAACACACTGTAAAAAGGAAGACACAAAAAGCTTTCCCTTGAGCCATGGCAGGCTTTGTGACTCCTTTCTTGGCTCTTTGTGAAAGCACATGACAGGACTTGTAGAAGATTAACCCCTTTAACATTTCTGTAAGAAATTAAACAGATGCAAAGCAGCTCCCTCCCGTTTTCCCCTCCGGTGTGAATGCAGTATTACGGTGGGCAGTGAATTATTTTCAAACCCCTTGGAGAGGTTAAGGCCGTCAGCAGGACTGTGAATGAGGCCCTCTGAAGGGCTTAGTTGTGGGTTTTCCCGGGCTTTCACTGCTCTCCAGCATTATTCCTCTGAAAGAGTCCTTCTGAGAGCAGGGTCAGTCCAGAGGCCTTTATAGTGCACAACATAATCCATCCTTTAATCTCTTCCTTCCTGTGGGAAAATCAGCAAGGGAGAAAAAAAGAGTGAGCTCGTATTTACATCCCAGATAGAGACTATTTGGACTGTTTACCTTTAATTTGCCAGTGTTCTTTGCATAACTATACTTTATTTACAAATTTGGCTTTTAAATAAAAAATTCCAAAAATCTTAATATAGATTTTGTGTTAATTTTTACCAAAGTTTATATGGTGAACAGTTTGTGCTCTGAACTCTCCTGCAATTTTAGTTCACTAATCTAACAGATATAATATATTGAACTAGTATGTACTATTTTATTGTTCCTATGAGACAATCTCTCTTTCATTTTCTTTATTCTGAGTTTATTTACATATTCTGTGTATAGAAAATAATTGTTTTTCAAATATATGTCAAAATATTATGTTCGAGAAGTAACCAGATTTAGCTCTTCTTAACTTTTATGACAAATGTGGTAACAGTATTGTACAAATGATGATTTGCTTTGAGGATGGGGTAGTAATTGGGAGATGAGATGGTAAGGGAAAACTTTTGCTTAATTTTTATTGCTTGATATGTAAAATGACTCTTGTATTCAGTGGATTACCTGTATATTTCTTAAAAATTAAAACCAACAAGGGCCGGGGATTTAGCTCAATGGTTTTGCTGCCTGCCTTGCAAGCTCAAGGACCCGAGTTCAATTCCCGGTACCAAAAAAAAAAAAAAAAAAATGAAAACAACAAAGAGGAAATTTATCAGTCTGAGAAAAGTAGTGAGCATTTTTGCCCAGGTTCTCTTGTGTGTTCTGCATCCAGGTTTATAAAATAGCATCTCATACCGGGTTCTAGTTCCAATCTACAAACTTCATATCATAAGGAAAAGACATGGACACTTGACATTTGTATTAGAAAATGTCTAAGGGAGAGAAGTAGTCTGTTATATACATAAAGAGTGCAACAAATTTTTCTTTCTAGTTCATGATTGTTACAAACAAAGTTAACTGCCTCCAATTATCTTTGAAATAATAGAGTTAGAAACACAGTGAAAAAATACATTGGTTTTAGGCAAAGAGGCCCACAAAGAATTTGCATTTATCTCTTGACCTCTCTTCTGTTCTTTTCTTTTGGGAACTGGTCTTGGAAAAAGTTAGTGATGGGCCTTAAACTTCCTTTGAACCATACCCCAGTGCCTAGTGTAGGGATGGAGACAAGGAAACCATCAAGACACAGTGGGACTGTGCACTTAAGCATCGGGCTGTGCTCGCACGGACTGATGGAGACACCAAGTGTCCAGTCTCATGACGAACAGCGGCGTGGAGCTGGGGAGGATGCAGGGTCCTGATGTGTATGGCACTCTGTGTTGTCTGTCCTTTTGTTGCTGGGCTCGATGTCCAGGCTGAGGCACAGTCAGGGCTGTGTCACAGGTGAAGCTTAGAAATCCTACACTGGATAGAACAGCAGTGAGTGCCCTGGTCTCTTGAGAGTCAGGGAAGAGCAGTGATGTCTGAGGCCACACTTCCTGTGCTCATGACCACTACACAGATGCATGTGTTAGGCTTTATATTTTTGATGCTTCTTTATACTCGTGGTGCTTGGCCTAGGGCCTGGCATCTGCAGCTCACTCATAGTACAGTTTTCAAGTGAAAGAATGAAAATACTGTTTTTGATTGTACATATAAGGTGGGGAGGGTGGTCAGAGTTGGTTGCCTTGTTTTTAAAGGTTCTTTCAAGCTCTTTAACCCAGATTTTAGACTACTTTTTGTTTTTTCTCCTACAGAATCCCATCTGCGGTAGCCTGGGCAAGTGCCATGCAGTTTCTCAGATACTTCAACAGCAGTGTCTTCACTAGCATCGTGTTGTATTTTCTGCTTTGCTTTGTTTTACCTGTACTATTGAAACAATTTGCTAATTTTCTAAGCCTGCTTCATTTTAGGCAGGTTTTCATGAGGTTGAACAATAAGTAATTGCCACTTTTTAATGTCACAAACAGTTGAATATAGACTGTTTCAAATGGTGCAGCTGAAGTTCACTACCCAGACTATATCCACCTTGGTCAGCCTCTGCTTTAAACATCGCTACATCTGCTCTTTACTCCTGGACCTCTCCACCCAGCCCTGCCTTGCCCTTTCCCAGCTAGCCTGTCTGTTCACCAGTGTCCTCCAGGCCTCTACTCTAGCTGCACTGAATTTTCAGTTCCTGGACTTGGTGCTAAGCTTTTTCTTCCCTGAAAGCCTTGGGAATGCCATTTCCGTCACCAAAAAGAGCTCTTCTCTTCTTTTCCTTCTGCTCTGTCCCTCAGTTCTGTAGCTGGGCTTGACCAACACCCATTTTAGCTTGGGAGAGCCACAGTACACATAAGTAAACACAAACTATGTGATATTTTAGAAGTGAAGAGTTATGGAAAGGATTTTCTTCCCTGTAACTTTTCATGAGACCGTGTCAGGGAGAGAACCTATCTATCCTGAACACAGTGCTGCCCCTGTGGTCTGATGGACAGACTGCAGTGAATGGGAAAGTGCTTTCTGTGTTTGACATCTTATAATTCTGTCAGTCCAGTTTCTGAAGCAGTCAGGTTCAGTGATTTTCCAATGTGCAGCACATAAAAGGAGCCAAAAATATGTGGACTTTCTTTTTTCTAGCAACCCAAAGAGGTCATCATTGGGAATGAGGATAGCATGGCAGTTTCCAGGGACTGTTTACTTTGTATTTATTTCTTAAAAATAGTTTTCAGTTATTTCTAGAGTGGCTTAGAAAATGAAGCACTTTCGCAGACAGGTAATTTTGCTGTGCTCTGGAAAAGTGGGGAGAAATGCTGCCGAACCCTTCTTTGAATTCACAGGAGAAACATATCCATGTACTCCATCCTGTGTAATGACATTTACTTTGCCAAAATTTTGAGTAATCAGTATAGGAAATGTAGTTATTTTTAGTTGAATATTATGTTTTATTAAAGTATGAGATACTAGAAAATGAAATGGGAAAAATAAGTAAAGTTAAAAGTATAGGCTTTGGATCTAGTCGAGTGGATTTGCACTTCACCTGAATCAATGTACTTAGAATTTTCTGTGCCTCAACTCCTGGCACATTAAAGCAGTGGGGAAAATATTGTCTTCCTTATTGTGTTCTTCTGAGAATTAAGTGAGATAAAGTACTTTGGGTAGCATCAACTCCATATTAATACATGCACTTATTAATCTTTTAGTAAAAGTCTTCTAACATCTTGGAAACTTTTTATAAAAAGTTGGTTGATATGGTTAATAATTTAGGGTGTAATTTTTATGCAGTTGTCAACTTAGTACTTTATGTCTGTGTGTGCTGGTTATGTGATTCTTCCTGTGTTTCCTCCTGTTTTAAATATGGATTTAATTGTTCCTGTGAAGGCAGAATTTAGATTCTTTTTATAATTTTATCAAACATCTTAAAACAAGTAGGAGCATTAAAAAACTGTGCATCTCTAGTGCACTTGTAATTTTCAGATACCTGAATATGTGGAGACCAGAAATACATTCTGTCTCATCCTCATTTGTATTTGTTCTCTTTCTTCCTGCCTCCCTTCCATGCCACCCTCTCTGTCTTCCCCTTTACCCACCAGCCTCTAATTTACAGGTGGGTAAATCACATGCAGATATTCAGTCTCTTTCTCCTGTATCAGTAGGAAGATAGAAATAAGTTCATGCTAAGTACATGTTGTACATTGGAGTTGTTTAATTTCAACTTTTGTTATTTTGTAGTTAATGTTTGTATAATATGTAAGCAGTTGTCATTTTCTTAGAGTAGTGTGTGGGGAGCATTCATGATTGACTATTTAAATATTGGTCTAGATGCAGATTTTCTTTTTGGTACCCATCATCTCTATCCCTCAAAAATGTTTTTCAGAAGATTTTAAAAGTCACTTGATTTGTGACATACTCTGTGTATTGTCACTTGATTTGTGACAATATTTCCTGTTAACTTTGGGACATTTAGTTTGGTGTTCACAGCTATTTCTCCACTCCATGTTATTAATGGTATGCTTTGATGAGCAGGAGTCTCCTTTTTATATGATTTAACAGCTATCAATATTTTTCCGTATTTTTTGGATCTTTTCATTTTTTAAAAGCTTCACCATTCATCCATTTCCACTCCTTCTTGCCTGAAGGGTATTCATTCATGAATTTGGGCGTGAATTATTTTTGTGAATGTTTTATATTTTTACTAGGTCTACATATAATATTAGGATATATGTTTGCCAAAGAGTTACCATGGCAACCCAAAGACCCTTGTCCTCAGAAAGGCCTGCTGACAAGATTGACCTTCAGCTATCACTTGAGAACTTCAATATTAGAGGTTCAAATCCTTCCCAGGACAGAGAGGAGCGACTCACTGTGCCTGAACTGTACAAAACATGTGGTTGATGCTGAACACACACTATCCTTCTGGAAATCTGGAATTTTATATGAACTAGGAAGAGAGTACCTACTTGACCAGCCCCTTATGAAGCCCTGGACACTAAGTCCTAATAACGAATGTCTCTGGTACACAGCATTTTATCAGCGCTGTGAAGCACCATTGCCAGGTGAAGTGAGTGATTCCTGAGTGATTCCACTGGGAGAGGATGCTTGGAAGACTGTGCTGGGCTCCTCTGGACTTTCTTCCATGAGCATGTTCTGTGGGCTAGATTTTCTTTGTGCCCCTTCCCTGGAGTAAAATCTCCACAGTAGATCTCAGGCATGAGCATAACTACATGTTATGTCCTGTGAGGCCTCCTCATGAATCAGCACATGGGGGTTCCTGCAGGTGGCCTTGGAGACCCCGATGGGATTAATGTCCATATCGATGCACATAAACATATGTGTACATACCATTGGGACATAGGCTAAGCTGCTGCCATGGAAACCCTGAGAAGCCATGACTTGAACAAAACAGAAAATTGATTTTTTTTCTAACATAATAACCTAGAATTTGAAATTTAGACTGACATGGGTACATGGCTGGGTGGTCCACACACACACTGCTGAGGCACAAGAGAGAAAGCTTCAGGAAAAGCAGGACTGCAGGAGGATATAGTTCTTCTGTTGCCAGTTGCATTCTGCAACAGCACAGACAATCCTGGCATTCTTGATGACAGGGAGAAAGGACCCCACATTTGGGCTATGGTGCTTGTATGCTGTGGGGTTAGGGAACAGCCACTTCTTCACCCAGTGTGGTCAGAGGCTACAGTGAGAGAGTGGCACAGCCTCGTTGCACTTCAGCCTTGCCCTGAACTGCTGGTGGGTTGAGGACGAACTCACTGCCCAGGCCAGGGCAGGTGGGACCATGTTGGTTCAGAATCCCTGTTTTCCACTTGATAATGAAAATGGTTTGGTATTGCACCTCTCAGAGATCCTGACTGTATCCAGCATGTCTATGGCCCATGTCTTGCACCAGTTGGCCCTGATTACCAGCCACCCCAATGCCCAGGCTGGTCACCTTCCCTTGTTGCTGATTCTGGCTGCCTACAACTCCAGGAGGTCTACAGATCCTTTTTTGTTTCTGGTACTAGTGAATTCTCTTTTATTGCAAGCTTAAGTTTTCACTTAAAAGAATGTTTGGCATATTTCACTGCGCAGTTTTGTGGTTGTAAAGAAGTTAGTAACATTCCTTTATTGTTTCATTATAACTAGTGCTTTTTTGATAAAGATCCATATTTGAAATGGCATTCTAGGAATTTGTTTACAAAAGAAAAAAATAGGCAATTAAATACTTGTGTGGTCTGCCCATTTGACTAATTTATAAAAAGAAATACTTATTTGGTACCTGATGAGTGGAATGACTCCACCCACCATGTGTTTACTTGAGACTAAACATAATAGTTGGCCTTTATTCCTCTCTATATCCATCCTTCTCTCCCTCCGTCTATTCTCTTCTCCTTCCTTCTCTTCCTTTTTCTCCTCCTTGCTCTCTCCTGACCCTTTTCTTTTGGAGATGTTCTTTGAGCAGGCCCCATACTCTGTTTTTGGCTTTGTTGTCCAAGGGTTTGAGGATGAGTTAGCTATAAATAAATCATCAAACAAATTTAGAAGAATCTATCCAAATATAAACACTGCAAGTTTTTCTTTTTAAAATCGCACTTCTTTTCCAAAAGTTATAAAATCACATAAAAGAAGACCAGTGGAAGAAAATATTGTTATCTGCAGTAAACATAATGTGATTAGGATTCCTTCTTATGTGATGTAAACATATGACTAAACAAAATATTCTAGCTGCTTTTAAGAATCCACACCCTCTCCTCTCTTCCTTCATCCCTTTGTCCTTCCAACTTTTCCTTTATATTTTTTCATTTAAAGTAAAACTCAGTGTTGCTTATTGCCACTGCAAATAAAACCATCTTGGTCAATAAATGAGTCAAGTAGGATAACTTCTTGAACACTGACCTTGGTTGGATACCTTGCTTGCTATTTATGTTTGTCCCAGAGACAGGAACATGATGAAAGAGTTTGGATGGTCTAGAATTATTACTTCTACTGCAAAAAAAATAGATAAGGGTACATATGCTTTCAGTGCTAGAGATTAACTTTCTCTTCATACATGCAGAGCAGCTTATTTATTCAATAATGGAAAAACATGTTTTCAGTTATTTTCTATCTCACTGACAAGGCAGGAATTGGCTGCTAGTAATTACTTGGCCATTACCTGGATTTATGCTGTTATACTTTGATGTTAGAAAATTGTTTCTTTAGTGTGTGATGTTGCTAAATAACATTCTTTAGGACTTGCAAAGATACTTTTTTCATCTTTTGTTAATTGCATACTGTGGGACAGCAATAAATAGCACTTTTTGAGTCTGTGCCTTCTAATCAGCCAGGAAGTGACTAGTCTCATTTTATTTTGACCAGTGCCATTTATGTTGGTCTGGGCATAAATTCAATTTTGATGAGAAATTTTGACAGTACTATATTGAGCCTACCTAGCTCACCCCAGATTATAGGATGAGCTAATTACAGTTGTGTCACATATGTAGAGTGAGATAAGCCTCACTCACAGTAACCCATGAGGGTATGCATCCCTCTCATAGCCTCCTCACAGTGGCTGGCAGGCTTCAGGGTGCGTGATGCCCTGCTTTACTGAGGAGGACTCAACACAAGAACTACCTGTTAAATAGCACTTGGTCTGCCGTGCTATTATCTATGGAAGATGTTTTCCACTTAAAGATCATTGTAATTATTTATGATACAGATCAGAGACAGCTGGCTTACTTGACTGCATGTGGAGCTGAAATCACAAGCTTAAGAGCAGCTGCAGTTCTGACAAGTGCCAGTCTGTGTAGAGGGGCAGACTCCATGGACCTGCTTCATGCCAGTGTACTAATGACATGCCTGCCTCACCTAACTGTATGGGTATTCAATCAAGCATTCACATGGAAAGTACCATGTACCTGTGAATAGTGTATCAGTGGAACCCTCTGATTCTTTATAGCAGTGAATAGATTTACTGCTCCAAAGAAAGTATTCTCTGAGTGCACAAAGCAATTCTAATCATTAATGTCAAACTTGATAATGTCCATTAACCTTGAAAAATTTGGTCACTGCCTTTTTCCAAAATTCTTCTAAAAGCCAAAGATGAAGAGCAGGTTTTTGAGATTTTTTGATAGGATTAGCTATTATATATAAAAAAGAGCATTTATTTTATAAATGAACTCTAATGTTTCAACCAGATCTTAATCCCACCTTTGGTTTCAGATAGGAGGGTCAGTGAGTAAAATCTCTAAAAAGACAAACTTCTTCACCACAGTGAACGTTTGCTTCCTTATGAACCCATGAAGACATGGGTTACTCTTGATGAAGTGGTGCATTGTGTTGAGGGCAGGCTGGAGCCAACTGCCTGTAGTTCATTCCCAGAGTGCAGGAGGAGTGCGCTGACTTCAGCAGTGGCTGCTCCTGGGTGCCTGTCTATGCGCCCTCTCAAGGATCTGCAGTGTAGATTAGTGCATCTCTCCCTCTCCCTTGCTTTCCAGCAGTCCCTTTCTCTCTCCTTTAGTTTAAAATTTGGAAGCATTTCTTGGTAACATGGATTTTAGAGAGAACTAAAGGATCACAGAACCCTTGCATCCTGTTCCTCTGCAGGATGTTCCTTGCCAGGACTCAAGGCCAGTGATTTCAGCTTCATTGTTGTTAGACTGACACAAATGGATGAAATACACTTTCATAAATAAGAATGTGTGTGAGTAAATGTGCACCCACATAGATGTCCCCATACTCATACACAAAAATATAAATTTTGATGGAAATAGGGCTGGGGATTTAGCTCAGTGATGCTGCTGCCTGCCTCATAAGCACAAGGTACCAAGTTCGATCCCCAGTACCAAAAAAAAAAAAAAAAGAAAAAAAAATTTTTGATGGAAAGTAAGAATGTTAGAGGAAAATGAAACTCCATTTCAATTACTGATTTTAGTAAATAATTCAGTTGATGGATGTTAAATTTCAGGGAGATTTCCAAGGGTGGCGTCACCTGACTGAGAATGGAGATGTGTGGGGAAATACCAATATGGAAATCCACTGGCTTTGTGGGATAATCTCACAGTAAGCATGTGCCCACACAGATGATGTCTGGAAATCGGAAACCTTACATATAAAATGTGAATACCATGGGAATAAACATACTTTTTTTGAGGCATTAATAGGGTATTTACTCCAACTTTTAGGTCCTCAAATTCTTAAGAAGTATGAAAAAGCACATGAAAATCACTTAAACTAAATGAGGTTTGAGAGTCATTTAAAGCAAAACTCTATATTAATTTGCCTCCTGGTATATTTGAAGTATCTAATTTTAATTTCATAATTTAAAAGTTTTAAGTTATGGATTTATAAATTTAACTGGTTGTCTTGAGGCTTGTTTATCTGATATTCATATACCTGGTCATACAGCCACTCAGCTATCTTATGCTTCCTGTGTTTATGCATACTTTGTCCATATTTCTGTTTCATTTGTTTGTGCCTTACATTAGGTTACCCTGGTCCTGATCCATTTTTAGGGGAGTAGTTTTCACTTAATGTAAGTAATATTGTTGGAGGTAACTCTAATGTTTTGTAATTTACTTTCTGTTTCTCTCACCTATTCTTTGTCCCTTTGTGCTTCTTTACTTGCTTTGCTTCGGATTATTTAAATTTCTTATGTAAATCTATTTTAATTTATCAGCTTTTTAGTTCTATCACTTTATTTTTAAGGAATATATATCTTTAATATTTCAAATCTACTTAGAGTTGATATTGTATCAATTCATATAAAACGTGAGAACACTGTAATCATGTAGGTCCCTATAATGTGCCTTTTCCTTTATACTATAATTATAACAGATATTACTTGTATATATGTTATGAAATCCTTCATATGTTATGTTTTTATTTAAATATATGTATTTTAAATAAATGTGTTAAAATAGTATTTGTACCCATATGTTTATCTTTCTGATGTTCTGTATTTTTTGCTGAATATTGAAATTTCATCTGGTATCATTTTCCTTAAGTCCAAAGAAATTTTTGTAGTATTTCTTAAAGTATAGGTCTGCTTAACATCTAAATTTTTATTATCTGAAAATATTTTATGCAATCTGTACTTCTGAAGATTATTTTCAATGGCTGTGCCATTTTCTTTTTAGCACTTGGTGTATTATTCCTGTGTCCCCTGGCCTCCATTGTTTCTGATGAGAAGTGAGGAGAAGACAGATCATTCTCTATATACAGTGGTATCTTGGTTCATGAACTTAATTCATTCCACCGCCATGTTCATGTTTGTGTGGGAAAGATGGCTGTGGTCATGTTCATCACCTGTTGCAAAGTTTGCAAGCAAAAACAAATGTTTGCCAAATGCTTCTGTCTGTGAACCAAACTGTTCATAAAAGCATTTGTGAACTGAAGTACTGCTGTACTATATTATCTTTCTCCAACTGGTTTTAAGATTTTCTATTATCCATGCTTTTGGCCGTGTGACAGTAAACTGCCTATAAATGTTTTATTTTTCTTTGTTTTGTTTGGCATTCACTGTAGTGTTTGAATTTATAAATTTACACTTTCCACCAAAGTTTGGAAAGTTTTGATTTAACTTCATGAAATAATTTTTCTTTCCATCCTTTCTTGTCTCATACTCTGTGTCCAATTATCAAAAGTATAATCAAAATATAAGGTGCATGTTTAAATTCTTTAAAGATTACATTAAAAACACATTGCCATTAATCCCCTTGAAAATATTCCCCCCACTTTGAAGATACTTATCCCACCATTTTTGCCACTCACTGAAGCAGTTCTAGAAGTTGTCTTCCATGAGTGTCTTTATGAGGTATGAATAAAATTTCAGTGATTGCTGCTCCTCATGTCATGCACCAGCAAGGCAGGCTCATTAAGAAAACATCACACTGTGCCTCTTCACCCACATTATTCACCAGATTTTGCACTGTAAACCTTCTGGCTCTTCTCCAAATGCACAGTGAACATGAAAGGTAAATATTTTGATGATTCAGGACTGCAAGGCAGCCATGACAACTCAACTAGGGACATTAACAAACGAGGACTTCAGGACTGCTTCAGAAAGTGGCAAGAACAACGGGATAAGCATGGCTACAGTGAAGGGGAATTAATGGCAGTGTGCCTTTTTCTATAATTTAAAAAAATTTAAGTATTCACCATATTTTTTATCACATTTGTATGCTATACCTTTGGATATTGTCCCATACATCACTAAAGTTTTTTAAACCATTTCTTTTTTATCTCAGATACTTTCTGTTGATTTATCTTCACATTCATTTACTCTTCTATCATGTCCCATGTATATTAAACCTATCCTTCAGTTTTAAAAAACTATTTATATAATTTTTAGTATGTAGTATTGTTGTTTTTAATTTAATCATTTGAGATTCCTACTTATTTACTTATTGTGAGTATATTATTCTTTATATTTTTGAGGAATTATTTCCTTTGACTGACTACTCATTCTATTATCTGGCTCATCTTAGATTCTTCTTCAATATACTTCAATATACCTTCTCTTTTGATGATGGATCAGATCACTTTTTGCAGTTTCATTGTATATTTAATGATTTCTGAATGTATCATGATGTGTTTAATAATATACTACAGGGACTCAGTTCCTCAGTAGTCCTCTAGTTAATTGCATTTTGGGGGTTTGGTTGCTGGTTGTGTTAGTTTTAAGCAGAGAAATTGGCTGGAATCAAATTCTGAAGTGTAACTTGCAGTTCTTTTAGCCTTAGCTTGGCTGGTTTGAGTTGGCTATTAACATATGTGGTTCAGAGGTCAGTCAGAGACTTGACCAAAGTGTTTTTGTAGAATTTGCATCACCTTCTATGTCTTTCTATTTTTTGGGATCACCACTCTCTCCACTCTCAGTATACAAGTGCTGTGGTGCCCACACTCAGTACACTGCTTTTTTAAGCCAGAAAAAATACATGTTTCCATTCATATTTTAGCCACCTACGTAAACCTACCCAGGAAAGAAAAGCCATAAAATCAGAAAATTTGCCTAAAATTTAGTGCTGGTCCATTCTTCCAATATTTATTCTAGTTTCTTCCAGCCTTTGCTTAATCATGGGTACCATCAGGAAGTTGTTTTGTCTGTTTTATCCAATATTTATAATTGCTATCTGTAAGCATGTTGGTTGGAAAGAAACCATCCATCCACACCACAAATAGATGCCATCATTTATTTTGGGTTGTGAGAGATGCCACCAACAACAGACAAAATAGTTGAGAAACATTTGTTCTTGTAGAAGAACCTTTCTGTTTTCAGCATATTCTATAAGGCTACAAACTTTGCTTCAGGGAAGAAACTTTGTCCAGCAGGAGGCCATTTAAATGAAAGTGAAACTGTACTGCATTCTCCTGCAAACCCCAGAAGTCATTTAAAATAACTGCCTACCAAGAAATACCTTACTTGATGGTGGTCCTCTTTGGAGGTTTCTTTCTTTTTTTTTTTTTTTAATTCTTTTATTGGTATATTGTAGGTATACAGCACAATTACATTTCTCATTGGGAATTGTACCTTCACATAATGCATCTTGGTTCTTATTTTTTTCCCCATTCCTAGCCCTCCCTTCACACGTTCCACCCTTCCCTATTTACAAACACTTTATTTCCATTTCTCAGCATTTTTCCTTTCCCCTGCCCCTCCCACTTCCCCTACACCTTTGGACCTTTTCTTCCTATTTTACATTATTGATTATTCATTCTAATCATTGGTACATTTTAGGTATACAATATAATGACATTCCTCATTGGAAATTTGCACCTTTACATAGCCTCTCTTGGTTCTTATTTTTCACCCTTGCCCAGCCCTCCCTTCAACCCCTCCATTCTTCACTGTTTACAAAGATTTTCTTCCTATTTTTCCATTTTCTCATATTAATCCCATTCCCTTCTATCCTTTCCCCTAGCCCTCCCACTTCCTTCCCCTTTGCCCCTTTTCTTCCTATTTCACATTACCTATTATACATTTAGTCCTTATTTACACTTTCAGTTTCTCACACCAGAGAAACTATTTGGTATTTATTCATGTGTGTCCTATTTATTTCACTTAAGAGTATCGCCTCAATGTGCATCCACTTAGCTATAAATGTCTCTAATTTCTCATTTTTTATGGCTGAGTAGTACTCCATTTTATAAAAAAACCCACATTTTCTTGATCCAGTCTCCGGTTGATGGGCATTTGGGCTACTTCCAAGTTTTAGCTATTACAAACTGTGCTGCTATGAACATGGGTGCACATATATCACTGTGGCATGATTCTTTTAATTCTTTGGGGAAAATCCCCAGCAGTGGAATAGTGGGGTCAAATGGGACTTCCAGTCCTAGTTCTTTGAGGTATCTGCATACTGATTTCCATAGTGCTTGCACCAGTCTATACTCCCACCAGCAGTGGACCAGGGTTCCTCTTTCCCCACAGCCCTGCCAGCATTTGTTATTGGTTGATTTCATGATAGCAGCCATTCTTTCTGGAGTGAAGTGGAATCTCAGTGTTGTTTTCATTTGCATGTCTCGAATGACCAGTGATGTTGAACATTTTTTCTTGTATTTATTTGCTATTTGTACTTCTTTGTCTGAGAAATGTCTGTTCATTTCAGATGCCCATTTTTGGATTGGGTCTTTAAATTTGGGAGGTCTGATTGTTTTAAGTTCTTTATAGATTTGAGATAGTAGACCTTTGTCTGAGGAAGAGCAGGTGAAGATTTTTTTCCCACATTGTGGGTTGTCTTCTCACACTGTTGGTGGTTTCTCTTGCTGTGCAGAAGCCTTTTAATAAGAAGAGATCCCACTTGTTGATTGTTTGTGCTAGTTCACGGGCAACTGAGGTTTTGTTCATAAAATCTTTTCCTACACCAATGTCTTCAAGGGTTCTGCCTAACCTCTGTTCCAACTGGTTCAGAGTTTCTATTTTAATATTTAGATCTTTAATCCATTTCAATTTTAGTTTAATGCATGGTGAGAGATACAGGTCTAGTTTTAATCTTTGGCAAGTTGAAGCCCAATTTTTCCAGCACCATTTATTAAACAGGCTATCTTTCCTCCAGTGAGGGTGTTTGGCTCCTTTATCGAAGATGAGATGGCTGAGTGTGTCTGGCGTTGTTTCTGCCTCTTCTAATCTGTTCCACTGATCCTCAAGTCTGTTTCTTTGCCAGTACCATGCTGTTTTTCACACAGTAGCTTTGTAGTAGAGTTGCAGGTTGGGGATTGTGATACCCCCTGCCATGTCTCTGTTACCTAGAATTGCTTTTGCTGTTCTGGGTCTCTTCTTGTTCCAAATGAATTTTTGGATTGTTTTCTCAAGGTCCATGAAGTATGCTGCTGGGATCTCAATTGGAATTGCATTAAATCTATATAGCAGTTTTGGAAGTATGGCTATTTTCACTATATTAATCCTTCCTACCCAGGAGCAGGGGATATCTGTCCATTTTCTGATATCATCTTCAATCTCTCTTTTCAGAGTGCCATAGTTTTCACAGAAGAGGTCTTTGATTTCTTTTGTTAGGTTGATTCCTAGGTATTTCAGTGTTTTGGATGCTATTGTGAAAGGAGTTATTTTCCCTATTTCTCTCTCAGTGAGTCTGTCATTTGTGTAGAGGAAAGCTATTGATTTTTCTGTGTTGACCTTGTAACCAGCTACTTGACTGAATTTGGTTATTAAGTCTAGAAGACTTTTGGTGGAGTTCTTGGGGTCTTCTACATAGAGTATCATGTCATCTGCAAATAATGACAATTTGACTTCTTCATTACCTATCTTTACTCGTTTTATTTCTTTCTCTTGTCTAATTGCCGTGGCTAATGTTTCCAGAACTATATTGAATAAGAGTGGTGATAGTGGACATCCTTGTCTTGCTCCTGATTTTAGTGTGCAGGATTTCAGTTTTTGACCATTTAGTATGATATTGGCTGTTGCTTTTTTTTGTATTAAATTCTTTTATTGGTACATTGTAGGTATACAACACAATTACATTTCTCATTGAGAATTGTACCTTTATATAATGCATCTTGGTTCTTATTTTTTCCCCATTCCTAGCCCTCCCTTTATGCCCTCCACCCTTCCCTATTTACAAAGACTTTATTTCCATTTTTTCCATTTTTCATCATTTTTTCCTTTCCCTTCCTTCCTTTTCCCTGCCCCTCCCACCTCCTTCCCCTTTGCCCCTTTTCTTCCTATTTCACATTACCTATTATACATTTAGTCCTTATTTACACTTTCAGTTTCTCACACCAGAGAAACTATTCGGTATTTACACATGTGTGTCCTATTTATTTCACTTAAGAGTATTGCCTCATAAAGCCAAATTCAGTCAAGTAGCTGGTTACAAGGTCAACACACAAATATCAATAGCTTTCCTCTACACGAATGACAGACTCACTGAGAGAGAAATAGGGCAAATAATTCCTTTCACAATAGCATCCAAAAAACTGAAATACCTAGGAATCATCCTAACAAAAGAAAACAAAGACCTCTTCTCTGAAAACTATGGCACTCTGAAAAGAGAGATTGAAGATGATATCAGAAAATGGACAGACATCCCCTGCTCCTGGGTAGGAAGGATTAATATAGTGAAAATAGCCATACTTCCAAAACTGCTATATAGATTTAATGCAATTCCAATTGAGATCCCAGCAGCATACTTCATGGACCTTGAGAAAACAATCCAAAAATTCATTTGGAACAAGAAGAGACCCAGAACAGCAAAAGCAATTCTAGGTAACAGAGACATGGTAGGGGGTATCACAATCCCCAACCTGCAACTCTACTACAAAGCTACTGTGTGAAAAACAGCATGGTACTGGCAAAGAAACAGACTTGAGGATCAGTGGAACAGATTAGAAGAGGCAGAAACAATGCCAGACACACTCAGCCATCTCATCTTCGATAAAGGAGCCAAACACCCTCACTGGAGGAAAGATAGCCTGTTTAATAAATGGTGCTGGAAAAATTGGGCTTCAACTTGCCAAAGATTAAAACTAGACCTGTATCTCTCACCATGCATTAAACTAAAATTGAAATGGATTAAAGATCTAAATATTAAAATAGAAACTCTGAACCAGTTGGAACAGAGGTTAGGCAGAACCCTTGAAGACATCGGTGTAGGAAAAGATTTTATGAACAAAACCTCAGTTGCCCATGAACTAGCACAAACAATCAACAAATGGGATCTCTTCTTATTAAAAGGCTCCTGCACAGCAAGAGAAACCACCAGAAGTGTGAAGAGACAACCCACAATGTGGGAAAAAATCTTCACCTGCTCTTCCTCAGACAAGGGTTTACTATCTCAAATCTATAAAGAACTTAAAACAATCAGACCTCCCAAATTTAAAGACCCAATCCAAAAATGGGCATCTGAAATGAACAGACATTTCTCAGACAAAGAAGTAGAAATAGCAAATAAATACATGAAAAAATGTTCAACATCACTGGTCATTCGAGACATGCAAATGAAAACAATGCTGAGATTTCACTTCACTCCAGAAAGAATGGCTACTATCATGAAATCAACCAATAACAAATGCTGGCAGGGCTGTGGGGAAAGAGGAACCCTGGTCCACTGCTGGTGGGAGTATAGACTGGTGCAAGCACTATGGAAATCAGTATGCAGATACCTCAAAAAACTAGGACTGGAAGTCCCATTTGACCCCACTATTCCACTGCTGGGGATTTTCCCCAAAGAATTAAAAGAATCATGCCACAGTGATATATGTTCACCCATGTTCATAGCAGCACAGTTTGTAATAGCTAAAACTTGGAAACAGCCCAAATGCCCATCAACCGGAGACTGGATTAAGAAAATGTGGGGTTTTTTTAATAAAATGGAGTACTACTCAGCCATAAAAAATGAGAAATTAGAGACATTTATAGCTAAGTGAATGCACATTGAGGCAATACTCTTAAGTGAAATAAATAGGCTGTTGGTTTTTCATAGATGGCTTCTATCAGATTGAGGTGGAGACCATCTATTCCAATTTTTTGTAGGGTTTTTATCATAAATGCTTGTTGGATTTTGTCAAATGCTTTTTCTCATCTATGGAGATAATCATATGGTTTTTGTCCTTGGCTCTATTTATATAGTGTATTACATTGATTGATTTGCGTATATTGAGCCATCCCTGCATCCCTGGGATGAATCCCACTTGATCAGGGTGTATGATCTTCTTGATGATCTTCTGCATTCTGTTTGCCATTATCTTATTAAGGATTTTTGCATCTATGTTCATTAGTGAGATTGGCCTATAGCTCTCTTTTTCAGTTGGGTCTTTCTCTGCTTTGGGGATCAAGGTGATGCTTGCTTCCAGGAATGAATTTGGGAGTATTGCTTCCCTTTCGATTTCACTGAAGAGTTTAAACAGTAGTGGCAGCAGTTCCTTTCTAAATGTCTTGTAGAATTCAGCAGTGAAGCCATCAGGGCCCGGGCTTGTCTTAGTTGGTAAGTCTTTAATGACATTTTCAATTTCATTGATTGATATTGGGTTCTTCAGAATTTTTAGATCTTCTTCGTTCAAATTTGGTAATTCATATGTATCTAGGAATCTGTCCATTTCTTCTGTGTTGTCCATCTTCTTGGCGTATAGGTTCTGGAAGTAGGTATTGCTGATCCTCTGGATTTCTGCTGGGTGTGTTGTAATTTCACCCTTTTCATTCCTAATTGCATGGATTTGGGCCTTTTCTTTCCTTTTTCTGGCAAGGTTTGTCAATCTTGTTGATTCTTTTGAAGAACCAACTCTTGGTTTCATTGATTTTTTTTGTATCGTTCTCTTAGTCTCCATTGCATTGATTTCTCCTCTGATCTTTATAATTTCCTCCCTTGTATGAACTTTGGGGTTGTCCTGCTCTTCTTTTTCTAGAAGCTTTAGGTTCAGCCTCAGGTTGTTTAATTGGGCTCGTTCTGTTTTCCTAATATGCATATTCACTGCTATGAATTTCCCTCCCTCGTAAGACAGCTTTCATTGTGTCCCATAGATTCGGAAATGTTGTATTGTCATTTTCATTTAATTGAAGGAACTGTCTGATTTCTTCTTTAATTTCCTCTGTGACCTATTGGTTATTCAGAAGTGTGTTACTCAGTTTCCACGTGTTTATGAAATTTTTTGAGTTTCTTTTGCTATGGATCTCCAATTTCATCACACTATGGTCTGATAATATACAAGGGATAACTTTAATTCCTTTGCACTTACTTAAACATGTTCTATGTGTGAGTATGGGGTCTATTTTTGAGAATGACCCATGTGCAGCTGAGAAGAATGTGTATTCTGATTTTGTGAGGTGGAAGACTCTGTAAACATCTGTTAAGTTCATTTGTTCAAGAGTTCGATTGAGTTCTAGTATTTCATTACTTATTTTTAGTCTAGTTGATCTATCTATTTGGGACAGTGAGGCGTTGAGGTCCCCCACTTCAATTGTATTAATGCATATATGCCTTTTCATGTCCGTTAGTATTTGTTTTATATAGTTGGGTGCACTAGTGTTTGCTGCATAGATATTTATGATTGTCATCTCTTCCTCTTGGATTCTTCCTTTTACAAGGATGTAGTGTCCTTCTTCATCTCGCTTAATCAGTGTTGGTTTGAAATCTACTTGATCTGTGAAGAGGATAGCTACTCCTGCTTTTTTTTGGGCTCCTGTCTGATGGAGTATTGTTTTCCACCCTTTAACTTTCAGTGTATGAGTTTCCTTTTGAATGAAGTGTGTTTCTTGTATGCAGCATATTGTTGGATTTTGCTTCTTGACCCATTCTGCCAGTCTATTTGTTTTGATTGGTAAATTGAGACCATTAACATTGATGGTTATAACTGAAACGTATTGACTTGTCATTGCCATGACTTTTTCTTTTTGTTGGGTTCTCCCCCTTTACATTTAATTTCTTGTCATGCCAGATGGGTTCATTCTGCTTTGCTTCCTGGGGTTGTGATCCTCAATGTCTGTTCCTAGGCTATTGTGTAAAATTCTTTGGAGTGCTGGTTTGGTATTCATGAAGTTCCTAAGGTGCTCTTTGTCATGAAAGTATCTTATTTCTCCATCAATTTTGAAAGATAGTTTTGCAGGGTACATCAATCTGGGCTGTAGGCTGTTTTCTTTTAGGGTTTGGAATATGTCACTCCAAGCTCTTCTTGCCTTGATGGTTTGTGTTGAGAAGTCTGCTGTGATTCTGATGGTCTTTCCTTTGTATGTGATTTGTTTCTTTTCTCTGACTGCTTGTAGAACTTTGTTCTTCTGTTATGTTTCTGGAATCTTAGCAATTATATGACTATGTGTAGATATTTTTTGATCAAGGCTATTTGGAGTCCTATATGCCTCACTTATCTGTATATCAAGCTCTTTTCCCTGCTTGGGAAGTTTCCTGCCATTATTGCTGTGAACAGATTTTTTATGTCATCTCCACTCTCTCCTGTTTCTTCACTGAGCCCAATCAGTCTTATGTTATTCTTCTTTGCATCATCTAGCAGCTGCTGGATTGATTTCTCATGTTCCCTTATAATTTTGAAGCAATTTTTCTTTTCCTGGTCATTAATTGCAATCTTATCTTGTATATCTGAAATTCTGTCCTCACATTGGCTCATTCTGCTTTGTAGACTTTCAGTGGAGGTTTTCATGTCCTGGAAATCTATTTGCATCTGTTTTATGGATTCCATTTGTTTCTTATGTTGGGATTCCATCATGTTCCTGAGCTCCTCTCTAGATTTATTAATCATGTCTTGCACTAGGGGCACAATTTCTCCTGTTATCTGAGAAATTATTTCTGATTTCATCTTTTCCAGATCCCCTTTTGTTGCCAGTTCAGTGGTTCCAGGTGGTTGAGTATCAGAGTGTTCCATCTCATTTCCCTTTGGGGTTGCTGTAGGTGATCTGGAAGTCTGGTTTTGAGACTTATTTACATGTTTCCTCATTTTGACTGGGGCAGGGGACTGTTAGTGCCTGCATGGATTACTTCCTCTGAGCTGGGACAGGTGGGACAAGGGCTGGGAGCAGTGGTAGAGATGGTGGCCCAAAACCCTTTTCTTGTGGGCTGGGAACAGCGGGAGTGATGGTGGCTGTGAAGCCCCTTCCTCTGGACCAGGAGCAGTGGGGTGTTGGCTCAGAAGCCCCTCCCTCTGGGCCGGGAGCGGTGGGAGGGATGGTGACCCGGAAGCTCCTTCCTCTGGGCCAGGAGCAGCGGGACAGAAGGTGGCCCAAACTCCTTTCCTCTGGGCTGGGAGCAGCGGGAGGGATGTTGACTGGGAAGCCCCTTCCTCTGGACCAGGAGCAGTGGAATGGTGGCTCAGAAACCCCTACCTCTGGGCCGGGAGCAGCAGGACTCAGTACCTTGGTCTGGTGGTCTGGTGTCCTCTTCATCTTTGTAGTGTGGAACCAGGTGGCTGCCTGTCTGCAGCAGGTGATTCAGCGTGTTCTGTGCCACTCGGGACCTCGGTAGGGCGTGGGCAGTGCTACCTGTCTGCAGTGGGGTGATTCAACGTCTTCCTCGCAACTCGGGACCTCGGTAGGGCATGCACAGACCTGCCTGTCTGCAGGGGGCTGATTCAGCAAGTTCTGTGCCACTTGGGGCCTCATTAGGGTGTGGGCAGACCTGCCTGTCTCCAGCGGGGTGATTCGGTGTCTTCCATGTGACTCGGGACCTCGGTAGAGTGTGTCTGGAGCTTTCTTTATATTCAAACCTATAAATAGCATGGCATTTCTGTTCTTGGATAACTACATGTTATTACTCCTTTAACCATTCACTATTTTGAGTTGGGATTCATAGAAATGAGATGAGAGAATAGAGATGTTGAAAGTGCATGCAAATCATGAAACTACAAAGTCTTAAAGCTTTCTTTGCTTGGGTGATGTCTAAAAAATGCTTTAAAAGGTCAGCTCATGTAATAGTAAAATATTGAAATATAGATAACATACTACTATATGTGAAAGAGAAGGGGCAGGGGCTGAAGCACAGAGATAGGAATTTCTTATGAACATGTGATTTATACATATAACATAGTAGAAGGCAGGTTCATTAATGGGATTTCTTTACTTGGTGTGTGTGTGTGTGTGTGTGTGTGTGTGTGTGTGTGCTGTGCAATTAATGAGTCTGGGCTGTGTGAAACACCTGTATTGTCAGCACATTACTGGGATGCTTCTGGCTTCACAGGTTGGCAAAGAATTATTAGAATATCTTTTAATCTCAAATCAGATTTGGTATCCCCAGAATAATTCTGAATTACATTTGAAGAGGGAGGAAATCTTTATCATTTTACAAATTGGACTTCTGATTTTCTGGGCCTTTAATCTTAAGGTTATTTGCCTGAAAACAACAGAATATGATTGTAAATAAAACAAAAATTGCAAAGATTGCCAAGAATTTTCAAAGATTACAAAAGAGGGAATTAATTTAGTGGTTGCCGCATGATTCAGAGAATTAAGGAAATGAACAAACAAGCATGAAGCAACTTTGGTCTTTATTTGTAGAGTCCTGGGAGAGTTAAAATAGGTTTGGAGATTATGTGCAGGCTAGAGAATCCCTACAATGGAGTTCAGAGATCAGAATGCTGATAGGAATGTGGATAATAAAGGCCAGACTCAGGAAGTTTCAGGTGAGAACAAGGACTCCACTAACATTTGGACTAGGGGCCATGTGTGTTACACTCTAGTAGAAAAATTTTTGACCATGTCCTGAGACTGGGAGACTGAGATTAAGGGTGATGAACTAATTAACTTGGTGAAGTAAACTCAGAGGCAGCCCAACATTCAGGTAGTGGCATAAGTACCACTGGCTGGTTTTAGCTAGATTCATAGTAAAATTGGGGCAAAAAGCAGAGCAGAAAATTTTGAAAATCATAAATTTGAGCCCAGAAAAAACCCTGTATAAATTTAGAGCCAAAGAATGTGTGGCTACTGAAGAGAGTATCTCCATTAAAAAAAACTAAATCCTTTGTACAAGGATAAGGAGAAAGGTGCCTTGAGTTCTCAGAAACCAGCAAGATCCCATCCAAGAAGAGAGAACCATAGATTCCAGCTTAGTAAGGGCCTCTGAGGTTTCTAGGATTCATTTTACTGTGCTCATCCATCCAGGCACTCAGAGGTCATTGCAGTCGTGGTCTAAGGGAGCTGGGCTACTGCTTCTGCTGACAGGAGCATGGTCCTTGGCAGTGTCCATGAAATAATGGTTTTACTAGCATGCAGAATGCAAAAGTTATTAAATCAGGGACACTTCTACTCACATTTCAAAAGAAGGTCTAGGAGCCATCATGGAGCCCTAGAGAGAGCAGTGCATGAAGCTATGCAAATGAAGCCAAAGTTGCAATGGAGACCCAGGAAGTCTGAGACACCATTCATTTGCTGAGCAAACCTATAGGCCATGAATGGAGCCAACCCAAGAGAGAGGCAGCAACTGGCAAGACCATGGGGGTGAGGCCTTCCAAGCCTGTTGAAACTCACTTTTTACCACCTCATCCCATGGATGTCAAATATGGAGTTATAGGTCTTGATGTCTGTTTTGCTTTGACCCAATTCTTTTTTCCCCTTTCTTCCCTTTTGGTATGGAAATGTTTACCCAGGCCATTGTACCTGTATGTAAATTATTTTTTATTTTTACAGAGGTTCACAGCATAGATTTTGCTTTGAGTCTCAGAAGAGATGTTGTCTTTTAAAAATGCTGGAACTGTTGAGACTTTGGGAAATGAGCTGTTGCATTTCTGATTGTATACAAAATAGTTGTATCATGTTAGGAAGAGCTGTGAACTTGATATTGTTTTTATTTGGAGATTGAATATGGTTTAAGGAGATGTATTTTAGTATGAAGTTGAAAAAGAGCGAGATGTGGCAACAAGGGTGGAGTGTCAACTTGATTGGTCTGGGAGTTGCCCAGGGGATTGGTAGAGAACACTTCTAAGTGTGCCTTAGTAGGGTCTGCGTCTGAGGGGTCTATGTGTAGTCCCTTTACCCTTTCTTCCTGTCACCGTTCCCCTGCTATTTCCTGTCTGCCAAGAACAAAGCATCTTTTCTCTGACACACTTTTCTGCCATGAAGCCTGCTATCCATGGACTGAGTCCCTTTAAAATGTGAGACAGATTAAATCTCTTCTCCTTTAAGTTGTGAGTGTTTAATATTTATTGTGTCCTGCAGCAGAAAAGGTGAATAATTCATATGTATGATCCTGAAAGCTTTTTCCTTCAAGTGGCTTCTCCATCAGTACTTATATTTGTAGTCCCCTTTATCCACTTCATATTTTCCTTGCCTTCACCAATAGCTTGGCCAATAAAGACTTGAATGAGCAATTTCACTTTCCCATACAATGTACCAATAACTGTGTTCTCTGCTAAAGCATCCTTCTCTTTGTTATTAAAATGTCCAAACCAGTAGAACTCAAAATGACAGAGTTAGGGGGAAAATAAATACCTTAGTTATTAAGTATAATTTTAAAAGATTCAACTTTTTTATTTTTTTGTCATTAATGTATACAAAATAGGTTCTGAAGTTATCTTCCTTCAAGGAAGGACAAGGGCCATACACTGGGAATTTTCAGAGATGAGGTTCTGACTAGCCTAGTGGAGCTCAAGAATATGTTTCTTTTTGTATGTTTTTGTTTGTTTGTTTGTTTTTGTTTTGCAGTACCTGGGATCAAACTTAGGACCTTGTGCTTGCCAAGTAGGTGCGATGCCACTGCGCTACATCCCCGGCCCCAAGAGTATGTTTTTGATGTGACACACAGCCCAGTTACTGCCACAGCCCTTCACTGGGTCAGGGAGAGAGGAACCAACATGCACAGATGAAACTACCCTGTTCCTGTGATTAAGAACCTCTCATGCAGAGAAACTTCATGCAAGCATTCCTGTGGTATTAAAGTATCCTCAGACTTCAGTTCTATTCCAGATAGTCTGCCCAAGTTTTTCCTTCAAACTTTCTGGCCATCCATATTTCCATTTTATTTCTTTAATGATTATAATTACTTGACTATACAACCCAGGAATTGGTATGTAGATCCTAACCTGGGGACATATATACTTTTGGCTAAGGTATGGAATGATGTGCAGTATTTAAGTTCAGCCACCTGGCAGAGTATTACTCTTCATTGTTTATAAACTACACCCTGATTGGACCTGTACTTTCTGGGTAGTTCTTGTCTCCCTAGTATAAGCATCAGTAAGAAAGGTGAGAGCTATTTCATTTTTACCTAATTAATAAAAGGAACTCTCTAAGAATATGCAGGTGCCAAATGAGCAGGAACAGAAATGAATTAACAGCAGGCATGGGTCATGAGAGCGAAATGAGCATGCACTTCAGGCCCTGAGCCATGGAGATCATTTGCTTTGAATGACGGGGATGGACTGCTATTGGGTGTACATGTCCTAATGGCAAAATTAATCAGCATTACTCAATTCAAGAGCAAAATATCAGGTTGGATTGTTATCTGCAGCCCATGATCAGACATTCCGTTTTGCCAGAGAGCAGTAAGAAGCTAGAAGCTGTTTTATAAAAAAGATATTTTATAAAAATTATTTGCTTATGTGTATATACTATATACTTGGGTTTTTTAAACCATAAATTATATGCACACACAGGCACTGGCTTGTTTTCTTATAAGAGTTTGTCACAGGCTTCAAATTAACATTCCAGGCCACACAAAGATGTTACATAATATGCGATTGTCTGGCCATAAAGAATAAAAATGAAACAGCTTACATTATATTTTGGGCAAGCAGAAAAATATTCTTTCCTTTTCCCTTCCCTTCTTTCCCTCCCTCCTTCCATACCCCCTTCCCTTCCTTCCCTCTTTTCTTTCCTCTTTCTCAAAACTAGCAGCTTCACTAAATCTTCTGGAGAGTGGCTCAGTAACAAAGTTACTTCGAAAGTCACAGTGGCTAATTACATGTTCCTACACTTACTCCTCCTTAGTGGTTGAGTAGCAATCTTGGCTACAGAAGAAATGTGTTGACATGTTCAAGCCAGTGTATCCTTAAATACTTTACTGAGATGGCATGGTCATGTATCTCTTTATGATTTGGTTCTCAATCTCTGCTCCATATTTGTTTTATAAATATCTAGGAAAACTGCTACTTCCTGCCTTCTAGAACTCATCACTAATATGAATTCAATATTGTAGACTAGGATACTTCAGCATGAGATTGCATGAAATTTGAGGTATCCCTGAGATGGAATGAAAAGGTATACTACTGGCCCTTCCAGGCAAAAGAAGAGTTTACTACTGGTATTCTTGTCTTTCTAGGATAGATCTATGTATTACATTAAATAGATTACGTTGATTTGATCCTGTAAGCAAACATCTAGAAATCAGCTGTAATTATTATCAATGCCTCATTACTTTTGTAAAAACCCACTGTCATTTTTTAAAACCCATCTATCTTTTACACTTGCCCAATGTCGATAGTTGAATTAAAAAGTGATAGGTATCATGTTTGACTAGAGTCTTTGAGTTTACTCATTTTGCTTATGTAAGAAGATAGTACACAGTAGTTTCTGTTTGGTCTTTTCTATGATAGTAATTCTTATACCACAGTCAGAAAATTAGTTTGGGAGTGTGGGGATTCAGAAACTTTCTTAGGTTGTCCACCTTAGTATATCCTGAAGAGTTTTGTAAGTATCCATAGAATGCATTTGGGGTCCAGCTAGCTGTGCAGTACAGTGCATTGAGCTTAGAATGACATACATACTCCTTGATTGATAGACCACAGAGGCAGGCACAATTGTTACTTTTCCATGGCAAATGCTTTGCTACTTGTGGTGATCCCCATGGATTCAGAATATACTGTAGATGACGAGTGAGAAGGAATGTTTCCAGAGAAAGGTGTTTGGCAGGTAAAAAGTAGTGTAAACCCATTAAATAACCTGATTAGGGTTGGTGGCACTAAAAGACTGATACTAATAACATAAAAATAATTGCATTATATACTACTTGTATTTTATTACATGCATTATTTTATTGATGTTTACAATAACCCAATGATAAAAATCTTATTATAATTAACATTGCCATTTTTCTATGTGGAATTGGAAGTATATAATGGTAAAATATGTTTCCCAGAATTCATAATAGATAATTGGTATGTGCAGAACTTGAATCTAATACATGAACTTAATTCATTCTGGAAAAAATGATCATGTTCCTGTTCATGTGGGAAAGATGGCCACATAATATTCGTCACCTGATGCAGAGTTTGCAAACAAAAACAAATTTTGCCAAATGCTTTTGTTTGCGAACCAATTGTTTGCAGACAAAAGCATTCAGAAACAGAGTTATCACCATACATGTGTTTAAAAATTAAATACTCTTTTCACTTTGTCATAAGTTGTCAACTGTAGGTTCTCTGATCGACATGAACTTTTATTATCTCTTTCTTTTCTCCTCCAAAATCTATTGTAAGAAGAGATTTTGACAACAAGATCATCTCTAAATGATTTATCTGGACTCTGGGTTTTTCTTTTCAAATGTTTTAAATTTGCCTAGGTAATTATTTGTTAGAAAAGAGACTCTCTGTTGGGTCCAGTGTGTGAAGTAAATAGGGCAGGGTGTCCCCCCGGAGTCTCAGTCAGCTGCTTCCCTGTATTATCGGTGGTTTCTTCAGAATTGGCTCACCCCTCAAAAATATTCCAGGTCCTTCTTGCCTTAAACAAAGAACTGGACAAGACAAGGCAACATGGTGCCAAAAGTTTATTTGAAAATGGGATAAATGGGTATTGGAGAAATGAGCTCTGCAGAGCAAACTTGGGCAGAACAAAGAAAAAGAGGATAAAAGTGAAAATAAAAGTAAAGAGGCTTGGGCTAGCTGGGGAACTCAACCATGGCGGCTCCCTGTGCACATGCCACCCACATCTCCTGGGAGCTCTCAAGAAGTTCTATGTAAGGGTCGTGGTGGTACCCTGGGATCTTGTGATTGACAGGTCCCATTCATTTCCCCAGCCAGCTTTGCAAGCACTGTCTCCTATATCACCCTTCCTCTTGTGGTCCATGGGGAAGAGGTTTCTTCAGAATCCCCGAGTGTCTGTGGTGCACAGCTTTCACAAGAGTTGGTAGGAGAAGCAGGAATCTAAGATGGCCCCAAGAGCTCTCTACCTTAATTTACATATAATCACTTTATCCTGACACAAAGTCAATAAATATGACAATATCAAAAGGGAGATTATCTTTGGTGAGCTTGATCTATCTTAATTAAGAGAAGGTCAAGTACAGGAAATTTTGTTCCCACAGGCCTAAGAAAGCAAGCTGCCTTGTTGGGAACTGCCTGTTAGGACTGCATGCCAGGAACCAAGGGAAAACTCTAGCGGCTGCAGGCCCTTGTTTAAGTGAGTCTTGTCTGACCCAAAAACTGAGACCTCAGTCTTACTGCCAAAGGAGATGGATTTTGTCAGCAACTCATGACTTTGAAAGAGGACCTCATGTTTCAGTTGATAACTTTGGTGTGGCAGGCACGTTGATTTCAGCTTTTGAGAACCTGGAAAAATAACAACCAAACAGTTGCTCTCTGACAATAAGCTGATCTACAAGTCCATGAATTCACAAACAAGTCTTGATTTGAACCCCTTCTGTGATGAGTTGTTACACAGCAAGACTCAGATGGGTGGCAGCATGCTAGTCATCATAACTTTTGTGACTGCAGATAACAATTTTAAGCCATGATAATGATGTTTTGGAAACATCATATACTACTATGTGAAAGGAAGCATTTATATTTTGGCAGTATAAATGGAAGCAGCCTCTTACATAGAATGTCAGGTTTATTATTGCCAGCCAGTCTAATTTCGTCATGTGAGTCTACTGAAAATTAGAAATGGTTCTGTTAGAAGGAGAAGGAAATTATGAAAATAGGTAGTATAAGTAGGTGGAGAAAGTGTTATTTTTCAGCTGTATTATGTGTTTTGCAAATTCTCTCTAGGAAGGGACTAGACTTGGGGGAAACAAAAGCTACTGAGTCAGAAGTTGAGATCTTACTGGACTTGAATGTGAGCAGAACTTTCCAATTTGAGCAAAGAGGTTACATTTGCTTAGGGTAGCAAACAAGAATAGGGAGGAAAAAGAAGGTATCGGATAAACTGAAATGATAGGAGTAAGTCACACTTCCTTGAAAGACTTCAAGACACTAATTAAACTCAAACTCATCGAATATTTTGTGTAAGCTCTTCCCTTTGTTTTTTTTTCATTAAGTTTATTGATATATTTTAAATATAAAATATAGTTACACTCATCATTGGGATCTTGTACCTTTATATGATGTATCACGGTTCTTATTTTTTCCCCTTCCCCTGCCCTCCCTTCACCGCCTCCACCCTTCCCTATTTGCAAAGATTTTGTTTCCATTTTTTTCCTCTTCTCGTCTTTTTTCTTTTCCTTTCTTTCCTTTCCCCTACCCCTCCCATTTCCCCTACTCCTTTAGACCTTTTCTTCCTATTACATGATATCAATTATACGTTTTTAAAATTACAATATCAAAATTTAGAGGACATTACCCCAGATGTTACAGAATTTAAAAGGATACAGAAAGCATATTACAAAAGTCCTTTTTGAAATACATTTGACAACTTCTAAGAAGTACCTTGGAAGACAAATTAATAAAACTGACTCTGGAAGAAATATAAAAGTTGACTAGCACCTATTAGAGAAGGTATATTACTAGCTTGAAAACCTACCTATATGGAAACAACAGGCTCATATATATTTTAACTGATAAATTATATCAAACATTTAAAGCAGAAAAAAGAAGGAACACTTCTCTCCTCATTTTAGGAAATCAGCATTGTGCTAATCCTAAAACTGTATAAAGATAATAGAAGAAAAAAGTATGAACATAGATAAAAATTTGTTTAACAAAACAAACTATTAGAAGTCAGATCTGGCAGTATGTAAAAAGTGGTTTTATTATAGGAATGCAGTGTTGGTTCAGCATTGGAAGATCCACCCCCAAAAGTCATCATTTTAACAGAGGAAAGGAAAAAGCCATATGATCCTGTCACTAGTTGGAAAAAAAATATTGGACTAAGTTCTACAGCTGTTCATGGTAAAAGCTATCAGGAGACTAGAAGTAGAACAGAACCTTCTCAACAGATAAGACATGTACTCCATACTTCAGCAAAAACGCCTTATATGAATGGAAAAGATACAATGCTTTCTCCTTAAGGTGGGGAACAAGGGCAGATATGCATACTCTTCATCTGTCCATTAAACTTTGAAACATAGGACCAAACCAAAGTAGTCTGGCAATAAAAAGAACAATTAGCATAGGATTGGCAAGGTAGAAGTAAAATCTTTATATGTAGATGAAATGATCATCTACAGAGAAAATACTAAGAAATCTCTAGGAGCCCCTAGAACTTGTCTTTGAATTTAGCAAGATTAGAAAACACAAGGTATGTGTAAAAATTCCAATCTATGTATACTTCCTATAAATGAAGAATTGGATGTTGAAATTTAAAAGTTATGTAGGAGTAGAAAGGACCTAGGAAAGTAAAAAGAAAAAAGTATTGGAAGACATTTATTACCTAATTTTTCTTTCTTTCTTTTTTTTTTTTTTTGGTACCTGGGATCTAACTCGGGTCCTTGCGCTTGCAAGGCAGGCGGCTGAACCACTGAGCTAAATCCCCAGTCCTTATTACCTGATTTTAAGACTTCCTCTAAAGCTACAGTAACCAAGGCAGTGTTGGCATAAGGAAAGACATATAGATCATTGGAATAAAACAAAATCTGAAAATAGAACCAGACATATATGATCCACTGATTTTTGAAAGATTATTTAACATTAACATTTTATAGAGCATAAACTCAACTCAAGAGCAGAGCAAAGGTAGTGTTTTCAGCAAATGGTACTAGAACATCTGTTATCTGTATGTAACAAGTTAACGCCAACCCTTTACTTCCATACATAAAGATAACTTGAAAGGATCTTTGAACCTAAATATGAAAGACTAAAGCTATAAAACTTTAAGAAGAAATTGTAAGGGAAAATGTTCATGAATTTAAGGTAGGCAAGAATTTCCTAGGATACAAAAAACATGTCATAAAAGAAAAAAATTGATAAATGAGATTCCATCAAAATTTAGAACTTTAAATGGCATCATTAAGAAAAATGAAAAGTAGTCCTTAAACCATACATAACATATAATACATATAACCTATGGCCAGAATATATAAAGAACTCTTACAGCTCATTAATAGACAACCCAATTAAAAAGCAGACACAAGAAAATGATAAATAGCCAGCACAGCACAAGGAAAGATGTGCAACACTAAAATCAGAAAAATATGAATTAGTACAATAACAAGATTGTATTATACACTCATTAGGGAGATGAAGTTAAAAGTTTTAAAAGAACAGACGTCAGCTTAGGTGTGAACCAGTTAGAACTTTCAAATACTGCTAATGTGAATGTAAAAAATGATAAAACCATTTTGGAAAACAATATAGAAATTACTTGTATTACTGTTAAGAACGAACAGTTCTGTTCTTAAGTTTTTACTTAAGAGTAATGAAAACACATGTTCACAATAGATTTGTACATACAAGTTGACTATCCCTTATCTGAAATTCTTGGCACCAGAAGTGACTCAGATTTTGGTTTGAAATCCACTTGATCGGCAAAGAGGCTAGCTACTCCTGCTTTTTTTTTTTGCATTCCTGTCACATGGAGTTTTGTTTTCCACCCTTTAACTTTCAGTCTATGAGTTTCTTTTTGAATTAAGTACTTCCTGTTTGCAGCATATTGTTGGATCTTGCTTTTTGACTCATTCTGCCAATCTATTTCTTTTGGTTCGTGAGTTGAGACCATTAACTTTGATGCTTATAACTGATGCATATTGACTTATCATTGTTATGACTTTTTCTTTTTGTTGGATTCTCCCCCTTTGGATTTAATTTCTTGTCTCATCCAGTGGATTCATTCTTCTGGCCTTCCTGGCATTGTGATCCTCATTGTGCTTTCCTAGAATATTGTCTAAAATATTTTGGACTGTTGTTTTGGTATTCATGAAGTTCCTCAGGTGCTCTTTGTCATGAAAGTATCTTATTTCTCTGTTAATTTTGAAAGATAGTTTTTCAGGGCACATCAATCTGGGTTAGAGGCTGTATTCCTTTAGTGCTTGGAATACATCACTCCAAGCTCTTCTTGCTTTGAGGGTTTGTAATAGAAGTCTGCCTGTGATTCTGATGGGCTTTCCTTTGTATGTGATTTGTTTCTTTTCTCTAACTGCTTGTAAAATTTTGTTCTTCTGTTGGGTTTGTGGAATCCTAACTATTATATGGCTGTATGTAGATTTTTTTTTTGATCAAGGCTAGTTGGAGTCCTATATGCCTCACTTATCTGTATATCAAGTTCTTTTCCCCTCCTTGGGAAGTTTTCTGCCATCACTTCTGTGAACAGTTTTTTTATGTCATCTGCACTCTCTCCTGTTTCTTCATTGACTGATTAGTCTCATGTTATTATTCTTTGCATCGTCTAGCAGCTGCTGGATTGATTTCTCATGGTTCCTTACAATTTTGAAGCAATTTTTCTTTTCCTGGTCACTAATTGCAATCTTATCTTCTATATCTGAAATTCTTTCCTCACATTGGCTCGTTCTGCTTTGTAAGCTTTCAATGGAGTTTTTAATCTCCTGGAAATCTGTCTGTATCTGTTTTATGGATTCCATTTGTTTCCTATGTTGGGATTCCATAATGTTCCTCAGCTCCTCTATTTCTTTATCTGTGTCCTCTCTAGATTTATTAATCATGTCTTGCCCTATGGGCACAATCTCTGCTGTTATCTGAGAAATTATTTCTGATTTCATTTTTTCCAGATCCTCTTTTGTTGTGAGTTCAGGGAGTCCAGGTGGTTGAGTATCAAATTTTCCCACCTTGTTTCCATTTGGGGTTGCTGTAGGTGATCTGGAAGTCTGGTTTTGAAGCTTAAGTGTCTTCTCATTTTGATGGAATGGGGGGCTGTGCTCTTGGTGCCCATGTGGCTCACCTTCTCTGTGCTGGGAGCTGTGCTATGGCGGCCCGGGACCCTCCTCCTGGGCGCTGGGATTGGCTCACCTCCTCTGCTCTCAGAGTGGTACTATGGTGGCCCAAGAGCCTCTTCCAGGGTGCTGGGATTGGCTCCCTTTGTTGTTGTTGTTATTTTTAATCAGTGAGTGTAGAGGTAAAAGAAACACCATGAAAAAGTTGAGTTAGGAAACATGAGGAAGTAGTCAGCTTTTAGGAGTTTTCTGAAATGATGAAAGGGCCCTGGACTCCCACAAGTCTCCTAGATATGGAAATACAGCATTCATTGCCATCTAGAAACAACTACATTTAATATACACATATACTTTGTTTACTAGCACTGTGATAAACTTTACCTGTGTAACTCTATATTATTCTATTTGGATAAATGCTGCCTTTTATCTTGGCCCATTCTTTCCCCTCTGATTCTCTTCCTCTCCATCTCTCCCACCCTACATTTGTCATATTTCTGAAATGCAATTTTTAGTATCTTATTATTTTATTTTCTAACATTCATGTGGTATTTTTGCCTTTATAGCATATTTCACTATTTTCTATTGCCATTGAAAACTTGTGAAGGTTTTAGAAGATTAAAATAAGATTTTGTCAATAAGATACTACAGATTTTATGCAGTACTCTAGGAGAAAAACTAGTGACCTGCTCTCTTATACAGCTTGTATTTCCTCAAAATTGTTTTTGTGTTTGTTTACTTTTTGTATTTTTTTTTCGTGTCCACTTAAGGAAAATATTTCTTCATAATGTGTGCCTTTCTGCTATGAACTAATGGCCCTTTCGATGTAACTCATGTAAACATAGAGAACCCACAAGTTGCTACCATCTTTTCTAATGAATACAAGGGGGAAACAACCATTTTGTCTGTACACTGAGTTGAAAATAATGCATTTTGAAGTGAGCTATGATTTTCTAAATGTTTCATTCACCTTGCCCAGTATCCTATGGCTGCCGTTAAGATAGGGGCAAGGATTATCACCATTTTCTGCTGAAAATCAGACAAGAAATCATAGTAAGAAACACCAGTCCTTTTGAAATAGGAAAAGATCCAAAGTGGTAGGAGTGGTCGGAGGGTAAGGGGAAAGGAAAGAAGGGAAAGGAAAAATTATGAGAAAAGAAAAAAAATGGAAATGAAGTCTATGTAAATAGAGAAGGGCGCACAGGTAATGGGGAAAAAAAGGAAAACCAAGATACATCATGTACAGGTACAAGCACCCAATGAGAAATGTAAATGTATTCTATACCTAAAATGTAACAATAAAAGAATTTAAGGAAAAAAAAACAAAGAAACACCAGTCTTTTCATGTGGGTGAGTTTTATATGAAACAAGAGAAGGTCATTCATATATTTTTAATTTCAGGTCCATCTAAGGAAGAGTATTTTCCAAATACTCTTGTAAACATTTCTTGAGAAGTTTTTCTTCAGGACTCTAATGTGATTTTTTTTAACCTGATCATTACTCAGAGTACAGAGAAAGAATGAACTGTTGAAAGTATATTACTCAGTGTAATCATTTGAAGAAATTCGGAGTGCATATGCTGTTGTTCCCTGATTTACCCAAGTTTTTTGTTAAGGATTAGTGAATCTCAGTTTTGGAGCTAAAAAGTTTTAGCTGAAATGATGAAGAAAATACCCTCTCTCTGAGCATAATTAGAGTGATGCAGAGTAGGTAGAGTACCTGAAGAGTAGGAGTTCCTTGTGTCTGTCCAAGGCTTTGACATCAAAGGCCACTTAGGATATCGAGGCTGTGACAGACCCAAGCAGCTCACAGTGGCAGAGCTGGTGGCGGTGGAATGATGTCATGACCAGTGGAGCTTGCAATACTTCCTAGTGTCTGCAGAAGGGAAGGGCACAGAGCCTTAGAAAGTGATAGAGCAGAGACAGATGTGCTGTGACTCCATGTCCTTTTTCCTTTAGTTGACTATATAAGTGTTTTCTAAACTCAGTTTACTGGACAGGTTTTCACAACGCTTCAGCAGGTGTCTCTTCTTTCTCAGGGTCATGTTCAGGACATTTACTTGCCAGGGTGGCAGGGGCACTCAGCACAGAGCAGCCTTTGATGGGCACTGAAACTGCATGGGGGTGGCCCGTTCCTCTGCCTTGGTGATGTGCAGCACTCAGGGAATGGCATGGGCAGCAGCTGTTTGCCATTGGTATGGAAGCAATTCCGCATTCTAATGTCTGCTAAGTCCACAGTAACAGTACTGGCTATGTAACTGTCCAGACTTTCTCCTCCTCTTTTCACTATTCAAATTCTTGCCACTTAGGTGAATTCCACTTGTGAAGAATTCTCAGATATCGGATCATTATTAGCTTAAACTCTTACAATACAAATGCAGGTATTCATAATATAAGAAAAATATCAAATAGTTTATATTTTCAAAGGTTATACTGATTTTACTCAACAGTCTTGTGAGCTGAGCCTTGGAGGGGGACAGGTATGCTTGGACCACAGCTTGTCCCTATGTCAGTCTCGATTGGCAGATCACTGTCACTAGTGGGGCCTACTGAGCTCTGAGAGTAGGACCTTGTTGTCTGGGTTTTATAAGCTCCCAGTGGTTCAAACTGCATTCTCATTTGGGTCTTGTTTTTTGTTAAATCTGAGGCTTCACATATGCTAAGCATGCGCCCTACCTCTGAGCCACACCCTTTTTGCATACTAATGTGTGGGACTCACTGGCTCAGAGTCCATGACTCAGACCTTCTTTACATTTCCATCCAGGTGAAAGCCTAGGCCCTTTCCATTCTACCTTTCTGCCTCCACAATGATGGCATACTCGTATGCCGATGCTTATTTGGAGTAGCTGTGCATAGTCTGTGTGCGGGTTAATGCCAAATATATTAAGACATAGGAGACATAGGAGCTATCCAATGTCAATATATTGTATTCTTCCATATGTGCTCAGACCTCAGGCCCCAGTGGAATGCTCAGATCAGTGGGCTGGTCCCCACCTAACTCCACAACTCTGGATTCCATAACTTGGCTCTGGTGTTGCCAACTGTGTTGTTTCTCCTTTGCATGGGACAGCAGAAGTGCCAACCAAACATCAGACCTGATCTGGGACAGGGCAAGAGTCTGGGATGGGATTCAACATGGCTGACTAGAGGAGGGGTTACATCATAGAAGCTGAGGAAAGATCCACTAGGAGGAAGGATCTGGAATATCCAACATGGTTGTGCAGAGAAGGAGCCATGTTGGAGAGACTCAGAAAACATCAACAAGAAACAGAGAGGGAGAGAATTTATCATAAATGGAGACATAAGAGTTGAGTTAAACAAACACAATGTGGTGAGTATGTCTGAATTCTGCTTTGAAGATTCCAACCCAAAGAACACTATTTGGAGGCAACTATAGAACATTCCACAAGAAAGACAGAACTGCATTGGGACTGAGATAATCAGCAGCAATTGGAACCTGCAAGAAAACCATGTGACACTGCTCCCAGAGTGGCCTTCCACAGTAACAGTTGGTGAGTGACCTCGGTCCAGCACCTGCCACTGCAACTGCAGAGCAAGACCTGGCAGGGATGCAACTGTAGAAGGGTTCAGTGTTCAAACATGAGTCTTAGAGCAGTCCCTTGGCGCCAAGCTATCCTTTACACTGTCAAGTACCCAGAGTGGATGAGGAAAGGACAATAATGAGAGACAGGCAGCAATTGGAGAGCAGGCTGGAGGGAGTCCTGCTAAGGGGCTGGAGCTGGTGAACCTGGACCTGGCTTGTGCTGTCAGAGGCCAGTGTCAGCCTGAGTTACTCAGGATTAGAAGGTCACATTGGTGCCCTGTCCCCATTGTATGCAGATGTCTGCACCCAGCACCATTCTAGGGGTGGACTGCCACCTCAGACTTCCAGCATGAGCAGAGACACATATTGGCTTGAGCTCTACTTCTTATTCTTAGGCTGTGGCAAAGAGCTATGGGTCCAAAACAATAGAAAACTTTCTTATTTTTTTTGGCTCTTTTCTTCTTTCTGTTCACCCCCACACTTTTATTTGTCCCTCTTTTTCTTTTTAAGAGTGTGTATGAGTGTGCATGTTTTTCTTCCTCTTGCCCCTTTTTTCCCAGTATAGTTTATAGAGGGTAAGGGAATTCTCCCTTGTCCTTTTTAATTCCTACTACTTTTATCCATATCTTTTCACTTGACTTTTTTCTCCTGTTTCTTAACCTTCCTTTGTTTTTCTTTCCTTTTCCCCCCACTTTGTCTACATTTAACTTTTTCTCTAATATTTATATTAGCCATAGAATCCGTTCTTATCCCCATTTGTCACTACCAATTTTATACCCATTTTTCCTTGTTATCCAACATAAATAGATAACATATCTCTACCACCATTAGGCTCTGTTGCCCCCTCCTATTTACTCCTTCCCATACCACATAGCAGAAGACTAGGGAAAAAAATTTCTTTTGCTTTGCTTTTCCCCACTCTGGCATTACCTGGTTCCAATCACCCTGGGCTTTAGATAACTGATTCTATAAAATTACTGTTCTGGGGGCCGGGGATTTAGCTCAGTGGTTTCGCTGCCTGCTGCGCAAGCTCAAGGACCTGAGTTCGATCCCCCGTACCAAAACAAAACAAAAACAACAACAAAAAATTACTGTTCAATGCTTTTTATTTTATACCATAAGAGGAGCCAAAGCTACTTCATTTAGTGCATATTTTCTGTGGGGGCAATATTTGGGCTGTTATGATGCTTACACTGTAACTGTGGATTTCTTCTCTAGGCTAAAGGGAGATCTAAAAGTGGGTCTCGCGGTAAGTTCTCAGCTTGCCCAGATAGGTATCACTGTCATTGACTGGCTTTTTACTACTGTAGTTGATTTGATTGCATAGGAATGTTCCTGACTCAGTGGACAGTTTTGTGCCACTGAATTGGTCTGTCAGTTCCACTGTTACACACAGGGCAATGCACAGCAAGAGTTCCTAACCCAAGGACTCCAACTAGATCAGACTCTTCAAGGATGTCTGCAACCTGTCAGAAAGAGGCCCTGAGTGTGAGTTAGCTTCAGTTCTGCTTTGGAGGGATCAGAGGAGTAATTAGGGTGTGAGTACTCAGACTGCTGTCGAAGCTGCATGTGAATCACATATGCAATGTCTCATTGGAATATGTAACCTGTGTTCCCTTCGAATATCTTATAGGTTTGAGTTTTTGTTTCTTGATTTATTTAGTAGTATGGGTTTATGTTGTGTTCTTTTATTTGTGTGTGTGCTCATTAGATTTTTTTGTGTTTTTATTCCATTGTCTCTGATTAAATAAATGTGTAGCTTCTCTCCCTTGTCTCATCTTCTTATCTACCTTCTTCACCTCAGACCCCCAAAGCAATACTACTACCGTATTTTAAAATTCTTTTTCCAAATTTTTAATTCCCCATCCTTAGCTGCCCCACAATCACTCCTTCTTTCTCTGGTGTTAACCTTTGATCCCCCTCGTCCTACATCTTTGGCTCTTCTGTATCTTACCAAGCTTATTGTGCTCTTTATCACCAGGTTCTGACAATCATATAGCTTCCCTCAATCACAGAGTAAGCATCCTTCCTCCATTATCTTCCACTTGCCCCACAAATATGCTCTGAAAACTCTCAGTACTAACCCTTCAACTTAACTAAAAATACACCAGTAGAATCAAATCCCAACTTTTCTTCTCATCTGTCACCATGCCCCCCAAACCTCCCCCTTAGTGTCTTACACTCCTCATCCAGGCACCTTCCATTCTTCTCTCTCCCTTTTACCTACCTCATTCCAGAATAATCACAAATAAAAACATGTTCATAGTATGCATAAAGGATAGACAAAAGGGGGAAGTGTAATTTCAACAACAATCATATAGAAGTGTTTTATGATTGAACCTGTTGATGCTGTTATAACCAGAAGTATTCTGTTTTGTTTCATCAAAACATTGGGACAGGCCCAGGGTTTAGCTCAGTGGCGCCACGCCTGCCTTGCAAGTTCTGAGTTCAATCCTGGTACCGCAAAAGCAAACCAACAAAAAACATAGGGACAGTCTGTAAATCACTTAAAGTAAATAACAGAAGGAGTAAATAGTAGTGCTGGACATACAAAGCTGAAAATTATTCACGAGGAGTCAACATCCTACTAAAAATCTCCATATAAACTACAAATTCGCCTCACTGTTCTAGTCCTCAACTTGCTGTACCCACCAAAAATGAGGCGGAAAAGATATATATCTTTGCATGGGGAAGCAAGGCAACGGAAGATCCCCAAGTTGATACAACTCTCTCAAGGCAGAACAGGGGCTCACAGAGGGAGAAGAAAACAAATACCAGATAGCAGAACTCTATGAAAAGTTCTTAGAAGGGATGAAGAACATAGATGAAGTTCATACCAATTTCACTCAGTATGTCCACAGGGAATTTCAGGGAAAGAGGTAAAAAATTGGATGAGCTAATCAAAACACTTCAAACTTTGAATGACAGATTCAACAAGGATATAGAATGCTCAAAAAAAATGTCAAACAAATATCTGAAATAAAAAACTGTATAGAATTCATAAATTACAGAAATGACCAATATGAAGACAGAGTGATATTGAGGACAAAATAGTGAATTACGATGAAGAGCTCAAAGACGTCAAAAAGAAAATAAGAAAACAAGAGAAGACTATCCAGCAACTACTAGATGACAATAAGAAGACCAATCTAAGGCTAATTGAAATTAGAAAAAAACTAGAAGATAGCATAGAGATTCACTAACATGTTTACAAAAATCATAGAAAATTTCCCAAATATAAGAAAAGAGGTTTAAATATAAATAATCAATGCTTATAAAACACCAAACAATTATGAAGACAAAAGAAGCTCACCAAGGCATATCCTTATTAAATTACCAAATATCCAGCAGAAAAACAGAATTTTAAAAGCAGCCAGAGAAAAACAAAAAATCACACATAAAGGTAAACGATTAGAATGAGAGTAGACTTCTCAAAACAACAAGGCCAAAGAACTTGAAGTGAAGTATTTCAAACCCTAAGAGCAAATAACTTCCATCTGAGATTAACTTACCCAGCAAAGCGATTCTTCAAAATAGATGGAGAAATAAAGTATTTCCATGAAAATACCAGCTCAAAAGATATGTGAGTGCTAAACCAGCTTTTGAGAAAATACTTAAGAATATTCTCAATAGAAATCATGAAATGGACATACCTAAAAATACAGAGAAATTAGTGAGGTCAATAGATAAACAGCAACAGAAAAGTTATGAAAAAAACAAGAATTCACCAACAGATAAAGAAGACAATGATAGCAAATAACACATTTCAATGTTAACAGCTTTAACTCTCCAATTAAAAGACTGGACTGGATCAAAAACAGAATCCAGCAGTATTGCATTCAAGAAACTCATCTAATCCAAAAAATATTCACAGATTAAAAATTAAAGTGTGGAAAACAACATTATATACACTAAGACCCTGAAAACAAGCAGGGGTGGCAATTCTGATGTCAGACAGATGAACAACCTAAACAGACTCAGATACTATTCTGGTGTTTTGCTTTTATTTAACAGTCCTTTGTACATGTGGATCATTTGTGACATATGTTTGAGTATCTATATTTGAGAATTTCAGACCAAAATTGATACCACCTCATGGATGTCTTTTCACGTTTATCTTAAATTTACCTCTCTTCTATTTCTTCTGCTTCCCATGTCTCTGTATTGTGGCATTTTGCACACTTTCTTCTCCATATAAATTCTCATCTAGCTTTGCAACTTCTCTCTGTGTCATCTGTATTTTCCTGTATAGAATTTTAAGCCACTTAATTCTCAGATAATAGTTTTTGGTCCTTTTTTCAATTTCATTTTTGGAGGCACAAGAGAGACTGTCGACAAAATTTAAGATATGGGAGATTATTTTTCTTCTTTGAAGTGAAGCAGCTCTGGCACTGAAATAAGTTTTAATTTTTTGCATCATCGGAATGCCAGGGTTTTCCCTTATTCCTTTCCATTTGATTAATGATTCAGTAATAGAAAGGGCTTCTCCTTTTATGAACACAACTCCTTAGCCTGCTATGCAAGTTCTTGCCTGGTATTCCTCTCTTATGTTCGTTCCTCAGATTTTGGCTGAATGTCACTTCCTTAGAATCTTTTCTGACCTTGCAAACTGGGTCAGGCCAAGCCTCTCGTGCCCGCATAGTATCAAAGACTTTCCTCATCCCAGCATACAGCAGTTTGTAATCATAGATCTGTGCAGTTACTTGGTTAAGCTCTGTCTTTTCCATGAAATTCTGGACTATTCAAAGGGAAAGAGCTCCTCTGTTTTAGTAATCATTTTCTTTCCTGTACCTGACAAAGTGCTAGGCACATAGTAGGTGCTCAGGAAATATTTGTAGAATTGCATAGAATGAACCCCAGAAATGCACTGACCATCCAGGGCATTCAATGTGGTGGAGTTGGCCCACAGGGCCAGTGTGCTGTCTCACTGGGCTGAGATAGAGCCCTTGCTGGAGGCAGTACCAGCCTGATTCCTGAGCCACAATGTGGGGAAGGGAAGCATGCCTTGCACAAAGTCTGAAGGGTGAGATAATGCAGAAGTGAAATGATGGAATTGGCCATAAAATAGGTAACTAGGGAGATTGAGATCAAGAGGTATTGTAGGAGGAAACATTTCAGCGCTAGCAGCTCAGACTAAGAATATAAACATCCAACTCCTTTCATGTAGTCATCTGTGAGATATAGACAGGATTTCTTTAGGAAATAATGAGCCAAAACAGTGACATTAGGTGGTTTTTGGAGTGTCTTAGAAATATCTACTTTCATTTAAAGTAGCAGTTGCTTGTATATGTATATGGAGAGGATGTTTTAAATGATTGTAATCACTGTTACAAACAAAGGCGCCATTAAGTATTTCTGTTGTCATTTTTTTTGATGTCATAGTAACAGGTCCCACTTTTAAAAATAAATTCTTTTTGCAGCATTTTATTCCAAGAAAATATGCGAAAATATAATCAGTCACCTCATTCTCTTGAAATATATAACAGAAATAGCCATAAATAATCCACCAATGTGGAGAGGATGGAAGAAACAGAAGTGGAAGAAAATTTAGTGTAAGGAAAAAATATTAAAAAAATCTATTCATGGAAGGCTTTTACTTATTGCCTTGTTAATAATTAGTGACATCTTTTACTTTCTTCTCTTTATAACTCTCTACTTCCTTTTGCCACATAAAATTGTTCAATTTTTAAATAATTCACATGCATAATAATTCTACTATAGTCCTGAAGGAGATAATCCCTTGTGTCTGGTTTTCTTTGCTTCTGAGTTAGCTGCTTACTGCTAAAAACAATTCTTGGCTAGAATGACCCAAAGCATAGCAGAAAGATAATAATAGGGAATTCTGTACCAGCAAAGAAAGGGGAGCTATTTCCAAACATCCAGTACAACAAATAGGCTGCCACTCAGTTTTTTAATTAAATAAAAACATGCTTTCAGTGTCATAACAGGAAAAAAAAGTTTATAAAATTTAGAAAGTGTACACTATGTCTTTACATTGCTAACATAGCCAGAAGCTGTGAAAACCTTTGTTGTCAGATTCTTTGTACCACATTCTATCTGGAGAAATAACCAATAGATGCTATACTTGTTCTAGAATATTACCCATTAAGCTGGGGAGAGAAGCAAGTCTTTGCATGACTCACAGCACTGTGTTTTTCTTGAGTGCCTGCTTCTTACTCAAGATTTAGAACTCTGTTAGCACCCTGGATACTCCCTTTATCACTATTTTGATTTAAAATAGCATAAGTTAATTTTGGCTGATTTTGAATGTTAAATACATTGGAGGATATGGTATGTACTATTTTGTGTCGCCTTTCTTTCCCTTGAAACCATCTTTGTAAAATTCATATATCCGAATTACATAGGCGTAATTCATTTACTTGTCACTGGTAGGAACCCATTGAATGAATACACCACGTTTCCTTACTGCTTTTAATGTCAATGAGCTGGGTTGTTTTCATTTTGGTTATTATAATTAGGGCCACCATGAACATTCTTGTGCTTGTTTTTGATTTATGTTCATTATATTTTTGTTATGTATACCTTGGAGTGAAATGTCTCTGTCATTTTCAACTCTGTCAATATCAACGCTAGTGGATATTTCCAGTTTTCAGAGTGGGTTTATCAAAATACATTATTTCCAGAAAGTCTATGAAAAGTCTAGTTGGTCTATACTCAGTTATTAATTCTCATAATGTCTATAGAATTGTTTGAATTTCTGAAAAGACTTTAAGTCCGAGTCCAATCACTTTTTCTGGGATTTTTGGTGTCATTTGTGTTTTTCCAAAGATTGTTCCTTTCTTATAAATTTTAAAATATATTGACATAAAATTGCTCATGATATCTTCTGATTTTCTTTTATTCTTATGTGTAGGGGGCCCTGTCCCCCCGCTGGAACTCTTGAGTGCCTTCTACGGACATGCCCAGGCTTGCTGCAGGCCTCTGACGGACATGCCCGGGCTTGTGGCAGATCTACCCGGCAACAAGGAAGCAGCCCCAGTACACTCCTCTTGCTCCTCCCCTCTAGCCCTACAGTATATATGTTGTAGCAGCTTCCGCAATAAACGAGACTTGATCAGAGACCTGTCTTGTCTCCATCTCTCGTGTCCCCTGTCCCCGCTCATCCTCGCTCCCCCTCTAGGGTCTTCGTTGACTTACCCGCAGGCCGGGACACTTATGAATCTCTAGCAGTATTATTTATTTGCTATGTTGTTAATTTGTCCTTTTCTCTGATTAGTCTGTGTAGAAACCTTATAATATGATATTATTCTTTCCAAGATTGGATATTTGGCTAGGTTGATTTTTTTTCTGTTGTGTATGTTTGTATTTTATCTCTATTCTTATCTTTATCTGTATAATGCTTTCATTTTTTTTCCTTCCTAATTTCTTGAGATGAATGTTTAGGAAGTTATTCAATCTTCAGTTTAGGTGTTGAAGACAATAAGTGTTTCCTCTAAGTATAGCCTAAAGTGCATCCAACAAATTCTCATGTACTATCATCCATTTGAAAAATATTTTCTGATTTCCTGTGATGTCTCTTTGGCAAGTGGTTTGACCGTAGTGCTTGATTCCTGTGCATGAAGCTTTTTAAAAACTCCTTTTATTGGTATAATTTAGATAATAATGATCATATTCATCATAAGAAATTTGTACCTGTACATGACATATCTTGATTCCTCATTTTTTCCTGTTCCCCTCCCCTCCTTTTAACTCCTCCTTCTTTAAAAAAGCTTTGTTTCCATTTTCTCCTTCTTTTCTCATTTTTCCCCCTCCGTCCTTTCCCCTTCCCACCTCCCTAGCTCTCCTTTCCTTTTGAACAATTTCTTCCTATTTCACATAATCTATTATACATTTTAGTCTTTATTTACACTTTCAGTTTCTAATTGTTATTTTGCTTTTGATTTCTTACTTAATTCCATTGTGATAGGAAAAGACTAAAAGATTTCAGTTCTGTGAAGTTGTTCAGACTTGCTTTATGACCTAGCAAAATCTTATGGTTTAGGAACAGACAAATATTCCATAATCACTTGAAAAGAAAGTGAGTTCTGTCATTGCTGCATACATAGCGTTTGTCACCAAGTTCTTTGCTTATTGCGCTGCTCATATCATCTGGACAGGTAACAGTTTTAAAAATGTTTGTTTTGTAACTAGTTAAAATCTTCCACAATAATTATTTTTCCTCATCTTAGTTTTCTCAATTTTATCTTTACGTATTTATAAATTATATATTACTTAGCTGCAACTTTAGAATTGTTATAATCTTCTCCGTGTAAGCTTTTAATCTTGTTCCAGTCTCTTTATTTTTGGTACCAGGGATCGAACTCAGGCCCTTGCGCTTGTGCAGCAGGCAGCAAAACCACTGAGCTAAATCCCCAGCCCGATTCCAGTCTCTTTTTAAGGTAATGGTTCTTTTTTTGAACTTCTAGCTTGTACAATATTACTATAGTTATACTTGCTTTGTTTTCTTTAGTGTTTGCTTGGTGCACCTTTATTCTCTCTTTTTAAACTTTTCTGCATCTTAATATTTAAGCTGTATCTCTTCTAAGCAGTATAATGTTGATTTTTAAATTTTACTTAGCATGATGACCACTCTGAATTCAAATATGTAACCAATGCCCATTTAATATAGTCATATTAGCTTCACAGGGATACTGTAACAAAGCACAAATACATACCTAAAAGCAGCAGGGACATTGTTCTTTCATTGTAAGCTTGCCATCTGAAGTCCACATGTCAGCAAGATGGTTTCCCTCCTGAGATCTGAGGGAAGATCTGTCCCACATCTTTCCTAACTGATGATAGTCACCAGAGATCTTTAGTGCTCCTTGGCTTGATGACATTTCACTGCAGTCTTTGTTCTGTCTTTACGTGGTATTTTTCCTGCTGTCTGTGTCCAAATTTATCTCTTTCTATAAAAATACTTATTATTGGATTAAGGTCCACACTAATCCAGTATGATCTCCTCTTGTTCATATTTGCAGTGATACTGTTTCCAAGTAAGATTATATTCACAGGTACTAGGGCTTTGGACATACTCTTTTTGGGGACACATTTCAATCTACTGGAGACCTCTCCAGTAGGTTCCTGTCTCCTGCCAAGTATATGATGCAGGGCTGAAGAAAGACTCAAAGACAGAATTAGAGAAAGAAGAAGGGAGCCAGGATGGCCAGTGCTGCTCATCCAGCAAAGCCCCTGATCAGTCCAAGCCACTGATTTTTATTGATAATCGGGTGAAAGAGGAACTATGTGCTAAAGGGGAACTACATGTGAGGACATAGAGTCATACAGTTGCTATGGATACTAAGGCAGGCAAGGCTTGTAAAGGAAAAGACAAAGCATTCTCAAATTAGGAACAAAACAGACAAAATATAGAGTTGTAATTAGAACCTTGTCCTTCTAGTTAAGAAGGTTTCAGTTGTGGGAATGGAATTTGAGTGTGAGTTACTCCAACCTCAGCTACTATATTATTTCCTATTGAGCCACACAGCTTCACAGGCCATTTCTCTCTGCTGTGGCCATTTATGGGAAGGTCAGGCTAACCTGAATGCTACCACGGTGCTTATGAGGTGCTTCCATGAGTCACATAAGCTTTAGTCAGACTCGCTTCTTAAAATGAGGCAATTGAGGGGATAACTCTTTACAGCCTGCTCTGCTTACAGCCTGCTTTGGGCATAATCAATAGGGTGGTCCCCTACACAATCCACAATAGTGTTATGGTTAGGAATATATCTACTATTTTATTCTTTTCCTATTTGTATTGTTTTTTCTCTACTTTTTTCAGTTACTAAATTTTTAATATTCCACATCTGTCTTCAATTAGCTGCTTTTGTAAACATTCCTTTACTGTTCTTTTGGTGTTTAAACAAAAATTATAGCATTTATATTTTATTTATTATAGCCTAGTATAATTTGTTTTGCATAGTGCTGAGATTAGATCTTGATTGTGCCCAGAAGCTCATGTGTTGAAGGTTTGCCCCCAGTCCATGGAGCCATTGGGAGCTGTAGAACTTGAGGAGTTGAGGCATAGAGGAGGACATTAGATTGCTGAGGGAGTTGCCTTCCAGGGGATATTGGAAGTCAGTCCTCCCTCTCTTTGTTCCCTGACCACTGTGAAGTTATCAGGCCTCTTCTGCCATGTGCCCCTGCCACCCTGAACTGTACCACAGAAGGGCCGCACAGTCATGGACTGAATCCTCTGAAACCATGAGCCTATGTAAGTCTTTCAACTTTTAAGCAGATTATCCCAGGTCTTGTTGTAGTGATAGAACTAACATGACTAACATACATGTCCTAGCACAATACTAGAATCTTGTATCATTTTAGTTGCGTTTACTATTCCTTGCAAACCCTTGTGTTATTGTTGTTGTGTTTTAATTCTACATATACTTTAAACATTCCTTCCAAAGCAGTCGAGATTAATTTTTTATCCACTTTTTCAAGTGCTCTTGTTTGTTTCTATATATTCAAGTTTTTATGAGGAATCACTTCCCTTTTGTTTGTAGAATTCCCTCATCTTTGGGTCTACTAAAAATAGTTCTGGTTTCACTTGTTTTAGAATATCTTTATTTTTATCTTCATTTTTAGGTTATTTTAGTAGAATGTTTTCTTTCAGTGTGTTAAAAATGTGACTCCTTTGCCTTTTGACTTCCATTAATGAAATCAACTTGCCAGTCATATTACCATGCTCTGAAAAACAATGTTTCTTTATCTCTAAAGCTGATTTTTTACATTTTCCTTAGTTTTTGGATTTACTGCCTATGTATGGTTTTCTTTCTATTTTTCTTCCTTGAATATTTTAGTGCTTCCTAAATCAGTGGCCCGATGTTATCTATCACTTTTGAAAAATAGCTGACCTATTTAGATTTCTTTCTCCAGATGAAAATATATGTAACTGCTATAATTTTGTTAGTGTTTTACCCTTTCCTTTGCATTCTCTGTATTTTATACCAACTATTTGCTGTCCACTCTTGAAGAAAATTGTCAGAATAGCCTCAACAAATACTAGTTCAGTTTAAGCAATGCTATTTATTCAAACTCAATATACTAAAATGAAGACAGCATGGATTGTAGAGCCCAGCAGATGCCATCAATTTAATTCTTAATCCTTAGTTATTTAGTCTGTGAAGTGGGGGAATTAATACTGTTTGTCATAATGATATTCTAAAGGTCATTCCTAGAATATGCAAAGGAAATGAGGTCAGTGCTGCAGTGTGTAACTGTGGCTGCGTAGAGGATGAGAAGGATTACTCAGAGATGAGTCTTTAGTTTAGTCACCGAGAGGACCCAGAGGGGCTGCTACTTCAGCATGAGAGAACTTCAGGGCAACAGCAGCAAGCTGAGACCTCTGTGGATATTTGTTTGTAGCTCAAGGACATGAGAACAAACACACAGAAGAAAGCATTTCAACATACTGTTATAGGAATTTTTGACAGGGAACAGGGCTGGAAGGGGATGGTTTGTTACATGGCACACATTGACCTAGTTTAAGCAATCTTATGGGGCAGAGGGGATACAATGGCCAAAGCAAACATATCTAAGAATAAACTGCTTTGTCGGCTTCTGCTGACTGTTGCCAGTCTGCTCTAAACTCTAACCATGCCTTCCAGGAGTCCTGAACTGTTACCCAGAAAGTCTCTTCCTGTTTCACATTCACTTCAAAACTCCTTTGGCCAGAGTCTCCCCACAGGCAGCATACAAAAGAGATATATGCATACTCATATTTATTGCAGTATTAACAATAGCAGAGATTCAAAAGCAGTCTAGGTGCCCATCAACAGATACGTGGGTAAAGAAATTGTGCTACCTGTCTGCAATGCAGTATGATTCAGTCATAAAGAATGAAATCCTGATATTTGCAACAAAGTGGATGAAAGTAGAAGACATCATGTTAAGTAAAGTAAGCCAGACACTGAAAGGAAAGTATTGTATAATACCTTGCATATGTGAAAATAGAAAAAAAAAAGGTGGCCTTAAAATAGAACAGTGATTACTGGGCCTGAGAAGAGTGCCAGCAAGAGGTAGGGGTGCGGTCAGAAGAAAGGGAGCTGGACATGGTCAGTGCATACTCTATGGACGTGTGGATACATCTTAGTGAGTCCCACTGATGTGCACAGTTTATATGTGTTCTTAGAAAATGGGTATTTTTAAGGGTCACATTATGAACTGTGTACAATGTCTGGTTCATTTTACAATTCAGTAATGGTAGGTCCTCCCTGCACAGGTGATATCTTGACTAGCTAGAGTCAAAATTAAAACATGAGTCTCTGGGCTTGTTTTGAGTCCATTTTTGTGAATAACTCTGGTCCTTTTAGCCTTTTAGTTGCTTTTATAGAATCTCTTACCAGCCTTATGCCAGAATCAATTTAGTGTGAATACTTTAAAATATTTTTTCAAAGAATCACAATATTTAAATGAGCTAGGACGTCGTACTCACGTTCAGACTTAGGAAAAGCATATATTTAATATTAAATATTGACTATCAGTACATATTTGATGTTGGAACTATTAATTTATTTCTTATTTTAAAGTGTTTAATTTTTTCACTCCTTTTTCCTCACACATCTTCATAACAATCTCTCAGTACTCTGTCTTCCAAGACATTTTTCCAAAAGATAAATTTACTATAATTAGCAATGGTTTTGCACTAACTTTGATAAACTCATGGATTTAAGTACTTTCCATGCCTGAGTGAAACAGACTTCAAGAACTAATAGCTTGAGAATCACGTTGAATTCAAAATATTTTAAACAGCCATAAATCTCTGTTTTCTCATTTATTAAAAGCTAATTCATTTTAATAAAATTTCTGAGGTATATTAAAGTCTTCAGTAGTAAATGCAAACATAGCTATATAATGTACACAAATACAAGAACGAGTTTTTAGCATACATTTTGATATGTAGCCTTACTGTTTTGCATTAGACATTTATTTTAAATATTTTGGAGTACTTTAGTATTACTAAATATAAAAACATCAAAGTAGCCACATATAAATAATCACTCTGAAATTTTTAAATAGTTCTAACATTTTTTTAGATTCCTAACTTGAAGTCTTTAAAAACTATATTTTAAATCATGTTACTATGATTTTTAATTTCTTCTTTCTTATTCCCCTCAGTCTGAGAAAGAATAATATAAGTACTTTTCCGTATCTTTAATAATACAGAGTAATATAAATAATTTCATCTGTTTTGGCAGAATTTGATAGTGCTAATAAAATTACACTTTTTCATATTGAAATGAAACCCTGTATAAAGATGGCAGACATCTAAGTAGTAAGATGTAGGTTAACTAACCAGATTGTTTCTCATTTAGAGGACAAAATTAGTTTTTATCCTTATATATACTAGAAAAATGCTTTGGTGGGCTAAGAAGAATTTGTCAAATTTATGGGAATACCAGAGACCCACAGTTAGCTACTTGGACTGTCCACTGTATAAACTGTAAAGTAGATATTTTCAAAATTTAAAAAAATGCTCTTAAAACAAAACTACCAACTTGCTCCATGAAAGAATGTAATTTATTAATGCATTTTTGAAAGCAGTAACGGAGGCTTAGTTCCACAGAAATTATCATCAGTAAGATGAGAGAGAAGAAAGAGGAGAGAACCACTTATATGTAGCAGATACAAATGCTGCTGCAGACTTCCTCCTGGCCCCAAGACCTTCAATGATGCTAATGAACTGTTTTTAGGAGTCATTTGGCTGATAAAAAGAGCTTGGAGTGCTAAAAATACACTTTAAAACTTTCCTTCTGAGGATGCAATTATCTAGAAAGTTTTGCCTGGACATGTCCATTTCTTTTTGAATATGTTAATGTTCCGAAAAAGACTACTGTCTCCTTGGAGAATGCCTTGCTTTATGCAGCAGCATGGAGCCCAAGATGTGACATCTAAATGTTTTTTTGTAAATTGCAAAGCAAGTTAAATGCAAAGGGAATTTGCTAAAAGGAATGCTAAGAAGCGCACACTGGGGAAGGAGTCACAACTCTGTTGATCATATTGTCAACCTCAGTGCCCTTCCTTTCAAGAGTGGAATAGAGCTGATGGCTCTGGAAAGCTTGGTCTAGAATTTAAAACTTTGCATTGTCTGGATTTGTGTCTTCTGTCCTAACCCAGTTGTGAATATAAAATAATGAAAAACCATAATCTTGCTAAGAAATTTGATGATGTTGGCTCTGCCCTAAGAATACTAGTGTTCAGCATAGTATTTCAAACAAAGTGAATGCTCAGAAAATACTGATTAAATAGAGAATCAAGAAATGTAAGCTATTTTTGTTGCTGAGGTTGTTGCTGTTAATGCCACTTGTCCTGTTTGTGGTCTCTTGAATACTGTGGCCTTGAAAATCTGAAAGTAAAATCATCATTTGTTTAAGACAGAGCAAGGTGCTGGACCTTGCTCTGTGTCAGTAGCTGATATTGGGGCAGAGGAGAGTGAGGGTCTAGCTTAATTTCTCTGTAGAGATAGTTTGCTTTGTTTGTCCTCAGATCATAAAATTCATGAATATTTTTTTGCCAAACAACCTTTAATGTTATCACATTTCATTTGTATTTTTTCCCATGTTCACCACATGTCAAGAGATCAAGCCCATATTCAATACTATACATTGATTTTTGTTCATTAGATATTTAAAACCTAAGAAAAAGGAAAGGTTTGGCCCCCAGCCAAATGGAAAAATCATACACACAATGGCGAGGGGGTGTATTTAGGTTCACAGTTTCAGGAAGTTTTAGTCCATGGTCCCTTGGCTGCATCCCTTCTGTGCTGTGGCAGCCAGTGCATGGTGGCAAACTTCCTCACTCCAGCTAGGTGTGGTGGTACATGCCCATAATCCCAGCACTCTGAGAGGCTGAGGCAGGAGGTTCACAAGTTGAAGTCTAGCCTAGGAAACTTAGTGACTTAGTAAGACCCTATCTTAAAAATAAAATATTAAAAAAGAGAATGTAGCTTGGTACAGAGGTTCGGTCTCTGGCACAACTAAACAAAACAACTTAGCTCATGGCAACAGGGAGTCAAGGCCAGAGAGAGAGGGGTCATGTCCCCTGCAAGTTCATCTCCCAATGACCTGACCTCCTGCAGCCAGGCCCCACCTTGTGAAGTCCTGCTGTTTCCCAGCAGTGCCAAGGGCCAATCTCCAGAGACTACTTCGAGTGTACTCTCCAGAAATCGGCTTTTGAGAAATGTCTAGGTCTGCTGCCCATTTTTTATTCCTTTCTTTTTTCTCAAGATCTTGGAGTTTCTTATATGTTCTGATGTATAGCTCGCAAATGTTTTTGGTCATCTAGATTATTTCTTGATGGTTGTTTGTTTCCTTTTACTATGCAGAAACTTGTTAGCTTGGTATAATCCCAGTTGTCTATTATTGCTTTGTGTTCTGTGCTTTTGGGGTCTTCTAAAAAAAAATGTCTGCCATCTAAAGGCCTGAAGAGTACCTTCTGTGTTTTCCTGTAGTAGTTTCAGTTTCAGACCTTAATTCAAGTCTTTAGTGCATTTTTAGCTAAATTTTATAACTGGTGAAAAATGGGTCTGAATTCATTCATCTGGATATGGCTATTCAAGCCCCCACTGTTTATTGAAATGAATGTCCTTTCTTTAATGTGTACTCTTTTCATCTTTGTCACCAGTGGGCTATAGACGTGTGTGTTTCTAGTTTCGACCTTCTCCTACTGTGTGTGAGTCTGCATTTATGTCAATACTGTGCTGTCTGGATTAGTCCCACTCTGAAGTGTGCTTTCAGGTCAGGTAGGATTAATGCCTCCTGCTTTGTTCTCTCTTGCTCCAGACTATTCTGGCTAAGAGCAGTCAGGCTCCTAGAGCTGTGCTGAATAGAAGTGGTAAAAGTGGGTCTTTTCCTGTGGGGACCTCGGAAGAAATACTGCCAGCTTTTCCCCATTAACTATGCAGTCATGTAATATATTGCCTTTATCCTGTTGTTCCTTCTGTACAAAATTTATTAATTTTTTATAGTGAATGTTGAGTTTATCAAATGCTTTTTTGTGCACCACTGGTATGCCCATATGGTTTTAGCTTTTGTTCTGTTGGGATGATGTGTTACTTTTTAAAAAAATTTTATTTTATTGGTACATTCTAGATATACAATATAATGACATGCATCGTTGGAAATTTGCAACTTTACATAATCTCTCTTGGTTCTTATTTTCCCCCTTCCCCTGCCCTCCCTTCAACCCCTCCATCCCTCCGTATTTACAAAGACTTTGTTTCCATTTTTTCATTTTCTCATATTAATTCCATTCCCTTCTTTCCTTTTCCCTAGCCCTGCCACTTCCCCCTCCCCTTGGCCCCCTTTCTTCCTATTTCACATTATCTATTATACCTTTTAATCCTGATTTACACTTTCAGTTTCTCACACTAGAGAAACTATTCAGTATTTACACGTGTGTCCTATTTATTTCACTTAAGAGTATCACTTCAATGTGTATCCCTTTAGCTATAAATGTCTCTAAATTCTCATTTTTTATGGCTGAGTAGTACTCCATTGTATACAAAAACCATTTTTTTTATCCAGTCACCAGTAGATGGGCAATTGGGCTGCATCCAAGCTTTAGCTATTACAAATTATGCTTCTATGAACATGTGGGTGCACATATATGATTGTGGTATGATTCTTTTAATTCTTTGGGGAAGATACTCAACAGAGGAATAGCGGGGTCAAATGGGATTTCCAGTCCTAGTTCTTTGAGGTATCTCCATACTGATTTCCACAGTGCTTGTACCAGTCTATGCTCCCACCAGCAGTGGAGCAGGGTTCCTCTTTCCCCACAGCCCCGCCAGCATTTGTTATTGGTTGATTTCATGATAGCAGCCATTTTTTTCTGGGGTGAGGTGGAATCTCAGTTTTGTTTTCATTTGCATCTCTCGAATGACCAGTGATGTTGAACACTTTTTCACATATTTATTTGCCATTTCCACTTCTTTGTCTGAGAAATGTCTGTTCATTTCAGATGCCCATTTTTGGATTGGGTCTTTAAATTTGGGAGGTCTGATTTTTTTAAGTTCTTTATGGATTCTAGATAGTAGACCTTTGTCTGGGGAACAACAGTTGAAAATTTTTTCCCACATTATGTGTTGTCTCTTCACTCTGTTGGTGATTTCTCTTGCTGTGCAGACACTTTTTAGTAAGAAGAGATCCTGCTTGTTGATTGTTTGTGCTAGTTCATGGGCAACTGAGGTTTTGTTCATAAAATCTTTTCCTAAACCAATGTCTTCTAGACTTCTACCTAACCTCTGTTCCAGCTGGTTCAGAGTTTCTATTTTAATATTTAGATCTGTAATCCATTTCAATTTTAGTTTAGTGCATGGTGAGAGATACAGGTCTAGTTTTAATCTTTGGCAAGTTGAAACCCAATTTCTCCAGCACCATTTATTAAACAGGCTGTCTTTCCTCCAGTGAGGGTGTTTGGCTCCTTTATTGAAGATGAGATGGCTGAATGAGTCTGGAGTTGTTTAAGCATCTTCTAATCTGTTCCACTGGTCCTCAGGTCTGTTTCTTTGCAAGTATCATGCTGTTTTTATCACAGTAGCTTTGTAGTATAATTTCAGGTTGGGGGTTGTGATACCCCCTGCCATACCTCTGTTACCTAGAATTGCTTTTGCAATTCTGGGTCTCTTCTTGTAACAAATGAATTTTTGGATTGTTTTCTCAAGTTCCATGAAGTATGCTGCTGGGATTTCAATTGGAATTGCATTGAATCTATATAGCAGTTTTGGAAGTATGGCCATTTTCACTATATTGATCCTTCTTCCCCAGGAGCACGGGATGTCTTTCCATTTTTGGATATCATATTCAATCTCTCTTTCAGAGTGCTATAGTTTTCAGAGATGAGTTCTTTGACTTCTTTTGTTAGGTTGATTCCTAGGTATTTCAGTTTTTTGTATGCTACTGTGAAAGGAATTGTTTGCCCTATTTCTCTCTCAGTGTGTCTGTCATTCGTGTAGAGGAAAGCTATTGATTTTTTTGTGTTGACCTTGTATCCAGCTACACTACTGAAATTGGTTATTACGTCTAGAAGACTTTCTGTGGCCTTCTTGAGGTCTTCTATATAGTATATCATGTCCTCTGCAGATAATGACAGTTTGACTTCTTCATTTCTTATCTTTATTCCTTTTATTTTTCTCTCTTGTCTAATTGCCATGGCCAATGTTTCCAAAACGATATTGAATAGAAGTGGTGATAGTGGACTTCCTTGTCTTGTTCCTGATTTTAGTGTGAGGATTTCAGTTTTTAACCATTTATTTTGATATTATCTGTTGGTTTTTCATAGATGGCTTTTATCAGATTGAGGTAGAGATTGTCTATTCCAATTTTTTGCAGGGTTTTATCATAAATGTGTGTTGGATTTTGTCCGATGCTTTTTCTTCATCTGTTGAGATGATCATATGGTTTTTGTCCTTGGCTCTATTGATATAGTATATAACGTTTATTGATTTGCATATGTTGAACCATCCCTGCATCCCTGGAATGAACCCCACTTGGTCAGGGTGTCTGATCTTCTTGATGATCTTCTGCATTCTATTTGCCAGTTTCTTATTAAGGATTTTTGCATAAATGTTCATTAGTGAGATTGACCTCTAGTTCTCTTTTTCACTTATGTCTTCTCTGCTTTGGTGTTCAAGGTGATGCTTGCTTCCAGGAATGAATTTGGGAGTATTACTTCCCTTTCGATTTCACTGAAGAGTTTAAACAGTAGTGGCAGCAGTTCCTTTCTAAATGTCTTGTAGAATTCAGCAGTGAAGCCATCAGGGCCCGGGCTTTTCTTAGTTGATAAGTTTTTAATTACGTTTTCATTTTCATTGATTGATATTGGGTTCTTCAGAATTTTTAGGTCTTCTTCGTTCAACTTTGGCAATTTATGTGTATCTAGGAATCTGTCCATTTCTTCTGTGTTTTCCATCTTCTTGGCGTATAGGTTCTGGAAGTAGGTATTGCTGATCCTCTGTATTTCTGCTGGGTCTGTTGTAATTTCACCCTTTTCATTCCTAATTGCATGGATTTGGGCCTTTTCTTGCCTTTTTCTGGCAAGGTTGGCTAAAGGTTTGTCAATTTTGTTGATTTCTTTTGAAGAACCAACTCTTGGCTTCATTGATTTTTTTGTATCGTTCTCTTAGTCTCCATTGCATTGATTTCTCCTCTGATCTTTATAATTTCCTCCCTTGCATGAGCTTTGGGGTTGTCCTGCTCTTCTTTTTCTAGAAGCTTGAGATTCAGCATCAGGTTGTTTAATCGGCCTCGTTCTGTTTTCCTAGTATGTGTATTCACTGCTCTGAATTTCCCTCATAAGACTGCTTTCATTGTGTCCCATAGATTTTGATATGTTGTATTGTCATTGTTATTTAATTGAAGGAACGGTGTGATTTCTTCTTTAATTTCCTCTGTGACCCATTGATTATTCAGCAGTGTGTTGTTCAATTTCCATGTGTTTATAACATTTTTTGTGGTTTCTTTTCCTCTGGATCTCCAATTTCATGGCACTATGGTCTGATAATATACAGAGGATAACTTTAATTCCTTTTCACTTACTTAAACATGTTCTATGTGCAAGTATGTGGTCTATTTTGGAGAATGACCCATGTGCAGCTGAAAAGAATGTGTATTCTGATTTTGTGGGGTGGAATGCTCTCTAAACATCTGTTAAGCTCATTTGTTCAAGAGTTTGCTTGAGTTCTAGTTTTACATTGCTTATTTTTTGTCTAGTTGATCTATCTATTTGTGACAGTGTGGTATTGAGGTCCCCCACTACTATTGTATTAGTGCTTATATGACTTCTCATGTCCTTTAGTATTTGTTTTATATAGGTGGGCACACTGGCATTTGGTGTGTATATATTTATGATTGTCATCTCTTCCTCTTGGATTGTTCCCTTTACAGGGATGTAGTGTCCTTGTTTGTCTCTCTTAATCAGTGTTGGTTTGAAATCCACTTGATCTGCAAAGAAGATAGCTACTCCTACTTTTTCTCAGGTTCCTGTCACGTGGAATATTGTTTTTCTACCCTTTAACTTTCAGTCTATGAGTTTCATTTTGAATTAAGTGTGTTTCTTGTGTGCAGCATATTGTTGGATCTTGCTTCTTGACCCATTCTGCCAGTCTATTTCTTTTGATTGATGAGTTGAGACCATTAACATTGATGTTTATAACTGATACGTATTGCATTATCATTGTCATGACTTTTTCTTTTCGTTGGATTCTTCCTCTTTGTATTTAATTTCTTGTCGCACCCAGCGGATTCATTCTGCTGGGCTTCCTGGGGTTGTGATCCTCATTGTCTTTTCTAGAATATTGTCTAAAGTTTTTGGGCCTCCTGGTTTGGTATTCATGAAGTTTCTCAGGTGCTCTTTGTCCTGAGAGTATCTCATTTCTCCATCAATTTTGAAATATAGTTTTGCAGGTTACATCAATCTGGGTTAGAAGCTGTTTTCCTTTAGGGCTTGGAATACATCACTCCAAACTCTTCTTGCCTTGAGGGTTTGTGTTGAGAAGTCTGGTGTGATTCTGATGGCCTTTCCTTTGTATGTGATTTGTTTTTTTTCTCCAACTGCTGATAGAACTTTGTTCTTCTGTTGGGTTTCTGGAGTCTTAACAATTATATGCCTATGTGTAGATTTTTTTGATCGAGTATAGTTGGAGTCATTCTTTCTGCCTCACTTATCTTTGTATGTCAAGTTCTTTTCCCCTGCTTCTAAGGTTTTCTGCCGTTACTTCCGTGAACAGTTTTTTTTATGTCATCTGAACTGTCTCCTGTCTCTTCATTGACTCCAGTCAGTCTTATGTTATTCTTCTTTGCATCGTCTAGCAGCTGCTGGATTGATATCTTCTGGACCCTTACAATTTTGAAGCAGTTTTTCTTTTCCTGGTCACTAATTATAATCCTATCTTCTGTATCTGAAATTCTGTCCTCACATTGGCTCATTATGCTGTGTAGACTTTCAATGAAGTTTTTAATCTCCTGGAAATCTGTTTGTATCTGTTTTATGTATTCCATTTGTTTCCTCTGTTGGGATTCCATCATGTTCCTCAGCTCCTCTCTAGATTTATTAATCATATCTTGCACTATGAGCCCAATTTCTGCTGTTATCTGAGAAATTATTTCTGATTTCATTTTACCAGATCCTCTTTTGTTGCCAGTTCAGGGAGTCCAGGTGGTTGAGTATCAGAGTGTTCCATCTCCTTTCCCTTTGGGGTTGCTGTAGGTGATCTGCAGGTCCAGTTTTGAGACTCTTTTATGTGTCTTCTGATTTCGACCCTGTGTGTGTGTGTGTGTGTGTGTGTGTGTGTGTGTGTGTGTGTGTGTTTTCATGCTGTTGGCACCTGTGCGGCTCACCTCCTCTGCGCTGCAAGCAGTTCTACCACATATTGTGATTTTTGTTTGTTGAACCATCCTTGTATCCTTGGGATGATTTCCTTTTGGTCATGGAGAATAATGTTTTTAAGGGGCTATTGTATTGTTTGCTAATGTTTATTGAGAATTTTTGCCTTTGTTTATTGAGGATATTGGCCTATAGCTCTTTTTGTTTGTTTTTGTTGTGTCAAATTTTAAATTGCAAATTACTAATCCTCTGTTTTCTCAGATTTTTCATTTTGTTCCTGTATTCTTTTCTCTCTTCATTTCTTTTGCAAAAACCTTATATCTCTCTACCCTTTGTGCAGCCAAAGTAAGTCCATTTTATCAGTTTATAGTTTTTCAACTATATTTTAATAATACATGTTGGCCTTTAAAATTAACGAATCCATTTATCTTTGAATTTTTGTTATTTTTATTGCTATTGCTTATGGAGTGGTGGCCCATTTTAGTTTAAAAAAATTATATTGACACATGATAATTTTGCATACTAATGGAGTTCTGTGTGATGCTTGTATACATGCAAACTCTGAATTTATGTGTTATCAGACTAGGTTACCTTGAGCCATCAGTTTATGTACATGATAATTTTTAACTAATATGGAAAGACATACTTTGGTTACTTTCCTTCTTAGATTATTTCCTAGATTAATGTTGTTTTCCTGATGCCACTATGAAAAATGACTTAAGTAGCACATAAAATATTTATAATGTTTTTGAATGATATGAAGGTATATGTAGTATGCTCTGTCATCCAGACTAAATCATATATTAATTCCTTCACAGTTTTTAAACAAGCAAATTAGCTTAGATGAATAGACCATTGTCCTGTAAAAGAACACTGCAGACTGAGTATTCATGCTCTCCTGGGGCATCTGGAAATGCAGATTCCCAGGCCCCACTCTAATTTCCCATGGCATGGGTCTGGATGCAGACTCCAAGAATCTGGTGATAGTAATGTAAATAAACTGTGTTTCTCTTGTGTTATTTTTTTTCTTAAGATTAACTAAAATGACAGCTACTTTTATTTAAAGACCTACAAAGTATACTACATGAGTTTGTAGCATACATAAATACCAAATAGTTTACATAGTGTCATGAGTATGGAGAGGAGGTCTTTTAAAGAATGATTTCATAGGCATTGTTGGCAAAAGTCTGGCATATGATCTGTGTGAGCCAGTTGGGCTTAGATTAACCAGACATGCTTTCCCCAGGAAGTCAGTTTTGGGGATTGATTTACACTGTTCTTGTTATCAAGTCACTTATTTGGGAGGAGGGAAAGCATTCTTGGTTCAAGGCTTTGGCCACACTTCCATAAATCATTTTCATCAATTTAGATTGATACATAATATTTCTGTGGGATTTTCATGATTTTCTACAGTTTTGGATTTCTTTGTTCATGTGTCAAACGAGGTTAGTTACCTATGATAGAACAAATTTATATTTAAATTCTGGGCGTTATTTTGTTAGTTTTTTTCTTAATTTACAGTAGACTTGCAGGAAAGTTCTCAAATCTTATGGGTTTTATTTGTTTTTTTTGTTTTTGTTTTTGTTTTTGGTACCAGCTATCAAACTTGGGTCCTTGTGCTTGTGCAGCAGGTGGCAAAACCACTGAGCTAAATCCCCAGCCCTTCAAATCTTATGTTTTTAGCCATTGAATTTGTATAATTGTAATCATCATGCATATTAAATTAGTTTTTCCATCATGCTAAATTATACCTTGTACCAATAACCTATCTTTGCACATAGCTAGGTTAGTTAGAAATTATTATAAGGCAGCTAGACAAAGTCGGGCCCTCAGCATAGAAAAACAATCGAGGCACATTCACTGGTTAGCATTGTAAAAAAAAAAAAAAGGAAGTACTACTTCCCCTAGAGATGAATAGCAGTGATTGATATTCTAAATAGACATCAGTCTCCCTAGCCCATTTCATTTCCAGGAATTCCTTCTATGTGACTTGTTTTCCCATTTGATCCCCATTTAATCAATATTACCTGGGTGACTGTACTTGTAATTTTATTGGTTGATTATGATTTTGTCCCACTTCATGCCCACCTTGTAATTTTCCATTGGTTCTTATAGTTTTGTCTAACCTTGAACCCACCTCCCCTCATGGCTTTGCTCAATAAAACATCTTTGAAAAGCAAGGTCGGCAGGCATCCCATTTTGCAGTCTCCCTTCTGTCCCTCTTAGACAGAAGCTATCTTTCTGTCAATAAATTTTTCTTACTCTTAACCTTTGTTGTTCTGAGAATTCATTCTTTGATTTTAGAGAACACAAACTCATGTTTCAAGTATCTAGCAGGTTTGGGAGTTACATCTATTCCCCCTATAACACTATCCCACCAAAAGGCAGTCATTGTTCTGAATTTTGCCAACATAGTGTAGTTAGCCATTCTGTAAATTTAATTTTATATTCTCATATATATATATATATATATATATATATATATATATATATTACTTTTTTCTTCTGGCTGTTTTTACTTAACATATTTGAGAGGTCTAGATTGATTTACACTGTTTCTGTTGAGTCATTCGTTCTTCCATGTACTAGAAATGTGTTCTTTTTTATTGTTTTAGGCAGACTGATTATTTATTCATCCAATCTATTTTCTGGTTTCAACTATTTTAAGTAACTGTGAATATTCTTCTTCATGTTTTATGGAGGCTTATATACCGTGTACCAGTTTCTATTTGGCTATCACATAAGGGTAGAGCTGAGGTGTCATAGTGTACCCATGCATTCAGTTTTATTGTGTAATGCCAAGTGGTTTTAAAAAGTCCTGTCCCTGTATCTATTCCCACCTGCAGTGTGTGAGAGTTTCAGTTGATCATATCTTATTTCATGCTTGGTAACATCAATTTTTATTTTCCAGTTTTATTTTAGCTATTATAATGAATATGTTTTATCTGGCTTTAATTCTTTTTTTTATGTCTAACCATGTTGAGAAATTATATATATAAGAAATATATCTTATATATTTGTGGGTTCTTATATATATGTGGGTTCTTAGAATGTTAATTTTGTAAAGCACATGTCTAAGGACTTTTAAAAAATTGGAATGTCTAATATCTTGTTCTTACTATTTTACAGGAGTGTTTTGTACATTTTGGATGTGAATACTTTCTCAGATATATATTGTGAATATTTGATCCCACTCTGTGGCTGAGTGATGTTCAATTTTAAGCACCTTTATAGTTTTTTTTCAGTTGCTATAGAGGTCTAGCACATGTTTGTCAGCATTTCTCTAAGAATTTGTTGTTTTAATACCCTTCAGTAGTATTGTTTTTCTCTTTATTTATTGATAAAGTTCATTTCTTATTACTTGCTACTAATATGTAAAGCAAGTAATTTTACATCTTAACTTTGTATTCAGTATCTTGATTTGATTCATTTAATAGTTATGAGTTGATTTATAGATTCTTTGTGATTTTCTATAAAATTAGCAGAAGCATGTCATCTAGAAATAGCAACATTTTTTCTTCCTTATATATTATAATTCACATTTTATTTTCTTTCCTAATTGAGGATTTTTTTTGTTTGCTTCTCTTTGCTGTATATGTCTCAGATGATTGTGAAAAAAACAATATTGGTTTGGAAATTATAAATAAATTTTAGTGAGTTGGCAAATTCACAAAGAATCCACTTATGAAGAGTAACTGATTTTGATATCTATGTATATGGAATACATGTGATACAAGTTGACTTCCCCTTATCCAAACTGCCTGAGACAAGAACTGTTTCAGATTTGCGACTTTTTCAGGTTTTGGAATACTGTATTTGCATAACTTTTTCCGCTCAAGTGTTCATAATCCTAATCTGAAAATCTAATTAATTCCAACATACTTGAAAAATGTTTCAGATTTGGGATCACTTCAGAGTTCAGATTTTCTCAGTGGAGAATTTCAACCTGTATAATAGTATGTGCTTCTTGTATGTAAGAGATAATTTATTTTAATGTGTTCCTACTCTTGGATGTATACATTATCCCCTCCCTTCCCTTTTCCCTTCCCCTGCCCTTCCTCCTCTTCCCCCTTCTTTCTGTTTCCTTCCCTTCCCTTCCTTTCCCTTCATTTTCTTCCCCTTCCCTTTCTTTCCCTTCCCTCCCCCCTCTTCCCTCCCCTCCCCTTCCCTTCTTCCTTCCTCCCAACCTTCTTTTTTCCATTTTGTGATACTGTGTATAGAACCCAAGGCCTCATGCAAGCAAGGCAAATGCTTCCCTGTCACACACACACACACACACACACACACACACACACACACGCACGCACACATCCCCAGGCCTACTCAGTTGTTCTCTTTGATAGCATTACTTTCCTTACTGATAGAAACTTAAGTGACAAAAGCTGAGTGGAAAGCAATTATTGTAGAACTGAAAGATGTTTCAGTGGAGAGAATGTGAGATTATTCACTACTGATGAAAGCAGAATAGTCTAGAGATGCAGACAGTGGTCTAGAAAGAAGGAAAAATAAATTTTGATTTGACTCAGGTTAATCTCTATACAGAAGCCGGTGCACTGACTGTCGACAGGAGTGGAGTGGGATGTCAAGGGCTGCTTACAAGATGAGGAGTGAGATTTATTAAATTCCAAAACAGACAAACACACATGTACTTCTAGGGATGATTTGTCTACTCAAGCACTTGAAACAGCTCAAGGAGTTTGTAAAACATTCCTTGAGAGCACCTAGCACATAGAAGGTGCTCAATAGATATTTGTTGAATGAATGAGTGAACTCTTGTCTTTGCCTTGTACATATGCTGCATATTTTTGATACATTTTATAAATATTAAAAGTACTATATTAATAGGTGTTTTTAGTAAAACATTTATATGGAACAGTAAGCTCAAGGCCAGAGTATACACACTTCCTGGAAGATGCAGAAAGAAAAATAAAAGCATTAAGCAGACTTCTCAGCAGTGAAGAATCATAAAGGTAGAATTTGAGAGGTAGAAGTCATTCTGTGGGTCACTGAATACTCCAGCCCTCGTATTATATGGATGTGGATTTGAGGTCCCATTTGTTAAATAACTTACCATCTATGTGTCAGGCTTCATTTCCAGGAAATTAAAACCACACAAAGCTATTTTAAGCATGAAAGGATTTAATAGAAAGAATTAAGTCCACATTAAGGTTTTGGAATGAGTGGAGGAATAGCTGCAGTTCCCAGGCTCCAGGACGTGTTCCCAGCTTGGCCCACCCGGGTGGCTGCTGTTGCTGCCAGAATCAGGGAAGGGGATGAGATGGCTGCTCTGGAGCTTGTTATCCAAGGACACCAGCTGCTGCTGCCACTGCCACACCCTTCTCTCTGCCTGCACCCAGCTGCAGTTGGAGCTAGAACCCTGCAGCAGAAAACCCACATCTCTAGAGCGTCTCTGGGACATACACGTCACTTCCAAGTCCCAAATCACACAAGAAACTCATCTGTTTGCTTAACCAAATTCTCCTGTGGCATTCCAACTGCAAGCCCATTGGAATGCCCTCCAAGTTCTGCAGGAATGCATGGCACAGAGATTGGGTGGCTATTGCCAAATGACCATGCCCATCACTATAGCTTCCACAAGTAATGAAAGACATCACCACTGTCAGGCCATGAAGCCCCACATATGCAGTGGCTCTGTCATGCACAGAAAAACACTCCATAGATTGTCCTGCATTCTGGAAGTCACATTCTGAAATGGAATGGCCTGTGGGAGGGCGACCCATTTCACTTATTGTTCAGAGGGGACAAACACATCATTAATACTTTTATGTTGGGAACAGGCATGATGCAGAACTGCTGGGATCACCCACTCTCAACCCATCTATAAACCATTTAAGAGTCTTCATGGTCTCACTTCTACCTTCTCTCACAACATCTTTCAACCCAAGTCTTCCCTTCTTCTTTGCTTCTTTCTTTTTTCTGTTTCCCTGATATATCAGTATTTACCAGGTCTTCTACATGTGCTGGGCCTACTGACTGGATGGCCCTTCCTCTTGCTCCACCTGTGTGATTTCTGGTCATCTTTCAGTGCAGATGTCACCGCTTCAAAACATTCTTGGATTCTGCCTGAGTAGCCTGGCTGTTCCTCAGGTCCATACTTAGTTTGTATGACAACATCGATTTACATATCCCTCTCTCCTTTATAGCCGAAACTTCTTTGATAAAAATGACTGCCCTCGCTCACATTTTGTGTGTAGAGGCTAGATCAGCCTGTGTGCTACACAAGTACGCAAGAAATGTTTGAAAATGGATGAAGGAAAGGAGGAAGGGAAGTGGGTTTAGATGTGATAAGACCCACTGAGACCATGAGTCATCATTGTGCCGCTTTCTTACCCTTCCACAAAATCATTCTTTTTATAGTCAATAGTTACAGCCTACTTTTGCCACTTTTGTTGATTTTAAGAGACAGCTCACAAGAAACCCTAATAAGATTTATGTGATGCTTTCACTTCTATAACATGACTTCTTAAAGTTAACTTGTTTTTTATCACCTAAATATGATTTTTTAAAACCTAATTCTCTAAAACACTCAGGACAAAATAAGTGTAGTGAATATTTCAAACATCATGTTCTTTGGGTTGTAAGGCAATACCTGCGTTTGGTAAGGTTTTCATTTTTGTTGTTGTTACTCTTGGAAGATACATTTTTCTATAAACACACTTACAATATCTTTGATCAGATATTTTTAGTGGACAAAGAAATACACATTCTCTTATGAGAAAGGTGAATATAATACTTTTTGAGGTTTACTAAGTGCTGTTTAACCTTAATGAATCTCCCTTCCATAATATACTGTATGCTGCCAGGACACATTCCAGGTGATTTAATATCGCACAAAAGTATAATTTTTGCTATGAGAGGATTGTCAGTGTTGACACTGAATATTTCATTGTTACCTGATTTCTGTACATCTGAGTAAATGTGTTCAAAAAGTCACTTAGGGACAGATGAATGGCTGTTGAAAACTGTAAGACAGGTTGTTGGTGCCAGAACCCAAAAGCTTCTAAGGCACCATCTCTTCATGGAAAAATCAAATTAATTCAACTTCTGGTCCTGGCCAAGATAAAGTAATGGACACTACATTTATCTTCCTGTTTAAAACAGGCAGAAATGGACAGGGTATTATGAAACAACATTTTGCAAGACACTAAATGTCAATCAGTGAATAGTAATGATCCTGAGAGATGAGGAGGAAATGGGGTGAGCCTCAAGATGAGACCAGCTCACTGCCTCCAAGGTGTCCAGTCTTAGTCTCAGAGTAGGAGAACCTAGGTGGACCCTGTGAGAGTACCAGAATGGAGAAGCAGAGCCAGAGTCAGGAGAGATGGAGGCCAGAGTCCATGCTCCTGAGTATGGAGAAGAGAGAGCTTCGGAGAGATAGAATCTGAAGATCTATAAAGGGTCTTACTAGCAGCTAGCTGAGCACTGCTGACTAGCGCATGCATGTGAAAGAGCTGTACAAAGCATAGGAAAGAACAACTTAAAAAGACTGAAAGTCACAGTGCCTGGCATTAGTACAAGGCCGAGATGAGCTGGCTCAGCTCACCTGGCCGGCCCGCAGGTCTGCTGAGATATCTGCTTCTGTGATGGTGAATAGTCAGCTGGAGATGAATGCTGCCCTCACCCTGACTAATGAATTGTAGAAAACGCTCAAAAATGCTTGTAGGAATTCAAATATATGCAGCAGCCAAAAAGATAAAATTCACAATGTCAGACCTCTAAAATTCACCAAGAATGCAAAGAAGCAGGAATATGCAACCCATACTGATGACAAAACCAGTGTGTCAGAACCAACCCAGAACTGTCAGAAATGTTAGAATTAGCAGACAAAAACACCAAAACAACTATTAAAGTTGAATGGGTTTTAAAAAGGGCAAGATGCAAGAATACCTCCCCCACTTTTTTTTTTTTTTGCTTTAGCCTCTTTCCCAAAATCATACAGCTGTGTCACATGAAGCTGAAACCAGAGCTCAGTTCTCCTTGTGTCTGTTCTTCATGACAAACTGCCGGAAACTCAGAGGCTTAAAACAACACCCACTATTAGCTTCCCATGGTTCCATATGTCAGGTTCTAAGGTGCCTCAACAGGTTCTGTGTTTAAAACAGCACAAGGGCAAAATGAAGATACAACCAGATTGAATTCTGGCCTGTAGGCCCTAGGGAAGACCCCTCCCCCAGGATCACTCAGGTTACTGGCAGATTTTAGGCCCTTGATCTGGTAGCCAGGCTGGTTCTTGGCCCCATTTCACTACAAGCTGTTAAGAGTGCTCTGTCTGGCCTGTAGGGCCCTCCATTTTCAGATTCAGCAACAGCACATCAGATCCATCTCAGAGTTACTACTTCTGACTTCCTCTTTTGCCACCAGCCACAGAAATCTGTCTGCTCTTAATGGTGCAGGCTAAGTCAGTTCTTCCTGTACAGCACTGTGTTAGGATAACCTATACCGTAAAACACAGTGCAGTCATAGCAGTGATGGCTAATTGTATTCACAGATTTTGAAGATTAAAGCAAAGCATCTTTGTGTGATCATTATAGAAACTCTACTCACCATATACCTTAACCATATTCTTATTCTCCTGGTATTGTGTAATGGAACCTTTTGCTGAAAGATTTACACTATAAATATGAATATATTCATGATTTTAGTCTGTGTCATTAATACCATATAATATCTGAGGCAGGCTACTTATGAGACAAGAGGTTCATTGAGCTCACACTTTTTATGGGTTCAGGGGCATGATGCTTCCATGCCCATTGTGGTGAGGCTGCCTGGGGCTGCATCCCATCATGCAGGCAGCAGTGGTGGGAGTGTGCACTGTGGGGCAAGAGCTAATGTGTCGGTGTAGAAAGCCAGAAAAAGACTGGGTTCCTACAGTCCACACCCCAGTGCCTTCCCACCAGGCCCTGTGTCTGAAAGCCTCCACACCATCTTTCACCACAAAGGTGAAGACACATCCTTCACACTGTGCATCAAGCTTCCAGCACCTAGATCTTTGGGGAGACAAACTGAATCCAAAGCACAGCACTCAGTACAGGTGACGCAGGCACATGTGTCTCATACAGTTAATGGCTGAGATTCACACTTTTGCTCCATCACTGGACAAGTTTTCTGTTTTCTGTCTTCTTTTGAACACCTCATTTAAACTGGCCTCCCTCACCTTGTTTCTTTTGCTTCCCTCATCTTGTTTTATTTTCCTTACCCTGCTTCATGGTTCTTGCTGCTGGAATGCAAGGACTGTGAGGGCAGGCACCACCTGGTCCTTGTCCCCTGCTGGACTCAGTGCTCAGAGCAGTACCAGGAAGTGTCCGGGTTCTTTAAACTCTGATCTGAAAGAGTATATCGTGAATGCTAATATTTTGGCTTCTCTGACATGCAAACATTTTTGTCAATCATTCCATGTGCCTGTGGAGGAGAATGTAGTATGCTCAGGTAGAATTTCTGGAAGAGTTTGAGGGGAGATATTCTCTACCCTCAGTAAAGTAGCATATGAAAGGGAACTGAGGCAATGACATGTGCTTTGACTTTGGCAGCTGTGAAATGGAGTCCTTGTTCTCCTCTCTGCAGCAGAGCTTTGAGGATACTTAGCAACATCATCTAAGATGATGAATGTGAGCTAGTGAATTAGATAGAGTGTCCTCTTCCTCCACCTTTCCATTACCTCTTTGATTTCATAGAACTCAACTACAGAAGACATAAATAAGAAAGAATGTAATTTAGTCAAGAGGAATTGCTATTAAATATATAGAGTAGTAAAATGGAAATATTAAAAACTGCTGTCTTTGAAAATTAGCCTTATGATTTTAGTTGTAAAAGCACAACAAAAGAAGCTAGGCAGTGGATCACAAATAATGAAGTCCTCAATTTAAAATTAAATAGAATAAAGTGATTAATCTGGAAGATAAAACAGAATGTGGAATCCTTTCAGAGGATAGTATAGCCTAAGAAAAAATTACTGAAGAAGAAGACTGGGAAGGGAAATAAACTGTCCATAGTGTAGCAAGAAAGATAAAGATGGGCTTATTCAAAGATTTTTTAGTTTCAGATGTCAGGAATTCATCTCAAACTATGTTAAACAAAAGGGGCAAAAGCAGTAAAAGAAAATGGGGCGGTGTTAGTTAACTGGTTCATAACACTTTCTGAAAAGACCTCATGGGGCAGAATGGGGGTGTGAAATGAGGGGTGGGCCTTGTTACTGCATCCACTGCTTGGAGAAAGACAACTTCACTATTCTGGGAATGATGGAGTTGGGAAGTAATAATGTAGGTATAAATACCAAATAATAAGTTTTAGTATTTGGGAATACTATACTAAAAGCGGTTATTTATTTTGCCACACTCAAACATTTTGTTCAAGCAGTGGTTACGGTGGGGCTGAGTGAATAACAATAAGAATCCACTCATGTAGAGAGGAAGGACTGTACCTTTTGAAAGATACTGAGAGGCCCCAAACTGCAGAATGATTCTAGGCAAGCAGATCCAAATGAGAGAAATTAAACACAAAATGTACTAATGCAAATTAAGATAAAGGAGGCTACTAGAAGACTCTAGGAAGGGGGCAGAGCAGGATTTGAAAGAAAAATCTGTCCAAGTGGATTGCCTGTAAAGTATCCATTTCCCCTCTTGTTTTAAGCCTTTCCCCTTCATCTTTTTTTAACAGGATATGCCCCCCCATTCCTATACATGTGCTCAAGAGAAGGCTGGCTCAAGGTGGGAGTGATGTCTGATTGGTTGAGATGTAAGCCATTCAGGGATGGTTTTTACATAGAGATGTGATTGGATTCTTGGGACTGATGTGTAGTTAAATGCACCAGGGGATTTCTAGGAAAGATTCTGTTCTACTTCTGAAAAAGTCATGCAGAAAGGTGTTTGACCTGGCTATGGTGCTGGAATTGTTGCAGGTGCTTTTGAAACAATCAAATAAGATAACCTGAAGACAATGTTTGTGCACCAAGAATGGCAGGATTTGGAAAGACAGAAGCAACTGGCTCTGTTATTATCTACTGACAGAATAACCTAGGAATCTTACTACTTCTGAACCCTCTGCTCTACAAATACATTTCATTTTGCTTAACATACTTTTAGTGGTTTTTTAAAAAACTTTGAATATAAAAACATTTTAACTGACATGTAGAAGACTTTTATTGAAAGTCAGAATGTATATTTTGACATGAAAGTTACTTTTTAATTTTGTTTGGTAATGATCACAAACCCAATGTATGAAAACATTACTTTTTAGTTAAAAGATAGAATTTCTCATTTAAAAGCTCCATGTATTATCCTTTCAAGTAGTTAGTGAAAACAAAAGCAAATATATGCATTTTAAAATTAGAGCTTGTGGGGGGAAAAATCACAGAAACTAGTATTCATCAAATGGCAGTATCTTTGTTTTTATAAGGAATAGCTACTTAGTAAAACTTCTGAATTGACAATATACACTGGCCTGAATATAGTTTTTTGAGCTATCATTACAGAATTTCCCAGTTAGTAAAGGACACAGCTACTTTTCACTGAAACATTTTATACCTTGGTAGAATAGTGCCCTGATATATTTGGAGATACTGTTATGGTATCCTACTTGAAGTGAGAGCTTTAATTTAAATTCTAAAAAGTTAGTGGAAAAAGTGTTGTTGGATGATACAAAAAGATCTACAAAAGTGAACTGCTCTATGCTTCTGATGTTAACAGATGACATTTGCAGGACTTTACATCTATTTTTAGCTCTGATCATAGCATTTCCACCTACTCTTGGAAAATCTAGCTCTTGGTATTCCAGTGACTTCATTTTCGTAACAGTATTCCATTCACAGGGAATGCCAAATTTCTACATATAGACTTATTCTGTGCTTATTGTTACTGCAAAACAACATGATCTTCCTTGTATTCTAAAGTTAGATGCACCACAAGGAAAGGTGATGTGACTCATTTTGGTAAAGTCTTACATTGTTCTTCACTTGGTAACATGAAAATTAACTTGCGTCCTCATAAGGAGTAGGGACACAGGAGAAATCTCACCAACAAAATTAAAACTGCCAGTGTCACACATTCAAGGACCAGAGTCAGTGCCATATGATGCCAAGGTTTGCTGCACCTGGAGCTGGGCATGCCTGGACTGTTTTGGGAGCTCCATGGGGGCCCGGGGTGACCGACTCCTTATGGCTGCAGGCGTACTCAGCTCAGCCTCTACTCCAAGTCCCCCTCCTAGGGCTCCTGCTGTTATAGCCAGCTCCAGGCAGCAGGAAGGCATGCTGAGTAGAGGACCAAAGGGGGCCCCATCCAGGAAGAACTGCTTCCTTGGAGGAGCCTTCGTGGTAACTTCCGTGGAACCCAGATTCAGCCCTCCAAATGCACGCCCAAGATACAAGCAGTACTTCTGTTTAAATTTTGTTTGTTTGTTCTCAGTCATACATAATCTTTAGTTGTAAGAGAAGCTAGGAATTACTTTTAGCCAAGCTTATTACTGTCTCAAATAAAATTGGCATTCTGCTCCCTAGGGAAGGAAGGGTGGCTACCAAGTGAATGATTCTCAGTGTCTGTCAGAGCGTGCTTAAGGTTTTCCCAGCCCAGCACCATGTGCCTTTGCATTGGACTCAGAACTTACCTATTTTTACCTTTGTTGCCTGCCCTTTTTCAGCCCATAATATTTGTTTCTAAGGTGGGAAATGATTTTACCAATCCTATGCTTTGGTTTTCTGTAAATCTGATTAGGCATTAAAAATATCCCATATTCTGTCCTGAAAATGTTTCAAGGCTAAGTGTTCATAAGCAGCAAAGCAAATTATATTTTACTTTCTCCACTTAGAAAGTTCAAAATACTGCCTTCACAAAAATCACCTGTATTTAACATTAAAACTAGCTACATTTATTGTGATTTCATGGGTTACTTATGTGCTCCCTCCTTGCTGTCCCCTTCATTCTGATAAAATAGGAGCAAAATTACTCTTTTTCTGCAAATTCATATGTACCAACTGGAAAGCTAGTGAGTAAACAACAGGACGCAAAGTGGTTCCAAGATACTCATGTTTTCAGTAACTCCTGATGTAAGTTCCCTCTCCTCACTGGCTCTGCCTTCCCTTCCCTTCCCACACTCCATTAAGAGCACACAGTTAAAAGGCTGTTCCTTGCTTAAAGTTTCCTAATTTTCTACTAATTCTATTAATCAAACTCTGCTGCCAAATTTAGCCACACCATTTAAGAAACCTTAACATTTAGGTAGCAGGATGTCAGCAAAGTGCCAGGAGAGATGCAAAATTTTTTGACATCCAGCCAGTATAAAATGTTATTTCCCCTCCCCCCCTTTCCCTCCCCTTCCCTTTCTCTCTCCTCTTCTTCCCCCTTCTTCATCAATCTCCTTATTTTCATCTTTCTCCTTCCTGCCTCCTCCCCCTTTCTTCCTCCCCTCCCCTTCCTCCATTCCCTTCTCCTCCTTTCCTCTATCCCCCACTCCACTCCCGTTGCCTCCCCTCTCACATACTGGATATTGAACCTAGAGGCACTCTACCACTGACTTGCATCCCTGACCTTTTTATTGTAAGACAAAGTCTCCTTAAGTTGCCTATGCCGGCCTTGAACTTGTGATCCTCCTGCCTCAGCCTCCCATGTAGCTGGGATTATAGGCATGAGTAATGAGTAACTTTTCTTGGCTCTGCTTCCACTTCTTGACTCTTCCTGAGGCCTTCTATGTGACTTTTCTCAGTCTTAAGTGGGATACAGAGCTGCAGGAGTTTGGGCATGATTAGGAGATCCCTCACTTTCAATATTCACTTTTGTTTCTATTCCTATGTCTTAGGGTTGGAGATGATGATGAGATTAGAAGCAGAGGCATCTGAAGTTTTGTCACAGAGCACATCATCTGTTAAACGGTACCGCCTTAGAAAGGTGCTGACCATTATAATGGGATGATCTACACACTTACAGGTCGGCCTAACCCTAGCACTTGTGAGACTGACCCAAGCCTGTGTAACTGTTTTCTGGCCCATGATGCAGCTCAGCTCTGTCCTGAGTGCAAATCGCATGCACGGTGTGATTCTTAGGCTCAGCTCCTGGAGACGCAGAGTCTGGTTCTCTCTCTTCTCCAGCACTCCTTGCTCATGTTGAGTGAGATGAGCCCTGTCCCTGAGCCAGTCAATTTTAGGCTAGGTTTTTAAACAAGCCTGTGTCACTCAGTTTAACCCTTATTTTAACCAGAAGCAAGCATTCTAGATTCTGCTCCGATCTCCTCTGTGCTCTGCAGTAGATATCTTCGTTCTTCCTGAGTTTCCAGCTGTTCATATTTCCCTTCTCTGATTCCAGATTTTTTTCTCACCTTTGTTTTAAAGTAATTGTAACTATATGTGATTTGTCATGCATAAATCATAGGGCGCTTTTAAAAATTGAAGGCTCTTTTTGAAGGGAAAATCATCCTAAGTACCAGGACTGAATGCTACTTGTAGAATGTTTTATGTCTAAGCACTGTGCATAATGGTTTTACTATTATTAGCTCATACCATCTCAGAAACTCTGAAAAAAAAAAGATGGTACTGTCCCATTTTACAGATGGGAAGAATGAGGATCGAAGAACTTTGGCAACTTAAAATCACATTGTTAGGAAGTGATATTACCAAGACTTGAAGGAAGGTATGTCTAATTAGAAAGCCCATGCTACTAATTGCTTCACTACTTCCTTATAGGAGAGGCAGAGCAAGATATCGGATTCACTATGAAGGAAGCTGTGTCACAGCCTCAGAGCTGCCAGTAAATACAACAGTGTGTGCATGTGAGTGCAAAGTACCAGGTGCTCTCTCACTTTCTTTGCAATATTTGACCTTGCCCACTTCAATAGTCATGGACGAGAACACCGCACAGCACTGGGTAACAGAGGGACAAAAGTATTCTAGGGTCTAAAAGACTCCCTTCTTCTTTCCCAGGTTCCTCTTGCTACAACAAAAATATTCTCTTCTTGTATCAGGAAACCACCTACCAAGGAGGCATGTAGGCCCAGGTGTGTTAGAACAGAATGGTTGCTTTTGCAGTCTTCAGCCTTTAGCCCCCTTCATTCAGAACGAGGCTTTGAGATGCAGCAATGCTGCTAGTGCATTTCCACTGGATGTGTTCCCCACAGCTCTGCCAGAAGAGCAGTTTGTAGAGCTGAGAGATCCTGTATGAATCTCCTGTTTGTACACCACCTATCATGACCTCTCACTTTCTCCAGTGTGTTGAAAACACTTGAAGTTGAATAGGAAACCTGTTCGCGGGTGCTGTCTCCTGCCCTGAATATGGATTCGAAGTTCATGAAGAACAACTTTTGAGGAAGGCTTTCTCTTTGATGTGGATAGTGATGTGTGACAGTTGTTTATGTACAGTGGAGCCGGTGTGAGGAGAAAATGCCCAGTGAATGAGCAGCAGCCATGCTGGGGCAGAGTGCAGGGCAGTGTGTCTCTTGGGAGCAGTCGCAGAGACAGGCAGCACCTGTCTCTGGGCTCTGTAGGGCAGGGGGGTGTTGCTGTCCATTTTTGCAAAGTTGAAAGGGTGTGAGTGAGATCTCTACTTCCCCTACTTTCAATATCACATGAGTGAAGGTTGGTCATCAGTCTTCCTGGCCAACAGAGCTTTCCCCCCTCAATTTTACTAAAATCACAAAGGTGGAGAAGAAGATAGGTATTTATTAGTGTCAGAAACAAATTCAAGTGGGCTGCAGGTCCCAGAACAGTGTAAAGTAAACCTCCATTCAAAGCATGAGTCAGAGTTCAGTCAAGCTTATTTTATTTATTTATTTATTTATATTTTTAGGTACCAGGGATCAAACTCGGGTCCTTGCGCTTGTGCAGTAGGCGGTGAAACCACTGAGCTAAATCCCCGGCCCTCAGTCAAGCTTATTTTAAACCTTGAGGAACTTTAGAAAATAAATTTCTTTCTGAATTTTATGTTATTGAAATCTTGATGAATATACTTTTATCCTTTATACCAGCAGGTTTCAATAATCTCTTTTAGTATTGAAATTATAATTTTTAACTCAACAAAACATTTTTCTTTATCCAAAATATTCCTATGTGGGGCCAGAGATTTAGCTCAGTGGTTCTGCCGCCTGCCTTGCAAATGCAAGGTCCTGAGTTCGATCCCCAGTACCCCCCCAAAAATTCATATGTGAATGTAGATTATTTGTGTCATGAAAACCTGATAATGTGTCTCACACTTTTCCATGTGCTCTGTGTGTGTTTGAGTACGTGTGTGTGTATGTGTGTTTATATATGAATTGTTCATTTGGAAAGTTGAAATACTTGAGTTGCTTGAACTGCATAAAAGAAAAGATATTTATGATTTTATTTTTCCTTGTGTATGGGTCATTTTCTGACTGACTTCTTATTTTGATGTTTCACATATTCAGATAAGTAGCAACTGAAATTACCTGCTATGCAAGTGATAACCAATACAAATGTGCAGAACTGTAGGACTGAGTAATATCCCTTGAATACCACATACCTTTGCCCTTGCGACATTCAGTAAACAAATATACTCAGAAGAAATAAAGTTACCCAAGGTGACCGAGAATGCAGTGGTGTTGTATGCTATAATTTGATTTTTAAACTAAAGTTACTGGAAAGAGGAGTGATTTAAATTAATGTGATGCTAATTCTGTACTTCATGATTAATACCTCAGATTAAGCATCATAAACATTGTGACACACAATTTTTATTGATAAACTCTTCTTAACAGTAATGTAATCCACCTGTGTTTTCTCCCCACCAACTTTGGTGTGCACTGGGATGCAGCTAGGAAAGTCTGATCCACCCTCGGGGAATACACAGTCTTGCATGGTGGCCCCACTTTTGGGACAATAGTATGATTCTCCTTCAGTATTGCTGTGCTGTGTTGAATTTGTAGGAGATCATTCTGCTCATACACATGTGCCGAATACTTAAGGAATAAAGTGAAAGTAGCCTCTAGGGGATTCTGGGTTATAACTATAGGCCCCCAAGAAGGTTTGCTTTTTCTGAGAACATATGAGGTCACTGGGGAAACTGAATGCTTGGGTTTCCTTTTTTTGTCTTAATAGAGCCCCATCTAGGAGGCCTGGACCTGGGTACAGTTTACAGCAACGTTGACCAGCAGCTGAATGAAACTCTGAGACGCCGCAGACATGTGGGAGAAGACGACTACAACATCGAAGTGCTGCTGGGAGTGGATGACTCTGTGGTCCGGTTCCATGGCAAAGAGCACGTCCAAAACTACCTCCTCACCCTGATGAACATCGTGAGTCCTGACTCCTTTTTGATCTTTTAATTCACTTCTCTTGTTTGGTTAGTGTCCTTTGGAAGCCTCTGTGAGAACCTCCATGACTATGGCTGACCTCCCAAATAGGACCACACTGAATTCATGTTTGGATCTATGTATTTAAAATGCAAGAAAGGAAGAAAGGAAGCATGAAGTAAAAGTTTCTTTGGGTTGATCAATGAGTTTTCCATTGTCATCAAGGGAAAACTATGTATTGGAAAAGCCATAATGGGTTGGAATTAGAAGATGAATTATGATTTTCATTTTCTTCTGGGCATAATCAAAACTGTCAAAACATTGTCTGCCTGCTTTGGTGTGGATTATGAAGGATGAATATTTCTTTCCAGAACTGCTCGGTATTCCAGGATGATAAAGAGTGCTTTACACCTATAGATCTTTTGAGCCTGAGTGGTATTTTCAACACTGTAAGATAGACAGTAATATTTACAAAGTACACAGCTATTGGCACAGTGCTGCACAGCAGTTGCTAAAGGGACCTTCAATTTTGTCCTTTATTTCTCCTTTTTGAGACATACTCACATTCAGAGGAAATTTTGTTAGCATCCTCTAACTTGTGTTCTTTTTTCTCCATTTGAATTGGCAGAGAGCAACTGATGAGGAATCGTAGGTCACCTACTTCTAAAAGATAATTGAGATAGTGACAAACTCCTATATATTTTATTTCATGTCATTTAAAAAGATTATTATATTGATCTTGTAAATTTATTATCTAATCCTATTCTCATTTTTTTCTATGCTTTTGTTTTCTAATTTAATTACTTTGGACATTTATGTCATTTACCATGTCTAAGAACAGATTTCATATAATTATACTGGAAAATAAAAACTCTTAATTTTATGAATCTTTTTTTTATTAAATTCTTTTATTGGTACGTTGTAGGTATACAACACAATTACATTTCTCATTGGGAATTTGTACCGTTACATAATGCATCTTGGTTCATATTTTTTCCCCATTCCTAGCCCTCCCTTCACCACCTCCACCCTTCCCTATTTACAAAGACTTTATTTCCATTATTTTCCATTTCTCATCGTTTTACCTTTCCCTTCTTTCCTTTCCCCTGCCCCTCCCACTACCCCTACCCCTTTGGACCTTTTCTTCCTATTTTACATAATATCGATTATTCATTCTAATCATTGGTACATTTTAGGTATACAATAGAATGACATTCATCATTGGAAATTTGCACCTTTACATAGTCTCTCTTGGTTCTTATTTTTCACCCTTGCCCAGCCCTCCCTTCAACCCCTCCAGTCCTCCCTGTTTACAAAGATTTTGTTCCTATTTTTCCATTCTCTCATATTAATCCAATTCCCTTCTATCCTTTCCACTAGCCCTCCCACTTCCTTCCCCTTTGCCCCTTTTCTTCCTATTTCACATTACCTATTATACATTTAGTCCTTATTTACACTTTCAGTTTCTCACACCAGAGAAAGTATTCAATATTTATTCATGTGTGTCCTATTTATTTCACTTAAGAGTATTGCCTCAATGTGGATCCACTTAGCTATAAATGTCTCTAATTTCTCATTTTTGATGGCTGAGTAGTACTCCATTTTAATAAAAAAACACATATTCTTGATCCAGTCTCCAGTTGATGGGCATTTGGGCTGTTTCCAAGTTTTAGCTATTACAAACTGTGCTGCTATGAACGTGGGTGCACATATATCACTGTGGTATGATACTTTTAATTCTTTGGGGAAGATCCCCAGCAGTGGAATAGCGGGGTCAAATGGGACTTCCAGTCCTAGTTCTTTGAGGTATCTCCATACTGATTTCCACAGTGCTTGTACCAGTCTACACTCCCACCAGCAGTGGAGCAGGGTTCCTCTTTCCCCATAGCCACACCAGCATTTGTTATTGGTTGATTTCATGATAGCCATTCTTTCTGGAGTGAAGTGGAATCTCAGCATTGTTTTCATTTGCATCTCTCGAAAGACCAGTGATGTTGAACATTTTTTCATGTGTTTATTTGATATTTCTACTTCTTTGTGTGAGAAATGTCTGTTCATTTCAGCTACCCATTTTTGGATTGGGTCTTTAAATTTGGGAGGTCTGATCTTTTTCAGTTCTTTATAGATTTGAGATAGTAGACCTTTGTCTGAGGAAGAGCAGGTGAAGATTTTTTCCCACATTGTGGGTTGTCTCTTCATACTGCTGGTGGTTTCTCTTGCTGTGCAGAAGCCTTTTAATAAGAAGAGATCCCACTTCTTGGTTGTTTGTGCTAGTTCACGGGCAACTGAGGTTTTGTTCATAAAATCTTTTCCTACACCGATGTCTTCAACAGTTCTACCTAACATTTGTTCCAAATGGTTCAGAGTTTCTATTTTAATATTTAGATCTTTAATCCATTTTGATTTTAGTTTAATGCATGGTGAGAGATACAGGTCTAGTTTTAATCTTTGGCAAGTTGAAGCCCAATTTTTCCAGCACCATTTATTAAAGAGGCTATCTTTCCTCCAGTGAGGGTGTTTGGCTCCTTCATCACAGATGAGATGGCTGAGTGTGTCTGACATTGTTTCTGCATCTTCTAATCTGTTCCACTGGTCCTCAGGTCTGTTTCTTTGCCAGTACCATGCTGTTTTTCACACAGTAGCTTTGTAGTAGAGTTGCAGGTTGGGGATTGTGATACCCCCTGCCATGTCTCTGTTACCTAGAATTGCTTTTGCTATTCTGAGTCTCTTCTTGTTCCAAATGAATTTTTGGATTGTTTTCTCAAGGTCCATGAAGTATGCTGCTGGGATCTCAATTGGAATTGCATTAAATCTATATAGCAGTTTTGGAAGTATGGCCATTTTCACTATATTAATCCTTCCTACCCAGGAGCAGGGGATGTCTGTCCATTTTCTGATATCATCTTCAATCTCTCTTTCCAGAGTGCTATAGTTTTCAGAGAAGAGGTCTTTGATTTCTTTTGTTAGGTTGATTCCTAGGTATTTCAGTGTTTTGGATGCTATTGTGAAAGGAATTATTTTCCCTATTTCTCTCTCCGTGAGTCTGTCGTTTGTGTAGAGGAAAGCTATTGATATTTGTGTGTTGACCTTGTAACCAGCTACTTGACTGAATTTGGTTATTAAGTCTAGAAGACTTTTGGTGGAGTTCTTGGGGTCTTCTATATAGAGTATCATGTCATCTGCAAATAATGACAATTTGACTTCTTCATTACCTATCTTTATTCGTTTTATTTCTTTCTCTTGTCTAATTGCCATGGCTAATGTTTCTAGAACGATATTGAATAAGAGTGGTGATAGTGGACATCCTTGTCTTGTTCCTGATTTTAGTTTGAAGGGTTTCAGTTTTTGACCATTTAGTATGATATTGGCTGTTGGTTTTTGATAGATGGCTTCTATCAGTTTGAGGTAGAGACCATCTATTCTAATTTTTTGTAGGGTTTTTATCATAAATGCATGTTGGATTTTGTGAAATGCTTTTTCTGCGTCTATGGAGATAATCATATGGTTTTTGTCCTTGGCTCTATTGATACAGTGTATTACATTGATTGATTTTCATATATTGAACCATCCCTGCATCCCTGGGTTGAATCCCACTTGATCAGGGTGTATGATCTTCTTGATGATCTTCTGCATTCTGTTTGCCATTGTCTTATTAAGGATTTTTGCATCTATGTTCATTAGTGAGATTGGCCTATAGTTCTCTTTTTCAGTTGGGTCTTTCTCTGCTTTGGGGATCAAGGTGATGCTTGCTTCCAGGAATGAATTTGGGAGTATTGCTTCCCTTTCAATTTCATTGAAGAGTTTAAACAGTAGTGGCAGCAGTTCCTCTCTAAATGTCTTGTAGAATTCAGCAGTGAAGCCATCAGAGCCTGGGCTTTTCTTAGTTGATAAGTTTTTAATTACGTTTTCATTTTCATTGGTTGATATTGGGTTCTTCAGAATTTTTAGGTCTTCTTCGTTCAACTTTGGCAATTTATGTGTATCTAGGAATCTGTCCATTTCTTCTGTGTTTTCCATCTTCTTGGCGTATAGGTTCTGGAAGTAGGTATTGCTGATCCTCTGTATTTCTGCTGGGTCTGTTGTAATTTCACCCTTTTCATTCCTAATTGCATGGATTTGGGCCTTTTCTTGCCTTTTTCTGACAAGGTTGGCTAAAGGTTTGTCAATTTTGTTGATTTCTTTTGAAGAACCAACTCTTGGCTTCATTGATTTTTTTGTATCATTCTCTTAGTCTCCATTGCATTGATTTCTCCTCTGATCTTTATAATTTCCTCCCTTGCATGAGCTTTGGGGTTGTCCTGTTCTTCTTTTTCTAGAAGCTTGAGATTCAGCATCAGGTTGTTTAATCGGCCTCGTTCTGTTTTCCTAGTATGCGTATTCACTGCTCTGAATTTCCCTCATAAGACTGCTTTCATTGTGTCCCATAGATTTTGATATGTTGTATTGTCATTGTCATTTAATTGAAGGAACTGTCTGATTTCTTCTTTAATTTCCTCTGTCACCCATTGGTTATTCAGAAGTGTGTTGTTGAATTTCCACCTATTAATGAAATTGTTTGAGTTTCTTTTGCTATGGATCTCCAATTTCATCGCACTATGGTCTGATAATATACAGGGGATAACTGCAATTCCTTTGCACTTACTTAAACATGTTCTATGTGTGAGTATGTGGTCTTTTTTTGAGAATGACCCATGTGCAGCTGAGAAGAATGTGTATTCCGATTTTGTGGAGTGGAAGACTCTGTAAACATCTGTTAAATTCATTTGTTCAGGAGTTTGATTGATTTCTAGTATTTCATTACTTATTTTTAGTCTAGTTGATCTATTTGTGACAGTGGGATGTTGAGGTCCCCCACTACAATTGTATTAGTACATATATGACTTTTCATGTCTGTTAGTATTTGTTTTATATAGTTGGGTGCACTAGTGTTTGGTGCATAGACATTTATGATGGTCATCTCTTCCTCTTGAATTCTTCCTTTTACAAGGATGTAGTGTCCTTCTTCATCTCTCTTAATCAGTGTTGGTTTGAAATCTACCTGATCTGCAAAGAGGATAGCTACTCCTGCTTTTTTTCAGGTTCCTGTCTCATGGAGTATTGTTTTCCACCCTTTAACTTTCAGTCTATGAGTTTCCTTTTGAATTAAGTGTGTTTCCTGTATGCAACATATTGTTGGATTTTGCTTCTTGACCCATTCTGCCAGTCTATTTCTTTTGATTGGTGAATTGAGACCATTAATGTTGATGGTTATAACTGAAACATATTGACTTGTCATTGCCACGACTTTTTCTTTTTGTTGGGTTCTCCCCCTTTACATTTAATTTCTTGTCATCCCAGATGGGTTCATTCTGCTTTGCTTCCTGGGGTTGTGATCCTCAATGTCTGTTCCTAGGCTATTGTGTAAAATTCTTTGGAGTGCTGGTTTGGTATTCATGAAGTTCCTAAGGTGCTCTTTGTCATGAAAATATCTTATTTCTCCATCAATTTTGAAAGATAGTTTTGCAGGGTACATCAATCTGGGTTGGAGGGTGTTTTCATTTAGGACTTGGAATATGTCACTGCAAGCTCTTCTTGCCTTGATGGTTTGTGTTGAGAAGTCTGCTGTGATTTTGATGGGCTTTCCTTTGTAGGTGATTTGTTTCTTTTCTCTAACTGCTTGTAGAACTTTGTTCTTCTGTTATGTTTCTGGAATCTTAGCAATTATATGACTATGTGTAGATATTTTTTGATCAAGGCTATTTGGAGTCCTATATGCCTCACTTATCTGTATATCAAGCTCTTTTCCCTGCTTGGGAAGTTTCCTGCCATTATTGCTGTGAACAGATTTTTTATGTCATCTCCACTCTCTCCTGTTTCTTCACTGAGCCCAATCAGTCTTATGTTATTCTTCTTTGCATCATCTAGCAGCTGCTGGATTGATTTCTCATGTTCCCTTATAATTTTGAAGCAATTTTTCTTTTCCTGGTCATTAATTGCAATCTTATCTTGTATATCTGAAATTCTGTCCTCACATTGGCTCATTCTGCTGTGTAGACTTTCAGTGGAGTTTTTCATGTCCTGGAAATCTATTTGCACCTGTTTTATGGATTCCATTTGCTTTTTATGTTGGGATTCCATCATGTTCCTGAGCTCCTCTCTAGATTTATTCATCATGTCTTGCACTAGCGGCCCAATTTCTCCTGTTATCTGAGCAATTCTTTCTGATTTCATTTTTTCCAGATCCCCTTTTGTTGCCAGTTCAGTGGGTCCAGGTGGTTGAGTATCAGAGTGTTCCATCTCCTTTCCCTTTGGGGTTGCTGTAGGTGATCTGGAAGTCTGGTTTTGAGACTTATTTACGTGTTTTCTCATTTCGACTGGGGCGGGTTGCTGTTAACGCCTGCAGGGATTACCTCCTCTGAGCTGGGAGAGGTGGGACAGCGGCCTTGAGCCGCGGTAGGGATGGTGACCCAAAAGCCCTTTCCTGTGGGCTGGGAGCAGCAGGAGGGATGGTGACCGGGAAGCCCGTTCCTCTGGACCAGGGGCAGTGGGATGGTGGCTCAGAAGCCCCTCCCTCTGGGCCGGGAGCAGTGGGAGGGATGGTGGCCCGGAAGCCCCTTCCTGTGGGCCAGGAGCAGCGGGACAGAAGGTGGCCCAAAAGCCTTTTCCTCTGGGCTCAGAACAGCAGGAGGGATGGTGACCGGGAAGCCCCTTCCTCTGGACCAGGAGTAGTGGGACGGTGCCTCAGAAGCCCCTACCTCTGGGCCGGGAGCAGTGGGACTCAGTACCTTGGTCTGGTGGTCTGGTGTCCTCTGCGTCTTGGTAGTGTGGAACCAGGTGGCTGCCTGTCTGCAGTGGGGTGACTCTGCATCTTCTGCGTGACTCGGGACCTCAGTAGGCCATGCACAGACCTGCCTGTCTGCAGCAGGCTGATTCGGCGTGTTCAGTGCCACTCCGGACCTCGGTAGGGCGTGGGCAGACCTGCCTGTCTGCATCAGTGTGATTCGGCATCTTTCGTGCGACTTGGGACCTCGGTAGGGTGTGCACAGACCTGCCTGTCTGCAGTGGGCTGATTCGGCATGTTCTGCAAGACTGAGGACCTCGGTAGGGTGTGGGCAGACCTGCCTGTCTGTAACGGGGTGGTTCGGCATGTTCCGTGCAACTTTATGAATCATTTTTTTATTCTTACATTTAAGCCTATCAGTTATATATATATTTGTTCATTGAGATGTCAATTTAGAAAATTGTGTATAGCATCACTGTGGAATGAAAAAGGTTTTGAAATTCAAACACATTTTTATTTTATTCGCTGGTCTTAATTCCCATTGTTAATGCAAAACAACATATGGTAAGCAAATTAGTAGGCTTGGCAATAAGTATGCATAGAGCATAATTCTTCATGAATTCTAAAAATTCTTTCAACTCTTGACTCTCACTTTTCTGTACTACTTGGTAGCTGTGTGAATTTGGGCTTGCTCCGTAGCGCTCGCTGTCTGCTTCAGTCTCCTTACCTGTATAATAGGAGAGAATACTAGGGATGTTGAACCAAGTTCCTGAGTGAATAAAAGTCAAGTACTATGTATAATGCTGTATGCACATGAATACACATACAGTGCCATTTGAGTTTTCTATGTCAAATTTTATTTTCCAAATTATCAAAATCATAAAAATTGGAGAAACCGTTCTCACTTGCATCATTCATCGTGCCCTTGGGCAGCTCTCTCCCGTCATTGGGCACAATCAGTCAGGGGAGATTGATCCAGCTCCTAGCTGGAAGATTCTGGGAGGAATTCAGCAGAAATATGATTGGTCCTTGTCCTCACACAACTCATAAGCAGTCATGGGACAGTTGTAAAAATTAAGCAATTAGAAGCATGTTATTAAGACACATTTAGATACTATAATGTAGATGTCATGACATTTTAGAAAACGAACCATTTATTGAGAAGTGGTGAAGTGTTAACTTGGGACTTAGGAAGGGGAGGCTCTTGTTCTAATCTTATTTGGCACTGTGACCTCAGAGAAACCATGTTCCATCCTGGGACATAGTTTCCCTGTCTTTTAAAATTGAACGATTTGGGCCGGGGATTTAGCTCAGTGGTTTTGACACCTGCTGCGCAAGCACAAGGACCTGAGTTCGATCCCCGGTACAAAAAAAGAAAATTGAAGGATTCAACAAAATGTTCACTAATTCTATAATCCATCTAGAAGCTAGGAGTTAAGCTGGACTGTAGGCACTTGTTTTTCTGTTGTTGTTTCTTTCGGTTGTTGTTATTTAGAGCTTGAGGTTCTGACAACAAGCACCAGTTGAGCACACTCTCAGCTAGGGAGGTGGCGTAAGTGCACTCCTGCTCTCTGATTTCATAACCTGTCTCTTAATTGCTGTTCCACAGGGCTTCCTGGTGGAGGAGGTCGGGGGTGGGGGTGGGGGGCAGGACATTTAATGGTAGGCTAGACTCGAATTTGCTAGACCTTAAATGCTGTGCTAAGAAGCATATACTTGATTGTATAGATATGAGGACACAGGGTCAGATCTTAGAATCAGAATTTTGGTGGCTACCCAGAGAATGGTGTAGAGAGAAAAGTAAGCCTCTTCTGGGTGTCACAGTGGTTGGGAAGAGATTTGTTGAGGCCTGAACCAAAATTGAAGTATGAGAATGAAAAGGATGAATGAAATGGAAATGTATTAACTTATTTCTTCTTATTTTGCTGGGAATTTGTTGATTTAACAAAGATCACTATTAGTTGAATTGCAGCTACTCTTTGAATGGACTTTAAATTTGAGATCATAACCAAGTAATTTACAATTCAGTAAAGTGGGTTTTTGAAAAGTCTCAAGGTTACTGTAAAGTTCTGTGACATTTAGTACAAATAAGTCTTTATTTATTGGTTAAACTAGGCTGATATGGTGTTAGGTATTCCATTTTGAGGGAAACTATGATTTGATTTAAAAAGCGTATTAAAATATTTGAGTGAAAGATGTTCATGAAATTTATTTCATATTATTATGGCTCTAAACTGAGCATCATTTAGGTATTACCTATAATCTTTAAAATTTTATAAACATTACTGCACAAAGATTGGTGGCAGTGTTCTGTCAGTCCTTGGGGATTTAAGCAATAGTATAACACAACAGATCCAAAAGAAAGAGAACCTTTGAATTAGAAGCATTTTGGTTATGGAGTCAATTAAGACTGATTTAAATAACTTTTGAAAGGGAATTTTAGTTTGAGAAAAGTAGTGTGATAACGTATCACCTTTATGTGAAGATCTTTAAAGCATTTGATAGTGAATATCAGCCACTCTGTAGAGCAGTGATGATGAACCTTTAGAGATGAGTGTCAAACTGCAACCCAAAACCTACTTATTTATCACAGAGTGCCACCACTTCAATTAAACCTGAATAATGAGGCTTTAATTTAGAAAAAAGAACACATACATTAATATCCTTTGTCTTAAAAACAAATAACATGTGTGCCATGAGTTTGCCACCATGGCTCTAGAATTTGCTCTATGTTTACAAAATTTCCACTTCTCCTTAAGACACAAGTAACATCCCCCAATAGCTTGTGCTGTGGCTTTGGTACTTTTGCTCCTGGCAAGTTAAAACAGGAAGCATCAAATTTGATAAAAGTGATGAAATACATAAAAAGTATTTTAAATTTGGAAGGTTAATTTGCATAGCACAAGCTGCTGGTGTTGTAGATCATGCCATTTTTTGAAACTTGTTAAATTTTATCAAATTATTAAGTGAAAGTCAATTAAGAGGACATAAAAGATAGTGTCCATCTATTCCCACCCCTATTGGAAACTAAAATTCTCTCAGCTGCTCTGCACTCACCTAGTACTGACCTGCCATCCATCTGCTCTCTGTGTAGTTTGAGCATTTTTCTTTCTTATGTTCTCTGCGTTTTTTTTTTTTTTTTTTTTTTTTTTTTGGTACCAGGGATCAAACTCTGGTCCTTGCACTTGCATAGCAGACGGCGAAACCACTGAGCTAAATGCCCGGCCCTTCTATGCCTTTCTGTGATGCTATTTGAAAGTGTGACTTTCTTCTTGTCCTCTTTCTTTGCCTCTTTCAGTGCCTTTCTCTTTAACATATTTATGACAGAATAAGGTTAGAGAAATGTCAGCTAGTCCATTATTAAAATACACCTACTCACCTGGCTTTTACGGTAGAACCAGTAGGATTTGTGAGTGGATCAGAGGCTGAGAAAGAGGATCCATAGTGATTCACACTGTTTTTGGCTTACACTGTTTTGAATGTTTTGAATGTTTTGTTGCATAATGGTACAATGTACATAGCCAAGATGGTCTATGAAAAACTACTGTGCAATTAGTGTTGGTGATGAAATCTTTCACAGTATTTGAAATCATCTAGGTCCAGATTCAAAAGGAAGAGTTAGTGTTGTTAAGAATGAAGTCTTATACTAAACATTTTGGTGCTTGTTCTATTCTTGGGCATCTGCTAAATATTTTTTATGAATTCACTACTTTTTCATGGATTTAGTACTTCCTAAAACTAAGATGTATTTATTTCAGTCCTAGTTTACAAATGAGGAGGGAGGAATTTGGGGAACTGAAGTGAGTTTCCCAGGGTCAGGTTGCTGTAGGGCTGGACGCTGACAGGTGTGTCTACCCTGAGCTTGGTGCTCTTCCTGACTAAGCTTCATAGTCTCAGGGCAAGGCAGAAGCCTTTTCTCTATCCCTCGCCAAATATAAATCCAGGGTCTGTCCTTTACCTGCTTCTGTGTCTTATTATTCAAGTCATTTCCATGAGAATCCAATTACTTGCTGATTTAATCAAATTATCCATTTAAGAGTCTCTAGCAGGATGATAAAGCAGATTGCTTTGTTAAGAGGGTAGCTTGCTTTCTTTCACTGTGGAGATGTTCCCTGTACCCAGCAGTACTGCCTGTGGCATGGGGCAGGTGTCCTTTTCATTGGCTGAGATCTATGAAGTGATCTGGGTGTATTGTGCCTGTCAAAATTTTCAGTGCTCTGCACAAATTTGAATCTATGCTTTTGTATGTGGATGGTAATTGTCAAGTGAAAAGAAAACAGTTTATTCAAAATAATTCTAGCTAGTATGAGAGAAAGAGAGATCTAAGAGTCTATGGGTAATGGGTGAAGGGGAGGGGAAGGGGAAATAAGTAGAAAAAAGATATGCCATGTGCAAAAGCCTAATAACCTCAATGAAAGTAAATATTATATGCCATAACATGAGCTAAGATTAATATCAACAAGAACAAGAAGGAGGAAAAGGGAATTAAAGAAGGAAGGGGAAGGGGATTAAAAAAAAGAAACACATTGTATTATGTATATGTATCCACTCCTGAGACGATTGTCAGCCACATGTATGAAAAACATGTACTAATAAAAATAATTTTAAAAGATAAAACAATCTGCCAAGAAATCATAAATAATTCCAAAAATTCAAGAATTCTTTTTTCTTTTAAAATTGGCTATTTATGATGGAAAATAAACTAATGGCAACTAATAGATATGAAATCAGGCTTTTCTATCTAATATCTTTAGAAGAAAATATCAACTCCACAAAAATACTCTGGTTCTTACAAAGCAGAGTAAACTTAAGTGTTAAGAAATATATGTGGTTGCTGCTTAATTAATGATGATGAAATTGGTATACTGTTTTAGATTTCTTAATGAATGTTTTAAAGGCATTGACTGGGTTTAAGGTAGAATTATCTAGGGAATATGTGTTTGGGAGCCCAAGCAGATCATGTAGCATTTTTTGGGGGGGGGTATTCTTGGGAATTTGTTTTTTAATTTTAATTTATATCAATCCTCTAGGCATTTTTTTCACATAGTCTTTGAAAGCCCAAGCCTGTTAGATCCCTTGGGCAGCAAAAGATTAATAAAATTTAGCTACTTTCTACAACTTTCTGATTCTAGCAGGTGAAATCAATGAATCGTAATAATAATAATAACTGTAATAATAGTAATACAATGTGATGGTTCCTTCAGAAGAATCAGCCACAGCACACTGCCAGCATGAACTGAAAAAGAGAGAATGTGGTTTGGAAAATAGCACAGTGGCCAGTGAGGTTTCATAGCTGATGTACGGCTGGAGTTGAACCTGACAGTGAGTAGGCACTCCTGCTAGAGAGCAGGAGATGGGAAGTGGCCTGTGCCCAAGGCACTGAAAGTACAGGTTCACAGGGTCTTGGGAAACACTGTGGGTTTGTCTACATGGTGAAACAGAGGGATATTCAGGGGCGATGCCAGAGGAGATGGGAGAGAGAAGCTGAGGCTAACTTGAGAGTTTACCCACCATTCTGAGGATCATGAATTTTATCTTGCTGATACCAGTATGATTCCTAAACAGTTTTAAAGAGAATCAGTCATTTTGTTGATGTGTTTTAGGAAGAGAACTCCAGATATATTCAAAAGGCTTGGAGCATAGACGTGGTGCTGTGAATGTAGGTAGTCTCAGGGCCAGAGGCAGGGAAGGAACCGTGGTCTGTCTATCTGCATCCAAACTCCTTGCCGTGTACATTACTCTTTCCTCCCTTAATAATTGTTGCAGTTTCTCCATTGTGGATGGAATATACCAGGTCACAGACACAGAATGCAGGGAGCACAAGTCAGTTCAGGGAACTCTTATTAAACATACGTGTATCTCCAGAAATATCCTAGACCAGTGGTGACAAAATCTGGCATGCGTGTTATTTGTTGTTAGAAAAAACCTAAAATCTCAGTATTCAGGTTTAATTGCAGTGGTGCTGCTTTGCGATCAGTGTGGGTTTTAGGCTGCAGTTTGGATACTCGTCTCCTAAAGGTTCGTATCACTGTCCTCGACTCACCATTCTAGGAGCACTCTCACATCATGTGTTCAATTCACATAACAGCACCCACACCAAGTGTTGCCTAAGGCGTCATCCTTTTGGTTTTTACTTCAGAATCTGAGTTGACCTTCTGAATTTTCCTCTGGTTCTGCTGCCCAAATTCCCCTCCAAATGTACACAATTCTTCTTCTGTAGGCCACAGATACCAGACTGATCTCCTCCTTCCCTGTCTCACTCCAGCCTGTATCTTCACCAGGGTCCAAAACATAGACAGTGTTTTCTGCCTTCTCAGGGGACCATCTTTCTCATTCTTGAAGGAAGGGAGTCAGTTATACCTGGGCTTTGGTATGAATCTATTCTTACAAAAGGTCAGAAGGAAAAAAAAAAAAGGCCAGAAGAGTGTCTGGAGTCTTGCTGCTGAGTGTCTATTTTCAGTCCTCCCAGAACACCTTGGATGCTTAAATGAAGTATAAAGCATAATTAACATAAAGGGACGGACTTATCGAAAACAGTCATCTGACTCATAATAATCTTCCTTTCTGGAAAACATTTCAAGTGGGCTTACATTCCCCACATGCAGACTTTTGAAATTGTATTAAAGGTCATTGCAGCTGTCCCAGTGAGTTGGATGGTCCCTAAGCTGCTGGACAGATCCAAGAAATGTCTGCAGGACTTGTTAACGGGTTGGCCCTAATACTTGAAGGATAAACTGGTAAACAGTATGAAACACCTTAAGCCTTGTAGGCTGATTATTTTTCATGAAGAAAAGTAGAGAATCTTGGTCAACAAGGAAAAGTAGTTCATAGGAAGGTAGACATTGAATAAGGGACATGGAGAATAGATGTTTTAGAACAAAAGGAAGGTGTGGGAAACAGCCAAAGAGGATAGAAAGACTCTTTCTGTGACAGGGAAAGGCAGCTAAGAAAATGGAGCTAGCACTGGCATCAGATAACCTAATTTGCATGTTACTTCTGCTAGTCATTTCATGAAATACCAAGCAGGCACAACTCCTCTGAGTCTCAGTTGCCTTATGCAGTACTACGGAAGTGTCCCTGGGCAGGCTTTAGAGTTTTGTCATACACAATGTATGATTAAATTTAAACATTTTAAAAATTATTGCAGTAAAAAACACATTGTCATCCACTTACCTCAGAATATTCCCCTGGCTGCTAACACACCCGACATGTTTATCCACTTTCTACAGCAGGTATGGAAGTCTATCCTCATGTCTTCACAAGGTATGATTAAAAATGCAATGAACGCTGTTACAAGTGCCACCCAACAAATTGGCAGGCTTGGAAAGATATTGCAGTGTGTCCTCGGCCACTTTATTCACTGGATTTGGCACTGTGTGACTTCTGGCTCTTGCTCAAAGTCAAATGCCCATGAAAGGTAAACATTTTGAGTTGATTCAGAACACTGAGGCAGCCAAGACAACTCGACGACAGACACTCAAGAAAGAGGTCATCATATTGTATATGTAAAATGTACCAATAAACTTAATGAAAAACAAAACAACAAAGAAAGAGGACTCCAGAGCTGTTGCAGAAAGTGGCAAGAAGGATGGGATTAAATGTGTTTGAAAGGGTAGGAGGAGGATTTTGCAAAGGAATGATGGCAGCATGTTTTTACTGTAATAATTGTATGTTCTGCCATACCATGTATGAAAGCCTTTGCCCTTGGTTTGGCCTTTTCCAGGACCCTGTCCCCAGGAAGTGGCTTCTCCAGGTCTTTCCTGTGCAGTCTCCCCCAGCCGACTGCCTGATCTCAAGTGGTACCCATCTCTCCTCTTCTACTTTGTCAGTCATGCTTATTTATTCATAACAACTATTTTCATCTCAAATGATCTTGACTGCATGTCTTTATGTATTTATTTTAACATGCTCATGATTGATAAGAACTAAGACTCCAGCTCTTTTACTAATCAGTTCCCTACCCCAGGACATCTTAGCATAGAGCAACTGTTCAATAAACATTTGACAAGAATATTAATAAACAGTCATTAGTATGAGGTTGCAATTGAGGGAGAAAGAGTTGGGAGATTGGGAGGACAGCTACCTACTCTAAGTAGAAGAAATACAGAGTGTGGGACTGATTGTTTAGAACTTTTAATACATAAGAGAGAATTATGGCTGGGCATGGCGGTGCACGCTTATAATGCCAGCACTCTGGCAGGCTGAGACAAGAGGATCTGAAATTTGAGTTCAGTCTGTGCAATTTAGCCACTTAGCAAGGTCTTGTCTCAAAATAAAAAATTACAAAAGGACTTGGGTTCAGTTCCTAGTACTGCAAAAAAATTGTACTATTCATTTGCTTCTATGTGAAAATAGCAATAAGTGTGGCTAACAAATTTTCTTTTGCATTTGTTAAGGTCAGGCATCATTTAAATACCGTACATATATGAGCTCATGTATTCTTTTCAGCATTCTTATGAAGACAGTCCTGTAATTATTCCATTTTATAGATGAGGAAATTGGGGCATAGAGACTACTAAATACCATGCCCAAGGTCACATAGCTAAAAGTATCCCCAGGGCATTCGGATGCAACCCTATATTAACCACTGCATTATACTGTCTCCCATGACCCAATCCACCCATCTGAAAGGAAAATGAGTGTTGCTTTGTTGAAACCAAAGTTGTTCATCAGCTGGTCAGACACAGCAGATCAGCTTGTCCTGCCAGTGAAGTATCCTGAGAGAAACTGTCCGGTCTGGGAACAAACCTGGAAGGAATTTTCTTCTCAAGGAAGGAATCCTTGATTTGATTTTACCTTTTTCTCTCTTCACATCATTGGCAACCTCATTCAAATTTTGGTCATCTGAAAACTGAAGTAATACTCTGTTTACCCCTTCCTGCAGGGAATTTAAAAAGGACTCTAGGCTCAACCCATCTCAGCGAAAGCCTCCTCCAGACAACTCTTGGGGGGAAAGATGTCCCATTCTTTTTTTGTTTTTTGTTTTTTTGCTTAAATTCTTTTATTGGTACATTTTAGGTATACAATACATTTACATTTATCATTGGGTGCTGGTACCTGTACATGACGTATCTTGGTTCTTATTTTTCCCCCGTTACCTGTGCACCCTTCACCCCCTCCACCCTCCCCATTTACAAAGACTTTGTTTCCATTTTTTTTCTCATAGTTTTTCCTTTCCCTTCTTTCCTTTCTCCTTCTCCTCACACTTCCCCTACCTCTTTGAACCTTTTCTTCTTATTTCAAATTATCAGTTATTGGTTTCAATCCTTATTTACACTTTCAGTTTCTCACACTAGAGAAACAATTTGCTATTTACATACATGTGTCCTATTTATTTCACTTAAGAGTATGGCCTCAGTATGCATCCATTTAGCTATCAATGTCTCTAGTTTCTCATTCTTTATGGCTGGGTAGTACTCCATTTTATAAAAAAAAAAACACATCTTCTTTATCCGGTTTCCAGTTGTTGGGCACTTGGGCTGTTTCCAAGCTTTAGCTATTAGGAACTGTGCCACTATAAACATGGGTGCACATTGCTGTGGTATGATTCTTTTAATTCTTTGGGGAAGATACCCAGCAAGGGAATAGCTGGGTCAAATGGGACCTCTAGTCCTAGTTCTTTGAGGTATCTCCATACTGATTTCCACAGTGGTTGCACCAGTCTACACTCCCACCAGCAGTGGAGTAGGGTTCCTTTCTCCCCACACACCTGCCAGCATTTGTTATTGGTTGATTTCTTGATATCATCTATTCTTTCTGGGGTGAGGTGGAATCTCAGTGTTGTTTTCATCTGTATCTCTTGAATGACCAGTACTGTTGAACATTTTTTCATATGTTTATTTGCTGTTTTTACTTCTTTGTCTGAGAAATGTCTGTTCATTTCAGATGCCCATTTTTGAATTGGGTCTCTAAATTTGTGGACTCTGATTTTTTTCCGTTCTTTATATATTCCAGATAGTAGTCCTTAGTCTGATGTACAGCTGCTAAAAATGCTTTTCCACATTGTAGGTTGTCTCTTAGCTCTGTTGGTAATTTCTCTTGCAGTGAAGAAGCTTTTTAATAAGATGAGATTCCAGTTGTTGATTCTTTCTGCTAGTTCCTGTGCTACTGAGGTTTTGTTGATAGTCTTTTCCTATGCCAATGTCATCAAGAGTTCTACCTAACTTATCTTCCAGCAAGTTCAGTGTTTCTGTTTTAATATTTAGATCTTTAATGCACTTTTATCTTAGTTTAGTGCATGATGGTAAATATGGGTCTAGTTAATCTTTAGCAGGTTGAAATCCAGTTTTTCCACCACCATTTATTAAATAGGCTATCTTTCCTCCAATGAGGGTGGTTGGCTCCTTTGTTAAAGATGAGGTGGCTGAGTATGTCTGGAGTTGTTTCTGCATCTTCTAATCTATTCCACTGATCCTCAAGTCTGTTTCTTTGCCAGTACCATGTTGTTTTTATTACAGTAGCTTTGTAGTGTAGTTTCAAGTTGGGGGTTGTGATACCCCTTGCCATGTCTCTGTTGCCTAGAATTGTTTTGCTGTTTAGGTCTCTTCTGGTTCCAAATGAATTTTTGGACTGTTTTCTCTAGTTCTCTGAAGTATAGATGTTCCATTCTCATAGATGCATGTTGGTTTGCATTGTTCAGTGTCAAACATGTGGCTTCTTGGAATGTTGATACTTCACATTTTTCTTACCACCCAAACACTGGTTATGCATTTCACCATTGCATGCTGATTTGCTGCAGCTTCTCTTTATTTTCCCTCAATATTTTTTAAGCACATCATCACACTGAACATGAAGAAGTTTTAATTTATATTAAATTCAGAATTCAGATCCTCATGTCCTTAAATTTATGTGAAGGAGAATTATAAAATCAAGAGATTTTTTTGCTGTCTTTTTTGAGATATTTCTATCCCATATTCTTAAACTCAGAGGTAGTGAATCACTGGTAAGGACAACTCATTCTTGCATAGTGATGGACTGTGATGTGCAGATGTGTGCAAGTATAGCGCAGTGGCTAAGACTAGTGAGTGTGGACTCAAACTGTCTAGGTGGATCCCTTGCTCTCTCTGCTGATTGTGTGACCTTGGTAAGTGATTTAACTTCATAGGGTCTCAACTTAATCAGTGCTAAATGTCAATAATATCACTAAAGATGCTTTGAGGATTTCTTACATTAGTGCAGGTATAGCATTTAAAATAGTGCCTAGAGGGCCAGGGATTTAGCTCAGTGGTTCCGCCGCCTGCCTCGCAAGCGCAAGGACCCGAGTTCGATCCCTGGTACCAAATAATAATAATAATAATAATAAAATAGTTCCTAGAATCTGGAAGACTACATAATGCCAGCTATTATTTTTGTTGTCGATGTTGCTTTTACTTTGAAAAAATTGCTTTCTTTGTCCCTAAGTTGTAAAAATACCTTCTTAATGGATACTATTTTAGTCCCTCCTGATAGCCTCAAATTATTCATTGTGATATGCTTTTAGTTCTTCCTCTATATCATTTATTGGCTGTTAAATAGAGCAGATCATGTTTTTATACCTCATATATATACTTATATGTATTGTAGTCAGATGACAAAAAATTCTCCATAAATTTTTTTTCGATGTTTTTTCCTTGCTTTTGAGAGTCAGGTGACTAGGCATTCCAAAACAACCTTTTCCTGAGGATGTTTTAATTTTTAATTTAATTTTAAGGAAGCCATTTCTTTGTGTGTAAACATGGGAAAAGGCAGACATACCAACTGGCGTGTGTGTACCCTGAGGTGACTTGAGCAGCTTGTCCTCTGCTCCTTCCACAGTGTGCATTCTGCCATCTACTGGAAGAACTTTTTTGCACCCTCCAGACTTAAAAATTGAAGTGTCAAATGATTTTTTCCAATAATTTTCTTGATAATTTAAATCACATCATTCATTTGATTGAGATTTTAAAAATTCAAATAGAGGTATTTTAAATTCCCTCTCAGTGAAAACTATGAAGGGGAAATATTTTTTAATCTTTTCAGGTTATGAAAATGTATCACCAAAGCCTTTTATGTGAGTAAAATGGGTACTGAGTACTTTGCATTTAGTTGACTTCAGTTTCATGACCTTCTGCTTGCCTGAGCAGCAGCCCTAAGAAGTAGGCAGACAATCATGATGAGTTTTTCAATCAGAAGCAGTCTGGGAGAGGTCAGTTAACTGCCCAAATGTGCTTGTCAGTGGCAGAGCCGAGACTGGAACCCAAATCTTTGGGTGTATGATCTCGCCTTGCTGTGTTATCTCCAACTCTTCTTTTTAAAATTTATTTATTTTTTATGGTACTGGGGATTGAACTGGGGTCCTTGCGCTTGCGAGGCAGATGGCAAAACCACTGAGCTAAATCTACAGCCCTTTTTTAATTTTTTTTTTGGTAGTGGGGATTGAACTCCAGACCCTGCCCTTGAGAGGCAGGAGCTGGAACCACTGAGCTAAATCCCCGGCAAGGAAATCTCCAACTCTTACCCTGACTTGTGTGTCTCAGTACCAGACTACTGCACCTCCCGCGGTGCTGAGGCTGGATAAGACAAAAGCAGTCAAATTACTAAGTTCATTTAAAAAGTGAATAATGCACAGAACTAACCTTTGTAAGCCTTGAAAAGTGAAATAATGAGATCCAGAAATGTGCCTCGTACTGTTGATTCACCACATTGAAAGAATACTTTCTGCTTTGTATGTAAAAATATTGTTCACTTATGTTTGATTTTTTTCTGCATAGCAATGTGTACTCCATAAGGTTCAAAACTGACTCCTGACTCCTAATGTCCCAAAACTGGTGTTTACTGAAGCAGCTTGTTATCTGATTATCCTGGCATAGCAGTGAATTTTGTTCATTAACACTTCTGCTGGTGTATGGTAGTTTGACTTTTAAAATAGTGATCCTTTAATTGTTCAATAATGTAATGTTGCCATTGGGAACAAGAAATTTGCCTGTAATACTTTTTGGGCACTGTTAGATTTTTAAAATTCACCAAATGCAAATGCATTTGCTAATGCATGTATTTTACACTAATCCGGATATCACAGGCTATTTGTTGTTCTTACCTCCTTTCCTTCATTTTGTGCATCGAGGGCTTCCTGACATGGCCTCACCTACCCATGTATGTACAGTGTGAGTCATGCAGGTTGCACTGTAGTCCTCATTGCATCTGTAATGGCTATACCTACCCTCTGTCACTTCTTCACTTTTTCTTCCCATCTGCTTTCTAAAGTTTTAAGATGTGTGGTTTTTAGTTTTCCTTATTTACTAATATTGCTTTCAACTCTTTTTTTAAACATCAAATGCTTTTACATTTCAGCTACACTAAACTAAGTACAGGTAAGATCTTTGTGTGCAGCCGTGTTTGTAGTTTGAAACAGCTGCTTTATACAATGTTTCTTGGGATGCCCATGACTCTGGATGAATGTGTTAATGACACATCTGGCTTGAGACTTTTATTTTTATTAGGACTATAGTGTTGGGAATTTTTTAGCAGATAATCTAGAAGAGGAAGGTGGGTTTATTTAGTCTTTAATTAGACCATGTGAAGTATGGCATGAGATATGATAATCTGCCCATGAGCAAAACAGCCAAAAGAATTACAGCCGTTCATGTAACATTTAGTTTTTCTTCATAGTGAATTGAAATTTACCTATCCAATAATATGAATGGTTTTAAGCCTTTTTTATAGATATACAGCATAAATCTAACCTCTCTTCTATATGACAGCTATTATTCTTCTTTCTGGATTTTTCTACTTCCTAATACCCCTCAAATGCCCCTCTTCGCTTCTCAATCATAAATTTTCTGAGCAGTTCTTTGCATAAGTCCTTAATTCTTACCCCAGCCCTGTAAGGTAGCATTTTTTATGTCCTTTTGACTGAGGCTCATCAGAGACATAAAGCACTCACACGCAGTGGGGGAGAACAGGTTACCTGGGATTCTTCCTGTCTGCTGTCTGAGCTTTCACCACCATACCTCGCCACCACCCTTCATGTGACACATCTCCCTGGCTCCTTGCTGTCTGCTCTCTCCTCAGTACCATCATGTTTGTTGAACACCTGTCTTTCAAGATAGCACCAAAAAATCTTGGTGTTTGAGCTGTGCTCAACCCTGGAGTCAGGCAGCTCAGGCATGTGTTCAGGAACACACTGCAGATTTTTCTCACATTTTGGCTTGTCTTGTATAGGTATTAAATTGGAGCTTGTCTCTGTGCTCCCATGTGGACACATGTACACATGTGTATTTATAAATGTATGTGTGTATATATATTTCCCCATTAAAAAACTTGACATGATTTTTGGTAAGCTATGCTGTCACTTTTGGTATAGTCTTGCTTACCTTCATCTTTGCTGTTCTTTCCCTTTCTGTGCTGAGTGTACCTTCCACCTACATTCAAGGTCCTGCACCAGATTCTTGAAACAGTTCACTGAGATTTCATGGTCTGTTTCTTGGACAGTGTGTCAAGTCATATTTTATGATTTGTGAATTGCTTTTTTCAAAATAGTCTGTTGTTCTTGAGTCGTATTCATTTTTAAAGCTTTTCCTCGTGGGATTATCCTTGTCTTTTCTATTCAGGTTTTAGATCTGTTGTATCTTCTGTAAAGATAGGAATTAGTGGGCTGGGGATTTAGCTCAGTGGTTTTGCCGCCTGCTGTGCAAGCGCAAGGACCCAAATTTGATCCCCGGTACCAAAAAAGAAAAAAAAAAAAAAGATAGGAGTTAATTTCTGATCGCTCTTTTAGTTACTGTGATGACTGTTGAAACCTTGTTCTCAGAAACAGCTAAGAACTTTGTAACCTAGCCAGATAACCCTGTCTTTCTCATTCCTGCTGGCATTTGCCAAATTGGGCATTTTAAATCTGCATTTATTTTGCATTAGCTTAATCAGATGATAAAATTACAGTTCACTTGCTTTAATTCCAATCTCTGCAATATTAGAGGATACCAAATCACCTAAGGAGTTTCAGTAACAAGCAGAGACTCATTTTGGCTTTTCTGAGTTGCATCCCAGGGCTGCTGCTCATCAGATGTACACTTGTTCATCTCCTTAGTAATTTGATGCTGCAGGGCCTCTATCCCATAGAGCTTCTAAGCAGTCACTGCCCCTCTGCTTCACTCCGGGGAGGGGAAGCAGGAGAGCCGCCTGCTTCCTGCCTCAGTAAAGCACCATTGCTCCTGTACACCAACCCACATGGCATGCCTCCTCACCAGATGCTCCTGCTGCCTGAAGGAACACCCTAGAGGCAATGCCTGCTGCCCTTTCTGTCCCCATGTGGCTGTGACCCAGCACAGGTCAGCAGAAAATTCACCCTCTCGTGGTTGTTTGGGTGAGTGTTACATGCATGTGTGTTACACTTTACACACATGCTGACCGTTTCCAACACTCAGTGTTACAATGAAACTCCATCAAAACACACTTTCTATGTTAATATTACTGTGAAATTTATGAAATCAGTAATTCATATATTTAAGGATTGTCCCAAAACTAAAGATAAATTACTTTATTCCAGAGTTCAGCTTAAGCTAAATCTAAAAAAACAAAATGTAATTTGACTTGAATACTTGTGGCAGTTTCCATGGTTAATCCATTAAATGTTGCACATGTCTTGAAATCTTTTGTAAGATCTTTCTTTTAGGAATTATCTCCTTTGTTTCTAGGTGAATGAAATTTACCATGATGAGTCCCTCGGAGTGCATATAAATGTGGTCCTGGTCCGAATGATAATGCTGGGTTATGCAAAGGTAAAATGCCTTAAAATATGTGGGATATGAACATTAGAGACGGGGTTAGCAATAGAATACTAAATCTCAGAAGCTGCAGCTGCTCTGTGTCTCATGTAGACCCCTGGTGGCACTGAACTGAAAAGAGAAACTGCCACTAGTAGAGATCTCCAAATTAGAACAGATAATGATTTGTATGATTCTACCATTTAGTTACTTCTCTCTAAGGGAAATGTAGGATAGTTATCCTAACTGTAGATAAAAATATATGAAAGAAAATAAATACATAACATTAAGAGAGTTAACTTAGCCTCTGGGAAGCTGACATAGGAGGATTGGGAGTTCAAGCCCAGCCTGTGTAACTTAGGAACTTGGCAAGACCCTGCTTCAGAAATTTTTTAAAAAGGGGGGTGGGGGTGGGGGCTGGGGTTGTAGTTCAGTGCAGGAGGCTTGGGTGCAATCTCCACTACAGCAACGCAAAGGGAGGGTGAGTTTTGTTAGGTCTCCATTATCAAGTTTGTAATTTATATATTCACTCAGAATGTCTGTATTGAGTGCCTGCTATGTGATGTACTCTTCCTAGGTACTTGGAATATGTTACTGAAAACAAAGATAAAGATCTTGCCTTCTCTTGATTTGTTAAAAAGACTACTTTACATATATCATTTCATATTTAAAAGTGAAACTTGAGTCATTTGTAGGAAAATGGATGCATCTTGAGACCATAATGTTTAGTGAAATAAGTCAGAACACAGGCTTAAATATCACATGATTTCTCTTATATGAGAAACCCAAAGTTTAAAGAGCAAAATAAAAGATAGATAATAGGAAGTAAGGAGCTAGATCATTCCCAAAGGGAAGGGGACAAGACATGGGGGAGGGGCAGGGAAAGGAGATGAAAAAGGAATCCAGATGTGATGTGTACAGATACCACCTCCCCACGAGGAATGTAAACATTATGTACTACATATATGTATTAATAAAAAATAAAATATGCAATAATACTTTCCATTTAAAAGAACTTCAGTACTTTTTTGAAAACAAAAGCTTGGTCCTCAGAATGCACACGTACTAGTCATTTCATGTAATATAGTTTACATTGACAAGTTTTAAAATGATTCAGGATATGTCCCTGTCCTTGGAATTAATGAAATAGGTGAAAGTGTCTCCCTTTGAGGGGGAAACATGGAGGAAGTGACTAACTTGGCAGTTTTCTTGATGTTTAAATTACATGCCTTCTCCCATAATTAATCCTTCTCATTATGAAGTGCTAATGAATTTGTGCAATTAGGAAAGAGGAAAAATCCATATGCTTGCATTTCGTTATATATTTAACATCCACTTATCTTTGTCTAATGACAGGAAGGCCTTGATCTTTAGTTTGTCCCATAAACCTGACCTACTTTGAGGCTCCCAAGGAACAGAAGTTAGTGCCAGCTGGCGATGCTGACAGCCTTCTATTGGTTCTTAAATCACTTGTTTGGAGAAGTATGTGATCCGCATATAACAAACCCATCTAATTTTATTAAGAATGTAAACAGTGATAACAACATTTGCTGAAACTTAACAAAATTCTGAGCCTGTCAGCCAAGTTGAGACTCATTTTGGGTTTCAAGCTCAATTTCTCATTCTATCAGAAACACTCTGGATGTGCAGCTTCTGGGCGCTTGAAGGATGGCCCCTTTTACCCCTGAACTTTTAACTCCAGACTGTAATGTGGCAGCATTCCCAGGAACTTAATTCTGTCTGTTGGAACTGCAAGATAAGAGTCCATCCCTCTTCATTGTCATGAGATTAAAAAATTGTTTTGGGGTTTTTTTCAATGTGAGGTTAATATAATCTGACTGTTCCTCATAAACTAAAATTTGACTAGCCTTGCTAGTTTATGGAAGAAATTTCTATTCTTTCCACATGTTGATTATTTCTGGACCAAAAAAGACACAAAATTCTTAACAGAGATCTTTTACTTTCATACCTCTGGAAAAAAGTCTTATACCAGAATCTTTTCCTCTACTTTTGTTCTTAACATCTATGAAATTTAAAATCTAAGCAGAATCAAAATATATATTTATACTTCTAAAATTCTTATTCAAGTGATTATTGATGAGTTTCCTCAAAATAGCAAATCTTGGCATCAGACTTACTCATAAATTTTACAGATTAACCTTCTCACAAGAATTTTGAATATTACTCAGATATGCTTATGAGCGTTTTGAATTCTCAAACTACAGTAGGTATCTAATACCCCAAATAATATTATTCAATAATTATTAAATATTAATGTCAATTTAATTATTAAATTACTTAAATATGTAGTATAAATTATTTATTATATCATATGTTATAATATAATTATATAATAATGGATTGTTTATAATTATAAATTATTTAAATATTAATATTAATATTAATTATTATTAAATAATTCTTATATATTATTGAATAACATTATTGAACATGTTAGGGCCCAAATTTCAGCTTCACAAAAACTTATTAAAGGAACCCTTTGAGAAAATGTTAGTGTGTCTTTAACACGTTCTTTCCTCTTAGTCCATCAGCCTCATAGAAAGGGGAAACCCATCCCGGAGCTTGGAGAATGTCTGTCGCTGGGCTTGCCAACAACAAAAATCTGATCCTAACCACTCTGAACATCATGATCATGCAATTTTCTTAACCAGACAAGACTTTGGACCTGCTGGAATGCAAGGTATTACCATTAACATGTAGAAGGAACACTATGGGTGCAGTGTTACAAAAGCAGCCCTAACTCAGGCAGTCTGTTGAAGTGTTCAGGTTTCCACCACCACTTTCCACCCTTTTGTAGCCAAGCATACATTTTCTTTCTGCTGATTCTAGTGATTTCTGTGGAATTCACAATGATAAATCCCACTTAATATTCTAATGAATTATACTTGCCTTTAAAACAATGATTGTGCACTGAGTCGTGGAGGGGATGCTATAAAATGCCCTGTGATTTCCACTGTTTGAAAGAAGAGCTGCTGTGAGAAATGCCTGTTGCCAAAGAGTTTTCTTTCAAAGTCAGCTTACATTTATCTAATAAATTCTGATGTGGACATTGGAAAAAGCAGACTGATGATTTTCTTTTCAACATTGGTGGAATTTTTAGCTCCCTTCATCAGTGCCACAATATCAAATGCTATTGACTAGAACAGAAAGGCAGGGTTGGCCTGTGGGCAGAGCAGAATGGTACCCCCAGTCAACTCCTTCACTCAGGGAAGAAGAAAATGAAAACCCAGTGAATCTTTTTAGAGATGATAACCTGTGGCTTTCCCAAGAGAATGTGCCATAAGGCTAGCAGGGAAATAATGCTGCCCCTGTTTGCTGAAAAGCCTGCTTTTTACTTTTCCCTAGGCAAAGATCCAGTAGTAATTCTTAATGGCTTTTCTCATAAAATAAAAATAAAAGTAATTGTCATTCTCTACAGGATATGCTCCAGTCACGGGCATGTGTCATCCAGTGAGAAGCTGCACCCTGAATCACGAGGATGGTTTTTCATCTGCTTTTGTAGTAGCCCATGAAACTGGCCATGTGTAAGTCACTGCTGACAGCTGTAAGGGAAAAAGGTCTTTTCTTCGCTTGTCCCAGTATTGTTCAGGCTTTGGGCAGGATGCATGCCAGCATGCAGCTCGCATGCTTTGCCAAGGGCAAGGAACTGAATACAGTGAGTGGCTGTCCTGCAGCCTTCGCAGAGTTCCAGCATAGAAAGGCGTTGCTGTCAGACCGCACCCAGCTTCAGTCTACGCAGCTGCTCCAAGAGAGCTGCCAAGACTTAGCAACTTCGTCCTTTCCAGCACCTCCTATCAAGACAGAAGCAAAGCACAGCAGTAGAAGCTGTGGCTCACAGCTGGGGTTTCCTTCCTTTGTGTTACAGGCTGGGCATGGAGCACGACGGGCAAGGCAACCGGTGTGGTGAGGAGACTGCGATGGGCAGTGTCATGGCGCCCTTGGTGCAAGCCGCCTTCCACCGCTACCACTGGTCCCACTGCAGTGGCCAGGAGCTGAGGAGATACATCCAGTGCGTGCTGGGAACTGTGCGGCCCTTTGCTTAGAGCCCCAGACATGAGGCCGACTCTAGGACTGATCGCCAGAATTCCCGTTCAGCAAAAGCTGTTGATAGTAGATGTTTCCTTAGCACTCAGTGGTGTGGGCAGTGTACTTCTATGATGTAATCACAACATTGTAAGCTGTAAGCCAGAGCCCAAGCCCAGCTATCACAGCAGTGTGATTTCCCTGTAGTGTCCTCTTTGTGGAGCCTTTTCCTAATGGCCAGAGGCGCTGAGTGAGTGGAGCAGGTCATAAGTCCCAAGTGCTGGCCTCTCCCTGTCCAGTAGTGTCAGGGTCTGTCCTGCATCAGATGGCAGCTCGGTTAGTGAAATGAGCAAGCAGTTTCCTGTGTCCTACTTGGCTGACTTGTTGGAGTGAATAAGATGAACAGTCTTTTTCTACATTGAACTAACACCAAAAATCTTTAAACATATGCTTTTTTGTCTTAATTTTTAAAATTTACTACAATAAAAGACACATTGCCATTAGTCCCCCTCATAATACTCCTCACTCTTTTTCAGCTAGTACATGTTGTAATATGTAGTGACTCCATTTATCATGGGGAGTTCATACATGTACATAATATATCCCAGCTCTCTCTTTTTTTGGCCTGAACTCTACCCACCCCCCACTCTTCCCTACTCTTGGTCCCCTTACCATTTGTGAAAGCTCTATTTTCAGTGTTTTGTTCTTCAGTTCTTTTCTTTCCACCCCTTTTCCCTCCTTTCCCTTTTGTGAACTTGCTCTTTGATCTGATGATAGTCTAGATTATATAAGCTAAGAGTTCTTTATTATTAAGACACAGTTTTTAAAAATGAACATTTAATTACAAGTAATGTTTTCCTTCCTGCAGTTCCTATGACTGTCTGCTTGATGACCCTTTTGAACATGATTGGCCTAAACTCCCAGAACTTCCTGGAATAAATTATTCTATGGATGAGCAATGTCGTTTTGATTTTGGTGTTGGTTACAAAATGTGCACTGCGGTACGTTACCCACAGTCAATTTAAAATTTTCATCATGAAATCTGTTTGTGAACTTTGCAGGCAGTACAAGTATAAAAATAGCCACCAACTATCCTGTGTTTGCTCTGTGTTTAGATGCAGAAACCATATGTATTAAATATGCTACCTTATTTAACCCTCAGGATATAGTAGGAGGAAGCAGATAAGCTTTTATTTTATGGAAGAAAAAGCCGAACTTAGAGGATAAGCAACTCACCTTCTGCTGGAGAGGGACGCTCAGCTTTGCTCTGAGGCTTTCTGGCTCCAAACCTTTACATTCTCTTCTTTCCCTAACTTCTCAGAGATGACTTAAGGATTAGATACATTGCTTTGCTGTGGTTACATGGCCAGGGTTCTCCGTGTTTGTGGCCATAGGAAGGGTTACGCTGGTATACAACAAAATGTCAGCTAGTGTCACATGGCATCATCAAGGTGTGGCAGTACTTGACTGTGTCTCCAGCACTCTGAACGCTGAGGTGAGAGGCTTGCAACTTCAGGCCAAGGATAGCAATTTCATGATTTAACCAGACTCTGTCTCAAAAATAAAACTAAATAAATAAACCAAAGTAAAGAAGGCCAGAGAGGCTGCTCAATGCAAAGGCCCTGGGAGGGAAAAAAAGAGATGGATGTCATTGTCTGTGTGGATCAAGTCCTAGATCTGACATTAATTAAATGTGTGACCTCAGACATCTTACTTAATATCTCCAGCTTACTTATGTGTAAGATGTGAATAACAGTAGTATTTATCGCAAAGGTTGGAGTGAGGATTCAAGGTGGCAATGTAGTTAAAATGGTTAGGACAGTGAAAGAACATAATAAATGCTCCATGGAATCCATTAAAGCCAGTGTTCCATACAACTATTCAGATTGGAGGTATGTTCTATTACATTTCCATGCCAGTCTTTTTAGAAAATAAGAAAGAAAGGGTTTTTATATGGTTAAATACTTTTGTGTTACTTCCAGAAAATAAAAGTATTTATTGCTATTGAGAAGAAATTGATCCACTGTTTGAAATCTTCCATATACAGCCAGTTGGCCCGTCTGTAAGGTATACACTGTGAGCTCCTAATTACCTGTATTGGTGTTTTGGACCTGAGAATTTTAAAGCTTTGTGTTAATGTCATGGAAAAGTACAAATTTTAGAACAAAAAAAAATGTGGTCTAAAATGAGCACAAATAAATTGTACCTGTGAACATAAGGCTATGTATGGGTTAATTACCAAGTTAGCAGTATAGGTTATAGATACATGGATATATTGTGTTTGCTATTTTTTTAAGTATTTTGAGACAAGATCTCATTGTGTAGTCTAGACTGGTCTTGGACTCACTGTGTAGTCCAGGCTGACCTCCAACTCCTGGCTGTCCTCCTGCCTCAGCCTCCCAAGTGCAAAGATTATAGGCGTGTGCCACCATGCCCAGCTATGTTTGCTATTTTTAAAAACTCTAGCTAAAGAATGGTAAAGATACTTACATTCAGAGAGAAAAAGAGCAGATGAAGAGTACATACATGTGAGTGTGCTTGCATCAACATCTGGATATTATAATGCAGTTTCTTAGGAAATTAAAAAAATATTTTAAAGAATGAGAAAAACCAAGTTCTATCCTAGTTCTGGTAGAATCCTGTAACTGACTGTGATCTTAACTTGTGGCCTCTATTCTGCAGCCAGCGTTGGTGTACAGATCAAGTACTGTGTATGAGAGGTGCTTTATAAACTGTATGAACATATCCTGATATTTTGTTGTAAGGGAACACCTCATCTTACACAGAAATCTGACAAATGTTTTCTACTTTCTAATTATGAGCTTTTTATTATTTATATCTACCACGTTCATACCTACAGGAATAAAGAGAAGCTATTCTGATAGCTTGAGTGCTGTCAAGCCATTGTAATAAGATTTTGTATTTCAGCTGTTCATAATAATTGTTAACACATTTTAAAATTCCAATGTTATCTATTTGAAAGCCTGAGAGTACAAATGACATGGGCAGCTACATTGAAAGTTGAGCAGAAAAACCCCAGACAAATCATTGTTTATAACTGTTGTTTTAAAAAATAAATGTATTCTACTTGGAATCTTTTTTTTTTTTTTTGAGACAGGGTCTTGCTATGTATTTCAGGCTGGTCTTGAACTTGTGGCAAGCTTCCTGTCTCTGCCTCCTGAGTGCTGGGATCACAGGCATGCTCCACCACACCCAGCTCTGGTTGGAATCTTATGTAGTAATTTTTCTTTGTGATCATAACTTTGGCCACTAACTTGAATTGAAAATATACAAAAAACAGGTCATGCTGAAACTATGGGGCATGTAGTGTGGGCACGTGTCATGCTGTCTGGAGTTTAGAAGTTTGTTCTCTCTCTTCCAGTTCCGCACCTTTGACCCATGCAAACAGCTGTGGTGCAGTCATCCTGACAACCCCTACTTCTGTAAGACTAAGAAGGGGCCCCCTCTCGATGGCACTGAATGTGCTCCTGGGAAAGTGAGTATGTGTGTAAATAGTAGAGCATCACAACATGCCATATGATCGTCATTTGAAAGTCCGGCCAGTGCTCCATTCTTGTGGAAGCCACAGTAGTGTGGCTCTTGTACAGGCCCAGTAGGATGGTATGTATTGGCTTCCTGTGGCTGTTGCAATAAATTACCACAAATGTTGTTGCTTAAAAACCAGGAATTTATTCTTTCATGGTTCTAGGGGCCAGAAATTCAGAGGCAGTTTCACTGAGCTGCAGTCAGTGTGCAGACAGGGCCACTTCTCCAGGCTGCAGCAGAGTCTCTGTTCCTGGCTACCCAACTCCCTCCACCCAGCGGCTGTCCACGTTTCTGGCCTGTGGCTGCAGCACTGCGGTCTCTGTCTCCATGGCCAGATTGTCTTTGCTCTTCTGCATGGCAGATTTCCCTTGGCCCCTCTTAGAAGGATATGTGTAGTGGACCCTTTTTCCAACTAAAGTCACATTTACTGGTAGATTAGGATCTAATCTAATCTAACCTTTGGGACCACTGTTCAGCAGAGTCTCTGCTCTATCGCCCCCACCCCACCCCCCGCCAATTGGTTTGATTTTACGTATTGGATCCCATTCTTTGTAACAACTGCCTGGAAATAGTCGTGTGAGTGTATACAGCAGAGTTGGTCTTGCTCCTCAGGGAAAGATGCCCAGAGGTTTTAAATCTCAAATTGTGTTGGCAGGACTGAAAGCTCAGAAGCTGGCAGAGTGCCAAGCTATGCTACTCAAGGGCAAAGATCTCAGAACAAAGGCATGTTAAGAGCACAAGCCCAAGAGCCTTACTAGTTTAGAAATAAGATATTGTAGACAGGACAAAAGATGGCAAAGAAGATTAATGCAGCTTTTAGTTCTTTTAAAGATCAAATTAAAATGTGTACAAACTTACTTGTGATCAGAATTATGCGTAATAATAAGACCTATGATTACAAATACTTGCATTGTGTCCAACTCTATGCTAACTGTGATATATAATACTTTTCTTTGGGAAGATTTGGTAGCACAAAATATTGTCTAGAATGAAGAGAAATAATGAGGTAATCAGTTCTTACTTGATTAAAGAATGATCTTCTGTAATCAGCTCTTGATATGCAACTCCCTTAAACGTAATGGTGTTGTATTTAATTCTACAAAAGTCAAGTTTAAAGAAAATTATTTTATTGTATACAGTAAGAACACTCAAGTCAAAATGTTAGGAAGGAAACTACGGAGTACCTTTCGAATGCCTACTGTGCTCGGAGAGCTGTGACAAGGCCCTCTGGTGTCAGGGTGCAGTCCCCACTTAAGTGCTCCCCAGTCAGGGGCATGCACTATTCATGAACTTTTCTGGACCTTAATTTCCCTCATCTAAAAGAGTAAGGTCATTATCTGACCTATCAGGATCATTGTGAATTAAATTTTATAATTTGAAACCTGGATATGGTATTGAATGTTGTGCTGATTATTTTCTAAGTTGAGACATGTTCTTGTGTCCACCATTTTAAGGGAGCATGTTGCTCACAGAATACCCTGAGATGGTAGAGGTAGTGAGGATGAAAGGTAGGATGACACCTCCTGGCAAAGCTGGATACTCAGAAAACCACTGATCATGATGTCACCCCCAGTTAGCTAGTGATTGTATCACTTAAAAAGTTGTCTGAGTGAATGGTATTTTAATTTTAATTTTATAATAAAAATACAACCCTTAAGTTCCCCTTCCATTAGGGTGTCTTAAGAGTATAATTGCTTTTGGATATTTTGAATTCATCATTACCTAGAAAAAAAGAAGCAGAAGTGAATACTTAGGTGGTTCTTGGGTAACAACTGCAGCTTCAGTGTCTGCATGATTTTCATACGGCCTTTGTCAATGTCCTCAGTGGTGCTACAAAGGACACTGCATGTGGAAGAATGCTAACCAGCAGAAACAGGATGGCAACTGGGGCTCCTGGACCAAGTTTGGCTCCTGCTCACGGACGTGTGGAACTGGGGTCCGGTTCAGGACGCGCCAGTGCGACAGCCCGACGTGAGCAGTCTCTGTAACCCTTGCATGTTCCCATAGACTGGAAGGGGCTTTCTATCCTGTCATCCTGCCATTAGTATTCTGTTTCATGCAGCTCATATAAAATACAGGACCCAAAAATGAATGTTCACAGTTCATGGATAAATCATGATTTATGTATCTTGTGAAGATTACGCAGTAATGGAGAACCTTGGTTGAAGAGAGATTTTCTGGAGAGAGTGCTATTGAGAGTTAGGGCCCAGGAGGGAGTAGATCACAATGCCCTTACTTAGTGCGGGGCCTGGGGAGCATCTTGGGGTGGTGCCGGCCATGTCCCCCAGGGAAGCACAGTGGCCGCACAGAAGGGGGAGCCAAGGCAGTGACAGGTGGCCAGGAGCGAGGGGAACGCATTCTTACACTCTTGCTTGGGCTGATGTCACTCAGTCCCTTTTGTGTGCTCTGCAAACTGTTTTCTGAAAGAGAAAAATCATGGAACTATTAAACTTAGGGTGTCTTCCCTGGTCTGGGGTTAACATGTGGCAGCCCTTTATCTTTGCAGCAGGATGTCTGAGCATGTCTTTGATGAGACCATGTGCACCTCCCTTCATGTGGCACTGGAGAAAGCAACACAGACAATCAAAATGATGATAATAAGTGTAGCTTAGCTTTGCTATAAGCCAGGGTTTATCATAAGTACCCTAAATATGTTACCTCATCGAATCCTCAGTGTTTCTCAATGGAAAATAGTATTGCTATTTGCATTTTACACAGAAGAGAGGCATAGAGCTATGACAAGAGTTGCTCTGAGTTGCATCTTTGTGTTTTATACTTGTTAGAGACTGTAAGCTTCTTGAGCCTATGTGCATGCTTTTTCTTCCTTTATGTGGGAGGAACTGGCTCTGGTAGAGTTTGAGGTCCTCTGCCCCACAGCAGGAAGAGCAGGAGACTGGGGAGGGCCGGCCGGGTGGAGGAGGAAGCACAGACTCATTCCTGCTGTGGGCAGCCCGGTGCTGGCTCTGGGCCCCACTCAGTGTCTGCGGGCTTTTCCAGCGTGGTCTTTCCTGCAGGCCCATCAATGGTGGTCAGGACTGTACAGGCGTTAACTTTGAGTACCAGCTCTGTAATACGGAAGAGTGCCAGAAACACTTCGAGGACTTCAGAGCACAGCAGTGCCAGCAGCGGAACTCTCACTTTGAGTTCCAGGGCACCAAACATCACTGGTTGCCGCATGAGCACCCTGACCGTGAGTACCCCCACTCCTCCTGCCTCAGGCCAGCACCTCACCCTTGGGCTAGGACCCCACCTGGTAACAGGGAAGCCGGCACTCTGAGGTCCAGGCGCCAGGGCTTCCGAGTACAGGTGGTTTCTCTCTCTAGAGGTAGAGATTGTGCCCAAGACTTCCTGGAAAACAGCACAACCACCCTCACCAAGGAAATGCCTGGTAGGAAGGGATGCCTGGGAAAGATGCTGAATTCCCTGATTCAGCCAAAATCTCTCTACAGGGAAATACTTCTGCATAAGTGTGATCTTTCCTTTCAGAATAACTAGAGAGAAATACAGTTCACGTATAGCTGGGTCAGATCCAGGAAAAACACCATTACTTAGTAACAAAAGGCACTTTGTAGCTTTTTGCTTTTATATTGCAAACTAGTTGTTGAAAAGTAAATTTGGAACTGGGCATGGTGGCACACACCTGTAACCCCAGCACTCGGGAGGCTGAGGCAGGATCATCGCCATGAATTCAAGGCCAGCCTAGGCTATATAGGGAGTTCAAATCCAGCCTGGATTACATAGCAAGACCCTGTCTATCTCAAACAAACAAACAAAAATTTAGAAATTGCCTGTTGTTTCACTTCTTACCCTTGAATTCTTGGTAAAATGTGTTCAAATAGTAACCTCTTGCCATATTTCTTATGGGTAAATAAAAGTTACATAATTATGTGATTTAATACATTATGGATTTAGTTTAAAGCTATTTTACAGGAAAGGTGAATATGCACAGGAATTCAGTGTTGCAGTACATTCAGAAGAAATGTATTATTTTGGTGAAGTGAGGCATATAAATTATATTTAATTAATGAGATCCCACGAAAGGCACAAACTATGCTTGGTGGCTGAGTTGGACCAAAGAGAAACCCTGTCAGCATTCTGAGCGTTGCTAAAATATAGCTTGGAGTTTGGTGAGTCTGGAGCTGCCCAGTGACAGGGGAGCCCATTCCCTCTCTCAGGCAGCTGGGGTGGAGGATGAGTCATCACCCACTCACTGTACAAGTATGCCAGGTGTGCCACTGGCTGTGTGCACTTCCCTCTTACTCTGTGCTGTATTCACTTAGTGTATTCTTTAGTTGTCAGGGACCTATGCTGAAACTTTGTATTTTAACCGTGAAGTATAAACTATGCTGTTCAAACATCCTACTTTACCTACACAGTTAATTTGTCTTCCTCTCATGCAGCCAAGAAGAGATGCCACCTGTACTGCCAGTCCCGGGAGACGGGGCACGCGGCGTACATGAAGCAGCTGGTGCACGATGGTACCCGCTGCTCCTACAAGGACCCCTACAGCATCTGCGTGCGCGGCGAGTGCGTGGTGAGTGCACTGCCCCCCCGCGGCCGCCGCCGGTACTGCGGGTTGCCTGTCCTGATCCCTCAGTAGATGAGATGAATCCGAGATACTGTGCTTAGTAAAATGAGTCTTTGGTCACTGGTGGAATCAAGAGTCTAGTAGTTTTCCCAGTTTCTAGCCACACACCTTTTCTGCCGGGGCCCATCATTGAGGTCACAACCACTGGGAACCATGTGTGTGCTTTGAGTATTTTAGTGGCAATGGGCTGTAACTAAAATTCAAGGTCTTAAAAAAGACCCAATGCTAAAGTGTTTTATCTTTTGTTTAAAAGATAGTAGAGTTCTTTCTCCCTCTCTTTCTAAATTGATTCTAAGTGTAAACATTATGTTCCACATCAAAACAAAAATTCTAGAGAAACAACTTTGTCCCATTTTATCCTTCCTTTAAAAATGAAGCTCATTTCTTGCTGATATTGAGTTAAATTCATATGAAATTATTCTTATTAGCTGAAACACATTAACTCCTAATGTCTGCTTCTTTATTGCTTCACCATAACTAAAATATACTGATCCTCCAGTGTTGAAGTAAACACCCTCAGCGTCTATGCCTGGGTCTCTCTTGTATTGCTCTGCTATGGCCTCGTCCGTTGGGCATTTGTAAAACAAAGATGTGTGTGGCTTGTGGTGCTGAGGACCAGACAGCCCATGGGCAGAGGCTGGCATGTGCTGGCTAGCTGCTGAGGGTGTGCCTGCTGCCTTATCAGGGCAGAGGGGAAGGGAGGTGGCTTGTGATGGGGAGCCAGAGGAAGTCACTCGTACAGTGAGCCACCTCTTCATAGCAACTTCGGTTTGCTCTTGAAGGCAGCGGCCTCACGGTTTCCACACCTTCTTCACCCCTGCCCCCCAGTGCTGTCACAATGAGTAAATTCCCAGCACACACTTTCTGAGGGAGACACATACAGACCCTGACCCTTTGCCTGGCAGAGAACCTAGTGCATGAAATGTGTGTGCTTTCATTACTTTCCCTGCTCATGGCCATGCCAGTCTTACAAGTGCAGTGGTGTATGGTGTAGTGTCATTATTCTACATTGGATTACCTTAAGGACCTACCCCGTCCTGAAAACCTCCAGTGGTCATCTGTCCAGTGAGTGTGAAAGTGTAAACTGATTCTGTGCCTTCCACAGCCTCTGCCGTGCCCAGCAGGACTTATCCCTACCGTGCAGCATTCGCCTTCCATCCACATAAAGCCTCTTTCAGTCCTGACCTCCAGCCCATTCCCTTTGAGCACATGGTTCCCCCATTCTGCCCTAACTCTGTGTTCCTCCAGTGTGGTACACTCTGTGCTCCTGACAGGCCCTGTGAAATGTCCAGCACTTTCGTGAAGCCTTATCTCACATCCTCCCTAGCTTGTACAGACTGCACTGTTGTATACAGTGTATGACCATATCGCTAAGTATAGTTGAAGTTATATATAAGGTATAACTCACTGTTTTTATTTATCTTTATAAATATGAAAGCAACAAGGGAAAAAACACTATATTTTTTGGTTTTATTTTGCTCTCCCCAGCATCAGCTATGTCTGTGCTCCAATAAATGTTAGTTTGAGATAATTATGGTAGGATAAACACTTCACTGGGCTGAAGACATCTAGCCATTGTTACAAGAGTAGAACTCATTCAATTGCACACTTTTTCTTTAGAGGACTGAAGCAAGAAGTTCTGTGATGTGGGGACAGTTTGGTGCAGATGCACTGGCGGTGGCTGTAATTGAATGAATGTTTTGTCATTTACTTGTGTGAGGTTGTGTGCCTGGCACATTAAGAAGTAGCCACACTTAACATCTTCTTTCCCCAGAAAGTGGGCTGTGATAAAGAACTTGGCTCCAACAAGGTTGAGGACAAATGTGGTGTCTGTGGAGGAGACAACTCTCACTGTCGAACTGTAAAGGGGATATTTACCAGGACTCCCAGGAAGCTTGGTGAGACTGGGCTTTCATGTGTAATACACTGCTCTATTATGACTTGTGCTTTTGAGACTTCTTTAGCAGTGTAGCATTTTCTCAGTAAACATGACAAAAATTACCTGATGATTTTTTAATCTAAATTAGCTCCTAAGGAACTATTTAAAATTTTTAAATTCATACTCTGCAGCATTTATGAGAAAATATCTACTGAAAACAAAATCAGTATCAATTATAGTAGTTAGCTAAAAGATGTACTTTGTTTTATTTTACATTTTTAATAAAATGGAGGTAAAATTGATGCCTACCCTGCTGCGCAAGAGCAAGGACCTGAGTTGGATCCCTGGTACCAAAAAAAAGAAAGAAATTTATGCCTACTGTGAATACCTGTTGCACATAAATTGTTGGCCAGGACTTAAAACATTACAAGCCTTTAAGTAAATATAACTTTTTAAAATGCTACATTGGTTTGACTTCTTTTATTTTTAAAATGAACATTTTATCCTGTGTTTAAATTAATAAATCTGGGATCTATATTTCACATAATTTAAAAATATTTATTTAAAAATAATTTGAGATACAACCAAAAAAGTAATCTGACGTCTGATTGCTCAGGTGGGAACTTTTATGCTTCCTACACTATCAAGAACATGAACTTAGATACACATTGATGGTCCAAAAGATGGAACTAAAAGCTATCTTCATGCAAAAAATCGTATGTAAAAATATTAGTAGTTTTATAATACTCATTGGAATTTTCATTAAAGATTTGGATCTAAACATTTATTATTGAATAATTTCATGAGTTTGTAACAAATATTCAGTTATTCAATAAGGATTTATTGGGCAAATGCTTTTAGAGAGTAAGCATTTAAATATAAAATTGATATGGTGCTTTCTTGAAGATTCTCCTACTATATCTTCTGGTTTCAGTGGAGTCATATGTAATGTTCTCCAGCTCACTGTAAAATAATGAACTGTTCATTGTTTAGTGCGGTTACATGTTACTTTTTTGGGTGCAAAATAATTAATTTGTTTTATTTCCAGAGTGAGATAATTAAGGAAAAAAGGTTTTTCCCATGATCACTCGTTCTATAATATATATGATAAGGTAACGATACAGTTTTTCACATACTTCAAAAATTATTCTAAACCAGCAAATTAAGGTCAAAAGAACATGAGAAAATGTTCAGTTATATACATTCCAACTGTTCAAAGATAATCTAACATCCATCTCTCTACACTAATGTCATTGTAGTAATTCAATGACTAATTAACCTTTTCCAACAGGGAAACATTTAAGCAAGAGGTGCCATAAAGAATTCGAGTTGCTGGAAAATGAAATCTGCAAGTATTCAACTTCAAATCACTTACACCATTTTGCATTCAAACGTAGTCTTGCTTTCACTGACTATTAACAGTTTATTGCCATTAGCTAACTATTATAAATATATTTTGACTTCAGCACATAAAATTACAGAACATATTTTATATCTTATTTAATGAAATATATAAGGCTTATGGGATAGTCAGTGAAATAGCAAGACATTGGTAAACATGAAATCTCCACTAATTAAAGACATTCTATTTAAGGGAAGACAAGAGGCGCATTCACTTTACCCAGAGGAGCTCGTAATGTTTCTCTTGGTGAAACAAGAGAAGCTAAAAATGTACTGGGTAAGTTGTAGAAAACTGCAGAAAAATGGGCATCCATAAATGGCATCAAGCTGTTTTGCTGTATGTGGCATTTTAAGCATACTCGTTCTATATATCTGTCGTGATATATTCATGCAAAAATGGTACATTTTACATATTGGACTTCAGCTTAGGACACCCTGATCCACCAGTGGCTGCTCCATTTCCGAAGGACACTAATAAATATAGTGAAAAGCGGAGTAAATTTATCCTTAGGCACCTATTAATTGTACATAGACAAATGAAAAAAAAGTTTTTCCTAATTTTATCAGTAATTTTGTATTGATCACTAAATTTCTATCAATACTCATTGTGTATTTTATGTTATGTGTTCCATAATGTACTGAAGGTATAGGTTATAATCTTCATGTATTCACTTATTTTTGATGGAAATATGATATAACATCTTGGTCTATTTGTCCTGCTGCTGATTTATGGTTAGGATCTTAATGCAAAATGATCTTAAGATAACTTTTGAGACATGATAATATTAAATTTTGTCATGTATGACATTGACAGTAATAGGAATGATTCATACTTTTTAAACCCAGAGCAACCAGTTTTTAGCCTCTTGATTTTATCATTTCCAGCCTATAAGATTGAGCTTAGGGTGAACAGAAGGCAGTATGTGAGGGATACCTGGCACAATTTTCAACCCAAATGGTTTGCCAAAATCTACAATACATACTTTAAAATAGCCCCACATAAAACCTGTTTAAAACTTTGAAATTCATTGCTAATCACTAGAAAAATAAAACCTGCTCACCAGTTTTTCTTTTATAATTTTTTAGAATAAAGTAGACTCTTCAGTATGAAAATACTTCCAATAATTAATAGTTGAACTATTTATAATTGTCATGTATGCATTTAAAACAATGTGTTTGGGCAGGAAGAGTATCTCCAGAAGTTCAGCACCTAAGGACTTTTATTAAAAATTTCCCCCACTTTAAAAGGGTGGTTTAGAAAGCTAGCATCACCTAGAGGGACACAGAGAAGAATAGTATTTGCCTGAGTTGTTGTTGACACAGTTGATAGGTCAACACAAGAGAAATGATTAATAAGTTGGTTTCAAGATTAACTTTTTCTCTTACTTAATTAAAGTAAATTTACTCTGTCTCGGGATGACACAGTGCTTTGGAGTTAACATCTGAAACCGCTTCATCCAGTTTATGGATGCCCTCTTAGGCAGGAACCTGAGGAGTCAGTGCTGCACTAACTATGGTTGTTGCTTTGTTTCTTCTTTGCTTCCTCCTACATTCAAAACACATGCACAGGGTACCTTAAGATGTTTGATATCCCCCCTGGGGCTAGACATGTGTTAATCCAAGAAGACGAGGCCTCTCCTCACATTCTTGGTAAGTGTTCTGTGAGCTGGCTCTGCCTTTAACATTCATTTGCACATTGAAATGTCAAAGAAGTCACATGTACAGGTGTTGTGTCTGTGTGTACGAATATGTGTGCACATGCAGGCGAGAATCAAAATTATTGTAAATGCCTTACTGAATATTATGTGAGTTTTGTCATTTCTCCCAACTATTTTTACTTTAAAATAAGAAAAAAACTTTAATTTTTGGTAGAGAATGATGATTGGTTGTAATGACACGAGGGAAAAACAAGTTTGTATTCGTTATGCACTTTTTGGTCTGTATTAAGGGATGAGAATAATACCTTAATAAAATTTACTAAATTAAGTAAGAATACCAGAAAAATTTATATTTATGTTAAAAATAGTCAGTTGATTCCATACTATATACCTTCCCTTATTTTTTTTTTGAACTTAAAGTTCTTTGAGTAAAAAGCAACCGTAAGTGGGTTTTGCTAGTCTTATGTTAAAATTTCCTAATACTCTATCTGAAAAGTGTCAGGTGGCTTTTTTGATTGGCACATGCAGATCTGTTTGCAAGGCTGAGTGTAATTTCCAAAAGAAGATTCTTTCTTTTTTTATGAGAGCATTATATAGAATTGTCACTTTAATGGAATCTATGTGTAAATATAAACAACTTTTACATACCGAAACACTAAGATTTTTGAAACTTAGGTATTATGTTGACTTAAAAATGAATTGTTTTATAATGTTTCATACAATTGTTTTAAAAATATTTAAATTATATTCACTACTAGATGCCACTGCCTCCTGACATCCAGCCTTTGTCCTTTTTCTAGTGTTTCAAATTCCTTATTTTTCATCATAGAATTCAGACTATTACTCATGGACTAATTAGGCTAGTTTAAAAGCTAAAGGAGAATAAAAGTGTTCAATGAGAATTATATTGTCAGTTTTTTATGGTGCTGGAATCCAAGGCCTTGCATGTGGTAGGCAAGCTCTCTGGCACTGAGCTACATAACCACCTTTTGCAAATTTTCATATTTTCTACCCATTTTCAGTGATGGCAATCATTATGAAATGTTGTGTTCTAACATATCCTTACATGCTGACATATATCTTCAAAATTTCTGTTCATTTATTATTTTTACCCATTGGCTAGCATTTTATTTTATAATACATAGTGGCTGTGATATAGTGAGAACTCTATTAGCAGTAAGCAGCTTTTCCTGGCTGTAGGAATGATGTAGTAGGTGATGTGGCCTTAGAATTTTGTAACTGTCAGAAAAATGACTGGCCTATAAATCTGTTTAGGTATTTTGAGTGACTACAAATATATTGACCAACTTAAAAATGATGATACTATAAAGAAACCATTATGTTATATTCTATTTTTAAAAAACTGTCTGAATTACTGGAGAAATACTGATTATTGTCAAAATAGTCCTGGCTTTCTACAGAAATATAGAGGATAAATGAGTTAAAAACTGTTCTTCTCTTTGACAATGTTTTCAAATTAGAATATTTGCAAACATTATTTTTGCTTATTTAACTGTCTTGCGATGGTGTTGACTATTTGGAAATGCTTCTTGAGAGTTTTTAATGCCTAACAACAGAAATGAGAATAATAATAGAACTAATACTCATTTTGATTGCTTGATCCTAATTAACATAGTCACTGATTGATAGAAGGGGACAGACTTGCCATGGATCTTCAAGTTGTAATATGATTAAAATTAGAGATATGCTTGGTTTACCTATTTCCCTTCTTTAGCTATCAAGAACCAGGCTACAGGCCACTACATTTTAAATGGCAAAAGGGAGGAAGCCAAGTCACGGACCTTCGTAGATCTTGGTGTGGAGTGGGATTACAGCATCGAAGACGACATTGAGACGCTTCACACTGATGGGCCCTTGCACGATCCTGTTATCATTCTGGTATGTGCTCTTGTAGGCATTCTGAAGTTGACTCAGCTTATAAATTTGCAATTAATTTTTCTGAAAACACTTACCTTGGGCATTAGAATATTCAGTTGCTTGTTTTTCATAATTCCATTTGTTATCCCCCAAATCTTTCCACAAAATTGTCATATATTTTAATATATATTATAAGCTGAAAATTACATCATAATTTTTTTCTCTTTTTTCATAATTTTTTTACTTAAGTAAAAAGTTATGTTTTAGGAAAACAAAAAATAAAAAGTAGGATCTTATATTTACTCACACATTTACCAGGCAGGTGTCAGGTGACGGGAATTCTTGATTGGGCTCCACTGAAGACAATCAGATAAGTAAACATTTGTGTCTCATGTCAGAGAGCTTTTGAACTGACCGGCGCCAACCTGCTGTGAAGGAATAGCCAGCTACCTGGCCAGGACATGGGGGACCTGCACTCCAGGGTCATTCACTGGGTGACATTCACATCACTGCTCTCAATGTGATGTGTCATCTTCTCCAGCAGCTTTTTAAAAAAAATAACTTTATTATCAAACACACACACACACATGCAAAAATTAAAACTATTCAAAGAAGAACAGTCAAGGGGAAAAAAACTAAAATAATATTCAAATACAGTAGAACTCAACCAAAACAAAACTGCAAAGCACTTTAAACATTTTTCCATATAACTTAAAAAAGCATCTCAAGCACCAACAAGACACCAGAGGATGTGATTTGTTTCAGAAAGATCCCCAAAACTAACATTGAACAAATAGTGGTCTGGAAAAAACAGTTAGCTACTAGACTCCATATAAGCCAAGTTTCTCCCTAATTTAAATTTCGATACAGACATATGACACACGATGGAAACACAATCCAAGAAATACGTTATTAGGCAATTTCATCCATGTGTATCCTTAAATTACACTCTCAGTTACTCACACCAGAGAAACTATCCAGTATTTACACGTGTGCCCTATTTATTTCGCTTAAGAATATGGCCTCAATATGCATCCATTTAGCTATAAATATCTCTAGTTTCTCATTCTTTATCACTGAGTAGTACTCCATTTTATAAAAAAAAACCCACATCTTCCTTATCCAGTTTCCAGTTGATGGGCACTTGGGCTGTTTCCTAGCTTTCACTATTACGAACTGTGCCGCTATAAACATGGGTGCACATATATCACTGTGATATTCTTTTTTTCTTTTTCTTGTATTTTTTTATTCTTAAGTTCTTTTATAGGTACATTTTAGGTATACAATACGTTTACATTTATCATTGGGTGCTTGTACCTGTACATGATGTATCTTGGTCCTTATTTTTTCCCCATTACCTGTGCGCCCTTCACCCCCTCCACCCTTCCCTATTTACATAGACTTCATTTCCAATTTTTTTCCTTTTCTCATAAATTTTCCTTTCCCTTCCTTCCTTTTCCCTTCCCCTCCCATCAACCCTACCCCTTTGGACTTTTCTTCCTATTTCAAATGATCAATTATTCATTTTAATCATTTTAACCCTTATTTACACTTTCAGTTTCTCACACTAGAGAAACTATTCGGTATTTTCACGAGTGTCCTATTTATTCCACTTAAGAGTATGGCCTTTATATGCATCCATTTAGCTATAAATGACTCTAGTTTCTCGTTCTTTATGGCTGAGTAGTACTCCATTTTATAAAAAAAAAACACATCTTCTTTATCCAGTTTCCAGTTGATGGGCACTTGGGCTGTTTCCAAGCTTTAGCTATTGCCAACTGTGCTTCTATAAACATGGGTGCACATGTATCGCTGTGGTATGATTCTTTTAATTCTTTTGGGAAGATACCCAGCAGGGGGATAGCTGGGTCAAATGGGACCTCTAATCCTAGTTCTTGGAGGTATCTCCATTCTGATTTCCACAGAGGTTGCACCAGTCTGCACTCCCACCAGTAATGGAGAAGGGTTCCTTTCTCCCCACAACCCTCCAGCATTTCTTATTGGATGATTTCCTAATAGCAGCCATTCTTTATGAGATGAGATGAAATCTCAGTGTTGTTTTCATCTGCATCTCTTGAATAACCAGTGATGATGGACATTTTTTCATATATCTATCTGCTGCTTTTACTTCTTTGTCTGAGAAATGCCTGTTCATTTCAGATGCCCATTTTTGAATTGGGTCTTTGAATTTGGGGGGTCTAATTTTTTTCGTTCATTATATATTCTAGATAGTAGTCCTTTGACTGAGATACAGTTGCTGAAAATGTCTTCCCACATTGTAGGTGGTCTCTTAGCTCTGTTGGTGGTTTCTCTTGCAGTGCAGAAGCTTTTTAATAAGATAAGATCCCAGTTGTTGACTGTTTGTGCAAGTTCCCATGCCACTGAGGGTTTGTTCATAAAATCTTTTCCCATACCAATGACTTCAAGAGTTCTACCTAACTTATCTTCCAGCAAATTTAGTATTTCAGTCTTAATATTTAAATTTTTAATACACTTCGATCTTAATTTAGTGTGTCATGATAGGTATGGGTCTAGGTTTAATCTTTGGCAGGTTGAAATCCAACTTTTCCAACACCGTTTATTAAATAGTCTATCTTTCCTCCAATGAGGGTGGTTGGCTCCTTTGTCAAAGATGAGGTGGCTGAGCATATCTGGAGTCATTTCTGCATCTTCTAATCTATTACACTGATCCTCGGGTCTGTTTCTTTGCCAGTACCATGCTGTTTTTATCACAGTAGCTTTGTAGTATAGTTTCAAGCTGGGGATTGTAATACCCCCAGCCATATCTCTGTTGCGTAAAATTTCTGTTGCTATTCTAAGTCTCTTCTGGTTCCAAAGGAATTTTTGGATTGTTTTCTCTAGTTCTGTGAAATATATTTTTGGTATTTCAATAGGCATTGCTTTAAACCTATACAATAGTTTTGGAATTATGGCCATTTTCACTATATTGGTTCTTCCTATCCAGGAACAATGGATGTCTTTCCATTTTCTTTTTCTTTTTTTTCCCCCATTAACTTTATTGGTACATTTTAGGTATAAAATACAGTTACATTCATCATTGGGATCTTGTACCATTACATGAGTCTCTTGGTTCTTATTTTTTTTTCACCCTTCCCTTGCCCTCCCTTCACACCCTCAACCCTTCCCTATTTGCAAAGAACTTGTTTCCATTTTTTTCCTCTTCTCATATTTTTTCCTTTCCCTTTTTTCCCTTCCCCTACCCCTCCCAATTCCCCTGCTCTTTTAGCCCTTTTCTTCCTGTTACAAAATATCAGTTGTACATTTTTTAAAATTACAATATTAGATCTAGGAGACATTACCACAGCTTTTACAGAATTTAAAAGGATATAGAAAGCATATTACAAAAATCTTTTTTGAAATAAATTTGACAACTGCTAAGAAGGACCTTGGAAGACAAATTAATGAAACTAACTCTGGAGGAAATATAAAATTTGAATAGCACCTATTAAAGAAAGCATATTCCTAGCTTGAAAACTCACCTACATGACAACAGCAGGCTCATAAACATTTTAACTGATAAATTATATCAAATACTTAAAGCAGAAAAAAGAAGGAACACTTCTCCCCTCATTTTAGGAACTCAACATTGTGCTAATCCTAAAACTGGATAAAGATAATAGAAGAAAAAAGTATGAACATAGATAGAAATTTAACAAAACAATTAGAAGTCAGATCTGGCAGTATGTAGAAAGTGGTTTTGTTATAGGGATGGCAGTGTTGATTCAGCATTGGAAGATCCACCCCAAAAAGTCATCATTTTAACAGAGGAAAGGAAAAAGCCATATGATCCTGTCACTAGTTGGAGAAAAAGTATTGGACTAAATTCTACAGCTGTTCATGGTAAAAGATATCAGGAGACTAGAAGTAGAACAGAAACTTCTCAACAGATTAAAGACATGTACTCCATACTTCCAGTGAGAACGCCTTGTATGAATGGAGAAGATACAATGCTTTCTCCTTAAGGTGGGGAACAAGGGCAGATATGCTTACTCTTTAACTGTCCATTAAATTTTGAAACCTAGTCCCCACCAAAATAGTCTGGCAATAAAATGACACAACTAGGATAGGATTGGCATGGCAGAAGCAAAATCTTTATATGTAGATGAAATGATCTATAGAGAAAATACTAAGAAATCTCTAGGAGCCCCAGAACTTGTACTTGAATTTAGCAGGATTAGAAAACACAAGGTATATATAAAAAATTCAGGTCTGTGTATACTTGCTATAAGTGAAGAATTGGATGTTGAAATTTAAAAGTTATGTATGAGTACAAAGGACCTAGAAAAGTTAAAAACAAAAACAAAAACAGTGTTGGAAGATGTTTAGCACCTAATTTTAAGACTTCTTCTAAAGCTACAGTAATCAAGGCAGTGTTGGTGTAAGGAAAGACATATAGATCATTGGAATAAAACAGAGAATCTAGAAATAGAACCACACATATATGGTCCACTGAGTTTTGAAAGATTATTTAACATTCACATTTTATAGAATATAAACTCGATTCAAGAACCGAGGAAGAGATAGTGTTTTCAGCAAACGGCACTAGAACACCTGGTATCCGTATATAAAAAATTAACCTCAACCCTTTTTTTCTATACATGAAAATAACTTGAAGGGATCTATGAACCTAAATAAGAAAGCCTAAAAGTATAAAACTTTAAGAAGAAATTATAAGGGAAAATATTTATGTATTCATGGTAGGCAAGAACTACCTAGGCATAAAAAGGACATGATGTATAAAAGAAAAAAATTGATAAAGGAGATTCCATCAAAATTTAGAACTTTAAATGACATCATTAAAATGAAAAGTAGTCCTTAAACAGACCATATTTACAATGCATATAACCTATGACCAGAATATATAAAGAATTCTTAGAGCTCATTAAGAGACAACCCAATTAAAATGTAGACATAAGAAGATGATAAATAGTATAGCACAAGGAATGGTGTGCAACTCTAGAATCAGCAAAATACTAATCAGAACAATAATAAGATTGAATTATACACTCATTATGGAGATGAAGTTAAAAGTTTTAAAAGCCTTGTCATGGCTTTTTCTTTTTGTTGGATTTTCCCCCTTTGTGTTTAATTTGTCACGCCCAATGGATTCATTCTGCTGGGTTTCCTGGGGTTGTGATCCTCATTGTGTTTTCCTAGGGTATTGTCTAAAATTTTTTGGAGTGCTGGGTTGGTATTCATGAAATTCCTGAGGTGCTCTTTATCATGAAAGTATCTTATTTCTCCATCCATTTTGAAAGATAGTTTTGCAGGGTACATCAATCTGGGTTGGAGGCTGTTTTCCTTTAGGGCTTGAAATACATCTCTCTCTCTCCAAGCTCTTCTTGCCTTGAGGGTTTGCATTGAGAAGTCTGCTGTGATTCTGATGGGCTTTCCTTTGTGCATGATTTGTTTCTTTTCTCTTGCTGCTTGTAGAATTTTGTTCTTCTGTTGGAATTCTGGAATCCTAACTATTATATGCCTATGTGTAGATTTTTGTTGATCAAGGCTAACTGGAGTCCTATATGCCTCACTTATCTGTATGTCAAGTTCTTTTCCCCTCCTTGGAAAGTTTTCTGCCATCACTTCTGTGAACAGTTTTTTTTTTTGTCATCTACACTCTCTCCTCTTTCTTCATTGACTCCAATCAGTCTTATGTTATTCTTCTTTGGATTGTCTAGCAGCTGCTGGATTTATTTCTCATGTTCCCTTACAATTTTAAAGCAGTTTTTCTTTTCTTCCTCACTAATTGTAATCTTATCTTCTATATGTGAAATTCTATCCTCACATTGGTTCATTCTGCTGCGCAGACTTTCGATGGAGTTTTTAATCTCCCGGAAATCTGTTTGTATCTGTTTTATGGATTCCATTTGTTTCCTATGTTGGGATTCCATCATGTTCCTCAGATCCTCTATTTTTTTTATCTGTGTCCTCTAGATTTATTAAGCATGTCTTGCACCATGAGCAAAATCTTTGCTGTTATCTGACTAATTATTTCTGATTTCATTTTTCCCAGATCGTCTTTTGTTGCCAATTCAGAGAGTCCAGGTGGTTGAGTGTCAGATTTTTCCATCTGGTTTCCCTTTGAGGTTGCTGTAGGTGATCTGGAAGTCTGTTTTTCAGGCTTGTTTATGTGTCTTCATATTTCCACGGTGGGGGGGGGGTGCTTCTGGCGCCCACGTGGCTCACCTTCTCTGCCCTAGGAGCTTGGGATGGCAGCAGGGGAGCTTCCTTCCAGGTTCTGAGACCTGCTCAGCTTCTCTGCCCTAGGAGCCTGGGTTGGAGATGGGGAGCTTCCTTCTGGGTGCTGGGACCGGCTCACCCTCTCTGCCCTAGGAGCCTGGGATGGAGGCGGGGAGCTTCCTTTCAGGTGCTGGGACCGGCTGAGATTCTCTGCCCTCAGAGCCTGGGATGGAGGCGGGGAGCTTCCTTCCAGGTGCTGGGACCGGCTGAGCTTCTCTGCCCTCAGAGCCTGGGATGGAGGCGGGGAGCTTCCTTCCAGGTGCTGGGACCGGCTGAACTTTTCTGCCCTAGGATCCTGGGATGGAGGCGGGGAACTTCCTTCTAGGTGCTGGGACCGGCTGAGCTCCTCTGCCCTAGGATCCTGGGATGGAGGTGGGGAACTTCCTTCTAGGTGCTGGGACCGGCTGAGCTTCTCTGCCCTCAGAGCCTGGGATGGAGGCGGGGAGCTTCCTTCCAGGTGCTGGGACCGGCTGAGCTTCTCTGCCCTCGGAACCTGGGATGGAGGAGGGGAGCTTCCTTCCGGGTGCAGGGAGCGGCTCATCTTCTCCACCCTAGGAGCCTGGGATAGAGGCAGGGAGCTTCCTTCCAGGTGCTGGGACCTGCTGAGCTTCTCTCGTCTTTCCATTTTCTTACATCCTCCTCCATCTCCTTTTTCAAAGTGCTATAGTTTTCAGTGTAGAGGTCTTTTGCTTCCTTTGTTAGATTGACTCCTAGATATTTCTCTTTTTTTGGGATGCTATTGTAAAAGGAATTGTTTCCCAAATTTCTTTGTCAGTGAGTCTGCTATTTGTGTATAAGAAGGCTATTGTTTTTTGAGTGTTGACCTTATATCCAGCTACTCTCTGAATCTGTCAATTAAGTCTAGAAGTCTTTTGGCAGAGTATTTTGGGTCTTCTATGTAAAGTATCATATCATCAGCAAATAATGACAGTTTAACTTCTTCCTTTCTTATCTTTATTCCTTTTATTTCTTTCTCTTTTCTAATTTCTGTTACTAATAATTCAAGAACAATATTAAACAGGAGTGGTGGGAGTGGGCATACTTGTCTTGTTCCTGATTTTGGCATAAAAGTTTTCAGTTTTTGACCATTTAGTATGATGTTGGCTGTTGGTTTTTCATAGATAGCCTTAATCAGGTTGAGATAAAGACCTTCTGTTCCAATTTTGTATAGGGTTTTTTATCATGAATGGGTGTTGTATTTTGTCGAATGCCTTTTCTGCATCTACTGAGATGATCATATGCTTTTTGTCCTTCACTCTGTTAATATAGTGTATTGCATTTATTGATTTACAAATGTTTAACCATCCTTGCATCCCTGGGATAAATCTGATTTGGTCAGGGTGTATGATCTTCTTGATGACCCTTTGTATTCTGTTTGGCAGTATCTTGTTGAGGATTTTTGTATCAATATTCATTAGGTAGATTGGCCTGTAGTTCTGTTTTTTGGTTGTGTCTTTCCCTGGTTTTGGAATCGAAGTAATACGTGCTTCCAGGAATGAATTTGGAAGCTTTTCTTCCCTTTCAATTTCCTTGATGAGTTTAAAGACTAATGGTGATAGTTCTTTAAGTGTCTTGTAGAATTCAGCAGTGAAGCCATCAGGACCAGGGCTTTTTTTTGTTGATAAATTTTTTATTACATTTTCAATTTCACTCATTGTAATTGGGTGTTTAGAATTTGTATATCTTCTTAATTTAACTTTGGTAATTCATATATATCTAGGAATCTGTCCATTTCTTCTGTGTTTTCTGTTTTATTAGAGTACAGTTTCTCAAAGTAGGTATTGATGATGCTTTGGATTTTTGCTGGATCTGTTGTGACTTCATCTGTTTCATTCTTGATTGCATGGATTGGAGCCTTTTCTTTCCTTTTTTTGATAAGGTTGGCTAAAGGTTTATCGATTTCATTTATTCTTTTGAAAAACCAGCTCTTTGATTAATTAATTTTTTAATCGTTCTCTTAGTCTCCATTGCATTGATTTCTGCTCTGATCTTCATAATTTCCTCTCTTGTATGAGCTTTGAGTTTGTTATGCTCTTCTTTTTCTAGGAGCTTGAGGTTCTGCATTAGGTTATTTATTTGAGTTCTCTTTGTTTTCCTTATATGGGCATTGACTGCTATGAATTTCCTGCATAGTACTGCTTTCATATTGTCCCATAGATTCCTGTACGTTGTACTGGCATTATCATTTACTTGTAGAAACTGTCTAATTTCTTCTTTAATTTCCTCTGTCACCCATTGGTTGTTTAGGAGGGTCTTATTTAAATTCCATGTGTTTGTGGGAGTTTTGCAGTTTCTTATGTCATTGATCTCCAATTTTATTGCACTCTGGTCTGATAATATACAGGGGCTAACTTTAATTCTTTGACCTTTACTTAGACATGTCCTATGAGCTATGATGTGGTCTATTTTGAAGAATGATCCATGTGCAGCCAAAAAGCATGTCTATTCTGATTTTGTCGGGTGGAACCCTCTGTGAACATCTATTAAGTTCATTTATTCAGTAGCTTGGTTCAGTTCTAGAATTTCGTTGTTAATTTTTTGTCTAGATGATCTGTCTAATTGTGATAATGGAGTATTGAGATTCCCCCACTACAGTTGTATTAGAGCTTATTTGGTTTTCATGTCCATTAATATTTGTTTTGTGTAGTTGGTGACATTTGTATTTGGTGCATATATATTTATAATTGTCATCTCTTCCTCTTGGACTGTTCCCTTCACAAGGATGTAGTAACCATCTTTGTCTCTCTTAATTAGTTTTGCTTTGAAATCTACTTTGTCTGCAAATAAAATTGCTACCCCTGCTTTTTCTGGGTTCCTGTGGCATGGAGAACTGTTTTCCATCCTTTTATTTTCAGTCTGTGTATTTCTTTTTGAGTTAGGTGTGTTTCTTGTATACAGCATATTGTTGGATTTTGCTTCTTAATCTATTCTGTCAGTCTATTTCTTTTGATTGGCAAATTGAGACCATTAACATCGATAGTTATAATTGATAGATATTGACTCATCCTTGTCATGATGTTTTACTATTGGTGGCTCTTTCATTTCTTGTCCCCCGCCCTTTCCCTTTAGTTTCTTACCTTGCTTTCTGGCTTCCCTCTTTTGGGCCTCATGAAGTTGTGATCTTCATTGTCTTTTTCTAGGATATTGCTTAGGATTGTTTGGAGTGCTGGTTTGGTATTTATGCAATTTCTCAGGTGTTCTTTGCTGTGAGAGTATCTAGTTCCCCATCGCTTTTGAAAGACAATTCTGCAGGATACAACAGTCTGGGTTGGAAGTTATTTTCTTTTAGGGCTTGAAATACTTGACTGCAGGCTCTCCTTGACTTAAGGGTTTGTGTTGAAAAGTCTGCCGTGGTTCTGATGGGCTTTCCTTTATAGGTAATTTGTTTCTTTTCTCTAACTGCCCATAGAATTTTGTTCTTCTGTTGAGTTTCTGGGATCTTGATTATTATGTATCTAGGTGTAGATTTTTTTGGATCATGGCTAGTTGGAGTTCTATGTGCCTCACTTATCTGTATGTCCAATTCTGTCTGGGAAGTTTTCTTCTATTTTTTCTGTGAACAGTTTTTTATGTCAATTGTATTTTCTCCTGTTTTTTCATGGACTCCTATCAGTCTTATGTTTTCTTCCTTGCGTCATCCAGCAGCTGCTGGATTAATTTCTCTTGGTCCCTTACTATTTTTAAGAAATCTGTTTTCATGGTCCTTAACCGCGATCCTGTCTTCTATGTCTGATATTCTATCTGCAGAATCCCTTAATCTGCTATGCATGCTTTCAGTGGATTTTGTAATCTCCTGAATATCTGTTTGAATCTGTTTCATGGATTCCATTTCTTTCTTACGTTAGGTGACCATTGTTTCTATTTCTTTCTTATGCTGGGCATTCATGGCTTCCAGCATGTTTCTAAGCTCATCCATTTTTTTAATCTGTTTCTGTTCTAGAGTCTCTAATCATGTGTTTCATTTTGCTCACCATCTCTGTAGTTATCTGGGAGATTATTTCTGCTTTGAATTTTTCTAGAGCCTCATTCATCTGTTTTGTTACTTCCTGTGCTATCAGTTCAGGGTGTCCTGGTGGTTGGTTATCAGAGTTTTCCACCTCGTTTTCCCCAGAAATTGTCTTTTGTGGAGTGGATGTCTAGTTTGTGACTTGCTTAAGTGTCTTCTCATTTTTGATTTTGGTACTGTCAGTTAAAAGTCAATGAGTCTCTGTAAGCCAGCCACAGACCCGTGAGACCCAAACAGACCTCTGACTGCAAGTCCCAAACTGAGCTCCCTGTCCTCCTTCAGGGCTGAACTCGGCAAGGTTCCACTACAGGTTCCAGCTGTCCCTCCCCTGAAAACAGTCCAGGTTCAAATGGGAGGTGAAGATCCCTCCAACTTACCAAGTATGGTGGTCTGGTGTGCCTTTCTTGCAGAGATTCTCTTCAGTTTTCCAGTGGGCTTCAGTTTTCATCAGGGAGCCTGAGAGAGGCCCTCTCTCTGTTGTTCACTTCTGCAACTCAGGACAATGGCCTTTATGTCCCCCTGTGCCTCTTTAGTGTGGAACTAGGTAGCTGCACATCCAAGAGGCCAGAGGCGGGGCGGGGAGGATGGTGGTGGGGGTTGTTGTTACAGGTGCCTGCACAGCTAAGCCTGCGGCTGATGGGCCTGGGGGGGGGGGGTGTCCTCACGGTCTCCTGGATGGGAGTGAGTGGGGCAAGCCGGACAGAGCAGGGCCTCCAGCAGCTTTTTAAATAATTTCTTTTTATCATTTCATTTTGTTTAGTGGTATGCCTAGGAGATAGCTGTGGTGCTCTTTAGCTGTCATGCTTGGAGTTTACTGAGAATCTTTCTAATGTTTTTTGTTTTATATACTTCAGGCTGGCCTTAAGTTCCCTATAGAGCCCAGGTTGGCCTCAAACTTCAGGTACAATCTTCCTGCCTCAGCCTCCCAAGTGCTGGGATTTCAGGCCTGTGTCACCATGCCTGGCAGGATTTGCTGAGAATCTTAACTCTATATTATTTCACCAAATCTGGGCCATTTCTCACTGTACTTAAGGTAGCTGCTGCCCACTTTTTCTCATTTCCCCTATGAAACTCTTTTACCTGTCAGGTAAGGCAAGTGAAGCTATTCCATAGCTCTCAGGCTCTGTTCATTCCTTTATAATCTTTTAAAAAATGTATTCTCAAATTGGATAATTTCTCTTAAGCTATTTTTGAATTCACTTACTGTGATTTGTGATCTCCAGTCTGTCCTTGAGTCTGTCCTGTTCATTTTTGGTGTCAAATGATGTACTTTTCTAGTACTCTCTCTGTTCAGTAATTTCCATTTCTCTGCTGAAATTTACATATGATTGCTCATTGTGTCTAGCTTATCCATGCTGTCTCTATTGTCTGTGTTTTCCTTTTTGAGTATGAGGCACATTGTCCTATGTCTTACAGTTTTTAAAACCTTACACGAGACATTTCAGATGATAACTGTGATAACTGTAAGGTGTTTGGTTTTGTTATGCAGGCAGTTAGGTTTGTCAGATCCTCTTGATCCTTTGAGCCTGGTTTTCTTCATGAGGACTCTTTCAATTTTGTTCCTATTCTTATGGCAGAGCCTCTCCTCACATTTTTCTGGGCCTCTTTACTCAGAGAAGAGAGCTGTCCCACCCTCCTCCCTACTCCCAGCCCAGCTGCTGCCCCTAGGCAGGACTGGCTCATGTGCAAAGGCCCTCAGCTGAGGCCTTGTTGCTGCTGGGCCAGGCTCCTTGGGCCCTGCAGATTCCTGAGCTCAGTGCTGTATCCTGAGTACCCAGCTTTCCCAAAGCTTGTGCAGATCCGATGTTGGCACTGTCCGCCTGTTCCTCCCCTCACAGGCTCTCCACTGCCCCAGAGTCCTTCACAGATTCCACCTGGTTTTACAGCTCTTCACACAGGAAGCTACTTCCATCATTCTTTCACAGGAGAAATCAGAAAACACCTACTTTATTTGAAATGTGTTGTTGGGTTCTGTGTACAAATATTGATTGGATCCCTGCTAAAAATTATACTAATCTAAAACCAAAATTTTCCACTCAAGTTTGCCTTTTTTCTTGGAAAATAACTTCCATTTTGAAATGTCCCTTCACATCTTTTGCCTATTGCTAAAGTTGTAGTTTGTTTTTCTTTTATTGAGTTTTAGGATTTTATTGAGTTTTAGTGATTTATAATCACTAAGTCCTCTCTGAAATGTATGATTTACAAATATTTTCTTTTAGTCTACAGCTTCTTTTTTCTTCTGTTAGCTTACTAAAGTCCAATTTATGAATTTTTTCTTTTGAGGATTGAGATTTTGATGTTTTGAAAGAATTTTTTGCCTAATCTAACATCAAAACATTTGTCCTGCTTTTTTGGAATAATCTTATAGTTTTGCATTTTAGGTGTGTGAACCAATTTGAGCTAATTCTGTATAATTTTTTTTCACTTTTATTAGTATATGTGTGCAGTATGTAATGATTACATTCACAGGAGGCGATTGGCACGCATAGGTAGCACATCTCAATTCCCTTCTTTCCCTCCCTCCCCCCATCCCTGTTTTATTTTTCCAGCACCAGATTTTTTTATCTTATAAGACCTTATAAAGTTAATTATCATATATACAGGTTGAAAAACAGAGTAATAGGCCAAAAAACATATGATAATTGTACTAAGTCAAGGCACACTTTTAGATACATTGTCCACACTGGATTACAATACTTTTTTTCTTTTTTTCCTATTATCTGTTTTTTTTTCATACTTTATATGTATACTGAGTTTTTCATATAAGAGAAATCATTCAGTTTTTAAACTTGTGTGTCAGTTACTTCACTTAAAATTATGGTCTCAAGATGCATCCATTTTTCTACAAATAACTCCTTTATCCTTTTTATGGCAGGGTAGTACTCCATCGTGTAAAAATACCACCTTTTTTAACCATTCATCTGTTGATGTATATATAGGCTATTTCTAAGATTTAGCTATTACAAATTGTGCTACTGTAAACATAGGTATGCATATATCACTGTGATATGATGTTTTTAACTATCTTGGGAAGATCCCTAGAAGGGGAAAACCTGGGTCAAATGGAATTTCTTTGTTTTTTTTTAAGTAATCTCCATACTGATTTCCATACTGATCAATTTACACTACTGCCAACAATGGAGAAGTGTTCCTTTCTCCCCACAGCCTCACCAGTATTTGTTATTGGTTGATTTCATGATAGTAGCCATTCTTTCTGGAATAAGATGGAATCTTGGCATTGTTTTAATTTGCATTTCTCAAATAGCCAGTGATGTTGAACATTTTTTCATGTATTTATTGGCTATTTGTACTTCTTCATCTGGGCAGTGTCGATTCATCTGATGCCCATTTTGGATTAAGTCTTTAAATTTGGGGAGGTCTGATTTTTTTTGAGTTCTTTATATATTCTAGATATCAGTCCTTTGTCTGAGGAATAGCTGAGAAAATTTTTTCCCATTCTGTAGGTTGTCTCTTCACTCTGTTGGTGGTTTCCTTTACTGTGCAGAAGCTTTTTAATTTGATGTGATCCTATTTGTTGATTCTTGGTGTTATTTCTTGTGCAACCTGGGTTTTGTTTAGCAAGTCTTTTTTTAGTGTATACCTATGTCTTCCAGAGTTTTACCTATTTTGTCTTCCAGTAGATCGAATGTTTCTATTCTAACATTTTGATCTTTAATCCATTTTGATTTTACTTTAGTGCCTGGTGAGAGATACAGGTCTAGATTTGACTTTTGGCATGTGCATAGCCAGTTTTCCCAGCACCATTGGTTAAAGAGGCTTTCTTCCAGTGAAAGGATTTGGCACCTTTGTCAAAAATAACATAGCTGAGTATGCCTGGAGTTGTTTCTATGTCTTCTGTACTTTCTATTCTGTTCCATTAATCAACAAGTCTTTTTTTTTTTTTTTTGTCAATAGCACTGTTGTTTTTATCACTGTAGCTCTGTAGTAAACTTGAAGTCCAAGATTGTGATGGCCTCTGCCTTGCCCTTGTTGCCCAGAATTGCTTTAGCTATTCTAAGTCTCTTCTGGTTCCATATGAATTTTAGGACTGCTTTCTCCAGTGCTGTAAGGAATGTTATTGGTACTTTGCGATTGTGTTAAATCTGTGCAACAGTTTTAGAAGTATAGCCATTTTTTACTATATTGGTTCTGTCTATCCAGGAACAGGGGATATCTTTCAATTTTCTGATATCCTCTTCAATCTCCTTTTTCAGAGTTCTGTAGTTTTCATGGTAGAGGTCTTTCACTTTCTCAGTTAGGTTAATCCCTACATATTTCATTTTTCTTGATGCTAATATAAAAGGTATGGTTTCCCTAATTTCCCTCTCAGCTTATTGGTGTATTATTTTTATTGGAATGCTATTGATTTTTGAGGATTGACTTTATATCTTGCTGCACTGCTGAAATTGGATATTCGTCCTAGGAAATCTTTTGGTAGAGTTTTTAGAGTCTTCTATATAGAGGATCATGTCATCAGCAAATAATGACAATTTAACTTCTTCCTTCCCTATCCATATCCCTTTTAATTCCTTCTCTTGTCTTATTGCTATAGCTAATGTTTCAAGAACTTTATTAAACAGAAGTGGTGATAGTGATCCTTGTTTTGTCCTTATTTTAGAGAGAAAGCTTTCAGCTTCTCTCCATTTAGTGTGATGTTGGCAGCTGATTTGTCATAGGTGGCTTTTATCAGGTTGAGATAAAGACTTTCTATTCCTATTTTGTTCACGGTTTTTTTTTTTATCATGAATGGATGTTGGATTTTGTCAAATGCCTTTTCTCTAGAAATTTTTTGTTAATTTTTATAAGATAACAGGAAATACAAAAAAGACAATTTTATCAAATATATTCAATACAAGAATTGCCTGGTTGAAATGACACTGCCCAAGTGACACTTGGGATTGTATGTAGACAAACACACTGCCTGAGTACACGCGAGATAAACTTTTAAGTGGTTAAGTCCATTTGTTTGAAGATTTATTCAACTCTGATACTTCTTTGTTGATTTTTTTGTCTAATTGATTTGTCCATTTGTGACAGTGGAGTATTGAAGTCCCTCATTACAATAGTATTGGTGTTTATCTGATTTTTCGTATCCATTAGTGTTTGTTTTATGAAGTTATGTGCTGATATTTGTATGTGCTGATATTTGGCACATACGTTTATAACTGTTATCTCTTTCTGTTGAAGTGTTCCCTTAACTAATATGTAGTGGCCTTCTTTGTCTCTTCTGATCAGTCTTAACATGAAATCCACTTTGTCTGAAATTAGGATAGCAACTCCTGCTTTGTTCTGGGGTCCCATTGCATGGAATATTGTTTTCCATCCTTTTGATTTTTAATCTGTGAGTTTCTTTGTAATTAAATGTGTTTCTTGTATGCTGCATATTGTTGAGTTTTCTTTCTTGATTCATCCTGCCAATCTGCATAGTTTGATTGAGAAATTGAGGCCATTCTCCCTGAGAGTTATTCATGAGAAGTGACTTATTCCTGTCATTGCATTATTTTCCTGCTGCTGCTTTCCTTATCTTTTCCCCTTTTGCTTCATTACTTGCCCTGCCAGGTGTATTGATTCTTTTTGACTTGATGACATTCTTGGCTTTATTGTCTCTTTCTAGGATATCCTTGAAAATTTTTTGTAATGCTGGTTTGGTGATCATGAATTTGTTGAGGTGCTTCTTGGCATGGAAATACCTTATTTCTCTACTAATTTTAAAGGAAAGTTTGCAGGATATATAAATCTTGGTGGGCAATTGTTATCTTTTAGGGCTTGAAACACTTCACTCCAAGCTCTCTTGCCCTTTAAAGTTTGTACAAAGAAGACTGCTGTGATTCTAATGGATTTACCTTTGTATGTGATTTGTTGCTTTTCTCTAACAGCTTTTAAAATGTGGTCCCTGCCATGGACTTCTGGAATTGTTAGTCTAATGTGGCACAGAGAGGTTGTCTTTTGGTCATGGCTGTTTGGGGTTCTGTATGCCTTACTTATTTGTATGCTTATTTCTTTCCCTATATTGGAGAAGTTTTCTGCCATTATTTCTGTGAACAAGTTTATTATGCCATTTGTGTTATCTTCTGATTTTTCACTTATTCCAATTATTTTTAGATTAGTCTTTGGATCATCCAGAAGGTGTTGGGTCAATTTTTCATTTTCTCTTTCTCTCTTTTTTTTAAGGTGTCTTTGAGTAGTTGGTCTTTGAAGGCATCATTGTCTTCTAGTTTTGAAATTTTGTCCTCACATTGGTCTGTCCTGCTGCCCATGTTTTCAATACAATTTTTAATCTCCTGGATTTCTGATTGAAACCTTTTCATGCACTGTAATTCTTTGGTGAACTGGTCATTCATCTTTTGTATCTTTTTTTTTAGCTTATCTAGCTTTCTATTAGTGTCTTCTGAGAGCTTTTGCATCTTTTTGATTATTACTTCCATTATACATTTAGTAGTATCTTCTCTAATCCTGCTGAGTATCTTTGTGAGCTGTTTTCTAATCTCCTCCACTATGGTTTTGACTAATTCAGGTGTGTACCTTACACTACTCTAACCCTTTGTGCCCACTGGATTGGCTTTTGGGGAGCTGAGGATTTGGAGAAGCATTTTGTTGCCTTTTCTTTCCATATTTCTGTGGTTTTTGTTTGTTCATTTGTTGTGTGCTGAGGTTTCTGGATGCTTATAGTCTAAAGACTTGTTGCTAGTATAGAGATATCCTTAATTGCTTTTCAGTGATGTACTTTGGGTGTGGCTAACTATAATTCTTTGCCACAGCCCCAAGATTCAACCACCTTGGTTATTTTGCTGGTCTTGTACAATGCAGTGGAGTCAGCCCAGCAACCATGTTCTCAGGAAATGTACTTTGATACTGTTAATGTCACAAAGGTCATATGAATATTGCATTATAATGAAATAGTGACAGTTATGTGACCCTGTTAATGTCAAGTGAATTAGCTACAGTAGTAATGCCTGAGGTAAATTAGATATTAACATACTATAAGAACCAGTTATGTACCACCCTTCTTTCTAGAGAATAAACCATCAATTACAATGTAAACATTAAGGCAACCCAGGTATTGACTTACAGCTAATATGTACTAAGGGTAACAGCTACATCTCTGCTAATGGTAGAAAAAAAATTTAACAGTAATTTTACAGAGTTAACTATCAAAATATTAACAAGGATTTATGGTTATACTGTTAAAGATTTAGAGTTTAGGAATGGCGGATACAAAAGGAAAACCTCGAAACCTTAAACTCAGTGATAAGAGAAGGAAGATAGAAAAGTTGTGCAAAGGATCTTGTTTTTTTTTAAATTCTTTTACTGGTACATTTTAGGTATACAACACATTTACATTTTTCATTGGGAACTTGTAACTTCACATGATGTATCTTGGTTCTTATTTTTTCCCCCAATCCCTGCACTCCCTTCACCCCTCCACCCTTCTGTATTTACAAAGACTTTGTTTGCATTTTTTCCATTTCTCATGATTTTTCCTTTCCCTTTTTTCCTTTCCTCTACCCATGCTACTACCCCTACCCCTTTGGACCTTTTCTTCCTATTTTACATAATATCGATTATTCATTCTAATCATTGGTACATTTTAAGTATACAATAGAATGACATTCATCATTGGAAATTTGCACCTTTACATAGTCTCTCTTGGTTCTTATTTTTTACCCTTGCCCAGCCCTCCCTTCAACCCCTCCAGTCCTCCCTATTTACAAAGATTTTGTTCCTATTTTTCCATTCTCTCATATTAATCCCATTCCCTTCTATGCTTTCCACTAGCCCTCCCACTTCCTTCCCCTTTGCCCCTTTTCTTCCTATTTCACATTACCTATTATACATTTAGTCCTTATTTACACTTTCAGTTTTTCACACCAGAGAAAGTATTCAATATTTATTCATGTGTGTCCTATTTATTTCACTTAAGAGTATCACCTCAATGTGGATCCATTTAGCTATAAATGTCTCTAATTTCTCATTTTTTATGGCTGAGTAGTACTCCATTTTATAAAAAAAAACCCCACATTTTCTTGATCCAGTCTCCAGTTGATGGGCATTTGGGTTGTTTCCAAGTTTTAGCTATTACAAACTGTGCTGCTATGAACATGGGTGTACATATATCACTGTGGTATGATTCTTTTAATTCTTTGGGGAAGATCCCCAGCAGAGGAATAGCTGGGTTAAATGGGACTTCCAGTCCTAGTTCTTTGAGGTATCCCCATACTGATTTCCACAGTGGTTGCACCAGTCTACACTTAAACCAGCAGTGGAACAGGGTTCCTCTTTCCCCACAGGCCTGCCAGCATTTGTTATTGGTTGATTTCATGATAGCAGCCATTCTTTCTGGAGTGAGGTGGAATCTCAGCATTGTTTTCATTTGTATCTCTCGAATAACCAGTGATGTTGCACATTTTTTCATATATTTCTTTGCTATTTCTACTTCTTTGTCTGAGAAATGTCTGTTCATTTCAGATGCCCATTTTCAGATTGGGTCTTTAAATTTGAGAGGACTGATCTTTTTAAATTCTTTATAGATTTGAGATAGTATGCCTTTGTCTGAGGAACACCAGGTGATTTTTTCCCACATTGTGAGTTGTCTCTTCACACTGCTGGTGGTTTCCCTTGCTGTGCAGAAGCTTTTTAATAAGAGATCCCACTTGTTGATTGTTTGTGCTAGTTCATGGGCAACTGAGGTTTTGTTCATAAAATCTTTTCCTAAACCGATGTCTTCAAGAGTTCTACCTAACCTCTCTTCCAGCCGGTTCAGCATTTCTATTTTAATATTTAGATCTTTAATCCATTTTGATTTTAGTGTAGTGCATGGCGAGAGACGTAAGTCAAGTTTCCATCTTTGGCATGTTGAAATCTAATTTTGCCAGCACCATTTATGAAAGAGGCTCTCTTTCCTGCAGTGAGGGTGTTTGACTCCTTTATCAAAGATGAGATGGCTGAGTGTGTCTGGAGTTGTTTCTACATCTTCTAATCTATTCTACTGGTCCTCAGGTCTGTTTCTTTGCCAGTACCATGCTGTTTTTATCACAGTAGCTTTGCAGTATAGTTGCAGGTTGGGGATTGTGATACCCCCTGCCATGTCTCTGTTACTTAGAATTACTTTTGCTATTCTGGGTCTCTTCTTGTTCCAAATGAATTTTTGGAATTTTTTCTCAAGGTCCATGAAGTATGCTGCTGGGATCTCAATTGGAATTGCCTTGAATCTCTATAGCAGTTTTGGAAGTATGGCCATTTTCACTATATTGATTCTTCCTATCCAGGAGCAGTTGATGTCTGTCCATTTTCTGATATCATCCTCTATCTCTCTTTTCAGAATGGTATAGTTTTCAGAGAAGAGGTCTTTGATTTCTTTTGTTAGGTTGATTCCTATGTATTTCAGTTTTTTGGATGCTATTGTGAAAGGAATTGTTTGCCCTATTTCTCTCTCAGTGAGTCTGTTGTTCGTGTAAAGGAAAGCTGTTGTGTTTTGTGTGTTGACCTTGTCTCCAGCTACATTACTGAATTTGGTTATTAAGTCTAGAAGACTTTTGGTGGATTTTTGGGGTCTTCTATGTAGAGTATCATGTCATCTGCAAATAATGACAATTTGACTTCTTCATTTCCTATCTTTATTCTTTTTATTTCTTTCTCTTGTCTAATTGCCATGGCTAATGTTTCCAAAACTATATGGGACAGGAGTGGTGAGAGTGGACATCCTTGTCTTGTTCCTCATTTTAGTGTGAAGGATTTCAGTTTTTGACCATTTAGTATGATATTGGCTGTTGGTTTTCCATAGATGGCTGTCATCAGTTTGAGGTAGAGATCATCTATTCCAATTTTTTGTAGGATGTTTATCACAAATGCGTGTTGGATTTTGTCAAATGCCTTTTCTGCTTCTATGAAGATAATCATATGGTTTTTGTCCTTCACTCTATTGATATAGCATATTACGTTGATTTATTTGCATATGTTGAACCATCCCTGCATCCCTGGGATGAATCCCACTTGATCCAGTGTATGATCTTGATGACCTTCTGCATTCTATTTGCCAGTATCCTATTAAGGATTTTTGCATCTATGTTCATTAGTTAGTGAGATTGGCCTATAGTTCTCTTTTTCGGTTGATTCTTTCTCTGCTTTGGGGATCAAGGAGATGCTTGGTCCCAGGAATGAATTTGGAAATATTGCTTCCCTTTCAATTTCATTGAAGAGTTTAAACAGTAGTGGCAGCAGCTGCTCTCTAAATGTCTTGTAGAATTCAGCAGTGAAGCCATCAGAACCCAGGCTTTTCTTAGTTGGTAAGTTTTTAATTAGGTTTTCAATTTCCTTGATTGATATTGGGTTGTTCAGAATTTTTAGGACTTCTTCGTTCAACTTTGGTAATTCATATGTATCTAGGAATCTGTCCATTTCTTCTGTGTTTTCCATCTTATTAGCATCTAGGTTCTTGAAGTAGGTATTGATGACCCTCTGGATTTCTGCTGAGTCTGTTGTAATTTCACCCTTTTCATTCCTAGATGCAAGGATTTGGGTCTTTTCTTTCCTTTTTTCTGATAAGGTTGGCTAAGGGTTTGTCAATTTTGTTTATCCTTTCGAAGAACCAACTCTTGGCTTTATTAATTTTTTTGTATCGTTCTCTTAGTCTCCATTGAATTGATTTCTGATCTGATCTTTATAATTTCCTCCCTTGTTTGAGCTTTGGGTTTGTCCTGCTCTTCTTTTTCTAGAAGCTTGAGGTTCAGCATCAGGTTGTTTAATTGGGCTCACTCTGTTTTCCTAATATGAGTATTCACTGCTATGAATTTCCCTCGTAAGACTGCCTTCATTGTGTCCCATAGATTCCAATATGTTGTATTGTCATTGTCATTTAATTGAAGGAACTCTGTGATTTCTTCTTTCATTTCCTCTGTGACTCATTGGTTATTCAGAAGTGAGTTCAATTTCTATGTGTTTATGAAATTTTTGTGGTTTCTTTTCCTCTGGATCTCCAATTTCATGGCACTATGGTCTGATAATATACAGGGGATAACATCAATTCCTCTGAATTTACTTAAACATGTTCTATGAGTGACTATGTGGTCTATTTTGGAGAATGACCCATGTACAGCTGAAAAGAATGTGTATTCTGATTTTGTGGGGTGGAACACTCTGTAAATACCTGTTAAGTTCATTTGTTCAAGAGTTCGATTGAGTTCTAGTATTTCATTACTGATTTTTTGTCTAGTTGATCTATCTATTTGTGACAGTGGGGTATTGAGGTCCCCTACTACAATTGTATTTGTGCATATATGACTTTTCATGCCTGTTAGTATTTGTTTTATGTAGTTGGGTGCACTAGTGTTTGGTACATAGATATTTTTTTTCTAAGTTCTTTTATTGGTACATTTTAGGCATACAATTTGTTTTCATTTACTATTGGGTGTTTGTACCTGTACATGATGTATCTTGGTTCTTATTTTTTCCCCATTACTTGTGCGCCCTTCTTCCCCTCCACCCTTCCCTATTTACATAGACATCATTTCCCTTTTTTTCTTTTCTCATAATTTTTCCATTCCCTCCTTTCCTTTCCCCTTCCCCTCCCTTCTCCCCTTCATCTTTGGACCTTTTTTCCTATTTCACATTATCAATTATTCATTTTAATAATTTTAACCCTTGTTTACACTATCATTTTCTCACACTAGTGAAACTATTCTGTATTTATGCATGTGTGTCCTATTTATTTCACTTGAGTATGGCCTCTATATGCATCCATTTAGCTATAAATGACTCTAGTTTTTCATTATTTATGGTTGAGTTTTATAAAAACTCATTTTATAAAAAATCCCACATCTTCTCTATCCAGTTTCCAATTGATGGGCACTTGGGCTGCTTCCAAGCTTTAGCTATTACCAACTGTGCTGCTATGAAAATGAGTGCACATATATCACTGTGGTATGATTCTTTTAATTCTATTGGGAAGATACCCAGCAGGGGAATAGCTGGTTCTACTGGGACCTCAGGTCCTAGTCCTTTGAGATATCTCCATACTGATTTCCACAGTGGTTGCACCAGTCTATACTCCCACCAGCAATGGAAAAGAGTTCCTTTCTCCCCACACCCCTGCCAGCATTTGTTATTGGTTGATTTCTTGACAGCAACCATTCTTTCTAGGGTGAGGTGGAATCTCAGTGTTGTTTTCATCTGCATCTCTCAAATGACTAGTGATATTGCACATTTTTTCATATATTTATTTGCTGCTTTTACTTCTTTGAGAAATGTCTGTTCATTTCAGATGCCCATTTTTGAATTGGGTCTTTGAATTTGGGGGGTATAATTTTTTTCAGTTCTTTATATATTCCAGATAGTAATCCTTTGTCTGAGGTACAGCTGCTAAAAAATTTTTTCCATATTGTAGGTTTTCTGTTAGCTCTGTTGTTGGTTTCTTTTGCAGTGCAGAAGCTTTTTAATAAGATGAGATAGGTGGATCAGTTTCTTCACTGTCATGCCGATCTATGATCCACAGGTTATAGAAAATATATAAACTAATCAGAGTACTATTTACTTTAAGTTTGAATGACTCGGGAGCAGAAGCTGTATTTCAGTCTTGATAATGACATTGCATTCCTTTCTGTCAGCACAGTGTGTGGCTTCAGAGCCCTGAGCTGCAACTACCACATGGTTATAATGGGACCACAGCCAGTGGAAGGGAGGCATAGGAAGAAGATGTGTGGCCAGAAAAGAGGAGTTCTGGGTCAGTGCTCCATCACCATGACCTTGCTTTTCCCCCTGATAAACGTGGAGCCCTGGAGCCCATGTGGGACTAAGCTATGGAGGCTGAAAGAATTAGACCTCTGGCTAGGGGGTGAGAGTTAGTACTTGACTGCTAATGCTGTTTTAAAAATAAAGATGAAGGAAATAGTAAATAGAGTGGAAATACCCAATCCTTCACCCCACTGAGTTTAGTATCATTGGCTTCACAGATGAAAGCTGGTCCTAAGTTTAGTTTAAAATACCATTGAATTGCATTTATTTATCTCTGTGTTTAATTGGTACAACCCTATAAACAGTACTGTAAAAATCAACTGGGCATAGTGGCACACACCTGTGATACCAGCACTATGGGAGGCTGATCATCAGGGAGATCATCAGTTCAACCCCCATCTGGGCAATTTAGCAACTGAGCAAGACCTTGTCTTATAAAAATAAAAAATGTGTTGGCGATGTACCTCAGTAAGAATGTTCTGGGTTCAATCCCCACTACTGAAAAAAAAAATCAGTTAAGATATTGTTTTTTTAAACTGCATTGCCTTAAACAAAAGAAAAAGGTAAATGACAAACTGGAAATAGCCACAATTCTTATTACAAAAAGGAGTTAGGTGTTTAGTAATGTATGTACCAATAAAGACAAGGATTGATAATCAGGGTGCACAAAATATAAGTGAGAAGTACAAGTAGAAAATGGACTTGTCCACTTGTCAAATAATAACTAATCTTTTTCTTAATTCAGGTGAAAATGATATATCATGCTAAATTGCAGCATTTTCATACACTTTCTTTATGAAGGTAGCAGTTGTTCTAATTCTCCTTGAAGGCCATTCCCTAGTCTTTTAAAGGATCGCCAATGTTTGTGCTGTGTGAACTACATCAGAAAGTCAGATCCCCATAAAGGTGGGGATGGCGCTGCCCCATCTGTATAGTCACTAGTGAGTAAACAGTGAAGTAATGACCACTGTTAGAGTTAAGACTACGCCAACATTGGCACAAACAGCTTTTAGGAGTATGTACTGTCTTGGGAAGTGTTCACACCACAGGAGGTGAAACAAGCCAGGCCAAAACCTCTGCACACTCTGCCATGCAGTATCCTGAGGAGTCTCCCAGACCCTAACACTGACCATGGGGCTCTCTGGTTCTTTACAATACACATGGCTTTTGCTTCCTTCATATTTTTCCATAATGTGTATATTTTCTGGAGAGACCTTATCTTTCTTATCATAATAAAACACTTTATTTTCAAGAACAAGTTTAAAATGTACCACAGAGATGGTAATTTCAGGAAGCCTGCAGTGACTACTAGGTTATTTTTGTAATACAAGCATTCTTTCATGTATGCATTTTTTATATTCAAAATTTTATATTTGCATTTTTTCTTACACAGTATATACTTACATATGAGTTAGTAGAACCAAAAACATTGTATTTTAGAAACTACTTAAAGTTTTCCAGTGTCAGTAAGCACAATATTCTTACATATTTACAAATTTTCACCGAGAATTGAAAATGCTCAATTGACTTATGCATCAATGTCGTATGTGTGCTAGATTATACCTCAGGAAAATGACACCCGCTCCAGCCTGACATACAAGTACATCATCCATGAGGACTCTGTGCTCACCATCAACAGCAACAACGTCATCCAGGATGAGCTAGACACATTCGAGTGGGCACTGAAGAGCTGGTCTCAGTGCTCCAAGCCCTGTGGTGGAGGTACAAGTTGAGAATGTTTGTTATATTAAAATGCAACCCATGAAATAGCCATCTTGTTCCTGTTTTCAAAGACAGTGTCTAATTGAGGCTACAGTCTGAGAAACACCAAACATAGCAACCAAAATGTAAACCCAAAACATTATTATGGAAATTTGTGGAATCAGCAAAAGAGAGGATTCCATTTGTAACAATGTTTTCATAGCCTCTTACACAATTAACTGACTTTTTCTTCTCTTCTTTTATTTCTAGGGTAAAATTTTATGAATGAATGAGTAGAATTATGTTATTTTCCTGATTAAAATCTTTAGTCTTCCAGTGGGTTGCTCTGAACACATGACATTATTAAATTAATATTCTTGCCCAAAAGTGAATAACCTAAATCTTGTCATTCAGAGCCATTAAACAAACCAAACTGTGGGACACTTTACAAAATGGCTGGCTTATACACCTCAAAAAATATTAAATGCCACAAAAGACAGAAAAAGGCTCAGAAATTATTTCTTTTCTTTGTTTTTTTTGTTGTTGTTGTTGTTGTCGTTTTTTGTACTGGGGATCGAACTTGGGACCTTGCACTTACAAAGCGGGAGGCAGCACCACTGAGCTAAATCCCTGGCCCAGAAATTATTTGATAGAGGCTAAAGACACATAGTTAAATGTAACACGTGATCCTTAATCGGAAAAGCATTGTTGTATAGAACATTATAAAGATAATGACAGGTGTTGAATATGGTCTGAATACTGTGTTAAATAACAATTACATTGTGTTAAATTTCCTGATTCTAATTATATTGTAGTTATGTACTTGTTATGAAATACTTAGGAGTGAAGGATCAATATATCTGTAGCTTTCATAATTCAGAAAAAATTTAGACATGCAGTAAATTTTTTACATAATTCACATCTATATTCATACTTACTTTATATAGTAAATATGATGACATAGTAACAAGATGGCATACAAATGTTCTTTGTGCTTTCCTTACAGCCTCTTTGTAGGATTAAAAATTTTCAAACTTTTATAACTTGTATTTTACAAATATGAAAATGGCAAATGTTGGAAGACCTTCTCTAGTCAGTCCCCGTGGCCTTCAGGATAAAGTCCAAATCCTTCTCTCATGCTCAAGGTCTCCAGACCTGATCCTCTTTTATCTCCTGAAGGTTTTTGTTACCTCCTGCCCTTGGGTGTACTCCTGCTTCATTTCCTTCACTTGATACCTTGAACTCCAGGATTTTTCTGCTCCAGGAAGTACTGATCCTGGGTGCTTTCCTTGCTCCTCCTGCACGTCCAGACCTTTGTCCTTGTTCCTTTGTTGTTCTCTGCAGATGCCAGTCACAGAGCACCGTGAAAGCCTTGGCCACTGGGCTTCTTGCAGTGGTTGTTTTCGTGTCTTTCTCTCACACTAGATTGTACCTGTCCAGGATCTAGTTCACTAGTAAGTGCACAGCTGCCTAGCCATAAATTTTTGAGATTTATTAAATCTAGGCGAGAAAGGTAAGCATTTTTTCACTTAAAGTGATAGAACCTCTAAGACTTATTACAGTAATTAGCTTACTATGCATGCAAATATTTATGAAATGAACAAATGAATGTATAAGTGAATGTTATTCAACAAATAAATGACTGAATTCAAAAAAATGTGTTTCATTTTCCAGGTTTCCAGTACACTAAATATGGATGCCGTAGGAAAAGTGATAATAAAATGGTTCATCGTAGCTTCTGTGAGGCCAGTAAGAAGCCGAAACCTATTAGACGAATGTGCAATATTCAAGAGTGTACACACCCATTGTAAGGATTTATTTCAACTGTTATATTCTGAGGCCAATTAAGGGCCCCAAAGTCTTTAGCTCTTTTCAGCTTTAATTTTTACTCAGAGCTCTACATGTGCCTGGTTTAGGTAATCAAATCATTTCATAGGAATTATACAGAAATCTGTGGTTCCCTGCCTTGATTCCATCCCGCTCCTTCAACTGTTACCTTTCGTTTGAGGTTTGGTAATTAATTATTTCCATCTGTCTTAGTAAAATACCTTTGTTTCTATGCCTTGACTTTTGGGGGTCAATAGCTTGTATTATGTATTGAATTTTCACTATGGAATGTGAGGACTAAGCATTTTATAACAGCACCCATAGCCCACAGTCATTCTTTTCCTAGTATTCCAATATTGATAATACTATTCTGATAACAATATTCAGGGCTTATATTAACAAATACCTCTGAACAGGTGAGTCACATAGAATGATCTGATTATGTTTACATTCTTCTAGAATAAATGGAGGCCTTGATTTTTATGTTTGTTTTCTCCTACTTTTCACAAACTCATGCTTAAACTCTCTTCCTTGTGTATCTGTCCCTCTGAATAGTATCCTTTGGCCTTCATCTTTGTGGAGACAGAAGAATCCTCTGTGTCCCAGTTCCAGCTTGAGCTTCTTCTACTGAGCTTTTTCCCTGAGATTTCTCTTGCCCCTCTCTTGTGTGGGAACTCTTGTTTCCTGTAGTAGTTGTTTGCTCATCTCTTCATTCATATCTTTCAAGAATTTCATACAAAAAGTATATACGAAGTAAATGTTTACATTAGAATTAATTCTTAGACACCTAGGAGAAGTATGTAGGAGTTTGGGTATAAAGACATCTTTCTTCTACTCTTCCTCCTCATCATTTGGAGACACATACACACATATACAGTTCTGAACTATTTTCCCTCAGAATCTTAACAATGTGCTTCCATTGTTTGCTACACTCTAAGGTTGCTGTTGAAAATTAGTTGTAATTCTGATTTTCAGTTCTGTCTACCTGAGCTGTTTTGTCTTTCAAAGTGTGTGGGATCTTTTTGTTCCTAGAAAACTTCAATTTCACAGTGAAAAGAGTATCATGGTCATCTCTTTTTGTACATGGTGCTATGACTTGAGAATTTTTCAGTTGACAATGTGGTATTTTAATATGAATGATACAGTCAAGCTAATCAATATCCTTCACCTTACATTCTTGTCTTCTATGTGTATATATGATGTGAACATTTTACAAACTGCAATTGCAGTTTAGCAATTTTAAAATATATGTAACATTATTGTTAACTATAATTACCATATTGTACAAAAATAGCCCTTGTAGTCAAAACTTTATATCATTTAACCAGTATCTCTCCATTCTCTTTTGCCCCTGCCCCATCCAGCCTCTGGTGATCACCTTTCTGCTCTCTACTTCCATGAGTTCACTGCTCTTAGATTCCACATGTCAGGTCATGCACTATTTGTCTCTTTGTGTCTGGCATATTTTACTTAACAAAATGTCCCCCAGGTTCATCCATGTTATTGCAAGTGACACTTGTAAACTTTTAAAACATAAAACCAGTATCTTTAATCTCTGGGAGATTTTCACTGAAAATTTTCTGTGATGTTTTTCAGTGTTCTTTCTTTTTGAGAGATTTGGTAATTCAGCTTTATTCAATTTGTTGAGTTTTGCAGTGTTGCTATCATATCAACAATATCCAAAAGTTTTATTTTGTTCAGTTATTACTTTATCAATATTTTGGTCACTATTTTTTTTTTTTGGTACCGGAGATCGAACTCGGGTCCTTGCGCTTGCGCAGCAGGCAACGAAACCATTGAGCTAAATCCCCAGCCCTATTTTGGTCACTTTTAGGATATTAAATATGATTTCCTTTGTATAGCTTATTTCTCAGTATGTTCCTTCTACCCCATCTGGTTCGTCAGTGAGTATATAACTGAGATGTACTGTCTTGTTATCCTTTGCAATGTCATTTTCCCACTGCAGTTGTTTTTTCTTTCTATATATATGAAGTACCAAAATATATCCACTAATTCTTTGTTACTCTGGTATTCATGTTTAAGACTGCCCTAGCCTCTCAAATTGCCAGTCAAATGTGTTACAGCAGTGGACTATCATTTTGGTCTGTTTTGAAGATCTAAGCGGTGACTATTATGAAAAGACAAGCATTAATGAGAAGTGCATTTCATAGACAGAGACAGTTCTGGTTACCATATGGATTCAATCATCACAGTCCTGTGGGACTCAGTAACTATATAAAAGGGGAACTGCCCAAAGACAGTATCCAGAGCTGATTTGGACAAGGATTGGGCACTGATGACACAGAATTTTATAATGTTTCATAGGAAATCTTTCTGAAAATGTCACTTCAAACTATCCCTCCCTTCCTGGGAGCAGTTTCCATCTGGGCCTGGAGGCACACGCTGCCTTTACCTTTCTGTTAGGCCCAGTAAAGGCCAGAAAACTGACTTCCAAACAGGGTAGATACACGCTTCATAGCAACTACTATAAAAATAGAGCCATCAGTCCAGTTGGAATATTAAAACAGAAATAAACTGTAAATTTCATGAGGGCAAAAAAAAAAAAGACAGCAGCAGCCAAATCTGGTGCCTCAGCAGCCATAGATGGTCTGTTTCATACACTTTTTGGTGCTGCACATCATTAGCAGTATGGCTGAATGTGAGGAGGTGTTTCTGAAAGCCACTCTCATGCTGGCCTGCCTGGACAGACACAAGATGCGTATCAGAAACTCTCTGTAGAGTGTCCTTTGGGATGGAAGATTTGAAAGTCACTGGGAGGCACGAAGAATAGGAGAGGAAGTGAGAGGCGTGGGGCCTAGATGCTGCAGCTGCCTGCAGGGTGGCCCGCTGGGTTGCAGGTCACTTGGGGAGCTCTAAAGTCCAGGAGCTTACACCCCACACTTCCCAGTAACACTGCCCTTTTTCAACCTACACGCACAGCTGGGTGGCAGAAGACTGGGAGCACTGCACCAAAACCTGCGGCACTTCCGGCTACCAACTCCGCACCGTGCGCTGCCTTCAGCCACTCCAGGACGGCACCAACCACTCGGTGAACAGCAAGAACTGTGTGGGAGATCGTCCCGAGAGCCGCCGGCCCTGCAGCAGGGTGCCCTGCCCAGCGCAGTGGAAAGCAGGGCCCTGGAACGAGGTGGGTGTGCAGAGTTCACATGCGGTGCATGAGTGCCAAGCTAGCTCTGTATGAACACAAAGCTGGCAAGTTTTGTCATCACTGGAGGGTTAGGAAATTAGTCCTTGAAACTGTTTGCAGCGAAGATTAGCCGGTAGGCAAATCACAGGTGGTGCTCTGTGACTCGGAGGTGTCTGAGAAGTAATGTCTTGCAGCTGAGGTCCTTGTTGACGGCCTGTTCCTGCAGATCATTCCAAGCCCAACCCGGATCAGAGCCATGCTTCACCCTAACTCTTCTTATTCTGACTCCATTCCAGCTTTGTGACCCTCTTGAATACATTTCTTTCTGCTTCGAGCAGACTGTCCCTGCCCTAGCCTTCTCCCTCCCTGTGCTTCTCTCTGCCTTCCATCCCGATTCCCACCCTGGCTGTGCCCCCCAGCCTCCCTGCTCCGAATGCTGAGGCGGCACAGTCTCCCTCTGGCTGACCACGCCCTTAGCTGCCCCAGCACCCAGGGGCCCTGGTGTGGGTACAACTTGTTCAGTGACTGGCTGGCCCCTCGTTGTGTCACCTGTAGAACCACTTGTGTGTAGTAATTCCTAAAGGCTCAAAATAAGGAGTTGTGGGCCTGTAGGAAGAAAGGGCCTAAAAATCAGAGGACAAAAGGAAAAGGTAGGGTACAGGTCTAGGAAGGAAGGAGGAAGCCATGCAGGCCACCCACAGCACATGGGGGTGGTAACCACATCCCTGCCTCCTCAGAGGCCTGGACAGAGGTCCAGCTTCTGCCTAGGTGTCAGCACATGAAGTTGTAGGCCCAGCTTTTGAGCAGGAAGCCCCTTCATGACGGAAAAGGATTCATGGGAACAAAGTGATACTTGTTCCAAAGAGGTTGAATTAACCAAGGTAGCTTGTCAGGAAAGTCTGCATCTGTGAGAAAGATAAAGGAGCGGGGGAACCTCAGTGCCATGACTGGCTCTCCAAATGCAGCAGGACTAACATCGTCCTCTCGATGGATGATAAACACTGTAACTCCAGCCTTTGTTTCCTAGTGTTCTGTGACATGTGGCGAAGGCACTGAGGTGAGGCAGGTCCTCTGCAGGGCTGGAGACCGCTGTGATGGAGAAAAGCCTGCGTCCATGAGAGCCTGTCAGCTACCACCCTGCAATGGTAGGTGCAACTCTGACTTCCATGCACAACCTCAGGAAGCAGAATTTCCTTCCAGGATAAGCTCTGAAACATATTATTGAGAGTTAATCAAAGGAAAATACTCCTGAAATATGTGTCAGAGAAAACCATTTGGGGCACTGTCCTGTGCCATTAGTAGTCAGGACCCTGCAATGTTGGAATGCATCTGTGTGAGGCAGAGGTAGCTCTGGTCAATTTGTGTTCCTGGTACGGGCAACTTATTTTTCTCTGTTATATTCTTTATCTATAATTTCATCTCATTTTAAAAGGCATAATATCATAGCAGGTTTTGAAATATATTACTGAAATCATCATTTTATTTATTTTTTTTGAAATCATCATTTTAGAAGTGTGCATGATAAATGCAACTCAACTCTAAACCCATTTCCAATAACCATCCATTCATATAGAAGGTGATTTGAAATAATCATCCTGCACATGTTGTGCAATTAAGCAATTGCCTGACTCATCAGCATGCTGTATTACAAAAGTGGAGTTTATTTTATTTAAAATAAAACACAAAAATTATACTGGATGATGTCCGTGTCTGTCAAACTATCTCCTTTTGCTCCCTTTTCTGTTGTGCTCTCCATAGACAACTGGTTCTGTCCCTAAATGTTTTTTGCTTTCTTTGACCTTATCCTGTCAGAGAGGGCATGCCTACCACACATGCTCTCCAGGTCTCACTTCCTCATGTTTCCCTCTCCCTAATGGTACCTCTCTCTTCCTTTCCTTTTTCTCTCCTCTCTCTCTGCTTCTCCCTTGTTTTGTCTGCCCCTCCTTTTCTCTTGTCTCTCCTGTTGTCTTAGTTTATTCAGGCTGCTATTGTGAAATATCTTAGAGCAGATAATTTAGGAACAACAGAAATGTATGGCTCATAATTCTGGAGACTGGGAAGGCCAGGATTAAGTTGCCCATTGATTTGTGTCGGGTGAAGCCTTTGTAGATGGTTTTTTCCTTTGTGTTCATGACATGGAAGGGGCTGGGGAGCAACCCCAAGATTCTAGGTTCACTAACCCTGTTCACAAGTCCTCACCTTGGTGACCTCATCACCCTCCAGAGCCCCCACCTCCTAGTGCCGTCACCTCGGGGTTATGTTTCAGCATTTGAAGTTTGAAAGGCTACATGTATTAAGACCATGGTACCCACCCACCCTCCTCCTCCCTCCCAGCCCCCTTGTCCCTGCTCCCACCCTTGTTTCCTGCTTTCCCTCCATCTCCTGATCTACCCATCCCCACCATCACAACCTTCATTTTAAATGCTGTTCTCCTAAAGCCACCCCTCATGATAGCTGTTGGCATTGCTTTGACACACTAATGAGGCTCAGGGCTGAAGAAGTTGCTTTCTCTTCAGCCTCCAACTCTCCAAGTAAACTACTGGTTCTGTGCTTCTTTTTGAAAAGAAAATTGGTAGGACACTATTGTATCAAATATCTTGTATTTTGAACATTTCAATCTTCCAGTCTTTATACCTTAATGTCATGAATTTTCATTTGAAATGACAAGAATAAGTATGACCATCAGGGGGAGACACAAGACTACAGTATTTTTGGTCATTTCACTGGACAGCTCAAAACCTAAAAGTGCAAACTGACCCAGTTAGAAACTTCATTTCTTGTCACTGTACTGTTTGTTCTTCCATAGTTGCTGCTGTTGGGAGGCAGCTTCACTTTCCTTAATTGCTGGCAGAGCTAATGAGTTGCTACATATGTGCACAGTACCAGGAGGAAGGTGCTTCATTGTCCTTCTTAGCCAGAAGAAAATATTTTTATCATAAAACCAAGGTGCTGAGGAGGTGACATAACTATGTTAGTGGCTCTACACTCCTCTTAGCTGCTCCATTACTCTGGAATTTGGGCCAAAAGACTATTTCTAGATGTGCTCAAAGGTCACACATTTCTACCATATTTCAGTCAAATATGTAACAGTTGCCTTCAGAGTCTCAAGCTGTTAGAATCAAATGATCTTTTAAGATCAGGTATAAAATCCCTTTTCTGAAGTTCTTAGAAGTATAGTGAGAATGCTGAAAAGCTTCCAGAATTTTACTGATTTTGTCACATGACCCCATATTTTGGTTGTAATAAATATCTAATTATTTGCCTTGAAGCTTTCTACTCTGTGCCTAGACAAATGACCATAAAGTGAATGGATATCTCCAATCATATGCATTTCTCCTCAGAATCTGCCTGCCCTTTCCTCTTCCTTGTAGCACCACCTCCTGTGTCTGAGAGCCACAGGCTGGGAATGGGTCTCTGCAGCCCCAGGGTGCCCCTGCTTACAGTAGCTACACCCTTGAATCCTCCTGTAACCCCGGGGCACAAGGCTGATGGGCAAGGAGCCAGAGGAAGACAGAATATGGGGCTGAGGTCCTGTCATGCTGGGGCCTAAAACTGTGAACAGAATGGAAGAAAAAAATCTCCTTATTTTAAGATACAGGCATAGAAAAATAATTCACAAATGGTGAGGAGGTGAAACTTTTTCATGTAATCTTCAGGCAATCAGAGCATAGCCAGATAATTACTTAAACTAACACAAAACATCAGACATGCACTGCATGAGAGACCTGCAAATGTCAAAGCAGTGTGAATCAGTCCACAGTTTGGGATGGGCACCAGGTGACAACTCACAAAGTAAATAATTTTAGCCCTCTACTGACTTCAACAACTGATCTTCCTTTTTCTCCCTAAAACCTTGGAAAAAGGATTCTTCTGTTTCCTCGGCAAGCTACAGAGCAGGGTACATACTTTGCAGTATGCCGTGCCCCATAGTTCATTGTATTCCATAGATGCCAGTGTATAGGTCCCAGTTTATGCAGTGGATGTGGGGCAGTGTCTCTGTGGTACACATCTCTGGTGCCACATGCATTTTTCTGCTTGTTACAGAGTCATAGGACCTGGCTTCATCCCTTAACAGGAATTCTGGCAGGACTGGGGATCCATCCACATGAACACTGTCAAAAGTTTTGTATTTAGATTTTTCTGAATTCTAGTTTTTACAACCTGCAGTCAATAAAACTTTAAAAATAGTGTGGCTATATTTTGTGAGTGTTTTTTCACTCCCTTTTAAACATAAAATGCTATCAATTCAATGAAATTTTAAAAGGTGGCATACTTTACCCAAATTTGTGCTTTCAAATAGCAATCCAAGAATATCCAATGGTAAGCATAAAACTATTATTTTGAAGCCAGACACTAAAAATAATGTTTTCATTTTTCTTTTGGTCAGACATTTTTAAGGTATCTTTTGTTCCAATTGGTCTTTAGTGTATGACTTTAAATTTAATATAGAGGATACCCTATTAGAAAACCAGAAATAGAATATAATGCAGTTTTTAAAAAGATGTCTCTTTTTATCCTAAAATGTTTGTAGTAAAATAAATTCTATTTTCTCATTCTAAAATCAGATATATGTTCCTACATAGAAGAAAAAACTACGTTCAGTCATCCGAAGACTCTTGATAGAGATTTTACAATGTGGCCCTCCCAAATACTTTGTAGACAAAGAACTATTGACTTTAGTAAATTCGTCTTAATGTTTGTATTTTTAATGCAAAGGTTCATGTGGACATTTCCCACTGATGTCAGATTCTACCAAAATCTTTCTATGTTCATTAACAGTTTTAATTTCTCCTCTTTTACTTTACATTTAAAGTATGTGTAATAATTTTTCTTTTGAATTTCTGCAGATGAGCCATGTTTAGGGGACAAGTCCATATTCTGTCAGATGGAGGTGCTGGCCCGGTACTGCTCCATACCAGGTTACAACAAATTATGCTGTGAGTCATGCAGCAAGCGAAGTACCCTGTCACCACCATACCTGCTGGAAACTGCTGAGCCTCATGACGATGCCATCTTTAGCCCCGATAACCTCCCCAGTACTCTAGTGATGCCCACAGCTTTGGGTCCTTACTATCCAGAGATGCCTGCTGAGAAAAAACCTGTAGGTAGCATTTCTTCAGGCGGAAGCCCAAATGCACATGCTTCTTTCAGGCCAAACAACAAGCCTGATGGTGCTAACTTTCCCCAGAGCGGGGCTTGGCAGGCCAGAAGTCAGACACTAAGCCTGCTCTCTGTGCCATCTTCCTCATCCACCAAGGGTGACCACCTCCACTCAGACTCAGAGGTAGCTGCTGCTCCCTTCCTTGAAGTCAATGATTCCATAGGTGCTTCTCAGACAAGAACCTCAAAGAAAGATGGAAAGATTATTCATAAGAGACATCCAATAAGCTCGCCCACCTTAGAAAGATGAGAAAAGGAACCTAAAAGACAAGGAATCAGAAGGAAACCTGGACAACCTCCCTCTCAGCATGGTGCATACACCTTGTTTAAAGTGGAAAGTGTAATAGATCATCAACTCCCTTTATCTGTCAGTGGAAGAACAAAAAGTGCGGGTTCACTTTCTCATTGCTTTCATCCTCCTTCTCTTCTACACAGACTCACCTGCCAGTATTCATTGGAAGAAAGCACGAAAGATTACTAACAGAAGGAAAGTAAGTGGCTGCACTGGTCACTCTCTAAAGAAGAAAGGGGACTAGAAGGAACTGTGCATATGAACTGATTTTTTTGTTTTAAAAAAGTAAATATTAAAGAGATGCCAACAGTTTACACTTCAAGAAGAAATTTTGGAAATGGGGCAAAGGATTCTTAGACTCATATTCTTATTTATCTATATTAGAAATGTATGAGAATTTGCAGCTGTTGTGTAAATATTGTATATTGCAGAAATCCATATTATTTTAAAAGATGTTCTCAGAATGATTGTTTACTATCTTACATTTCTGGATGTTCTAGGTGCCTGTCATTGAGTATTGCCTTATTTGAATTATTTGACATTCTATAGGTTGGCTTTCAAAGCAGAATACTACAGAGAAGTTAGAATTACAGTTACTGAGAATACAGTGTTCTGTTGTATGGTTTTTGTTAAATCAGCAACATGGTTCCTAAGTTATAGAAAAAGAAAAAGACAGAGAAGTAGATCTCATTGTCCCCATTGCCCTCCATCCTTATAATTGGAAGTTTAGTACACTTGAGGTCACAGGGAAAGTAAGTGCCTGTGCAAGACAACCCTGAAGTCTCAATCAAGGTGTTCTGTGTTCTTGTTTTGTTTTTTAATTTTTCCATTGGTGATATTTGAACAGTAGTACTTGATGTACTATAATAGCCACAGAGGAAACATGGGGATAATTTATGTATTGTTAGCTGAGAAAGTTGTCATCAAACTGGAATTGACAAGCAAATATGGGAGCACTTTAAAATGGAAGCAGGTTTACAAAAGCATTTGTCAGTGATTATTTATTTTCTGCATGGTTCATATCCAAATGTTCACAACCACAATGCATCTGACTACAATAATGTGCTAGTAACTTATGTCAGTGGTCACCTTGCTCACAGCAAAACCAGAAATGCTCTCTCCAGGGAGTAGATGTAAAGTACTTGTATATAGAATTCAGAACTGAAACTATTTATTAAAAGTTGATTTTTTCCTTGATAGTATTTTTATGTGCTAACTATTTACACTAATATCATGACATATTTTGGTAAACTAGAGAGACATAATTAGAGGTATGTGCTTCATTCAGTGCATTGAGGAGAAATTTAAGCAAACCACCCCAGCCAATTCAAAGAGCCAATTCAAAGAACAAATTTTATATTATGTAGATATTTAGCAGTTTTAAAGTAGTTGATATAAACTTAATGACTTGTTCCCTTTTAAGGAAACATAAAATAGGAACTTAATTAGCTGTTTAATGAAGTAGTAAAGTCGAAACACTTTTAAAAGTATGTGAGAGCAGTGCTTCCTGAATTTTACTTAAAGAAACATTAAGTGTTGTTAGCTTAGTGTTTTTTGAAGTCAGTACCTGAACTCTGCAAACATATTATGGAAACTAAAATATAGTTGTGTTGAAGCTCCCAAAGCAGAGAATATACAAGAATTTTTGGATTTTTAACTTTTACAAAGTAGTGACCTAAGCCATTGACTCTATGCCTCCAAAGAATTGCTGCTACATGTGCAAGAATTTATAAGGTCAAAAAATGTGTAAATTCCATATAGTAAAATATCTCTGAGACTTAAAATTTCCCTAGAATGAAATTCTCTCTAGTTTACTTGCATGTGTGTATGTCTGGTACACAAGGGTATTATAAAGATGAACACACACACACACCTGCCTCCCGTTAAGATGTACATAGTCATTACACTCTGACCTTTGAGCTTTCTTTTCTACTAAGCTAAAAATTAGTTTTTATCAAAGTGTACACTACTGATGCTGTTTGTTGTATTGGGAACACATAGTAATAAAAATGTTAACAAAATATAGATCTGGCATTAACTAGATTTTATCATTAGATTCATCCCACAGTAATGGAAGTGTGTCCTTTCCTCCTATAAGGTGAACAGGACTCAGATTCTGTTGCACCTTATTGTTTTTATAAAAAGGCTCATATTAAGAGACAGTGTGTCCTATTTTCCTATCAGGGATATAATAATACTCTTTTAAACAAAACAAGAGGTTGTGGGAGGTGACTTTCTGCTTAAGCCTGTCCCACAGAAGTACAGAAAAAGGATGATGGTCATATTGGTACTTGTGAGAAGAAAATGGGAGCTTCTGCTTTTCAAAATGTGCAATCTCAGAGTGATTTTTAAATAAAAGCTTTCAGACAGCATTGAGGCCTCATCTGAGGCCTGGTGGAAACTGACTTCTCAAGATGCAAGGATTCTGGAGAAGAAGAGAACATGGAGGCCAAAGGCCTTACTGTGTCAGGGAAATGCTGCAGTGTGGTGGCTACACTTTAAATTGAACACCACTCATATTTGATCTCCATCTACCATTTCCTACCTGAGTGTCTTCAAGTAATCCAAGTTCAGAGTTTCCTTATCTGTAACGTGGGAGGCAGAGCTGTCACAGATCATTTCATAATTGCTTCCAGAAATCAGATAATATAACTAAAGCTGTTACCACAGGGCCTGACACACAATTAGTAAATACTAACCCACTGTCATATTCCTCATCATCAATATATAACTGATCCACAGCACTCCTCTAGGATGCACAGCTAGTTTCAATCCTGTCTCTAAGTCTCATTGATGATGATAAAGACTATGGTTTTGGAAATCTAACAACAACTGAACTTTAGAAATCAATGGAATCAACTCATTAAAAATGATCTCTAGTCATTGAGTTTGAAGAATATTACCAAATTGTGCTCACTCTCCCTTTGCAGCAATAAATAGACTAAGGGACTAGCTATACTTCCTTCAAAAATAGTTAGTGCCCCAAACTATTAAATGTTTATCATATATTTGCAATATTTCCCCAAACTATTAACAAATAAAATGTTTCTCATATGTACAGTAATATACTTTGAGGAAATAGCAACAAGTTATAGAATTTTCTTTATAAAGCCATTTAAATATAAGCTATAAGAGAAAATATCAATTGAGTAGTGATTATAAGTAAAAAAAGGTTATCACTTGTTAAAAAAGTACTAAAGAAAAGGGACATGTACAGAAACTGAAATGAAATACCAAATAAAGCATCTAAGAGTGCATGGGTAGTATAACACACCAACTGATAGAAACCATTGCTATGGGCCCAGATCTTTTTTGGATAATCTACTTGGAGCCAGAGACAAAATTTTAAAATTATTAAAATATTACCAACTAAGTATAGAAAACTGAATTTACTAAAATGAATTTGATAACCAAAACATGAATTCCAAGAAGAAAAAAAATGATGACATAAATTTTTGCAAAGTCCCTGCAGAGTTTACCTAAAAATTAGAATTACCTACACTTTCTCCATCCTCATGAATGTGAGGCATGTAAAAAGTTGCTCATGGCAACACTGATGTTACTGAATTAAAACTATTGATTTGTGGGGCCAGGATTTAGCTCAGTGGTTCCAGCACCTGCCTCACAAGCACAAGGTCCTGAGTTTGATCCCCAGTACCAAAAAAACAAAAAACTTTATTTGAAACATTACTCTTTTCCAGCCAATTCATAGTTTTAAATGAATCATTGATTCAACAATGAGCTTTTACCCATTTGATTGTTCACAATTCACTTGGGGCCGAGTAGCAATTGTTGTTGTTTAATCTATTCAGAACTCCAAATATTCTGTCAAGGAAGAGAATGATTATTCACAGCCAAATGTTATTCTTACATATCACCAATGTTACTGTCCTGTCCAATAGAATCACTCTAGAAGTTTAAACCATAATAACAAAGCTCTTTCACAAACCATTACTGGCCAAACAAGTGATGCCACTAAATAACAAATAGAAAAGGTGATCAAAATACATGGTGAATGTTTAAATTTAAAATATTAAAGTAGAAGACACATTGAACCCCACAAAATACTCATGTTTTGAACATGCTATACCATTGTTCTTGCCACTTTCTGAAGCAGTTCTGCAAGTCTTTTGTGTCTTTATCAGGTGTTATAAAAATGCAGTGAATCCTGCTGCTGAGTGCCACCCAACAGAAAGACATGCATCTACTTGATTCACTAGGTTGGACACCATTCTAGCTCTTCCACAGAGTAAAAATGACCATAAAAGGTAAATGTTTTGCCTCATGAGGGCAGCCACAACAGCACAACTAGGGATGCCCTCTTTTCTCCAACCTTCATGCCACATATATGTAACACATGCCTGTATATGTACAAAAGAGAAATGTCAAGTGCTTTACTTTGAATGGTACCATGCTTTGAATGGTAACCCTTAACAGAATTGTGCTTGGAGGATCCAAACAAAACTACAAATATAACAACAGGTTCAGACCACCTCACCATCTCCAATTATACTTCCCTCCTTCTTATCCCATTTCCTGCCTCCACAAATACTCTCTCACCATCCCAACACTTCTCTTATTCTAGCTATAAAAATATCTCCTATTAATCACCTACTGACATTTTTCTTATATCCCTTTCTTACTAATTTATCTCCATCTCCTTTCTTCTTTCCTTCCCCACTTCTGCACATCACAGACTAACTGCTAATAGCAGTGCAGCATAGTCTGTAAGGGCTAATGATAAAAGGGAAAAATTGGCAAAACAAGATTTAATGTTTATGTCTGATATATGGTTGGATCTGTGGATGCTGTTATAACTAGCAGGAATTCTCTCACAATAGAGTGACTGGATCTGACCCAATTAAAGAGAATAGGCTGAAGTAGTAAACAATATCACATCAATGGAAAATAGAACTTAACTAGAGATCTTCATACCAATAACAGTGTCTCCTTATGTGATTTGATCTAACCGTCAGCACAAAATTGTATGAAATATACATTCATATATTCACTATTCATGTATTCATTGTGTGTGTGTGTGTGTGTGTGTGTGTATAAACAAGGCAACAAAATGTTTCCAAATACTTCCAGCTCCACCAAAAGAGATACAAGGGGCACTAATAGAGATAAAATCTAACACCAGATAGCTGAACGGTATGAAATGATCAAAGAAAAAGCAAACTTAGTGACCTCAAAGAAGATAAAGCCAGAGTGGAATCAATAAACAAATTGACCATTTGTTTAAATTTAAACAAATTTAAATACCATTAAAGAAGAATCAAATAAGAAATTAGAAGAGCTAACCAAAATCATTCAAAACATGAATGACAAATTTATCATGAAATAAAATCCATGAAAAAGTACCAAACAGAAATCCTAGAGATAACTCCGTTAAATAAATATACAAACAGCATGTCAAGAGAGGGTTTAGACTTCAAGAACAGATCATAAGCACAAGACCATATGCTTAGGGGTACAGTAATTCCCCAATTTACAAACAAACTCCACTCCAGGAGAATGTTCATAAGTCAGATTCATTCATAAGTTTGACAAAGTGAGTCTTACACAACTTGGACACAAATATACAATGTAAAACTTTTCCTCTTGTTTCCGGACATCCTAGGCTCTAATTGAGCACTTTACTACTGTACACTATTGCACTATCCAGTAAGCACACAACATAACAACTGTGAAAATGTCTAGCAGACACACAAGCTACTTCTGTTGTTTGTTCACAACTCAAATGTTTGTATGTTGTGGACTTACTGTACCTTAAAAACAACAAAAGAGTGAAGAAAGTTGCTCAACACATACTAGATGACACTAAGATGAACAAGATTAGAGTTAGAGAAAAATTAGAGGGCAGCATGTATAGAATTTTTAAAAATCTGTTTACAGAACATGTATTAGGATACTTTGCAAGAATGGGAAAGGAATGCAACATACAGGCAAGTGAGGCATATAGAACTCCAAATAATTATTAGAGAAAAAGCTTACTTCCCCAACTTATCATAATCAAAATCCTGGAAGTCAACAAATCAGTGAATACATCAAGCAAAGTGAGCAGTCAAAAACAAAGAAGGGGTAATCATCAGCAGATGAATAAAGAAAATCTAGTATTTATACACAATGTAATACTACTCTGATATAAAGTAGGACAAATTTGAGTCATTTTTAAGACAATGGACACACCTTTTGACCTTAATGTTAAATGAAATAAATTCAAACACCCATGCTTAAATATTGCATGGTTTCTTTTCTATGAGAAAACCAAAGTATACATGAAGAGAAAAATAAAAGGCAGGTAATAGGAAACAGGGAGATAGATCTTTTGTCAAAGAGAAGGGGATCAAGAAATGGAGAAAAGAGGGAGAGGGTTAGGGGATTAAGATGTGTTCTGTACATGTTCTAACCCCTCATAATAAATGTAATCATGCTTTAAAAAATGTATAAATAAAAATCAAAATTTTAAAAATGAGAAAATAAAAAGAATCCAATGACAGTAATATATTTCAGCAATAACTCTCACTGTAAATGTCCAGAACTCCCCAATTAATATACAGACCGGCAACACCAACAGTTTGCTGCATACAACATATATATCTAATCCAAAAAGAAATTCATAAACTAAAAAATTAAAGGATGAACACTAACATTCCATACAAGAAGACTCCAAATGCAAGCAGCGATACCACTGTTATCCTCAAAGTGGACTTCAAGCTTAAACTGATCAGAAGAGAAAAAGAAGGGCACAACATATTAGTTAAGGGACCATTTAAACAGGAAAAGATAACAATTGTAAATATATATGCACCAAATACTGATGAAGGTAACATCATTAAACAAATGCTACTGGGCATAAAGAATCTAATAAACATCAACATAATCATAGTGGGGACTCTTGATACTCAACTATCACAAATTGATGGATCAAGTAGGCAAAAACTTAACAAAGGGTTTGCAGAATTGAACAAAACCTTTGAACAAATAGGCTTCATAGACATTTTCAGCGTGTTTCACCCTACAAAAACACAATACACATTCTCCACAGCTGCATATGAAACTTTCTTCAAAACAGACCACAAAGTGGCCCATAAAGATTATATAAATAAATATAGAAAAATTAAAATTATACTATCAAATTATAGCCACTGAAAGTAGAAATCAATGGCAAAAGAAACATCAAAAAATTTTACAAACACCTGAAGATTAAATAACACATTCCTGAATTTTCAATGAGCCAAAGAAAAATTTGAAAAAAATTAAAATTGCTACAATCAAATAACAATGCAAATATAGCATATCAAGACCTATGATGGAACAAACTGAAAACAGCCTTAAGAGGGAAATTTATTGCAATCAATACTCCAATTAGAAAAACTGAGTGAGCTTGTACATATAACCCAATAATGTACCTCAAAGCCCTAGAAATACAAGAACAGTCCAATCCTAAACCTAGTACAAGGAAGAAAATAATAAAGATAACAGTAGAAACTAATAAAATTAGACAAAACCCCCTAATACAATCAATGCATCAAAGAGCTGGTTCTTTGAAAGAATAAACAAAAGACAACCCCATATCCAAACTTACACAAATAAGGAAAGAAAAGACCTGTATCAATGCAATTAGAATTTAAAAAGATGAAATCACATTGGACAGACAGAAATCCAGAAGAACTCAGTAGCTAATATGAACACTCTCTTCAACAGATTCCTAGATGCATATTAATTACCAAAACTTAACCAAGATGATATAAAAAAACCTGAGCAATCCAATAGAACACAATGATATTGAGGCAATAATAAGAACTTATAATAATAATAAACCTTATTTTATCTTCTGTATACTCATTAATCATTTTCTTTATTAAGACCATTATGTGTTTACTTGTATCTTCTTTGAACTTGCCAGTTTTTTCCTTTGTTATTTCATGTAATTCACCTGTTTCATTTGGAGGAGTTGGGACATTTAACAAGCATTTTGTTGTCTTGTTTTCTCTTGTTTCTTTTTTTGTGATGAGGATTCAGGATTAATTAGAGTAATTGTTATTATAGAGCTATATTTAGTTAGTGATTGCTTTCCAGTGATGTGATACTGGGTTTTTAAAAATTAATCTAACTCTGACTAATTCGGGTAATAGAAATAGAACTAGTCATTGTTGTGAAATGAAAGTATCCTTACTAATTATAACAACTTCAACAGATCCAGCCATGCATCAGTCATGTACATTAGCACTTATTTTAACAATTCTACCCTGTTTTTAATGTCCTTTAGACTGTACTATACTGCTACTGCTTGTGAAAAGAAAAAGGCAGAGAAAAGAAAGAAAGTCATAAGAAGACAGTGAGAGAAGAGAAATATCAATAGGTGAAAACAGAAAGGAGATCAAGCTCCATTGAAATTATTTTCAAACTTTGAGTAAAGGGAGTAAAGGGCCCATGTTGAGGGGGTTTATTATCCTGGAGTTCAAGGCATCAAGTGAAGGAAATGAAGCAGGAGTACATGCCAAGGTTTATTATTTGTGAGAACAGGATTAGGGATGCAGAGCAAGAGAAACATAAAGAATGAGGGAAGCTGTGAGGCTGCTAGAACTTGTGAATTTTTTTGGTTGCTAGTAGTAAAAAATAGAAAATGAGAAGACACTTAAGTAAGATGCAGCCCCAAACTTCCAGCTCACCAAAGGCAAACTCGAGTGGGAAATCAGGTAGAACAATTTGAAACCCACCTTCCTGGATACTCTGAAGTGGTAACAGTAGAAGTAATAAAGCACATGAATGAGGCTCTAGAAAAAACAAATCAGAAATAGTTTCTCAGATAACTACAGACATGGTGACCACAATGAAAGACATGCTTAGTGACTCTAGAGCAGAACCAGATAAAAAAAATAGAGACACTTAGGAAAGTGATGGAAACCATGGAAGCACAACATAGAAAAGAAATGGAATCCATGAAACAGATTCAAACATATCCAAGAGATTAAAAATTCCATTGAAATTTGTACAGAAGAATGACCCAAGGTAAAGACAGAATATCAGATATAGAAGACAGGATTGTGATTAGCTATCATGAAAAGAAAGATTTCTTTTAAATAGCAAGGGATCACAAATGTCAATCAAACAGCTGCTACATGATGCTAAGAAGAATCACATAAGATCGATCAGAGTCAATGAAAAAACAAGAGATTGCACAAGTGACATGAAAAAGATGTTCATGGAAGTAATGGCAGAAAACATCCCAAGGAGGGAAAAAAATTTGACATACAGATCAGTGAGCCATATAGAATGCAAATTAGCCATGATTTTAAAAAAACTACATTAAGGCATATAGTAGTGAAGATTCCAAAAATTCAATACAATAACAGAATATTAAAAGCTGTCAGAGAAAAGAAACAGATTACTTATAAAGGTAAGCCCATCAGAATCACAGCAGACTTTTCAACTCAAATCCTTGAGCCAAGGAAAGCTTGGAGTGAAGTAATTCAAACCCTAAAAGAAAACAATCTCCAATCCAGATTGATGTACCCCACAGACTATCTTACAAAAGTGATGGAGAAATAAGATACTTCCATGACAAAGAACAACTGAAGAAATTCATGACCACCAAACCAGGACTCCAAAATGTTCTAAAGGACATTCTAGAAAGAGACAACAAGGAGTATAACTCCATGAGCCCCAACAGAATGAATCTACCAGGTAAGGCAAGCAATTAAACAGAGGGAGATAAAAGGGAGCCAACAGCAGGATAATAACATGATGAGGGTAAATCAATACATATCAGTTATAACTATCAATGTTAACGGTCTCAGTTCATGAATCAAAAGAAACAGCTGGCAGAATGGATCAGGAAGTAAGACCCAACAATATGCTGCATGCAAGAACACATTTAATTCAAAAATACATTAACAGACTGAAAGTCAAAGGGTGGAAAACAATACTGTATGCTATAGGAACCTGGAAAAAATCAGCGGGACCTATTCTATTTTCAGATTTCAGATTTCAGTCCAAGACTGATTAAGAGAGACAAAGAAGGTCACTACATCCTTGTAAAGGGAACAATCCAAGAGGAAGAGATAATCATAAATATATATGCACCAAATACCAGTGCACCAAACTATATAAAACAAATATTAGTGACATGAAAAATCAAATAAGCATTAATACAATTGTAATGGGGAAACCCAGTACCCCACGGTCACAAATCAATTAGAAAAAAATCAACAAAGAAATATCACACTTGAATCAAACTTATGAACAAATGGACTTTGTAGATTTCTATAGACTGTTCCACCCCACAACATCAGAATATACATTCTTCTCAGTTGCACATTGGATGATCTTCAAAATGCACCATATACTAGCTCATAAAATATGTTTAAGTAAATGCAAGGGAAATGAAATTATCCCATGCATATTATCAGACCATAGTGCAATGAAATTGGAAATCAGTGGTAAAAGAATCTCCAAGAACTTCATAAACACATGAAAATTAAATAACACCCTCCTGAGCAATCAATGGGTAGCAGATGAAATCAAAGAAGAAATTAAACAGTTTGTACAATTAAATGATAATGCCAATACAACATACTGGAACTTATGGGATGTAATGAAAGCAGTCCTATGAGGAAAATTTATAGTGGTGAATTCCTATATCAGAAAAACAGAATGAGCTCAAATACAAACACAAAATTTGAACCCCAAGCTTCTAGAAAAAGAAGAGCAAATCAAGCCCAAAGCTTGACTTAGGAAAGAAATTATAAGGATCAGAGCAGAAATTGATGCAATGGAGACTAAGAAAACAAAACAAAGAATCAATGAATCAAAGATTTGGTGTGTGAAAGATTAAATAAAATTGACAAACCCTTAGCCAATCTTATCAAAAAGGTAAGAAAGGACTCACATCCATGCAATTAAGAATGAAATGTGTGAAATCACAACAGATCCTACAGAAATCCAGATCATCAGTACCTACTTCAAGAACCTGTATTCTAATAAGATAGAAAGGACAGAAGAAATGGACAGATTCCTAGATGCATATGAATTACCAAAGCTGAATCAAGAAGATATACAAATTCTAAATAAACCAATATAAATTAATGAAATTGAAGATGTAATTAAAAACTTACCAGCAAAGAAAAGCTCAGGCCTGGATGGATTCACTGCTGAATTCTACAAGAAATTTAGAGAAAACCTAATGCCACTACTTCTCAAACTCTTTAATGAAATTGAAAGGGAAGAAACACTCCCAAATTCATTCCTGGAAGCAAGCTTTAGCTAGATACTCAAACCAGAGAAGGGTCCAACCAAGAAAGAGGACAAAAAAATCCATATGATCAAACCATATGATCATCCCAATAGATGCAGAAAAAGTGCTTGACAAAGTCTAAAAGCCATTAATGATAAATAATTCTGCAGAAAATTTGAATAGATGGTCTTTATCTCAATCTGATAAAAGCCATCTGTGACAAACCAACAGCTAACATCATACTAAATGAGCAAAAACTGAAAGCTTTCACTAAAATCAGGTAGAAGACAAGGATGTTCATTATCAACACTCTTACTCAATATAGTTCTGGAAACATTACATAGGGCAATTGGACAAGAGAAAAAATAAAAGAAATAAGTATAGAAAAGGAAGAAGCTAAATTATTATTTTCAGCTTACATGGTACTCTACATATTAGAGCCCAAAAACTCCACCAAAAGACTTCTAGACTTAACTTCAGTTGTGTAGCTGGATACAAAGCCAACACTGTAAAATTAATATAATTCCTGTACACAAATAACAAACTCACTGAGAAATTTAAAAAATAACACCTTTCACAATAGCATCAAAAAAAATGAAATACCTAGGAATCTGTTGGTGGTCTCCCTAAAGAGAGGCCTGAGACCCTGAGGAGCACTGACCTTTAAAGAAAGAAAAGGAGCCAGCCTAGGGGATGAGCAGCAGTTTATTTCCTCTGACACTGTTCGACAATCACAAAGAGAAGAAGTAAGGCTTTTATACCTGTAGGAAAGCAGCTTAGTTATTCTGGCTATCGTCTTTCTGATTTTAACCTCTGGTGACAAGTGACTTTAAGTGACTAATAAAAGCTACAGGCAAATTCACAAGCCCCCTGTTTCCGTTCACCAATCCCCTACATCAAAGAGCACACTACAGCCCTCTTCTTATCAGATGGTACCAAGAGAGAAGGGCGACTTCAGCCAAAATCAAGTCCACCGGCCCACCACAAATATCACAGATGTGCATAGTGAGTCATATCTCTCTCACCACCCATAGAGTCATTGGGTTGCAGTCCTCTGATCCTGGGCAATGGTAAATAAGAAAACCAGGAAAATTTGTTTTTCTCCCATGAAACTTTTACAATGTCACTTAAAGTTTTCTGGCATTCTTTTAACAAACAGACTTGTGGAATTTCTTAGAAACGACTTAATTTTCTCAGTTAACAAACTTCTTGTGACCTATTCTTACAACTAGATAACTAAATTCTACAATTTCCCACAGGAATCAATCTAACAAAGGAGGTATAAGATCTCTACACTGAAAACTATAGTACTCTGAAAAAGGAGATCGAAAAATATATGAGAGAATGGAAAACTATCCCTTTTTCTTGTATAGAAAGAATCAATATAGTGAAAATAATATACTTCCAAAATTGTTATACATATTTAATGCAATCCCAGTCAAAATATCAATTGCACACCTCACAGAATTAGAGAAAACAATTCTAAAATTCATTTGGAACCAGAAGAGACCTAGAATAGCAAAAGCAATTCTGGGCAACAAAGGAAAGGCATGGGGCATCACAATTCCTGAATTGAAATTATACTACAAAGCTACTATAATAAAAACAGCATGGCAAAACCAAACAGACCCAAGGACAAAGGAAGACATTAGAAGATGCAGAAACACCTTAAAACATACTTAGCCACATTACATTTGACAAAGGAGTCAAACACTTACACTGGAGGAAAGATAGCCTCTTTAATAAATGGTGCTGGAAAAACTGGGTTTCCATTTGCCAAAGATTTAAACTGGACCCATATCTTTTGCCATGCACTAAACTAAAATCAAAATGGATTAAACATCTAAATATTAAAATAGAAACGGTTAAATCTGCTGGAAGATAGAATAGGTAAAACGCTTGAAAAGATTGGTGTAGGCAAAGACTTTATGAACAAAATGCCAATTGCACAAGAAATACCACAAAGAATGAACAACTTGAATCTCATCTCATTAAAAAGCTTTTGCACAGCAAAAGAAATCACCAACAGAGTAAAGAGACAAGTCACAGTGTGGGAAAAATTTTTTGACAGCTGTTTCTCAGGAAAAGAACTGTTATCTAGAATGCATAAAGAACTAAAAAAAAATCAGCCCCAAATTTAAAGCCCCAATCCAAAAATGGGCATGTGAAATGAAAAGACACTTCTCAGATGAAGAAGTAGAAACAACTAATACACATGAAAAAATGTTCAACATCACTGGTCATTTGTGAGATGCAAATTAAAACAACATTGAGATTCCATATCACTCCAGAATGAATGGCTGTTATCAAGATATCAACCAGTAATAAGTTCTGGTGGGGTTGTGAGGAAAAAGGAACTGTTCTCTATTGTTGGTGAGAGTGTAGATGGGTGCAACCACTGTGGAAATCAGTGTGGAGATTCCTCAAAAAACTAAAGCTATAGGTTCTATTTGACCCAGGTATTTCCCTTCTTGGTATCTTCCCAAATGAATTAAAAGCATTATATCACAGTGATATATGCACATCCATGTTTATAGGCACATAGTTTGTAATAGCTAAATCTTGGAATCAGTCCAAATGCCAATCTAGTGATGAATGGATCAAGAAGATATGGGTTTTTTTCTATATACAATGGAGCATTACTTTGCCATTAAGAAAGATAAGCTTGAGACATTTACAGCTGAATGGATGTACCCAGAGATCATATTCTTAAGTGAGATAAATCAGGCACACATGTTTAAATATCACACTCTTCCTCTGGTGTGAGAAACCAAAAGTATAAATGAGGACCAAAATGTATAATAGATCTTGTAAAATGGGAAGAAAATGTTCAAATTAGAAGAGGAACAAAGGGGAGAAAGAAAAAAGAGACAAGAAAAAAGAGAGACTAGAAGAAAAAATGGAAGCAAAGCTTTTGAAAATAAGGCAGGGAAGAGGGGTCGAAAGGAGGGAGGGGAATGGGGAAAATGAGGAAAAGAAGAAGCAAGATATATCACGTACAGGTACAAATTCCCTATGATACATGTTATCATTATATATACCTAAAATGTACCCATAAATATTTTCCTTAAAAAAAGAAAAATCTCCTCTGGTATATTCACATAATAGACTGTCATATGATTGAAATGAATAAACCACAATTGCCTGCATCAAATTAGTACTTAATAGCATGATAAAGGGAATATATTCCTTCTTGTTTTCAGCCACTGCTGAGGGAAGATTCTACCAACTTGCTGTGGTTGGGATACAGTACTGTCTTTCCATAATGTTTAAGTAATGTAACTTTACCGTGAATTGTCAAAGAGCAGAAAGAACTAATTGTAAGCTTTGCAAAAGAAAAAACATTTCTTGGAATAACAAAATTCACTTATTGGCCAGAGTCTACATTTTCACACATGCAAAGTGCATGCTTTAATATATTTCATATTTTAAATATGTGTATTAGACCTTCTAACTTATTTTTGAACATCATTATATTTTGTTATACAATAATCTCTAGATTTCTGGAGAGTTGGTCTTTTATATTGTAATCTCAAGACAGAGCAACATGTATATTTACACATTTTCTGAAAATTTTCCTAAAGTTCTGGTTTCCATGTTACTTTTTCTCCAAAAATAATACCTAGCTAGAAAATAATTAGTCTTGAAAAGCAGAGATCAAAAATTCGAGCTCCACTCAGCCTATCCTTACCTTACCTGGTTCACAGAGTACCCACCAAGCAAGAGAAGAATGATGGTAGGTAAGGCAAGAAAGAAAAGGTAAAAACATTTACCTCTGCTAACATTTATTTGGCTTCATTTTTATCTCTTTTCCTTCACACGAGTGTTTTTTAACCACTCAACAAGCATTACTCTAAGGTATAATCAATATACAGGCATACCTTGAAGATATGGCAGATTTTTTTCTGGAAAACTACAATAAGGCATACAGTGATCCACATAAAATTTTTGGTTTCATAATGTATATAAGTTATGTTTATAATGAAGCCTGTTAAGTATACAACAGAAATAGATCTAAGGGCTGGGGATTTAGCTCAGTGGCACTGTGCCTGCCTCGCAAGCACAAGGTTCTGAGTTTGATCTCTGATATTAAAAAAAAAAAAGATCCAAAACTGTATATGGTTTAATTGAAAAATACTTTATTGCTAAGAATTGCTAAAGATCATCTGAACTTTCAGTGATTAATTTTTTTTGCTGGTGGAGTCATACTTTGATATTGATCAGGGTTATGCTTGCTGAAGCATGGGGTGGCTAAGGATTGGAAGTGGGAGTTCTTAAAAGAAATTAGCAATACTTTTGCCACATGAATTGACCCTTTCTCTCACAAAAGATTTCTTTGAAGGATGCTGTTTGATAGTCTTTCCTCTACATTAGAAGTTCTCTGATGCTGCTTTATCAACTTTATGTAATATTCTGTAAGCCTTTTGTTGCCATTTCATCAATGTTCACAGCATGTTCAACAGGAGTGAATTCCATCTTAAAAAATCCCTTTCTTGCTTTTTCATAAGAAGCAACTTCTCATTCTTCAGATTTTTTGTTTTGATGAGGTGGTAGGCAACCATTCACACCTTGAGGCTCCACTTCTAATTCTAGTTTTCTTTCTATCTCCAATTCATCTGCAATTACTTTCTCCATTTAGGTCTTGCACCCTTCAAGTTATCCATGAGGGTTGGAACCAACTTCTTCCAAGTTCCTGTTAGTGTTGATGTTTCGAACTACTTCCATGAATCACAACAGTTCTTAAAGACATCTAGAACAGTAAATCCTTTTTAGAAGATTTTCAGTTAATTTGCCCAGACTCATCTGATTAACCATTACCTTTAGCAGCTGAAGTCATGAAATGTTACTTTTTAAATAATAAAACTTGAAAATTTAGATTACTCCTGATCCATGGACCACACAGTGGATTAGCAGGCATGAAAACAACATCATTCTCATTGTACCTTTCCAATGGAGGTCTCAGGGGACCAGCATTGTCAACAACCATTAGTATTTGGAAAAGATTCTTTGTTCTGAGCAATAGTTCTCAACAGTGAACTTAAAATATTCACAAATCATGTAAACAAATGTGCTGCCACCCAGGCCTTTTCATTTTCTTCATAGTACACAGGCAGAAGAGACTTAGTACAATTCTTAGGGGCCTCAGGAGTCTAAGAATTGTAAATAAGCATTGGCTTCAAGTCAGTCACCAGCTGCATTAGCCCGGAACAGGACAGCCAACCTGTTTTCTGAAACCAGGCATTGACTTCTCTCTACAAAAGTCCTAGACTGCTTTGCCTTGACTAAAGCTGCTTCATGTACACAGAGAATCTGTTGTGTAGTGTAGCTACATAATTAATGAATTAATTTAATTCATAATGAATGAATAATTATCTTAGCTAGATATTTTTAATTACTTGCTGCAATTCTACATTGACACTTGTTGCTTCACCTTACACTTTGATGTTACAATCTTTTTCCCCACACTTCATAAGACAGCAATGGGAGAGATTCAACATGACTGAAAGGTGGGTTTGACCTACGCAGAGAAAATCAACTAAAAACACAGATAATTGGAAGAAAGGGAGGGACATACATCCTGATGCCAAAACCAGTCTGAAATAAGAGACCAGTAGATCAAATAAAACGCAGGCATAAGACTTCATAAAACAGCGTATCAGCCCACAGAGCTACCAGCAGCTCGGGCAGCGCAGAGCAAGAATCGCGATACTGGGAAGTCCCCCAGAAACCGATGGACTAAAGAGGTGCGGCTAACTCAAGCCACACAGGATAGATTTGAGAAAGAAGGCCTCTTGTCTCTGTAGCTCGCCTCTGCACAAAGGACACTGCAGCCTGGCAGTGGATTTCCCTGTCATTGGCAAACAGAGCCGACCAGAATTCTGCTCCTTCCCTGATGGAAGGGCCGCCAGACTTCTCACCCGCCACGCCCCCACTTTTTTCTTTTCTTTCTCTGTCATAAGCTCTAAAATTGGTACTGCAGCTCAGCTAAAAAAAGAAGTGAGTTGCAACCAGTGACTTGAGAGAAAGACAAAAATGTATGCGGATTTTAGCAATGGCAATTAACCCCTTGGAGGGGGGATCTAAGATGAGCAGAACCCAGTAGCACAGTCACCCGACCCCCACCCCCACCCCTCCAAGCGCTTTGGGACAGGATAGAGAAGTGCCAAGGAGGGTGAAACAGGAGGCTGTGCAAAGACCAAGTGACCCAGTGGAGACAGCTGTACAAGGGAGAGACATCTAAAACACTGCTGGCTGAAGACTGGCTGCAACTCCTGCAAGATCAAACTACCCAGCCTTGTGGGGATATACAGCACAGTTCTGGGACACTACCTGCCTTGGACGCTACCATAGAACTGTGGACTCCAGAGGAATTTTTATTTTTATTTTTTAATTTTCATTTTTCTTTCCTTTCTTTGTTAGTTTTGTTTCCTCAACTAACAACAAATGCTGGTGGTGCTGTGGGGTTGTGGGGAGAAAGGAACCCTTCTCCACTGTTGGTGGGAGTGTAGACTGGTGCAACTGCTGTGGAAATCAGTATAGAGATTCCTCAAAAAACTAGGATTAAGGGTCAGGAATTTAGCTCAGTGGTTCCGCCGCCTGCCTCACAAGTGCAAGAACCCAAGTTCTATCCCTGGTACCAAAAAAAAAATCCCAAATAAACTAGGATTAGAGTTTCCATTTGATCCAGCTATTCCCTTTCCTGGTATCTTCCAAAAAGAATTAAAAGCATCATACCACAACAATATATGCACACCCGTGTTTATAGAGGCACAGTTTTTAATAGCTAAATCTTGGAAACAACCCAAATGCCCATAAACTGATGAATAGATAAAAAGATGTATTTTTTAAAATATAATGAAGTACCTTTCAACTATAAAGAAGGATAAATGAGACATTTCTAGGTAAATGGAGCACCTTCAGAACATAGTCTTAAGTGAAATAAATAGAACACACATATGTAAATATTGCATTGTCTCTTTGGTGTGAGAAACTGAAAGTAAAAATAAAGACCAAAAAGAATAAAAAATATTGTGAAATAGGAAAAAATTGTTCAAAATTATACAGACTGTGGAATACTTTGCAAATACTTAAAATGTTTTCAGCAAAAAAAAAAGGTATAGTGTTATTGGGAAATGAGCTGAGAGATTAGCAAATAAAAATATATTCTTTTCAGATCATGATACACAATGTGTTTACCAAATGTTATCATCTAATCATTTTTACCATGAAAAATTATTTTTTATAGAATGGCTTTTATATTTTCTTTATTAATATCTACCTGTATTATATTAAAATAATAATTTTTTAAAAGACAGCAATGGTGAACCTTTTAGGGCTTTCTTTTTTTTTTTATTAAATTCTTTTATTGGTACATTGTAGGTATACAACACAATTACATTTCTCATTGGGAATTGTACCTTTACATAATGCATCTTGGTTCTTATTTTTTCCACATTCCCAGCCCTTCCTTCACCCCCTCCACCCTTCCCTATTTACAAAGACTTTATTTCCATTTTTTCCATTTCTCATCATTTTTCCTTTCCCTTCTTTCCTTTCCCCTGCCCCTCCCACTACCCCTACCCCTTTGGACCTTTTCTTCCTATTTTGCATTATCGATCATTCATTCTAGTCATTGGTACATTTTAGGTATACAATATAATGGCATTCATCATTGGAAATTTGCACCTTTACCTAGTCTCTCTTGGTTCTTATTTTTCACCCTTGCCCAGCCCTCCCTTCAATCCCTCCATTCCTCCCTATTTACAAAGATTTTCTTCCTATTTTTCCATTTTCTCATATTAATCCCATTCCCTTCTATCCTTTCCCCTAGAGGGCTTTCAATGATACAAACAGCCCACTGCAGCTTGCATGCCATAGATTCGCCTTCACTGTCATAAGCCAGCCTCTGCTAATTTCAAACTTTTCTGTTCCAGCCTCCTTACTTTTCTTGTTCTCCATAGAATTAAAGAGATTTAGAGCTTTGCTTGGCATTAGGCTTCGGTTAAACAGACTGTTGCATTGAATTGGATCTTTCATTTAGACCATTAAATCTTCCCTCATATTAGCAAAAGGTTATTTTGTTTTCTTCTCATTTGTGTGCTCACTGGAGAAACACTTTTAATTTCCTCCAAGAACTTTGCATTCACAATTGGCTGCTTGGTGCAAGAGGCCTACTTTCCAGTTTGTCTTAGCTTTCAACATGTCTTCCTCACTATGCTTAATCATTTTCGGCTTTTGATTTAAAATGAAAAATTACCTTTTAGTTAGATTTACAGTAAGAATCAGGACTAAAAAGCCAAAAAGAAAGATTTGAAAAGCTGGTCATGTGGCCAGAAAAGAAGCCCCGATGTTGGGGGTAAGAAAGTTAAAGTTTCTGAAGAGATTACCACCATAAAAAGAAACCAAGTACTTTCCACCAAGACAAGGAGAAAGATGCCTTGTGGAAATCTCAGGAATTGGCCAGAACACACACTTCTAGGCTCAACGGTGTAAAAATATGAACTCATTTTAAGGACTTTGCTTTGAGAAGAGAGTACTGGGGTACCCTATTCACTCAGGGCCATCTAAGGAAGGATTTCTTTTCCTTCAGCCATCTAGGCACTCAGCAGGCATTATAGTCATGGTCCAAGTGGACCTTGCTATTACCTGCAGTAGTGGTTAGAAATTGATGTCATTCATATGATGCTGGCTTTTTAAGGCAAAAAGAATCCAAGGATTATAGGGTCATGGGAGCTTCCACTAAGATTTCACAGGAAGTCCTGAAAGGCGAAGGAATGTGTGACAGACTTGGAATCCCTGCAAACAGCCCCCAAGAAGGCAGTGTATGAAGCTATGTGAATAAAGCTGAAGCTGCAATGGGACCACAAGGAGCTATGGATGCCAGGAACATGGAATGACTGCCCATGAAATCTGCAGGCAGTGAGCAGAGCCAGCCCAAGAAGGTGGCTATGTGGGCTACAACCAGCAAGTCCATAGGGGCAGGGTCACCCAAACCCTTTAGGCTCATACCATGCTGCAATTGCACAGCACGGAATGACAGGATTTAATGTTTTCTCTGCTGGGTTTTGGGCTCACTTCTGTCCCATTCCTCCTTTTCATGCCCCCATTTTTCTCTTTGGAATGGGAATATTTACCTTGCTCCATTTTATCTAGGAAGTAAATTTGTTTGATTTGAACATGGGTTCATAGCTAAGAGTTTTCTTTGTGTCTCAGAGGAAACTTTAGATTTGGACTCTTGAGTAATACTGGAGCTCTTAAAATTTCAAGGATACTTGGAGATGGACTCTTTTCATCTCACATTGTGAGACAAGGATGAGTCTTTGGAGGACCAGTGGCATCATGTGATAATTAGGATCCAAAATGTTCTCAAAAAGCTCAATGTGTTGAAGGCTGGTTGTTGTCTGATGAGCTTTGGAAAGCAATTGGATTATGAGGTTTTAACTTCATCAAGTGACTCAATCCATTGATGAGTTCATAGCTCAATGGAATTATTGGAAAATGGGCCTTCCTGGATGAAGTGGGTCACTGAGCACATGGCTTTGAAGGGTATATTTTGTTTCTGGGCCCTTCTTGCTACTCTCCTTCCCTCCCTTCCCTTTTTCCCCAAACCCCTGCTTCCAGCTACTATAAGGTGGGCATCTTTATTTTGCTATACTATTCCGCCATGATGTACTGTCACTTTAGGCCCAGAAACAATGGAGCCAGCAGACCATGGACTGAAACCAAAATAAACCTTTCTTCCCTAAAGTTGTTTCTCTCAGGTATGTTACCACAATAAACATTATGTTATGTCATCCAAAAATGTCATGTGTTAAAAGGTGGGGCTTTTGGAAAGTGATTGGATTATGGGGCAGTTGAATGTACTTTTATGAGGTGGGGCCTGGTTAGAAGACAATGGTCACTGGTGGTATAACCTGGAAGGATTTATCTCCCTTTCAATCTCTATCCTTCTCTCCTGGCTTCCTAGCTGCCATGGGATGAGCAGCTGTCCAATGGCCAGGCCATTCCACTTTGCCCGTTCGGCATTGGAGCTATGAACTATGGACTGTTTTTTCTAAAAATCATGAGCCAAAATAACTCTCCTAATAAAAATCAAAGGATGGAAAACAATATTCCATGAAACAAAAGTCCCCTAAAAGGGGAGGATAGCTATCATATATTGAGACAAATAGGACTTCAAACCAAAACTGATCAAAAAAGGCAAAGAAAGGCATTACATATTGGTTAAGGGAATAATCCAACAGAAAGAGATAGGAATCATATGTATCAAACAACAGCATATCCAACATCACAAAACAAGTACTAATGGGCATAAAAGATCAGATAAACATAAACACAATTATAGTGGGGCATCTGCATACCTCATTATCACAAATAGACAAATAAATTAGACAAAAAAATCAACAAAAAATATGAGATGAACAAAATCTTTGAATAAATGGACTTAATAGTTATCATCAGAGCAGTCCACAACAGAATTAACATTCTCATCGATCTTTCTCCAGAATAGACTATGTAGTAGACAATAAAGCAAGCTTAAATAAATGTAAGAGAATTTAAATCGTACCATGCATATTATTAGATCATAACACAACAAAGTAGAAATCAATGACAAAATTTATTCAAATACACAGAAACTAAACAATGCAACTTTAACTAACAAAGGGTTGCAGAGGAAATCAAAGAAGAAATAACACAGTTTCTAGAACTAAATGCCAGTACAAAATACCAGAACTATGGGACACAATAAAAGAAGTCCTAAGAAGCAAGTTTATAGCTCTGAATGCCCACATTAAAAAAATACAGTGAACCCAAATAAATAACCTAGTGATGTACCTGAAGGTCCTAGAAAAGCAATAACAATACAAGCCCAAAGTTAGTATAATGGGGGTGGGGATTTAGCTCAGTGGTTCCGCCGCCTGCTTCACAAACACAAGGTCCTGAGTTAGATCCCTGGTCAAAAAAAAGTTAGTACAATGAAAGAAAAAAAAATCAGAACAGAAGTCAATAAAATTGAGTCCAAAACCAACAATACAAAGAATCAATGAATCTAAAAGTTGGTTCTTCAAAAGAATAAACAAGCTAGACAAACCTTAGCTAATTTAATCAAAAAGGAGAGAAAAGACCCACATCAATGCAATTAGAAATGAAAAAGGTGAAATCATAATCGACACTGCTAAAAGTAAATATTATTGACAACTACTTCACAACCTGTATACCAGTTATTGGAGAATTCAGAAGAAACAGATAGATTCCTAGATATATAAGAATTACCAAACTTGATCCAAGATGTAAAAACTCTGTATAATCCAATAAATGGCAATAAAATTGAAGAAAGCTTCTCTTATCCAAACTTTTCAAGTTGACACAATCAAACCATCACACTATGTATAGGAAAAGAAGTCAAATTTTCATTATTTGCATATGATATGATCCTTTACATTATAAGATCCAAAAATTCCACCAAAAGACTTTTAAAATTAATTACCCAATTCAACAATGTAGCAGAATACAAAAATCAACACACAAAAAAACAATAACATTCCTGAACACCAATAATTGCAATTATGGTTGTTTCAGAAAGGGGAAAAGTTAGAGAAAAAAAATTTTTATTGAAAATTTTCTAAATTCTGAAAATTATGTAGACATCCAGGTCCAGGAAGCTCAAAGGATCTCCAATAAATTTGACCCAAAACTTCTTATAGGCATATTATAATCAATCTACAAAAAGGAGAAGAGAGAATTTTACAAATAGCAATAAAAAAGGATGAACTCATATATGAGGATTCCCATTACACTATCGATCTTGCAGTAAAAATCTTATAGGCCAGGAGACTAAGGGATAATATGTTCAGAGTCTTCAGAGAAAAAACCTACCAACCTAGAGTGGGATAAGCTGGAAAGTTAGCCTTCAAAAATGAAAGAGAAATAAAATCTTAGACAAGCAAAAACTGAGGAAATCCATCATTGCTAGACTGGCTGTAAAAGATAAGTTCAAAGAACTGCACTAGAGACAAAAGGATGATAAAATAGCCTCATGAAAATATGAAAGTATCACAGTGTAGCAGATGCATAGACGAGAAATAGAAAATAATGAAACCTTAACAACACAGAAAACTACCAACCCACAACCATGAACAATAATAGAGGAAGAATGGGACAAAAGACAACAAAATAAACAGAAAAACTTTAACAGAATGACAAAGGTATATTTCTACTTGTCAATATAAACCTTGAATATAAATAAATTAAATTCTCCAATTAAAATATTTAGACTGGCTTACTGAATTTTTTAAAAAAACTCTGTTATGTGCTCTCTATAAGAAATTCACTTCACCAGTAATGACTAAAAATGAAGGGAGGAAAAAAGGTACACCATGTAAATTGAAACCAAAGGTTAACAGGAATAGTTATAACAGATAAGATAGACTTTCAGTCAAAAGCTGTAAAAGGAAACAAAGAAGGTGACTTTATGATGACAAAGGGAACAATTGAAGCAGAGGAAATGATTCAAAATCTTTATGTACCCCATGACAGAATACACAGCTATTTAAGCCTAATATTATTAAATCTTAAAGGAGAGGGAAACCCCAATAAAATAATAGCTGGGGACCTCAATGGGCAGATCATACAAAATAATCAAAAAAAATCAGAATTAAGCTGCACTATTCACCAAATGAAACAAACATTTACAGAACATTTGTTCGATAGCTGCACAATTACATTCTTCTAGAAAAGAAGGACATGGAATATTCTCTAGGGCAGATCACATATTAAGCCACAAAACAAGACTCAGAAAATTTAAAAAATTGAAATCACAGTATATATCTTCTTCAATCACAATAAAAGAATAAAACTAGAAATAAACAGGAGAGACTTTTTAAACTCTACAAGTATAAGGAAGTTAAATATAATGCTTTTGAATGACCAAAGGATTGATGAAGAAACAGCAACCAAAAAACCCTTAAAATTGCTTAAAACAAAAGTGGAAGCATAATATATCAAAACTATGGGATACAACAAAATTAGTACTGAGGAAAGGTTTTAGCAATAACCCCCTACATAACACATAAAAGAGAAAATTTTCAAATAAACAACCTAAATATACAATTAAGGAACTAGAAAAGCAAAAACAAAACAAACCCCAAATAAATCAAATGAAAGAGATTACAAAGATTCAAGCAGAAATAAACAATAAAAACTGCAAAAGAGCAATGAAATGAAGAGCTGTTTTTTAAAAAAATAACAGAACAAATTGGAAAACCTTTACTTTAACATGAGTAACCAATAAAAACATAGAGAAAAATCCCCCCCAAAATAAAAAGAAGACATTACAAGTGATACCACAGAACTATAAAGGATCACTAGGTACTCTTACAAATGACTCCATGCCAAAATTTTGGAAAACCTGGAAGAAATGTATAAATTTTGGGGCACATAAGACCTACCAATGTTGAACCACAAAAACAGAAAACATGAACAGATCAAAATGAGTAAGGAGACTGAGTTAGTAATAAAATTAGTAATGAAAAGTCTCTCAATGAGAAAACCTCTGGACCAGATGACTTCACTGTTGAATTTCAGCAAACCTTTAAAGAAGAACCAACACCAACTATTCACAAGCTATTCCAGAATATTGAAAGGAAAGGAGTCCATATGAGCTCCTTCTGTGAAGTCAGCATTACCCTGGTACCAAAATCAGACAAGAGCACAACAAAAACACAAACTAAATTCCTGTATACCAAAACAAATCAGATGCAAAAATTCTCAACAAAATACTACCAATGTATCTGAAAGATTATATACCAACAAGTATACTTTATTCGAGGAATGCAAGGATGGTTCAAAGTATCCAAATCAATAAATTAAAGCAGAATGAAAGACAAAAATAACATCTTAATACATGCAGAAAAATCACTTAATAAAAATCAACATGCCTTGATGATAAAAGCCCTCAAAAATTAGGTATAGGAGGAGCATACTTCAACATAATCAAGAGTATATGACAAATTCACAGCTAACATTATGCTGAAAGAGGGCAAGCTGAATATTTTTCCTCTAGGATCAGAAATAAGAAAAAGATGTCCAGTTTCACTGCTCTAGTTAAAAGAGGCATTAGAAGTATTAGCCATAAGTATAAGGCAAGATAAAGAAAAAAGAACATTGAAATAAGAAACAAGAAAGTCAACTAACTTATTCCTGTCTGTAAACAACATTTCAAATATGGACAATCCTAAAACCTCCACAAAAACTGTTACAGCTGATAAGCAAATTCAGTAAAGTTGCAAGATACAAAAGCAATATACATAAATTAGTGGCATTTTATACACCAATAACAAAATTTCTAAGAGAGTAATAAAAATAATAAATAAAATTCTTAATAGCTACAAAAGGTATACCTGGAAATAAGTTCAACAAGGAAGTCAATGATTTCTACAACAAAAATTACAAAACCCTGATGAAAGAAATTGTAGAGATCATTTTATAAGTGGAAATACATCACATGTTGATACATTTGAGGGATTATATAATATTGTTAAGATATACATACTACTCCAAGCAATTGACAGTTTCAATGCAATTCCCTCAAAATACTGACATTGACAATAATAGAGAAAACATTCCTAAAGTGACCCCAAACAGCCAAAATGTCCCCAAATAGCCATAATAATCCTCAGCAGAAAGAACAAAGGAGGAACCATTGCAATGCCTGACTTCAAAACAGTAACTAAAACAGCATCATATTGTCTAAAAAGAGACACAGACCAACAGAATTAAAACCCAGAAATAAATCCACACATCTACAGCTGATTGATTTTCCATAAAGGCAGAAAGAACATACAGGACATTGGAAAAAGGACAGTCTCTTCTGTAAATGGTGCTGTAAAAACTGAATATCCATATGCAGAAGAATGAAACTAGACCCCTACCTCTCAGCATATACAAAAAATAACTAAACTGATTAAAGACCTAAATGCAATATTCTCAACTATGAAACTCCTACAGGAAAGCATAGGGGAAACTTGTTAGTAATTGGCAAAGATATTTTAGGTAGGACTCTTCAAGTAAAGGTGACACCAGTGCAGATTGATACATGGGATTGCATTAAACTAAAAAATGCTTCTTTCAGCAGAGGAAACAACAGAATGAAGAGAAAACCTACAGAATTGGACAAAGTATTTGCAAACTATCAGACAAGTGACTAACATCCTGAATATATAAGAAAACCAAGTAACTCAATAGTACACACAAAACCAAAACAATCTTATTAAAAACTGAGTAAACAGCCTGAACAAAAAATTTCTCAAAAAAGAACATAAGTGGTAAATAAGTATATGAAAAAATGCAATGTCACTAATCTTCAGGGAAATGCAAAACCACAGTGAGATATGAACTTTATCACAGTTACAATGGCTATTATCAAAAAGACAAAAAGGTAACCAATGCTGGAGAGGACATGGAGAGAGGGAAACTCACATATGATCTTTTGAGAAATGTAAATTAGTACCACCATTTTGGGAAAACAATTTAGAGGTTCTGCAAAAAAAATAGAAATAAAGTTTTTATGATCCAGGAATCGCAAAATATGTAACTAACATAGATGTTCACTAATGGATGAACATAGATGTTCACTAATGAAACCAAATTTGGTAACACACACACAACTGAAATATGTTTCAACCATAAAAGAAAAATTATGACATTTGCAGAATGACTTCCAATGTGGGTGGAAATGAAAGACATAATGTTAAGTGAAATAAATCAGGTGCAGAAAGACAAATACTACATGCTCTCACTTACATGTGAAAGCTAAAAGTTGTTATTACACAGTAGAAAGTTGAACAGTGATTATCAGAGCCTGGGAAGGATGTGAAAGAGATGAGAAATTTAGCAGTTACAGTAGTACAGCTAGACAGAAAGAATGATTTCTAATGTTTCATAGCACAGTGGATAGCTATGGCTGATAACAATTAATCATAAAGTTCAAAATAGCTAATAGAAAAAAATTTGAATATTCCCAAAGAAGTGGTAATTGTTTGAACTGATGGGTGTGCCAGTATACTAAATATCGTGATCTGATCATTACACATTGTATTAAAAAATGCCACTCTGTGTCTCTTAAATATGTACAATTATTATGTGCCAAGTAAACACTAAAATATACTTTTAAAGTGTTGAGAAATAAGTTTACAAGTAGGCCTGATTAGATTTCTGACAGAGAGAGTTTTGAAGAAAGGATAAAAAATGATAAAAAGCAGAAACATTTTTAAAAGAATTTAGTAGGAAACTAAAGCAAAATGTCATAATTTATACTGAGAGAGACGTAAAAATTATAGAAGTCAGAGTGTTAGTGGTCATAGTCTCAGAGCTCAGAATTTGTGACAGGAGGTCAGAGGCTATTACCAATCTGAGTCAAAAATTTTACTGGACATTTATTTTGGCTAGATTAGTTCTGTATTTCAAGTGGCAGGACATACTGAGGAATAACTCAGAGGCCTCTACTTTTCACTAAAATATCTTACACTTCAGTGAAAGGAGAGATGAAATAAAACAATAAATGGAATTATAAATTTATTTAAAAAATCCAGCATCAGTTGTTGGTAAACATTCAAAGCAGCTAAATTCTCAGATTTCATAGAAATGCAAATTGATACAATCCCTTTGGAAAATTGCTTGGCATTATTAACTGGATTTGAATCTATGTGTATCACATGAGTAACAAATTTCACTCCTAGGCATATAATTGATAGAAAAGCATATACATAAACACCAAAACACACATGAGTGCTTGCTGCAGCATTGCATGTAATATTCAAATGCTTGAAACAACCCTAATGGCCATCAGCAAAAAGATACATAAACTGTAATACCATCAGAGAATAGAAAAACCTCACAGTGATTAAAATGAATGAACTACAACTATACAAGATATGGATCCATTGTACTAAGAAGCCAGATTAAAAAAATATGTTCTATATTATCTAAAGTGCAAAACTATCAAAACTACTGTAAATATTGAAACCAGAATAAAAGAAGACAGAATGGAAGATACCCAGAAAGGCTCCTGGGTAATAATGCTCCGCTTCTTTACATGGATGATGGTCTCACAGTTGTTTATTTTGAAGTATGATATGTTAACTTGTCGACCAGTTATCATAATTCAGTAAAAACATTTTGGTTTTGACTTTTTAAAATGTAAGTTGATTCATATCACTCCTGTGTGAAAGCTTGTAGAAAAGTACATATGAGTGTACAATTTAATAAATTACTTTACAATTATGTCAAAACTCCTTGCTATGAAATACAAAGATCTTCATTAGCCCTGTATAACATTCTAGAATATTTTCTTACTTCTAAAATGGACAGAACCACTAGTTTATATTCCTGTATAAACATGCACACATATAGTTTGTAGTTGGGACAAGCTACTTTGTAATTGTAATTAATGACTATTTGTACTTAATTGATCTGTTGAGTAGGCAGTTGAATCTTGAATCCTGGGATGGCTATTGTAGAGATATATTTTTGGAGTTACTAGGTTTTACAGAAAAGAAAAATGAAGAGTGTCCTAAGAGACTGCAAAATTGAAACAAATAACAAAAAGAATCCTGTTAATAAAAGCGAACCTACAAAGGGGACTGAAAAGAATGGGATAGCAAGAACCACAAGAGTATGATTTAAGCCAGAAGGAGAAAATGGCCTTGCTCATGATTCTGTCTGTGGAGGTGAATTTTCTGTATCCACTGTCTAGGCCATAATGTCTCCAAATATTTTTTACAACACTATTCTGAGAGTTTCTGTGAGAATAATTTTGGATAATAATACTTAAATTGGTAGTCAGACTGCTGTCCATCAAGTGAGTGGGCTGACCCTATCAACTGAAGTCCCAGAAAGACCTAAGCAAGAGGAAGTTCTCAGCATGCTGCCTTGAATTTCAGCTGCAACACCAGCTTTTCCTGGTACTAAACAGATGGCCTTTAGGTTCAAGCTGCAATCAGCTCTCCTGCATCTCCAGCCTGCCAGCCCACCCTGCAAATTTAGGCATGGTACCCTGTGTACTCACTCACTATACTCAGGCACACCCATTGGCTCTGCTTTTCTGAAGAAGGTGGCCATGGGATGAGGACAGACTCAGCCACTGAGTTTCTGAAGGTGTCAGTAGTTTTATGCTTGGATAAGAGCTGCTCAATGAGTCAATGGGATGGAAGTTCAGTGGAAATAGGCTGTGATGTAAATAAGTGATAAAAAAAATGGAGATCGAAAGGTAAAACTTTCTAACAGTTTCATTTTTAAAACAAGAAAATGGGAGACCCTGCTCCAACCCCAAGCTCAACAGAAACTGACCAATCAGCAACAGCTGAGGATCCAGGCAGCATGAAACCCCTGCTGTGTTCCGGGCTCCGCCCACTGCAGGGTGAGGACCCTGACATGGCTTGGAGGCCCTGCTCTGTTCCTGGGCTCTGCTTAGCCACGTGGGCACCTGCAGGGCCCAGTCCTACCCTGGCATACACACACACACGCACACACACACACACCCCGCTTCTGGCCTCCTGGCTCTTCTGCTACCTGGCTCTTCTGCTACCTGGTTCCACACTACAGAGGCACAGGGGATCATAAAGGCCCTTGTCCTGAGCTTCACGAGATAGAGCAGAAGTGAGCAACAGAAAGAGGGCCTCTCTGAGGCTCCTCAGTGAAAACTGAAGCTCAGTGGAAAAGTGAAGAGAATCTCTGCAATAAAGGCACACCAGACCACCATACTTGGTAAGTTGGAGGGATCATCATCTCCCATCAGAACCTGCACTATCTTCAGGGGAAGGACAACTGGAACCTGCAGTAGAACCTTGCAGAGTTCAACCCTGCAGGAGGACAGGGAGCTCAATTTGAAACTAGCAGCCAGAAATCTGCCTGAATCTCACAAGTCTGCTACTGGCTTTCTGAGACTCATTCACTTGTATCTGCATATGGCTGCCCATGTTGTCTACTGTGACAGCAGAGACACACACACACTGAAGGAGGCCCTTCATTTTTATTTTTTGTTATTTGCAAAAAAGAAAAAAAATTTTCTTACTTTTAATTCTTAATTTTTATTTTTTGACTCTTTTCAAATTTTTATTTTTCTCTCCTTTTTTTTCTTTCTTTTCTCTCTCTCTCTCTCTCTCTCTCTCTCTCTCTCGTTCCACATTGCTCATCTCCCTTTTTGTTCCTTTATGGACTGAATTCAGATTTCACCTTTATTTTCTTCTCTTTTTCCTTCTCTCGATTATTATTAGTTTTAAAGAAAAGTAAATACAGTATCTAGCCTCCCTATTGCTGTTAAGTGGTTTTGTTCACATCTTTGTTCTTTCATTCTGCCTTTTCCTCTTGCCTTCAACAGTTTCTTAGGGTTTCGGTGATCTTCCTGTGTCTTCTGGCCTCACAACTAACCTTTCTTGATCCTTCTACCTATCTATCCCTCCCTCCCCAACTATTTTTAACTCCCCATCCTGAAGGGTAAAGTTGCTATATTGAAGAGTTTATTCACTATAAACATATGTTGGGTTGGTCCTCCATTTTGTTTTAATTCACATACTTAAATGTGATAGATTAATAGCTACCGCAACTTGTCATTTTCAAAGCTGTGCTTGATGCTATGCTGTTGCTGATTGTATCATTTGGGCTAAGATGTTGTGATTGCCTTCCTGGTATAATGAAAATGAGATAACCTCAGAGTCATTAGAGTCTCAAAACCTAAAGACCAGCCATATCTGGAAGACACCCCTGAAAAGCAATCATTCCACAAGGGTTCTAAACACAAGCAACAAAGATACTTACAGTAAACAATTTTGAAATATCAACCAAGTAATTAAACCAAGGACACTACCAAAAACAACAATGAGAGGATATTTAAGCAAGGCACAAACTCAGGCTTCCACCCCACAAAAGGCAAATTCTCATGGAAACGAGGTGGAAAAGTCTGATAATCACCTGGACAACCTGAACTGATAGCACAGGAAGTGACAAAACATGAATGAAGCTCTAGAAAAATTCAAAGCAGAAATAATCACTCAGATAAAAACAGAGATGGTGAGCAGAGTGAAAAACATAATTAGAGGCTCTAGAACAGAAACAGATAAAAAAATAGATGAGCTCAGAAACATGCTGGAAGCCATGAATGCTCAGCATAAGAAACAAATAGAAACCATGATCACCCAACATAAGAAAGAAATGGAATCCATGAAACAGATTCGAACAGATATTCAGGAGATCAAAAACTCCATTGAAAGTATCCACAGCACATTAAGGGAATCTGAAGATAGAATATCAGATATAGAAGACAGGATTGTGGTTAAGGACCATGAAAACAGAGATTTCTTAAAAACAGTAAGGGACCATGAGAAATCAATCCAGCAGCTGCTGGATGATGCAAGGAAGAATAACATAAGACTGATAGTCTACAAAAAAAACAGGAGAAAGTACAATTGACGTAAAGAAACTGTTCACAGAAGTAATAGGTAGAAAACTTCCCAGACAGACGTGGAGAATTGGACATACAGATAAGTGAGGCACATAGAACTCCAACTAGGCATGGTCAAGAAAAATCTATGCCTAGACACATAATAACCAAGATCCCAGAAACCCAACAGAAGAACAAAAATCTACAGGCAGTTAGAGAAAAGAAACAAATCACCTATAAAGGAAAGCCAATCAGAATCACAGCAGATTTTTCAACACAAGCCCTCAAAACAAGGAGAGCCTAAAGTGAAGTATTTAAAGCCCTAAAAGAAAAAACCTTCCAACTTAGAATGTTTCATCCTGCAAAATTATCTTTCAAAATCGATGGGGAAATTAGATACTTCCACTACAAAGAACACCTGATGAAAGAACACAATGAACATCAAACCAGCACTGCAAACAATTTTAAGCAATATCTTAGAAAAACACAATGAAGAGTCGCACGGAATATGCCGAATCAGCCCGCTGCAGACAGGCAGGTCTGTGCACACCCTACCTAGGTCCCGAGTCACACTGAAGATGCCAAATTACCCCACTGCAGACAGGCAGCCACCTGGTTCCACACTACAAAGAGGGAGAGGACACCAGACCACCAGACCAAAGTACTGAGTCCCACAGCTCCTGGCCCAGAGGTAGGGGCTTCTGAGCCACCATCTGACTGCTCCTGGTCCAGAGGAAGGGACTTCCAGATCACCATCCCTCCCACTGCTCCCAGCCCACAGGAAAGGGCTTTTGGGTCACCATCCCTACTGCTGCTCCCAGCCCCTGTCCCACCTCTCCCAGCTCAGAGGAGGTAATCCCTGCAGGTGCTAACAGACACCCGCCCCAGTCAAAATGAGAAAACACGTAAATAAGGCTCAAAACCAGACTTCCAGATCACCTACAGCAACCCCAAAGGGAAATGAGATGGAACACTCTGATACTCAACCACCTGGAACTAGCAACAAAAGGGGATATGGAAAAAATAAAATCAGAAATAATTTCTCAGATAACAGGAGAAATTGTGCCCCTAGTGCAAGACATGATGAATAAATCTACAGAGGAGCTCAGGAACATGATGGAATCCCAACATAAGAAACAAATGGAATCCATAAAACAGATGCAAATAGATTTCCAGGACATGAAAAACTCCACTGAAAGTCTACACAGCAGAATCAGCCAATGTGAGGACAGAATTTCAGATATAGAAGATAAGATTGCAATTAGTGACCAGGAAAAGAAAATTGCTTCAAAATTATAAGGGAACATGAGACATCAATCCAGCAGCTGCTAGATGATGCAAAGAAGAATAACATAAGACTGATTGGGCTCAATGAAGAAACAGGAGAGAGTGGAGATGACATAAAAAATCTCTTCACAGAGATAATGGCAGAAAACTTCCCAAGCAGGGGAAGAGAGCTTGACATACAGATAAGTGAGGCACATAGGACTCCAAATAGCCTTGATCAAAAAAATTCTACACATAGGTATATAATTGTTAAGATTCCAGAAACACAACAGAAGAACAAAGTTCTCCAAGCAGTCAGAGAAAAGAAACAAATCACCTACAAAGGAAAGCCCATCAGAATCACAGCAGACTTCTCAACACAAACCATCAAGGCAAGAAGAGCTTGCAGTGACATATTCCAAGCCCTAAAAGAAAACAGTCTCCAACCCAGATTGATGTACCCTGCAAAACTCTCTTTCAAAATGGATGGAGAAATAAGATACTTTCAAGGAGCACATTAGAAACTTTGTGAATACCAAACCAGCACTCCAAAGAATTCTACACAATAGCCTAGGAACAGACATTGAGGATCACAACCCCAGGAAGCAAAGCAGAATGAACCCATCTGGCATGACAAGAAATTAAATGTAAAGGGGGAGAACCCAACAAAAAGAAAAAGTCATGGCAATGACAAGTCAATACGTTTCAGTTATAACCATCAATGTTAATGGTCTCAATTCACCAATCAAAAGAAATAGACTGGCAGAATGGCTCAAGAAGCAAAATCAAAACATTTCCTGCTTACAAGAAACACACTTAATTCAAAAGGAAACTCATAGACTGAAAGTTAAAGGGTGGAAAACAATACTCCATGAGACAGGAACCTGAAAAAAAGCAGGAGTAGCTATTCTCTTGGCAGATCAAGTAGATTTCAAACCACCACTGATTAAGCGAGATGAAGAAGGACACTACATCCTTGTAAAGGGAAGAATCTAAGAGGAAGAGATGACAATCATAAATATGTATGCATCAAACACTAGTGTGCCCAACTATATACAACAAATACTAACAGACATGAAAAGTCATATATGCACTAATACAACTGTAGTGGGAGACCACAACACCCCACTGTCACAAATACACAGATTAACTAGACTAAAAATAAGTAATGAAATACTAGAAATCAATCAAACACCTGAACAAATGAACTTAACAGATGTTTACAGAGTCTTTCACCCCACAAAATCAGAATACACATTCTTCTCAGCTGCACATGGGTCATTCTCCAAAATAGACCACATACTCACACACAGAACATGTTTAAGCAAGTGCAAAGGAATTGAAGTTATCCCCTGTATATTATCAGACCATAGTGCGATGAAATTGGAGATCCATAGCAAAAGAAACTCAAAAAATTTCATAAACATGTGGAAATTGAACAACACACTTCTGAATAACCAATGGGTCACAGAGGAAATGTAAGAAGAAATCACACAGATCCTTCAGTTAAATGACAACGACAATACAACATATCAGAATCTATGGGACACAATGAAAGCAGTCTTACGAGGGAAATTCATAGCAGTGAATATGCATATTAGGAAAACAGAAAGAGCCCGATTAAACAACCTGATGCTGAACCTCAAGCTTCTAGAAAAAGAAGAGCAGGACAACCCCAAAGGTCATACAAGGGACGAAATTATAAAGATCAGAGGAGAAATCAATGCAATGGAGACTAAGAGAACGATACAAAAAAATCAATGAAGCCAAGAGTTGGTTGTTGGAAAGAATCAACAAAATTGCCCAACCTTTAGCGAACCTTGTCAGAAAAAGGAAAGAAAAGGCCCAAATCCATGCAATTAGGAATGAAATGGGTGAAATTACAACACACCCAGAAGAAATCCAGAGGATCATCAATACCTACTTCCAGAACCTATACGCCAATAAGATGGACAACACAGAAGAAATGGACAGATTCCTAGATACATATGAATTATCAAAGTTGAACAAAGACCTAAAAACTCTGAACAACCCAATATCAACCAAGGAAATTGAAAGTGTAATTAAAAAATTACCAACAAAGAAAAGGCCAGGTCTTGATGGCTTCACTGGTGAATTCTAGAAGACAATTAGAGAAGAACTATCACCATTACTCTTTAAACTCATCAAGGAAATTGAAAGGGAAGCAAGGCTTCCAAATTCATTCCTGGAAGCAAGTATTACTTCGATTCCCAAACCAGGGAAAGACACAACCCAAAAAGAGAACTACAGGCCAATCTCCCTAATGAACATAGATGCAAAAATCCTCAACAAGATTCTGGCAAACAGAATAAAGAGGGTCATGAAGAAGGTTATATACCCTAACCAAGTTGGATTTATCCCAGGGATGCAAGGATGGTTCAAACATTCATAAATCAGTAAGTGAAATACACCATATTAACAGAGTTAAGGACAAAAACCATATGATCATCTCAATAGATGCAGAAAAGGCATTTGAGAAAATCCAGCACTGATTCATGATAAAAACCTTACAGAAAATTGGAATAGAAGGTCTTTATCTCAATTTGATTAAAGCTATCTATGAAAAACCAACAGCCAACATCATACTAAATGGTCAAAAACTGAAAATTTTATGCTAAAATCAAGAACAAGACAAGGATGCCCACTATCACCACTCCTGTTCAATGTAGTTCTGGAAACATTAGCTACAGCAATTAAAAAAGGGAAAGAAATAAAAGGAATAAAGATAGGCAAGGAAGAAGTTAAACTGTCATTATTTGCTGATGACATGATACTTTACATAGGAGACCCAAAAAACTCTGCCAAAGACTTCTGGACTTAATTGACAGATTCAGTAGTGTAGCTGGATATAACGTTAACACTCAAAAAACAATAGCCTTCTTATACACAAATAGCAGACTCACTGAGAGAGAAATTTGGGAAATAATTCCTTTTACAATAGCATCCCCCCAAAATGAAATATCTAGAAATCAATCTAACAAAGGAAGCAAAAGTCCTCTACACTGAAAACTATAGCGCTCTGTAAAAGGAGATTGAAGAGGATATAAGAAAATGGAAAGACATCCCCTGTTCCTGGGTAGGAAGAACCAATATAGTAAAAATGGCCATAATTCCAAAACTGCTATATAGATTCAATCCAATGCTGATTGAAATTCCAACAATATACTTCACAGAACTAGAAACAACAATCCATAAATTCATTTGGAACTAGAAGAGACCTAGAATATCAAAAGCAATTCTAGACAACAGAGACATGGCAGAGGGTATCACAATCTCCAACTTGAAACTATACTACAAAGCTACCTTGATAAAAACAGCATGGTACTGGCAAAGAAACAAACCTGAGGATCAGTGGAATAGATTAGAAGATGCAGAAACAACTCCAGACATACTCAGTCACCTCATCTTTAACAAAGGAGCCAACCACCCTCATTGGATGAAAGATAGACTAATAAATGGTATTGGAAAAACTGGATTTCAACCTGCCAAAGATTAAATCTAGACCCATGTCTATCACCATGCACTAAAGTAAGATCAGAGTGGATTAAAGATCTAAATCTCAAGACAGAAACACTACACCCGTTGGAAGATAAGTTAGGTAGAACTCTTGAAGACATTTACATAGGAAAAGCCTTTATGAACAAAACCTCAGTAGCAGGGGAACTAGCAGAAAGAATCAACAACTGGGATATCATCTTATTAAAAAGAGTCTGCCCTGAAAAAGAAAGCACCAACAGAGCTAAGAGACAACCTACAATGTGGGAAAACATTTTTAGCAGCTGTACCCCAGACAAAGGACTACTATCTAGAATATATAAAGAATGAAAAAAATTATACCCCCCGGATTCAAACCCAATTCAAAAATGGGCATCTCAAATGAACAGACAGTTCTCTGACAAAGAAGTAAAAGCAGCAAACAAATATATGAAAAAATGTTCAGTATCACTGGTCATTTGATAGGTGCAGATGAAAACAACCCTGAGATTCCACCTCACCCCATAATGAGTGGCTGCTATCAAGAAATCAACCAATAACAAACACTGGTGGGGGTGTGGGGAGAAAGGAACCTTTCTCCATTGTTAGTGGGAGTGTAGACTGGTGCAACCACTATGGAAATCTGTACAGAGATACCTCAAAGAACTAGGGCTAGAGGTCCCATTTGACCCAGCTTTTCCCCTCCTGCGTGTCTTCCCAAAAGAATTAAAAGAATCATACCATAGCGATATATGTGCACCCATGTTTATACCGGCACAGTTTGTAATAGCTAAAGCTTGGAAAACAGCCCAAGTCCCCATCAACTGGAAATTGGATAAAGAAGATGTGGGTTTTTTTTTTTATAAAATGGAGTAGTACTCAGCCATAATGAATGAGAAACTAGTGTCATTTATAGCTAAATGGATGCATATTGAGGCCATACTCTTAAGTGAAATAAATAGGACACATATGTGTAAATACCAAACAGTTTCTCTAACGTGAGAAACTGAAAGTGTAAATAAGGATTAAAAGGATTAATAAAGAATAATTGATACTTTGAAATAGGAAAAGGTTCAAAGGGTAGTGTTGGTGGGAGGGGAAGGGGAAAGGGAAAATTATGATCAAAGAAAAAAAATTGAAAAGAAATCTATGTGAATAGGGAAGGATGGAGGAGGTGAAAGGCACACAGGTAATGGGGAATAAAAATAAAAACCAAGATATATCATGTACAGGTACAAGCACCCAATGATAAATGTAAATGTATTATATACCTAAAATGTACCAATAAAAGAATTTAAGTAGAAAAAAATAAAAAAAAAATAAAACAAGAAAATTTATATTCAAATACTTCAAGTGAATTATGTCATAAATGATGGTGACAATTGATGAAAAATGAACAGTTTCATTTTTAAATGTTGGGAGCAGATAAATAATACAACAGCTGGAGAGGCAGAGAAAAGGGTGTTTTTTCCTCTCTTCATGGGCAATCTGCAGGCACGTTTGAGGATCAGTGCGCTGGATTCAGACCAGAAAAAGGAGTCAAGGGATAAGGTTCAGATCTCAGTGAAGAGGTGAACTTAGGACCTGGGACTTTAGTTAATCTGTAAGAAAATGAAAGGTATGATAAGCAAAGGCACATCCAGGGTGATGATTTTGGTGTGGGGAAGATGAAACAGCTGTCACCTGACTCCCATTGTTTTTTCTCTTATGGGCTTGATGTTCTACAAGGTTTCTGAAGAAAGGTTATAAAATTGTCATTGTCAAGAATTGGATCATTAAATTTACTAGATAAATATGGTTGAATTTTCTCAATGTGAATTTTCATAAATGTTTGGAGGATATTTTGAAAGTTTGACCTATTAGCGTTTTTGTCAGTGGTTAAGGGAAGGCATAAATAATGCAAATGTTTTGCGTAACTATAGTTGGAATTTTGCCAAGCAAGTGAGGAAGAAAGAAAGGGAAGAGAAGTTCCAATATTTACCTTGAAGAATTATAATGCTGGTCTTGGAGTCCCAGGCTATGTTCCCTAATGGAATGGGGATTACACTAATTTTTTGGAATGGAGGTGTTTTAAATGACAAAATAAAACAGTATAAGGTAAAAAATTTAAAAAGATTCCAGGGAGGCAGAAATAATCATTAAATCTGTCTTTCTTATTTCTATTTATTTAATGAGAATTTCACATAAGCCTCAAGATGCTCCTTAAATTAGGAGCATTCTAAGTTCATGAAGCTTTTTCAAGTATTCTAGTAAGCTGTTATACTAGGTTTATGATGTTAACTTAGCTCCTAGTGAATTTTGTGGCTGGTTTCTGTTTGTCATCATCTCCTTTAAATAAAAAGAGGTAAGGGTCACTAGATTGGGTGGCAATGAAATTTAATAGACTCACTCAATGTATATTGGAAAATTATGTGTAGATTCGAATAAATCTGAGCTGCATTAAGTTTACTCTATCCTCTGAAGTACCTTTTGATTTGCAACCAATAGCAATGTGGTAGAAATATGGTAGTCTTTCTAGTCAGATCAACCTAGTACAGAATTCATACTCAATCATTCATGAGACAATTTACTTAGATTTTTTTAGATATCCATTTCTTTGTTCTTAGAATAAACATGACATTATGGTTTGTATCTAGATGTTAACCCCAAGCTTCATGCCCTCACAGGTGAGGCTTATGGGAGGTGGCTAGATCAAGAGTGTGCAATACTGGATCAGTCCACTGATTGGTTTAGCATACCAGGTGTGGCTGAATGGATTTACTGAAAACAGAAGACCCAAGCTGGGTGTGGCTTTGTCCATGGGGTTGATGCAGTGAAAGACATGGAAATGTTTCTTCTAGAATTCTTTCAGTCAAGGAGGTCTCTTCTTCCTGGTCCATGGGCTGCAGAAGAGGGAGAGAAACTTCACCTTTATGAAGTAATACTCAGCATTCAAATCATCCACTAAGGCTGGAGGGTGTTCCAGGCACTGTCCATCAGAAGAAGGCACCTTTCAGGAAGTTGGTTTTCAGAAAGATATTTCTTCATGGTGGGTGCAAACACCTCTTACAGCCATTCCATGAATAATTTCCTTGGGACCAAGATTTCACATTGGCTCTGTATGTGACAAGCAGTTTATCCTTGTTCACATTCTGTTCCTTGAATGCATGAGGGGTCTTGGAGTGCTACACCACTAGTGGCTTAATCTTCAGATCAGCACTTGCACTTGCACACAGAAAAAGGGTAAACCTGTCCTTCATGGGCTTGTGCCCTGACAGTGCCTTTTCCTCCTGCATGATATGGGTTCTGTTCAGCATATTCTTCCAGAAAAGCCTTGTTTCATCACAGTTGAACACTTGTTGAGCAACTTATCCTTCTACCTTCATGAATTCTATGAATTCTTTCTTGTAGGCTTCTCCAGTGGCCTTGTCAGAACTGGAAGCCTCACCATACCTCATCACACTGTAGATGCCAACTTTTCTAGCATACTTTATCAGACTACCCTCTACTGGCTTTAAATTCATCACTTGCTGCACTTGCAGAGGGATTTTCTTGCAGTAAATAGCTGTGCAATTTCTTGGCTTTTTCACAGATCATAGTTTCACTAACACTATCACCTGCCAGCTGTTTCCCATTCAACCACACTAACAAAAGTTTTTCCACCTCTCCCAGTACTTGTGTCTTCTGCTTAACATTATTACTCCTTTGGCCACATAAGCTCCTTTGATGGCAACTTTGTTCTTCAAAATAGTGGAGATTGCCACTTCACCATCTTGTACTCCAAGGCCAGATCAGTCACACATATATCCCACTCATGCTTTTCTAGAATTTCCTTCTTCAATTCAATGGCTATTTTCTTCAAAATCTTATTCTTACCATCTTTGCTCTGCACTTTCTTGTTATCTTAATTACTGTTCCACACTTTCTTTTTATCAGAATGCTTGCTGTGCACTTTCTTTGGTGCCGGACTTCATTGAATAATACAGTAAATTACTGTATATGCTAAAAAGCACACAAAAAAAGCTTCATAGCAAGTGTGCACAGGTCTTTCTGTGACTATGATCTCAACCAAAGGAAGCCATGACCATGTGTTAGAACAAGGCAGATGGCCATGTTAATGTTCATGTGCGGAATATGGCGACTGTCATGTTTGTCACCTGACGCAGAGTTTGTGAAGAAAAGCAAAATTTTGCCGAATGCTTCAGTTCACAAACTGAAACATTTGTGAACAGAAGCATTCATGAGCCTAGATATTACTGTAGTAGTAAAAAAAAAATCAAGTAATGGCAAATTCTAGTCCAGCAGAAAATAGTGCTTGACTGGATATTAACTGGCATGAGCTATTAAAATATTTATCCTGCTAATTAATATTAACATCTTGAATTATATCTCAAAAGGTTCACTTCAGGCTTCAGGGGTCTTTCCGCATATATTTACAAGGTCTTTTGTTACAGGCATATTTTTATTAGCAAAAAGATATTTTTCTTTAAACAGATATAATTACTGGAAGAAACTGGACAAAGATTTTAAAAAAGCATTGTGAAGGTCACTGATTTTGTTTCCACTCTTAGCAGCCTTCCATCTCTCTCATTGAGAGATGTGTCTCCCCATTGTTTCTGACAGCAGTATTATGAAGCTGTTTAGATATGCTTTATGAATGAATCATAACTATATATTACTGACTGGAAACTGTAAAGGTACAAGGCCTCAGGGGTGAACACTGAAGCCTATCCTGCCTCTATGTTCTGTCTACTTGAGAAGCAGCTGGGCAAAGCACAGCACAGACTTTGGAGCCACAAGGACTTGGACTTAACTTCCAGTCCATCACTTGCTAGATATATGGTGCTCTGTGCCTCATTATGTCATCCATGAACAGGAGTAAATTCTCTTCCAGGATCATTGTGAGGGCTGAATGAGTTGATGTATACATGCTGCAGAATAAGTATTATTAATGGGTCCTTGCTTATTCTTGGGATTCAAAAATACTTTGGAAACAAATGAATGAATGTAGAATTTCAGATTAAGCTTGACTTTAGGTTACTTGTCTGTAAGTTTACACTCTCTTCATATTCAATGCTTGGAACTTGATTTCTAATCCTATATTAGGTCAAACCATATGTGATTGCTATTTTTATGTCAAAAATTAAAAATTCTATTCTATGAATCTAATTATTGGAAATAGTAAATGTTGCTTGATTTTAAATACCATTCTTTATGTCATATATGTTAGTAATTTGTATTTTGATGAAGACCACTGATTCTGTCATGATCAAATCTGTCACACTTTTTAAACACATGGTTTCTACTTAGAAGTCCTTCTCCTGACCTAATGTCATAGACATCAAATGTTTTCTTTTATTTGTTTTATCATTCTCATTCTGCTCATCAGTCTTCCTGAAGTGCACTCTTGCATATGATAAAAATATAGGACTTAACTCCATTCTTCCACATACAATTAAAAAGTTTTTGAACAACATATATAACCATTGGTTCCTTCTCCTTTGTTTGCCAAGATTACCTGGATGTATAACTCTATCCTCTATAATCAAAGGGCTGTTTCTGTGCTGTCTGTTTATAAACAAAGTTCATACTGTTTTAATCTCAATGGTATTACTCATTCCTTTTCTTTGTATCTTTTTGGAAAAGCAAAAGTATCTTTTCAAACCCTTAACTCTTTCATATTAATTATGGTGTTTATATTTTCTGTTCCTCAAAAAAATCCAGATGGATTTGTGGGTTACGATTAGCATATGAATATAAAATTAATATAAAGTATGATAATATATCTCTTAATACTTTATATCATTGTAATGTTGAAATCAACAATCTATGAACATAGTATTATCTCCATTTCCTCAGATCGTTTTTATTTACTGTCCTTAATGAAGCTTGAAAATATTTTCTTAGAATATTTGATGTACTCTTTGTAATTTAATTTCAAACTGAAGGGGCCATGAAGTACTTTGTTTAGATGCTCAATACTGGCAAAAATTATAAATGTGGATAATATCAACTGTTAACACAAAAGTGGAGAAATAGGAACCATAGTTTGCTGATGGAATGTAAACTGCTACAGTTGTTGAGAGAGAAATCAGGGGTTTATTTAGTTGTTCTGTCTTGTCTGCCTCAATGTTCTGAATTGATTCATTGTTTACCTTTCATGGTCACTGTGATTTTGGGGACGAGCCAGAAGTCACATAGTACCAGATCCAGTGAATAAAGTGGACGAGGACACACTGTAATGTTTATATAAGCCTGCCTTTCCATTGGATGTCACTCAGCAGCAGTCTTCCGCATATTTTTGATCACACTTCTTAAAAACATTAATGAAAGAGAACTTTCAGAACTGCTTCAGAAAGTGGAAGAACAATGGGATAAATGTGTTCGAAGTGAGGGGAGTATTTTGAGAGGGATAAATGACAATGTGTCTTTTACTGTAATAAAGTTTTTACATTTAAATACCCCATCTTCTGATTACTCCTTGTATTTCTTTTTTAACTTTGAAAAAATAGGAAACCCTGAGATCTACAGACACAATCTTGTGTATATAATAAAAACATGCTTAGCTGCCTTCCTCAGGTATTATTTAAAGGATTCTGTAAAACATCTAAGAGGGCTGGGGATTTAGGTCAGTGGCACTGCACCTACCTTTTAGGTTCAAGGTCCTGAGTTTGATCCCCAGTACAAAAAAAAAAAAAATCTAAGAAATTGAAAAGATTTAAGAAGAAAATTATAAATAAAAGTTTGATCTTTTGTGGATTATTCCATCCTTTGTGACTAAGCTATAAGAGATAAATTTTTACTAGGTTATAAAAATCTTACTGAGACCATAATAGTCACGCTAGTCAATTTTCTGCATAAATATAATAGCTGAAGTATCAGTTATTTTCTTTTTTAAAATAAACGATCTCTACATTTTTAATTTCTTAAAAGTCATATTTACAAAACACTCAAAGCAATGCTTTGCTGCTTTTTTGTGAGAGTATTTTAGAAACAAGTGTTGGGCCGGGGATTTAGCTCAGTGGTTCAGGCACCTGCCTCACAAGCACAAGGTCCCGAGTTCGATCCCTTGTACCAAAGAAAAAAAAAAAGAAAGAAACAAGTGTTAAATGATCATTTTAAAATTAGTTCTCTGAAATTTCTGTAGTCAGTAATTACCAGTCATATAAATCTGTTCCAGAATAGTAAACACTTCCCAAATGTAATGATTTTATCCAAAATCACACTCTTCTGAAATGTAGTTAAAAGGTATAAAAAAAACAAAAAATAAATATTTTTCTAGGAAGAACATATTGGGCATTTTAAAATAATATTAAAAGAGGAATTTTCAAATGTAAATAATGTCTAGATTTTTGCTATCTACCATGAGACAGAGAGTTTGGGTTTACACTGGTATCGAGCTGACTTCAGTAATTGGAGCAATGGATCCATTGTAGTAATGAACTCTCACCCTCGAACAATCAATGCACTTTTCCAGCACAGTGCTTGCTCTTTAATAGTAGTTTCCAGTGAGGGCTAAGGACTATTACAAAGTGAGGCCAGATGGCTTAACTGAGTTGGGTGCCCAATTTTTTTATGCATATATTTATCCATTGATTATTTAATACCTCTAATTGGTTTGTTCTATTTCTCTCAAAATCAAACAATAATAAGTATATATTTTAGTGAAATGTAAACTGAAGTTTGCTCCATTGATTGCATTCAAATATGTCAAACATGGTTAAAGCTCATATTCTGCCCTTTCAGATAATCTACAGTTTGATTAAAATGCAGAGTACCAACATCTTGGGTCACAGCCAAACCATTTAATCTAAAAGTAGAAAAGGTAAAATATATTTTAAAATTCAGTTGGGTAAGAAGTTCTTATAAACTTACCTCTTTTTGAAACATATGATGGTTTTTCTTAGACACCAGCATGAAAAAAGTAAAATTCCATTCATTTTCATAATGTACCACTATGTCTATTTCCATCAGCCAATGTGAAGGCAAATTTCCATTTTTAACACCCACAAAGAAGACATTTTCCTTTAGAATCATGATCACAGTCTGGAAAGAGGATTGAGAAGGGCTAATTTGAGGCTGATAAAATATTTGAGGAAAGATGCAACACAAAACAGGAAGGTGGAAAAAGCGAACATGTCACCAAACCTCCCTTGTAAACACATTTGTTTAATCTTCCCATATTTAGGAATTCCAAGTTTTAAAATTCTCATCACAACATTTTATACCATAAGTCCTTTAAAATTCAGTGTCCCTCAGCTAGCTGATCTATGGCTGTTAAAGAATTACATTATCCTGTCCATAACATGAGAGGTAGTCACATTTTAGCTAAAGCTTTCACACACCTGGGGCATGAGTTACAAGGGAGAAACTCACAGAAGCACTGCCTTCCACGCCTCCGGTTTTGGGGTTGTGGCATCCACAGCTTCCTTTGCTGTGGACAGCTCAGGACCTCTTACTGAGACCTGGAGCAGGGCCTGTCTGTAGACAGCACTGGCGGCTGCCGGGCACCTCTCCGAAACCAAGCTTCGTTCCTTCCATCTTTCTAAACACGGTCTTCATTCAATCTCTGCAAAGTTGCTATCTCAGCTAAGAAATCAGCTTCATTACCTGTGGATATGTGTAAGCTTGAAATGGCACTGAAAAGTTTCCATTAACCCAGGGCATCCTTCCCTCTTCCTTTATAAGGAACTGGACAACATCCCTACCCTCAGGGAAAAAGAACTCCTGGCCATGAGGGAAGCTGGCTCTGCTGTCAGCAGACCTTTCCAGCAGGACACACTCATAGAACTGTGACTCACGGGAGTTCCAGGGCAGGTTTCTTTCAATTCTTCATTACTGAGCTTTAATTATTTTTATTCATGGGCTGGAACTTGATCACAGACAATAGAATGTGTATCTTGAGCAGTACAATAGTTGGACTATTAAAGAATTCTAGCTTTCTGCATTCTTGTGAGATTGTGCATGCCTTTTTCTTCCACAATGTGAATGATCTTGAGCAGATTTAATTTACTGAAGCAATCTTTAAACCTGAAATCATTTTTAATATATTTGCCATGCTTCTTAAACTCATTAAGCTTTGTTTCAAACACCTTGATGGCACATTCTATAGATACAGCTTTAACATCTTCCTTTCTACCCTTCAAGTTCCTTACATGGCATGAAAGACACCAGATTCCTTTCCTGTACTTAAACCAGCCAGTGACCAACATTCAGAGTTGACCATTTTGTACAACAGTAATTGTGTGTTAGGATCAACTGCTCATCTCTTGCCTTAGCTTGGTACTCCCTCTGGTAGCTCCTGCTCTTCCTAATCTGCTTCCTCCTGACACCTCTCTGCTCTGTTCTCATTCCCTTCTCCATTTCCCAGTGAATCTGGTGAAAGTAGCATACTCTGAGCCTGGGGTGGCAGCTGCTTGGGATGCAACAAGGCTTCATGGGCTCCTCCTCAAATGACAATATCCTGCTCCTTGTCTGACACAATGAGTGAGCAATTGGCTAAGGAACTGCAGTTAGAAGAAGCTGTGGCTCTTCTGGAAGTTGCTAGTGCCAAAGGACCATTTATTTCTGGAGAAAACCTTGACACTCCAGCCACCTAATGCTGGCTTACATGCTAAAGACAGAGTTTGACAGAGAATGTGATGTGCAGCTTCAGTGGGAAGAAAAAATTCAATAATGATAGCAGTTTCCATTTCCTTTGAAAATTACTGAAGAGCGCATCCTTTTGAAGACTGTGATAGCTCTGAAAGTGAGGTCAACTGAGGACACTCATCATGACACCCCAATGATCCCTATAGACCAATAAAACCAGTTTCTACTCCCAAAAAAGGGTTGGTTTGGAAAAGGAAAAGACATCACCACCAGACACAATGGAGTGATCTGTGAGAGAAAGAATAAGCAAAAAATTTCTGTGTCTGGGTTCCAGGTAGAAGTTGGAATTGGTATGGATTTAAAATTATCAAACCATGCTTTCAATGCTATAATCAGCATGCCTACTCAGAAGAATATCAAAGTGCCCACCTCCATGAAAGAACACATCTGCTATTTTCTACACCACTACTTCATAATTAGGGCATTTGCCAACTTCAAATTACAATATCACTGTCATTTATGAGAAGAATTGTACTAAAACTAGCTCTTAAATGCTTGATTGAGCACTGATATTTCCCCTACTTTCTTTATATAGTAATAGAAAAGCTACATAAATCCTGTTTAGATTTGAAAGCTCTAAATATCAATGAAGTGAAGTTTTTCAAAGCTGTCCCAATGCATGGGTCTTGCCTGATCTGAACTTGTCTGAACTGGGGTACTGTCTAAGGCAGCTAATCATCTTTAAAAGGTACTTTGGCTCACGTTTACTTACGGTAAATTTTTTAAAGTTCTGAAGGGAAGAGGTAACTTGATTATATATTAACAGAAATAAAATAGGTGGGATGATTCAATAAGCTTCTATCATGTCTTACTTTTCTCTTGAGTCCCTCCTATCAGTCCACTTAATGACACTCTCTCTCCAAAATGAGCCTAAATATTCACAGGCCAGAGCTTTCTTGTCTGTGCTCAATGTCTATCACTTAACAAGCTCCCACCAAATATTTATTCAGTAGAAAGAAATAATTTGTATTATTTCAGATATGTAGAATATCACACAATATAGCATTATTACTTAACCTGCGTAAAAGCTTTGAAATTAATGTGTCTCAGTCACTTTCTGGTCACTGAGACACAACACCCAACACCCACAAGTTATAGAAAGAGAGGTTTATTTTGGCTGATGGTTCCAGTCCTTGGTTAGCTGGCTCCAAGGAATACATGGCATGGAAGACAAAAAAGCTGCTCATATCATGGCAGCCAGGAAGCAGGAAGAGAAATAGGAAAGAACGAGAAGCTAGGGAAGAAAATGAACTCACATCACATTCCTGGGGACCTGCCTTTTCAAACCAGGTTCCACCTACTAACATCACATTCAGCTGCAAGTGCCCCCCCAGGATCCAAACGTTTTCCAAAAGCCCCACTTCTAAACATATGAGGCTTTGGAGTGGGGGGCATCCTAGATCTAAGTCATAACAATACCTTATTATAGACTAGAAAATGTTTAATTATCCCTAGTTTAATAGTTAAAATTTTTGTTTGCATTGCTAAATATTGAATTAATAGTGCAAATAGAAGGAAAACTGTATTTTGTCAATAGTTACAACCAGTGACAACACTTAATCTGTTTGGTGTTTGCAAGAATCCATCAAATGTCAAATCAGTGTCCTTATCTGAGCATAAGTGGAACACTTCATGGTAACAAACCACATCAGACCTACTCGGTTGATGTTCTTAATGAGACCCAATACTGAGGAGAAAAGTATCGTAAGTTCTTTAGAGGGAGAACTAAAAGCAAAACAAAACAAAAAACAAGAATAGAAAATGCTTTCATTCATTCCTTTATTGAATCATGGGATTTGCCTATCACATATTTGGGGAACTGCCAAATGCTAAACATTGTGTTCCAGGGTACATATATAAGTTATAGGCTAGATGAAGATACTGATAAATAAGCAATTAAAAATAGATGATAAGTACAGTTTTAGAGGAAAATACTGTAGAAACAGACAGCCAAGCTGTTTGATCCAGTGCAGGGGCTATATAAAACTATCCTTTTAGAAATATTATTTAGTAAATCAGATTTGGAGGTCACATTGGCTTCATTCCAATAAGAGCAAGGAGAAAGTAAAAAGAATGTTTTATACAGAGGAATCAGGGCTGAAGAAAGAATGGCTTATTTAAAGAAATCAAATCTATAGCTTTTATCATCTTGTTAAATTAGACTAGGTAAAGTGTATGTGTCTGTAGCAATAGCGTTATTTAGTCTCACAGAGAAAGCAGGGGAAGAGATAAATGTGTCCAAATTATGTGTAAACATGCATTTTATGCTCAGTTAAGCAAAGTTAATCCCCCAATACATTTCAATGGCTTCTTGTTTCTCTCCAATCTCATATCACTTATTTTCTCACAAATTGGTTAATTCAAAAAGCAAATAAAATGAAACACTTCCTTTCAAACATGCTCTATTTATTAGCCAACAAAGTATTAATTCAGTTTCTATATGCAGAACATACAGGAAATGTATGTTGTTCTGATTTTATGAGACTTTTTTGAAGGAAAAAAACTGATCATCAAATAATTATTTAGCTCTTGAAGTGTCTTAACCATCTCAGCTACCTTTAGAGCTAAAAACTATAATGATGAGCACACATATGACCCAAGGTTGTAGTCAGTATGAAACTTTAAGATACAAATGCACTGATTCACTTTTTTGTAATAATTTTGCCTAGCTAATGAAATTTTTCATTTCAATTTAATTTAGCTTTATGTCCACGAACAAAAGATTTCTTATTGGCAAATCATTTATACAGCAATGGCTTTAATCCACCCCCCCCCCCAAAATCTTTTCAATATTTATCTGGATTGTATTTTTTAAAAACATAGTGTTTACTTTGTTGCTTTACTTCTCACTGAATTTAGCAAAAGTGGATTGCAAATCTATTATATCATAGTTGTCATGGAGCTATTTCAAAGCTAGAACAAATTATTTTCACCTATTTTATGCAGTCATGATAGCCTTGGCTCAGAAAAGTAGTCTAAATCTGTCCATTTTCATTCTTCTCTATTTCTATTTCTGTTTTCTTCTTTTACTTTACTGATCCAAGCCTCACATAGGACATGGCTCCAAGTCAGGGTGGAATGGCAGAGGGGCATCACAGGTGAGAAACAGCTCATGGTGTGGCAGGCAGGAAGCAGACAGGGATCAAGGGAGTAGAGGGGATATATATCTTTCTAGGCCATGCCTGCATTGGCCCAGCTCTTCCCACCAGGCTTCACCTCCTAACATCACATCCAACTGTAAACCCATCAGTGGACTGATCTAGTGTCACACTCCCATGATTCAATCACCTCATAAAAGCTCCACTTATAAGAACATGAGGCTTTGGGAGGCAGCTAAATATAAACCATAATAGATGATAAGTGCTTCCTTATTGGTCTACCCTCCTTGGTGTGTACTGGGCCTGTACTTCCCTTCTCTAAAGTGCTTCAGGGCCACAGCTGTCCTCAGGCATTTGAAAACACTACCTCTTGAGTGAGATGTCCCCTTACCTGCTCATAAAGTCACTCAATCTCTCTTATGTATTGCTCCAGTTTGATTTTAGAATTATGTACTAATTTGATCTTGTTTAGTTACTGTTTATTTCCTGCCCTCGCATTAGAATGTTTCATCACAGAAGTGACTTTCTCTGCATTGCCCCTCTCCCCACTGAATCCTCAGTGGCTACAACAGTGTCTGTAATAGCAGAAATATTAAATATGTATTTTTTGAGTGTTATGGCTTGTTTTTAGATGTTCCTTCCAAAGCCTCATGTTTTCTCAGAGGTGGCTGAATCTAGAGTGTGTGATTGACTCATGGTGGGGCTAGGCCCCAGGGCACTAATATTAAAGATGTGAGTGCTACCTGCCCTAAGTAGTCTGAATAAGATAAAAGGAGCAGAAAGATGCTATTAAGGTCTCTTGTTGCTTTTGCTGCTTCTACTGCCATGAACTGTTAGCCCTCTGCCACTCTGTCTAGGAGCCAGCTGATTATGGATTGAAACTTGTACAAACAGTGAGCTAAATAAACCCTTTCTCCTTTAACTTTGGGTGTTCAGTATTTTGTCTCAGCAATGAGAGAAAAGTAACTAATACATTGAGTAAATAAATGACATTTCAGGCCTAGTACGATCCTATCTATGCAGTTAGATCTACAACCTTGGAGCACGTGGGTCTTACCTTAGGCAAGACCCTCTTGTCAATAAGATAACCACAAGATATTTGTTTATATGAAGGCTTTTCATAAATCCATGGGAAGAAACAAATAAAAATACTTTACTCCTCCTTTACCACAACAATGTACGTACACACACCTATGAGCATACATGTTCATGGACACATACATCTGCATGAAAGCATGTGAAAGACACTTTCTCCTAACTTGTACTCACCTGATTTGGGGAGCATGAGTTGAGTCAAGTTGTCATGTTGAAGAATGTCCAGATATTAAGGAAGCATGCAGATGAGGAATTTGTGGTTTCAATGTATTTCCTCAGACTAAGGAGGAGGATAACTACATAATACAAAATGGACAAAGGTTCACAGACTACCCTTGCTCTGCATGATTCCATCTTCATACTTCCCTCCCCTGCTCCCAAGGAAGGGGTGCTACTGTGCATAGTGAGATAAAGTGCATGATGTGGCCACAGCTGGGCTGCTAGTGGACAAATCACTGTGTTTTAAAAGCAATGTAACTGCACTCCACATTTATTCTGATCATCTCGCATGAGGCCACATGAGTAAATGGTCTCCAGATGAGGAGTTTTCTATGTCTCCCTGCTGTCCTCTGTTTCTATTCATTGTCTCCATCTCCTTTTCTCTTCTTTAACTTGCTGGAGAGTTCTGGACATTTCCATGTGGGATGGAAAAATCCCAAAATTTTACTCAAGGGGAAATTACAGACCTAATTTAGGTCCAAGCCTCTAACTTTGAATGTACTTTATCTTTGGATATACTTGTCACATTTTAAAAAATGAATTTTATTATGTATGTTTAAGGTAAACAACATGAGGCTATAAGTTACTTGAGATATGAGAATATTGGAGGTTCCAGGTCATAGTGGGTTAGAGCAGCTGCACTGACAAGCCACTCTGTGATGGTCACAGTAATCAGGACCACTCCATGTACAAGCCAACCACGAGGTTTTATGAGCATCCAACAATATATCAAAAGGGAAAAATCTGAAAGTTTCTTCTAACATCGGAAATAAGACAAGGGTGTTGACTCTCACCATTCCTCTTCAACATAGTACTTGAAGCTTTAGCCAGAGAAATTAGATAAGAAAAAAAATATATAAAACATATAAATGAAAAAAAGAAGTCAAACTATCTTTATTTTCAAATAATAAGTTCCTTTACACCAAAGTTCTTCAAAATTCCACCAGAACAATTTTAGATCTGATAAACAAATTCAGCAAAGTGCCAGGCTACAAAGTCAACACAACAAAAATCAATAGCATTCCTGACACCAACAATGAACCCATCAAGAAAGAACTTAGAAAACAATTCATGAACAATACCACAAAAAATATCTTCAAGTCCACCTAACCAAGTGAAATACTTCTACAATTCTAATTAAGAAAAACTAAGGAGAAACTGAAGAAAATTTTAGAAGATAGAAAGACTTCCTTTACTCATGGATCTGAACAAAATGTTAAAGCAGCCATATTATCTGTTATGGATTATATCTGGATAATCCCTGAAAGCCACAAGCACTCATAGGTAGGGATTTGGGGAGATGATTGGCTCATGGGGACAGGATACTCATCAGTGGGTCAGTCCACTTATCCACTGATGAGTTTACAGCTAAATGTGAAGTTAGGAGGTAAAGCCTAGTTGGAAGAGATGGTCACTGGGGGCATAGCCTGGAAGGGTCTATCTCCCTACTCTTCCTTGATCTCTCTCTCTGCATCCTGCCTGAAATGCTATGAGCAGCCCTGATCTGTGATGCCCCTCTGCCATGCTGTTCTGCCTTGGAGCCAGCTGATTATAGACTGAAACCTCTACAATCTGTGATTCAAAATAAACCTATCCTCCTTAGAGTTGTAAGTGTCAGGTATTTTGCCAGTGGTGAAAAAGTAACTAAGATATTATCAAAAGTGATCTGCAGTTTCAAGGGAATTACCATAAAAATTTCAATTAACAGGGGGTGGGGATTTAGCTCAGTGGTTCTGCCGCCTACCTTGCAAGCGCAAGGTCCCAAGTTCAATCCCCGGTACCAAAAAAATAATTTCAGTAACATTCACAGAATTAGAAACAATACTGTAATTCACATGGAAGCACAAAATCTCCTGAATAAACCAAGCAATGGTGAGCAGAAAGAGCAATGCTGGAGGGATTGCAATACCTGATTTCAAATTATATTACAAAGCAATAGTAACAAAAAGTACCTTGGTACTGACACAAGAAAAGACATGTGGAACAATGAAACAAAATAGAAGCCAAACACACACACACATATACACCTAGAGCCATCTGATTTTTGGCAAAAGGACCAAAAACATATGCTGGAGAAAGACAGCTTCTTTAACAAATAATGCTGGAAAATCTAGAGAGCCACATGCACAAGATTGAAACTCAGTCCCCATCTCTCACCCTGTACTAAAATCAAATCAAAATGGGTGAAAGATCTATATATAAGACTACAAACTTTAAAATTCTTGGAAGAAAAGATAGGGGAAATAGTTAAAGCCATAGGCACAGAGAAGGGATTGATGAACAGAACTCCTGTAACACAGGAAATAATATCAAGCATCACAAAACTGGACTACTTCAAATTAAAGTCTTCTGTACAGCAAAGAAAACAACCAGTGAAGAGACAACTTACAGAATAGGAGAATATATTTTCCAACTACTCTTTTGATAGAGGATTAATATCTACAATATATAAAAAACTAAAAAAATTAACTGCCAAAAATAAATTAATCAATAAATGGGAAATGAATTAGGTATTTCTCAAAAGAAGAAGTATAAATGGGCAATAAATATATAAAAATGTTCAGTATCTTTAGCTATCATAGATGTGCAAATTAAAACTACATTAAATTTTCATCTTATCCCAGTGAGAATAGAATGGCTATTATCAACAATACAAAAAACATTGAGGATACTGGGAAAAAGGAATCCTCCTATATTGTTGGTGAAACTGCTATAACCACTACAAAAATAACCATGAATATTCTTCAAAACACTAAACATAGAAATACAGTTATATTCACATATACCACTTCTTGATATAGTCCCCCCAAAATTAAAGACAGTGTGCTTTAGTGCTACATGCATATCAATGTTTATAGCAGTGCAATTAACAATAGCTAGGCTGTAGAAAAAACCCTAGATGCCTATGAACAGATGTATGCATAAAGAAGATGTGGTTTGTAAATAGAACGGAATATTATTGACTCATAAAAAAGAATGAAATTCTGTCATTTTCAGGAAAATGAATAAAAATGGAGGATATCATGTTAAGTGAATTAAGCCAGACTCACATGGTTAAACATCACATAATGCTTTTATATGAGAAATCTAAAACAAACAAACAAGAAATGAAAGGCAACAAGAAGGTAGACTTTTTAGAGTGGACTGGCAGGGTAGCAGGAAAGGAAGAGGAGAGTAACGATTTTGAAAATTATCAAAATATGTTACATGTATGTACCAATATGAACTTCTTTATTCTGTATTACTAATATGCTCTAATAAAGAAAATAATACTTGGCTACTAAAGTGGACAATGTGGTGGAACAAACTGACCTAGTCATAAGTTCCAGTGGCTACCTACATTCTCTTCTTCCTGTCTGTGGCAGAAGTAGCTATAGTGTACTTATTTAGCAAAAATCCTGAACAACACACCATTATTAATTATTTACCATTTCTGTTTCTTTCCATTATATCATAAGGGAATTCTGTGGACAGCCAGGATGAGTGACAGAATTTCTGTGCCCATGGCCAAAAATTTGTAAGATGCTACAAAATCCTACTGCTGCCCTAATGTGTACACTGATTGGCACTGTATTTCCAGAGATATCTTGGAAGTACCTTTTTATTTTTCATAATTTTTAATCTGTACTTTATTTTTATTTTGGCTCAGTTTCAGTGGATTCAATTCAAGATTAGCTACCTCTAAGGCAGAATGGAATTTCAAAGGAAAACTATTCACTATATGGTGGTGAGGAAGCTGTGAATGGAGAGAAGAGCCAGGGACAAGAATACACCCTTTCAGGTCAGACACCAGTAATCCACCTCTTCTGAACAACCTCCACTTCCTAACAGCACACCCACTTATAAACTCACGACTTTATTTATCCACTGATAATTTTATCACTTCCATGATGCAATCATGTTCCAAAAGCCCTACCTCTGAATACATGAAACATTTTCAGGACATTATAGATGTAAACTGTAACATTTCATCCCCTGCCCTGAAGAGTGATGTGCATCTCATCATGCAAAATACACTTAGTCCCTTTTTAAGAGTCACCAAACTTCTGACAGCTGACTTCTGAATGCTGATCAGAATCACCTATCAGCCCCTGCCTACAGCATTAAAGATTCCAAAGTTCCACAAACCAGTTCCAAAGACTTCTAAGTCACAGGGTCAGCTATAATAGCAGCAAGCACCCCACTATTGGTACAAATTCTCTGTATTAGTTGGCTTTCCCATTGCTGGGACAAAATACTCAACACTCACAACTCAAAGTAGGAGAGTTTTATTTTGGTTTACAGTTTTTCATTGGATTTAGTTTATGGTCAGTTGGCTCCAACAAAAATGACATGACAGAATAGCCTGGAAGAGAAAAGCTGTTAACTGCATGGTGGTCAGAAAGCAAAGAGTGAAGGGATGAGCCAAGGGTAAGAATACAACCTTCCAGGTCACACAAAAATGACCCACTTCTTCCAACCTGGACCCACCTCCAAACAGAACATTTATCCAGGAATTCCTCAATAGATTAATCCATTGAAATACTGGTAAGTGTGCACAGATCCTGGGGAGAAACTATGTGGATCAGAGCAGTGAGGCTGAAGGCAGATCACAGCCAGGGCTCCACCCCAACCCCAGAGGATCAGGGACACCCACCCAAGCCAAAGGCCCACCCAAAAAAGAACTGCACAGGTACACAAGCTTCAGCCAGAAGCCCACCATACCATTAGCCACAGCCAAGGGCCCATCTGGAAAAGAGCTACACAGGTGCACAAGCAACAGCCAGAGGCTTGCCCCAGTACCACTGATAAGTACATGGGGACCCTAGCCAGAATACTGCACAGACAACAGAAATTGGGATGCACAGCCCCCAGCCAAAGGCCCTCCCAGACAACAGCTACATAGGAGCCCCAGTGAGAGGCACAGCTAGATACCATCCCAAATGTGCACAGGCCCCAGCTACAAACCCAAGCAGACAGCAGGTCAGCTCAGGAATCCAGAAAGACACCACTCTGAACCCAGGAATTGGTGTCCTGGTGAGCAACAGAGTAAAAACTGCTCTGTGGCTTGGTGAGAATTGAAGGCCACTGGGTGAGGAAAAAGTCGCTCAACAAAGGAACAGCACACTGCATTTGTTGAAATGAAAAGACAGACAAATAAGTCTCAAAAGAAGACGTCCAGATCACCAAAGGTAACCATAAAGGGAAACAAGAAGGAACAATCTCATACTCAACAACCTGGAATCTCTGAACTGGCAATGAAAGAGGATCTGGAAAAAATGAAATTGGAAAAAATTTCTCATAATAGCAGAGATTGTGCCCATAGTACTAGACATGATTAACAAATCTAGAGCAGACACAGATAAAAAAATAGAGGAGCTGGGGAACATGATGGAATCCATAAAACAGATGCAAACAGATTTCCAGGAGATTAAAAACTCCACTGAAACTTTACTCAACAGAATGAGCCAATATGATGACAGAATTTCAGATATAGAAGATGGGATTGCAATTAGTGATGAGGAAAAGAAAACTTTCTTAAAAATAGTAAAGGTCCAAGAGAAATCAATCCACCAGCAGCTAGACAATGCAAAGAATAACATAAGACTAATCGGAGTAAATGAAGAAACAGGAGAAAGTGCAGATGACATAAAAAACCTGGTCACAGAAGTAATGGCAGAAAACTTCCCAAATAGGGGAAAAGAAGTTGACATACAGATAAGTGAGGTATACTGACTTTAATTAGCCATGATAAAAAAAACTACACATAGGCATGTAATAAAGATTAACAGAAACCCAATTGAAAGAACAAAATTCTACAAGCAGTTAGAAAAAAGAAACAAATCACAAACAAAGGAAAGCCCATCAGAATCACAGCAGACTTCTCAATGCAAACCCTCATGGCAAAAAGAGCTTGGAGTGACATGTTTCAAGCCCAAAAGGAAAACAACCTGCAACCTACAATGAAGTACCTCACAAAACTATCTTTCATAATTGATGGAAAAATAAGATACTTTCATGAAAAAGAGCACCTTAGAAACTTTACAAATACCAAACCAGCACTCCAAAAAATTTTAGACAATATCCTAAGAAAAGACAATGAGGATCACGACCCCATGAAACCCAGCAGAATGAATTAATCAAGCATGACAAGAAATTAAATGCAAAGGGAGAGAATTCAACAAAAAAGAAAAAGTCATGACAAGGATAAGTCAATATGTATCAGTTATAACCATCAATATTAATGGTCTCAATTCACCATCAAAAGAAATAGACTGGCAGAATGGGTCAAGAAGCAAGATCCAACAATATGCTGCATACAAGAAACACACTTAATTCAAAAAGAAACTCATAGATTGAAAGTTATATGGTGGATAACAATACTCCATGCAACAGGAGCCCCCCCCAAAACAGGAGTAGCTATCCTCTTTGCAGATCAAGTGGATTTAAAACCAACAATGATTAAGAGAGAAAAAGGACACTACATCCTTGTAAAGGGAATAGTCCAAGAGGAACAGATAACAATCATTAATATATATGCACCAAACACTAGTGTGCCCAACTACATAAAACAAATACTAATTCACATAAAAATTATATAAGCACTAATACAATAGTAGTCAGGGACTTCAATATCCCACTGTCATAAATAGATCAACTAGACAAAAAATAACCAATGAAATACTAGAACTCAATCAAACTCTTGAACAAATTAAATTAACAGATGTTTACAGAGTGTTCCATCCCACATTCTTTTCTGCTGCACATGGGTCCTTTTCCAAAATAGACCACATACTCACTCATAGAACATGTTTAAGTAAGTGCAAAGGAACTGAACTTATCCCCTGTACATTATCAGACCATAGTGCAATGAAATTGGAGATCAACAGCAAAAGACACCACAAGAATTTCATACACACATGGAAATTGAACAACACACTTCTGAATAACTAATGGGTCATAGAGGAAACTAAAGAAGAAACCAGATAGTTCCTACAATTAAAGGACAATGCCAGTTCAACATATTGGAATATATGGGACACAACGAGAGCAGTCTTATGAGGAAAATTCATAGCAGCAAATACTCCTATTAGGAAAACATAGCGAGCTCAATTAAACAACTTGATGTTGAACTTCAAGCTTCTAGAAAAAGAAGAGCAGGACAAACCCAAAGCTCATATAAGGGCAGAAATTATAAAGATCAGAGCAGAAATAAATACAATGGAGACTAAGAAAACAATTCAAAATATTAATGAAGCCAAGAGGTGGTTCTATGAAAGAATAAACAAAATTGACAAACTGTTAGAAAACCTTACCAAAAAAGGAAAGAAAAGGCCAAAATTCATGCAATTATGAATGAAAAGGGTGAAATTGCAACAGACCCAGCAGAAATCCAGAGGATCATTAATACCTACTTCAAGAATCTATACACCAATAAGATGGAAAATACAGAAGAAATGCACAGATTCCTAGATATGTGTGAATTAACAAAGTTGAATGAAGAAGACCTAAAAATTCTAAAGGACTCAACATCAATCAATGAAATTGAAAACATAATTAAATTCTTACTAAGAAATGCCTGGGTCCTGATTACTTCACTGTTGAATTCTACAAGACATTTAGGGAGGAACTACTGCCACTACTGTTTTAACTCTTCAAGGAAATTGAAAGGGAAGCAATACTCCCGAATTCATTCCTGGAAACAAGCATGACCTTGATCCCCAAAGCAGAGAAAGACCCAACTGAAAAAATACCTATAGGCCAATCTCACTAATGAACATAGATGCAAAAATCCTTAATAAGATACTGGCAAATAGAATACAGAAGATCATCAAGAAGATCATGCACCCTGACCAAGTGGGATTAATGCCAGGGATGCAAGAATGGTTCAACATATGCAAATCAATAAATGTAATAGACTATATTAATAAAGCCACAGACAAAAACGATACGATAATCTCCATAGATGCAGAAAAAGCTTTTGACAAAATCCAACACATTTATGACAAAAACCCTACAAAATATTGGAATAGACCATCTCCACCTCAATCTGATAAAAGCCATCTATGAAAAACCAAGAGCCAATATCATACTAAATGGTCAAAAACTGAAATCCTTCACACTAAAATCAGGAACAAGACAAGGATGTCCACTATCACCAGTCCTGTTCAATACGGTTTTGGAGGAGAGAATTTTTAAAAAGTAATAATGATAGGAAACGAAAAAGTAAAATTGTCATTATTTGCAGATGACATGATACCCTATATAGAAGACCTCAAGAACTCCACCAACAGTCTTCTAGACTTAATAATCAAATTCAGTAAAGTAGCTGGATACAAGCTCACACACAAAAATCAATAGCTTTCCTGTACACCAAAAACAGAATCACTGAGAGAGAAATAGGGCAATCAATTCCTTTCACAATAGCATCCAAAAAACTGAAATACCTAGGAATCAACCTAACAAAAGAAATCAAAGGCCTCTTCCTGAAAACGATAGCACTCTGAACAAATAGATAGAAGGTGATATCAGAAAATAGAAAGACATCCGTTGGTCCTGGGTCGGAAGAATCAATATAGTTAAAATGACAATACTTTCAAACCTGCTATATAAATTCAATGCAATCCCAACTGAACTCCAAGTAGCATACTTCACAAAACTTGAGAAAACAATTCAAAAATTCTTTTGGAACACAAGAGACCTAGAATATCAATAGCAATTCTAGGCAATAAAGACAAGGTAGGGGGTATCACAATCTCCATCTTGAATGTATTATAAAAAGGTACTGTGATAAAAGCAGCATGGTACTGGCAAAGAAACAGACCTGAGGACCAGTGGAACAGATTAGAAGGTGCAGAAACAACTCCAGACACACTCAGTCACCTCATCTTTCACAAAGGAGCCAACCACCCTCACTGGAGGATAGGTAGTCTCTTTAATAAATGGTGCTGGAAAAATTGGGTTTCAACTTGTCAAAGATTAAAACTAGACCTATATCTCTCACCATGCATTAAACTAAAATCAAAATGGATTAAAGATCTAAATATTAAAATGGAAACACTAAACTGGCTGGAAGAGAGGTTAGGTAGAACTCAGGAAGACATTGGTGTAGGAAAAGATTTTATGAACAAAACCTCATTTGCCCATGAACTAGCTCAAAGAATCAACAAGCAGGATCTCTTCTTATTAAAAAGCTTCTGCACAGCAAGAGAAACCATGAACAGTGTGAAGAGACAACCCACAAGGTGGGAAAATATTTTCACCAGCTGTTCCTCAGACAAAGTTCTACTCTCTAGAATATACAAAGAAGTTAAGAAAATCAAACCTCCCAAATTTAAAGACCCAATCCAAAAATGAGCACCTGAAATGAACATTCCTCAGCCAAAGTAGAAATATGAAATAAACATATGAAAACGTGTTCAACATCACTGTAATTCAGGATGCAAATGGAAACAACACTAAGATTTCACCTCACCCCAGAAAGAATGGCTGCTATCATGAAATCAACCAATAATAAATGCTGGCTGGGCTGTGGGGAAAGAGGAACCCTCCTCCAATGCTGGTGGGAGTATAGACTGATGCAACCACTGTGGGAATCAGTATGGAGATACCTCAAAGAACTAGGACTGGAAGTCCCATTTGACCCAGTTATTTCCCTGCTGGGTATCTTCCCCAAAGATTTAAAAGAATCATACCACAGTGATGTATGTACACCCATGTTCATAGCAGCACAATTTGTGATAGCTAAAACTTGGAAGCAACCCAATTGCCCTTCAACTGGAGACTGGATAAAGAAAACGTAGTTTCCTTATAAAATGGAGTATTACTCAGTCATAAAGAATGAGGAACTATAGACTTTTATAGCTAAATGGATGCACATTGAAATGATACTCTTAACCGAAATAAATAGGATGCACATGTGTAAATAAATACCAAATAGTTTCTCTGGTGTGAGTAACTGAAAGTATAAATAAGGACTAAAAGGTATAATAGATAATGTTAAATAGGAAGAAAAGGGGCAACATGAGGGGGAAGTGGGAGGGGTAGGGGAAAATAAAGAAGGGAATGGAATTAATATGAGAAAAAGAAAAAAATGGAAACAAAGTCTTTGTAGATCTGGAGGGGTGGAGGGGTTGAAGGGAGGGCAGGGGAATGGGGAAAAAATAAGAACTAAATTGGATTATGTAAAGGTGAAAATTTCCAATGATGAATGTCATTGTACTGTATACCTTAAGTGTAGCAATAAAATTAATTAAAAAATAGATTAATCCACTGATGATTATAGAAACTCCATGATCCAATAACTTTACAAAATTCTCACCTCCCAATATGTGAGACTTTGGGGAAATATTTTTAATCTAAACCATAACATCATGGGTTTAGCATTTGTTGATTGAAAAAAAACCCCAATTGATTGAAAATAGAAAATATTTCCATTTTTCCCTTTTCTTATAATTTTTCCTTTCCCTTCTTTCCTTTCCCCTTCCCTTCCCACTTCCCCTACTAATTTGAACCTTTTCTTTCAATTTCAAATTATCAACATATTGTATGCCTAAAATATACCAGTAAAAGAATTTAAGCAAAAAAATAGAAAATATTAAATCATCACTTAACATATATAATTAGTTTTGTCATTATTCCTAAATAATACAGGATCACAATGTTAACATAGCATTTAAATTGTATTTAGTATTACAAGTAATCTATAGATGCATGATCTAAAGTATATGGAAGAGTAGGAATAGATTATATTCAAATGCTATGCATTTTATATCAAAACTTTGAGCATTCTTGGATTTTGATATGCTTGGGGTTCCTGGAAACAACACAGTCTTAATAATTCCTTCATGGCTAGGACAAAATAGTTGACACCCACTAATTATAGGAGGAAAAGTGTATTTTAACTCACAGTTTGTAGTGGTTTCTTTCCATAGTTGGCTGGCTCCAATGCATGGTGAAATGGCAGATGGGCATGACAGAAAAGAAACAGTCCATGACAGAGCATGAATAAAAAAAGCAGCAATGAGCCACCATTTCCCTTATTATTCCATTCAGGATACAAATCTATTGGTTGGTGCCACTCACACCCAGGCTGGGTCATTTATCTTCAGTAAATCATTAAGCTATACCCAGAACTGTGGCAATCCTATCAGTGGACTAATCTAGTTATCACTAATTTATGATCCAGTATCACACACCCATGACCCAGTTGCTCTGAAAAGCCCCACCTAAGAGTGCATGAGGCTTTTGGGGTGGGGGGGATATTTCAGATATAAACCATAACAAATACCTGATGGACACTTAGGAGAGCTTTATGTCCCTTAATCTAAATCACCTCCAAATGTTTCATGAAATAAGACACAGACAAATGCCATTGCATCAAAGACAGAACCCAAGTAGAATAGTTATGAACATAATTATTGAATTAAACAAAATGCAAGAAATAAGATAATACTAAAGTTTCCTCTTAAGTCACAAGGTCCAGATCCAGTGAATAAGGTGGATGAAGATGACAATAACTTTTTATGAGCCTGCCTTTCTGTCAGATGGCATCGGGCAGCAGCATTTGCTATATTTTTAATCACACCGAAAGACATTCCCAAAAGGAGATTTCTAGAACTGCTTCAGAAGGTGGCAAGAACAAGGGGATAAGTGTGCAATTTGTAACTAGGGGGAGCATTTGGGGTTAATTAATAGTGGTGCCTTTTATTGTATTAAAATTTTATTTAAATATTCACCATATATTTTGATCACAACTAAAATATGTTCCAACAAATTCAGCACTTTTTGCACCACATAAGCAAAAATAGAAGAATAGGTCCATTTATTAGGTGTTGTAGAATGAGTGAAATAAAGGTAGAAATTGTGCCCACTCTTCATATTTATTCCACCATGACCTGGACACAGTGCTGTTCTTGGTATTTTTCATTAGGATGGATGTAATTGGTATGAGAATACTGCTAAGGCCCTGTCTTCAAAAGTGAGTTGGATGTCCACAGATACCTTTTAATTGACGTTTCTTTCTCAGGGGAGAAATCAGTGGTTTTCAAAATGTCAGGTAAAGGAGGAGGGCCTTCCACAGGAATCTCACCCACAGCCTTGGCTAAGGCTAAGTGCTTCTGCCATTTTCTGATGTCTTACTTCAGAAAACCTGAATTCTCCCTCACTTATATCTTTCATCTGTTATTTATACAGTTGGACTCATTTTAATTTTATTTCCTTATAGAAAAATAAATCTTTCAACTATAATTATTGGCTAGATGGCTTTTCCTTAGGAGAGAAAGAATTTTGTTCATGTTAAAAACAAACTTGTTAGAGTCAGATTTGTTGACTGGTCAAAGTTATCACTCATTTGTGGAACATCAAAATTTAAAAGAATTTAAAATAATGTAATATTTAATTGCTAACCTGTATTCATAGCCAATGTATAGCAGGCTGAGTCATCAACTCTACCAGATTTTGACAAATCATATAAACTTTTTGATTTATATTCCTTATCAATGAAAAGGAAATACTCAGGATACAATGTAAAGGATTGCTATGAGGAAGAAATGAATGCATGAATGTTAGACACTTAGAATAGTGCCTGATTGACAGTACACAATCAACAGATGGAAGCCATCATGGTTTAGCCAATTTATAAAAGAACAATAAGAGAAAAGTGCTCATGTCAGCTTTAATACCAATTAAGTTGGCCATGAGTAAGTTATGTCAGGTTTGTGTCTTAGACTATACAATTGCAGAGGAAGGTAATCATAGTGCCTAACTCATAGGATTGTGGAAATGTGAAATGAGATCCATATTTAAATTTTTAACATAATTTGTGGCACATAGAAATGTTCACTAAATATCAGCTATATTGAATAGGATTTACTGAATCAATAGATAAATTGCAAACTACTGATACCTTAGAAACATTGAGTATTTTAATCTATGAATACAGTATATTCTCTATTTAAGGAGATATTTTTAAAAGATTTTCATCAGATATTTTAAAACTTTTCATTGTAGGTTACTACATATTTATTGTAGTATTACTAAATATTTACTATATATTCATTGTAGCTTACTACATATATTCTGTACATGTTTTTGGGAATATCTGGGCACATTCAAAATATAGTGCTTTTACAGAACTTACCATTAAGTGCTCTTGTTAGGAATAAAAGGGATTGAGAAAAGGTTATTGGTTACCCATTTCACATAAAATTAGACATATAATGGGGAGATTCATTAAATATTTTTTGTCAAAGTGATCTCCATATCAACAAAAATATTTGTTTATAATATATGTTTATATAGTTTTATACATAAAAATATTCTATACTACATCTAAACATTATAATTTCAGAGTTAATACTGTACTTTTGAAATTGATAAGCCCTTAAAAGCAAGCTTTAAGGTTCCACCACTCCCAGCCAAGAGGAGATGGCCCCATGGTGCCAATAGCACCTCCCCCCGCCACAGAAATGAGAAGACAAGTAAACAAGTCTCAAAACCAAACTTCCAGATCTCCTACAGCAACCCCAAAGGGAAAGGAGATGGAACACTCTGATACTCAACCACCTGGATTTCCTGAGCTGGCAAGAAAAGAGGATCTGCACAAAAGTGAAATCAAAAATAATTTCTCAGATGACAGCAGAGACTGTGCTCTTAGTGCAAGACATGATTAATAAATCTAGAGAGGAGCTGAGGAACATGATGGAATCCCAACATAGGAAACAAATGGAATCCATAAAATAGATGCAAACAGATTTCCAGGAGATCAAAAACTCCATTGAAATTCTACAAAGCAGAATAAGCCAATGTGATGACAGAATTTCAGATACAGAAGACAAGATTGCAATTAGTGACAAAGGAAAACAAAAACTGCTTCAAAATTGTAAGGGACCATGAGAAATCAATCCAGCAGCTGCTAGACGATGCAAAGAAGAATAACATAAGACTGATTAGAGTCAATGAAGAAACAGGAGAGAGTGCAGATGACATAAAAAAAACTGTTCACAGAAGTAATGGCAGAAAATTTCCCAAATAGGGGAAAAGAACTTGACATACAGATAAGTGAGGCATATAGGACTCCAAATAGCCTTGATCAAAAAAATAATCTACACATAGGCATATAATTGTTAAGATTCCAGAAACCAAACAGAAGAAAAAATTTCTACAAGCAGTTAGAGAAAAGAAACAAATCACATACAAAGGAAAGCCCATCAGAATCACAGCAGACTTCTCAATACAAACCCTCAAGGCAAGAAGAGCATAGAGTGACACATTCCAAGCCCTAAAGGAAAACAGCCTCCAACCCAGATTGATGTACAATGCAAAATGATCTTGCAAAATTGATGGACAAATAAGATACTTTCATGACAAAGAGCATATTAGGAACTTCATGAATGCTAAACCAGCACTCAAAAAATTTTAGACAACATCCTAGAAACAGACAATGTGGGTCACAACCCCAGGAAGCACAGCAGAACAAACCCATTGGGTGTGACAAGAAATTAAACATAAAGGGGGAGAATCCAACAAAAAGAAAAAGTAAGGACAATAATAACTCAATATGTATCAGTTATACCATCAATGTTAATGGTCTCAATTCACCTATCAAAAGAAATAGATTGGCAGAAAGGGTCAAGAAGCAAAATCCAACAATAAGCTGCATACAAGAAACACATTTAATTCAAAATGAAATTCATAGACCGAAAGTTAAAGGGTGGAAAATAATACTCCATGCAATGGGAACTGGAAAAAAGGCAGGAGTAGGTATCCACTTTGCAGATCAAGTAGATTTCAAACGAACACTGATTAAGAGAGACAAAGAAGGACACTACATCCTTGTAAAGGCAACAATCCAACAGGAAGAGATGACAACCATAAGTATCTATGCACTAAACACTAGTGTGCCTAACTATATAAAACAAATACTAATGGACATGAAAAGTCATATATGCACAAATAAAATTGTAGTAGGGGACCTAAATACCCCAGTGTTACAAATAGATAACTCAACTAGACAGAAAATCAGCAATGAAATACCAGAACTCAATTGAATGCTTGAACTTAACAGATGTTTACAGGGTGTTCCACCACACAAAATCAGAATACACACTCCTTTCAGCTACACATGAGTCATTCTCCAAAATAGACCATATATTTGCTCATAGAACATGTAAAAGTAAATGCAAAGGAATTGAAGCTATCCCCCTATTATCAGACCATAGGACAATGAAATTGGACATCCATAGCAAAGAAACCAAAACAATTTCATAAATACATGGAAGTTGAACAACACACTTCTGAATAACCAATGGGTCACAGAGGAAATTAAAGGAGAAATCAGACAGTTCCTTCAATTAAATGACAATGACAAAACAACATATCAGAATCTATGGGAAACAATGAAAGCAGTCTTAGGAGGGAAATTCATATCAGTGAATGCACATATTAGGAAAACAGAGCGAGCCCAATTAAAGAACCTGATGCTGAACTTCAAGCTTCTACCAAAAGAAGAGCAGGACAACCCCAAAGCTCATGAAAGGGAAGAAATTATAAAGATCAGAGGAGAAATCCATTCAGTGGAGACTAAGAGAATGATACAAAAAAATCAATGAAGCCAAGAATTGGTTCTCTGAAAGAATAAACAAAATTGACAAACCCTTAGCCAACCTCATCAGAAAAAGGAAAGAAACGGCCCAAATCCATGCAATTAGGAATGAAAAGGGCAAAATTACAACAGACCCAAGAGAAATCCAGTGGAGCATCAATACCTACTTTCAGAACCTATATGCCAGTAAGATGGAAAACACAGAAAATATAGACAGATTCCTAGATACATATGAATTATTAAAGTTGAATGAAGAAGACCTAAAAATTCTAAACAACCCAATATCAACCAATGAAATTGAAAATGTAATCAAAAACTTACCAACTAAGAAAAGCTCAGATTCTGAAGGCTTCACTGCTGAATTCTACAAGGCATTTAGAGAGGAACTACTGCCACTACTGTTTGAACTCTTCAGTGAAATTGAAAGGGAAGCAATACTCCAAAATTCATTCCTGGAAGCAAGTGTCACCTTGATCCCCAAAGCAGAGAAAGACCCAACTGAAAAAGAGAACTATTGGCCAATCTCACTAATGAACATAGATGCAAAAATCCTAAATAAGGTACTGGCAAACAGAATGCAGAAGATCATCAAGAAGATCATACACCCTGATCAAGTGGGATTCATCCCAGGGATGCAGGGATGGTTCAACATTAACAAATCAATCAATGTAATGCACTATATCAATAGAGCCAAGGACAAAAACCATATGATTATCTCCACAGATGCAGAAAAAGCATTTGACAAAATCCAACATGCATTTATGATAAAAACCCTACAAAAAATGGAATAGATGGTCTCTACCTCAAACTGATAAAAGCCATCTATGAAAAACCAACAACTAATATCATACTAAATGGTCAAAAACTGAAATCCTTCACTCTAAAATCAGGAACAAGACAAGGATGTCCACTATCACCACTCTTGTTCTGGAAACATTAGCCACGGCAATTAAACAAGAGAAACTAATAAAAGGAGTAAATATAGGAAATGAAGAAGTCAAATTGTCATTAATTGCAGATGACATAATACTGTATATAGAAGACCCCAAGAACTCCACCAAAAGTCTTCTAGACTTAATAACCAAATTCAGTCAAGTAGCTGGTTACAAGGTCAACACACAAAAATCAATAGCTTTCCTCTACATGAATGAGAGACTCACTGAAAGAGAAATAGGGCAAACAATTCATTTCACAATAGCATCCAAAAAACTGAAATACCTAGGAATCAACCTAACAAAAGAAATCAAAAATCTCTTCTCTGAAAACTATAGCACTCTGAAAAGAGAGATTGAAGATGATATCAGAAAATGGACAGACATCCCCTGCTCCTGGGTAGGAAGGATTAATATAGTAAAAATGGCCATATTTCCAAAACTACTAGATAGAATCAATGCAATTCCAGTTGAAATACCAGCAGCATATTTCACAGACCTTGAGAAAACAATTCAAAAATTCATTTGGAATAAGAAGAGTCCCAGAATAGCAAAAGCAATTCTAGGTAACAGAGACATGGCAGGGAGTATCTCAATCCCCAACTACAAACTCTATGACAAAACTAGTGTGATAAAAACAGCATGATATTGGCAAAGAAACAGTCCTGAGGACCAGTGGATCAGATTAGAAGATGCAGAAACAACTCCAGACACACAGCCATGTCATCTTCGATAAAGGAGCCAAACACCCTCACTGGAGGAAAAAGAGCTTCTTTAATAAATGGTGCTGGAAAAATTGGGTTTCAACTTGTCAAAGATTAAAACTAGACCTATATCTCTCACCATGCACTAAACTAAAACCAAATGGATTAAAGATCTAAATATTAAAACAGAAACACTAAACTGGCTGAAAGAGAGTTTAGGTAGAACTCTTGAAGACATCAGTGTAGGAAAAGATTTTATGAACAAAACCTCAGTTGCCTGTGAACTAGCACAAACAATCAACAAGTGGGATCTCTTCTTATTAAAAAGCTTCTGCACAGCAAGAGAAACCATGAACAGTGTGAAGAGACAACCCACAATGTGGGAAAAAATCTTCACCTGCTCTTCCTCAGACAAAGGTCTACTATCTTGAATCCATAAAGAACTTAAAAAGATTATACCTCCCAAATTTAAAGTCCTCATCTAAAAATGGGCATCTGAAATGAACAGACATTTCTCAGACAAAGAAGTACAAATAGCAAATAAATACATGAAAAAATGTTCTACATCCCTGGTCATTCGAGAGATTCAAATGAAAACAATACTGAGATTCCACTGCCCTTCAGAAAGAATGGCTGCTATCATGAAATCAACCAATAACAAATGCTGGCGGGGCTGTGGGGAAAGAGGAATGAACCCTGCTCCACTGCTGGTGGGAGTGTCGACTGGTGCAACCACTGTGGAAATCAGTATGGAGATACCTCAAAGAAATAGGACTGGAAGTCCCATTTGACCCAGCTATTCCACTGCTGGGGATCTTCCCCAAAGAATTAAAAGAATCATACCACAGTGATACATGTGTGCCCATGTTCATAGCAGCACAGTTTGTGATAGCTAAAACTTGGAAACAGCCCAAATGCCCATCAACTGGAGACTGGATAAAGAAAATGCAGTTTTTTAATAAAATGGAGTACTACTCACCAATAAAAAATGAGAAATTAGAGACATTTATAGCCAAGTGGATGCACATTGAGGCAATACTCTTAAGTGAAACAAATAGGACACACCTGTATAAATACCAAATAGTATCTCTGGTGTGAGAAACTGAAAGTGTAAATAAGGACTAAAATATGTAATAGGTAGTGTGAAATAGGAAGAAAAGCGGCAAAAGGCAAGGAAGTGGGAGGGCTAGGGGAAAGGATAGAAGGGAATGGGATTAATGTGAGAAAATGGAAAAATAGGAAGAAAATCTTTGTAAATAGGGAGGAATGGAGGGGTTGAAGGGAAGGCTGGGCAAGGGTGAAAAATAAGAACCAAGAGAGATTATGTAAAGGTGCAAATTTTCAATAATGAATGTCATTATATTGTATACCTAAAATGTACCAATGATTAGAATGAATAATCAATCATGCAAAATAGTACAAAAATGTCCAAAGGGGTAGGGGTAGTGGGAGGGGCAGGGGAAAGGAAAGAAGGGAAAGGAAAAATGCAGAGAAATGGAAGAAATGGAAATAAAGTCTTTGTAAATAGAGAAGGGTGGAGGGGGTGAAGCGAGGGCTAGGAATGGGGAAAAAAATAAGAACCAAGATGCATTATGTAAAGATACAATTCCCAATGAGAAATGTAATTGTGTTGTATACCTAAAATGTACCAATAAAAGTATTTAACAACAAAAAAATGAGAAATTAGAGACATTTATTGCTAAATGGATGCACTTTGCAGTGATACTCTTATCTGAAATAAAAAGGAAAAATATGTGTAAATACCAACCGGTTTCTCTATGTGAGAAACTGAATGTGTAAATAAGTTCTAAAAGGTATAGTAGATAATGTGAAATAGGAAGAAAAGGGGCAAAGTGGGAGGGGAAGTGGGAGGAGTAAGGGAAAGGAGAGGAGGGAATGGAATTAATATGGGAAAATGAAAAAATGGAAGCAAAGTCTTTGTAAATAGGGAGGGATGGAGGGGTTGAAGGGAGGGCAGGGAAGGGGGAAAAATAAGAACCAAGGGAGATTATGTAAAGGTTCATTAGTTTTTGCTTTATATAGTTGGGCACACAAATGTTTGGTACATATATATTTATGATTATTATGTCTTCATCTTGGATTGTTCCCTTCACAGGGATGTACTGTCCTTCTTTGTCTCTCTTAATCAGTGTTGGTTTGAGAATGGAAAAAAAGAGAATAGCTACTTCTTTTTTGGGGGGTGTTCATGTCACATGGAGTATTGTTTTCCACCAGTTAACTTTCAGTCTATAAGTTTCTTTTTGAATTAAATGTGTTTCTTTTTTTTTTGGTACTTGGGATCAAACTCGGGTCCTGGCGCTTGCGCAGCAGGCAGTGAAACCACTGAGCTAAATTACCAGCCTAAATGTGTGTCTTGTTTGCAGCATATTGTTGAATCTTGTTTCTTGACCCATTCTTCCAGTCTATTTCTTTTGATTGGTGAATTGAGACCATTAACCTTGATGGTTATAACTGATGCATATTGAGTTATCATTGTCATGATTTTTTGGTTTTTTTTGGATTCTCCCCCGTTGGGTTTAATTTCTTGTTGTGCCTGATGGGTTCACTCTGCTGGGCTTTCTGGAGTTATTGTCCTCATTGTCTTTCCTAGGTTATAGTTTCAAATTTTTTGGAGTGCTGGTTTGGTATTCATGAAGTTCCTAAGCTGCTCTTTGTTAAGAAAATATCTCATCTCTCCATCAATTTTGAAAGATAATTTTGCAGGGTACATCAATCTGGATTGGAGGTTGTTTTCTCTTATGTTTGAAGTACATCACTCCAGGCTCTTCTTGCCTTGAGGGTTTGTATTGAGAAGTCTGCTGTGATTCTGATGGGCTTTCCTTTGTATATGGTTTGTTTCTTTTCTCTAACTGCTTATAGAATTTTGTTCTTCTGTTGGGTTTCTGGGAATCTTAACAATTATATGCCTATGTGTAGATTTGTTTTTTTGATCAAGTCTAGTTGGAGTCCTATATGTCTCACTTATCTGTATCTCAAGTTGTTTTTACCTACTTGGGAATTTTTCTGCCATTACTTCTGTGAACAGTTTTTTTTTGTTATCTGCACTGTCTTCTGTTTCTCTGTTGACTCTGATCAGCCTTTGCATTGTCTAGCATCTGCTGGTTTAATTTCTTGTGGTCCTTTACTATTTTTAAGAATTTTTCTTTTCCTGGTCACTAAATGCAACCTATTTTCTATATCTGAAATTCTGTCCTCACACTGGCTCATTCTGGTGCATGAAATATCAGTAGTTTTTAATATCCTTGAAATCTATTTGCATCTGTTTTATGGATTCCATTTGTTTCCTATATCAGGATTCCATCATGTCCCCCAGTTCCCCTATTTTTTAATCTGTGTCTGCTCTAGATTTATTAATCATGTCTTGCACTATGAACACAATCTCTGTTGTTATCTGAGAAAGTATTTCTGAGAAATTATTTCTGATTTCATTTTTTCTAGAACCTCTTTTGTTGACAGTTCAGGGAGTCCAGGTTATTGAGTATCAGATTGTTCCATCTCATTGCCCTTTGTAGTTGCCTTAGGTGACCTGGATGTCTGGTTTTGAGACTTGTTTATGTGTCTTCTCATTTCAATAGATGCAGTCTGCTGTGCCTTTGTTGATGTGACTTTTTGCTCACCCAGTTGTCTTCAATTCTCAGTAAGCCACAAGAGGTCTTTTCTCTGCTGCTCACCACTGTGTGAATTCCTGGGTTCAGAATGATGGCCTTCCAGATCCCTGTGCTGCCCTGTTGTCCAGGCATGGTTCTGTCTGGAGCCTGTGCACACTTGGTATGTTATCTGGGCATGCCTCTGGCTAGGTCCTAAGTAGCTATTGTCTGGGAGGGCCTTTGGCTGTGGGCTGTGCAGCAGAGTTGCTCTTGTATGAGTGGGCTTCTGGCTGGGGTCTGCATTCACTTACCAAAAGTATTGGTGTGGGCCTCTGGCTGTTGCTTATGAGCCTGTGCAGCTCTTTTCCAGGTGGGCATTTGGGGACTGTGGGCCCAAGTTGCTTGTGTCAGGGTGGGGCCCTGGCTGGGAACTGCCTGGATCTGCTCAGCTCTGGTCCACTCAGGCTTCTTGCTAGGTTCTGTGTGTAGTTATCAATGGAATCTGGGTGGGCCTCTGACTTTTGCTTGTGTACCTGTGTAGCTGTTTTCCAGGTGCACCTGTGGCTGAAACATGTGTGCCCAAGCTGCTGGATTCTAGGCTGGGCTCTGCCTGGGACCTGTATGCACCAGCACAGCTCTGGTCCACAAGGGCTTCTTGCTAGGTTCTATGCACACTTACGGATGGAATCTGGGCAGGCCTCTGGCTGTTGCTTGTGTGCCTATGCAGCTCTTTTTGGGGCAGGGCCTTGGCTGGGATATGCATGCTCTGTGCCACTCTGGTCCACGTGGGCTTTTTGCTGAGATCTGTGTGTACTTCAAGAAACCTTGATGTCTGCAACATGTGTAGGCCAAAGTTGATTAATACCTTTAGATATTATTGAAATAAAAATTTTGTTTTTCTGTTTGAGAATAAAATTGAAAAGGGCAATATATTTTTTAAAAAGAATGTAGCACTCAGCTACTAATCAAAGTAAGACATTTTTAATAAGTGAAAAGAGTCATATAATGGTTCACGTGGTAGGGGCAGCTTATCAAGCATGGTAGTTAATCCCGTAGACTTTACAGTCAGACTGCATGTGTCTTGTTTTCATTTCAAGCTTTTTGACCTTGTTGTTTTAGTTCCCTGTGTGTTGGTTTTCTCATTTGTAAAATGAGGGCAATGATAGCAAAGTATCCATGCTTTAAGACTGCTCTGAGGATTGAGGCAATTCATTAGAGGCATTACACAGTGTTGGGGCTGACAGAGTCTGCACTAAGTGGGTGGTGAATAGTAACTACTGATCGAATATTTACTAAGTGTTTCTGCTACTTCAACAACTGATAAGAACTATGGCTATGTTAAAAAAATCAAGCACTGGATTCTGGAACAGGCAGAAGGCAGGTTAAAACAAAAATCCCAAAGACTCTAATATAACTTTTGCCTTCTTCCTAATAAGTTTGGTGATTGGTCTATTTACAAATTTCTTAGAAGAGAATGCTGTAGAGAGAAGATTTTCCTGTGAATTCTAATGGGAAAAATGTTTTCAGTTTATCAAAGTATGAGTGCAGAGAAAAACAATATTGGTATGGTAAATGAGTCAAAAAGACACAAATTACATTGTTTTTCCTATTGTATTCTGTAGTGTCCATTGAAGTTTGTTGATAGTTTTATTGTTCACAAGGAAAGAACATTTCTCTTTGTCCAATGTGAATTCTTTCTTCTGTATTTTAAAAAACTTTTTCCATTAAATTTTGTGATACATTTTAAGTATAAAATAGTTACATTCATCATTGGGATCCTGTACCTGTACATGATGTATCTTGGTTCTTATTTTTTCCCCTTCCTCTGCCCTACCTTCACCCCCTCCACCCTTCCCTACTTGCAAAGACTTTGTTCTCAATTTTTTCCTTTTCTCATATTTTTTCTTTTCCCTTTTTCCTTTTCCCTACCTCTCTCACTTCCCCTACTTTAGACCTTTTCTTCCTATTACATGATATCAATTATACATTTTTTAAATTACAGTATCAAGACTTAGAAGACATTACCACAGATTTTACAGAATTTAAAAGGATATAGAAAGCATTCTACAAAAATCTTTTTCAAAATAAATTTGACAACTTCTAAGAAGTACACTGGAAGACAAATTAATGAAACAGACTCTGGAGGAAACATAAAATTTGAATAGCACCTATTAAAGAAAGTATATTCTTAGCTTGAAAACCTACCTATATGGAAACAGCAGGATCATGTACATTTTAACTGATAAATTATATCAAACATTTAAAGTACAAAAAAGAAGGAACACTTCTCCCCTCATTTTAGGAACTCAACATTGTGCTAATACTAAAACTAGATAAAGATAATAGAAGAAAAAAGTATGAACATAGATAAAATTTTGTTTAACAAAACAAACTATTAGAAATCAGATCTAGCAGTATGTAGAAAGTGGTTTTATTATAGGGATGGCACTGTTGGCTCAGTATTAGAAGATCCACCCCCATAAGTCATCATTTTAAAAGAGGAAAGGAAAAAGCCATATGATCCTGTCAGTAGTTGGAGAAAAAAGTATTGGACTAAATTCTACAGCTGTTCATGTAAAAAGCTATCAGGAGACTAGAAGTAGAACAGAACTTTTCAACAGATAAGCCATATGCTTCATACTTCCAGCAAAAACGCCTTATATGAATGGAAAACATACAATGGTTTCTCCCCAAGGTAGGGAATAAGGGCAGATATGCCTACTCTTCATCTGTCCATTAAACTTCGAAACTTAGGCCCAAACCAAAATAGTCTGGTAATAAAAAGACACCATTAGCATAGGATTGGCAAGGTAGAAGTAAAATCTTTATATGTAGATGAAATGATCATCTACAGGGAAAATACTGAGAATTCTCTAGGAGCTTCTAGAACTTGTCTTTGAATTTAGCAGGATTAGAAAACACAAGGTATATATATAAAAAACAGGTCTATGCATACTTGGTATAAATGAAGAATTGGATATTGAAATTTAAAAGTTATATAGGAGTAAAAATGACCTAGAAAAGTAAAAAGAAAAAAAAACAGTGTTGGAAGACATTTATTACCTAATTTTAAGAATTCTTCAAAAGTTACAGTAATCAAGGCAGTGCTGATGTAAGGAAAGACATATAGATCATTGGAATAAAACAGAGAATCTAGAAAGAGAACCATACATATATGGTCCACTGAGTTTTGAAAGATTATTTAACATTAGCATTTTATAGAATATAAACTCAATTCAAGAGCAGAGGAAAAGACAGTGTTTTCAGCAAATGGTATTAGAACAACTGGTATTTGTATGCAAAAAATTAACCTCAACCCTTTATTTCCATACATAAAAATAACTTGAAAGGATCTGATAACCTAAATATGAAAGCCTGAAAGTATAAAACTTTAAGAAGAAATCATAAGGGAAAATGTTCATGAATTTAGGGTAGGCAAGAATTTCCTAGGATATAAAAACATGATGCATAAAATTTAAAAAATGATAAATGAGATTCCATCAAAATTTAGAACTTTAAATGACATCATTAAAATGAAAAGTAGTCCTTAAACAGACAATATTTATAATACATATAACCTATGACCAGAATATATAAAGAACTCTTACAGCTCATTAATAGACAACCCAATTAAAAAGTATACATAAGAAGATGATAAATAGCCAAGTACAGTACGGTACAAGGAAAGGTGTGCAACATTAGAATCAGAAAAATACTAATCAGTACAATAACAAGATTGTATTATACACTCATTAGAGAGATGAAGTTAAAAGTTTTAAAAGAATAAATGTCAGCTCAGTTAGAACTTTCTAATACTGCTAATGTGAATTTAAAATGATAAAACTATTTTGGAAAACAATATAGAAATTTCTTGTATTACTGATAAGAACCAACAGTTGTGTTCTTAAGTTTTTACTTAAAAGGACTGAAAACACATGTTCACAATAGATTTGTATATACAAGTTGACTATCCCTTATCTGAAATTCTTGGGACCAGAAGTGTTCCAGATTTTGGGTTGAAATCCACTAGATCTGCAAAGAGAATAGCTACCCCTGCTTTTTGGGGGGTTCCTATCACATGGAGTATTGTTTTCCACCCTTTAATGTTCAGTCTATGAGTTTCTTTTCAAATTAAATGTGTTTTTTGTATGCAGCATATTGTTGGATCTTGTTTCTTGACCCATTCTGCCAGTCTATTTCTTTTGATTGGTGAATTGAGACCATTAACACTGATGGTTGTAACTGATACGTACTGAGTTAACATTGTCATGACTTTTACTTTTTGTTGGATTCTCCCCCTTTACATTTAATTTCTTGTTGTGCCCAATGGAATCATTTTGCTGTACTTCCTGGGGTTGTGATCCTCATTGTCTGTTCCTAGGATATTATCTAAAATTCTTTGGAGTGCTGGTTTGGTATTCATGAAGTTCCTAAGCTGCACTTTGTCATGAAAATATCTTATTTCTCCATCAGTTTTGAAAGATAGTTTTGCAGGGTACATCAATCTGGGTTGGAGGTGTTTTCCTTTAGGGCTTGGAATATGTCACTCTAAGCTCTTCTTGCCTTGAGGGTTTGTATTGAGAAGTCTGCTGTGATTCTGATGGACTTTCCTTTGTATGTGATTTGTTTCTTTTCTCTAACAGCTTGTAGAACTTTGTTCTTTTGTTAGGTTTCTGGAATCTTAACAATTACATGCCTATGTGTAGATTTTTTTGATCAAGGCTATTTGGAGTCCTATATGCCTCACTTATCTGTATGTCAAGTTCTTTTCCCCTATTTGGGAAATTTTCTGCCATTACTTCTGTGAACAGGTTTTTTTTTATGTCATCTGCACTCTCTCCTGTTTCTTCATTGACTCCAATCAGTCTTATGTTATTCTTCTTTGCAACGTGTAGCAGCTACTGGATTGATTTCTCGTGGTCACTTACAATTTTGAAGCAATTTTTATTTTCCTTTGTCACTAATTGCAATCTTATCTTCTATATCTGAAATTTTGTCCTCACATTGGCTCATTTCAGTAGAGTTTTTGATCTCCTGGAAATCTGTTTGCATCTGTTTTAAAGATTCCATTTGTTTCCTATGTTTGGATTCCATCATGTTCCTCAGATCCTCTATTTTTTTTATCTGTGTCCTCTCTAGATTTATTAATCATGTCTTGCACTCTGGGCACAATCTCTGCTGTTATCTGAGAAATTATTTCTGATTTCATTTTTTCCAGATCCTCTTTTGTTGCCAGTTCAGAGAGTCCAGGTGGTTGAGTATCAGAGTGTTCCATCTCGTTTCCCTTAGGGGTTGCTTGAGGTGATCTGGAAGTCTGGTTTTAATACTTGTTTACATGTCTTCTCATTTCAAAGAGGGGGGGAAGGTTGTGTGCTGCTGGGGCCTGCACAGCTCACCTCCTCTGTGCTGGGTTGGGCGTGATATAGTGGCTCAAATTCCTCCTCCTTGGCACTGGGAGCAGCTCATCTCCTCTGCCTCTTCTGTCTTTGTTTGCTGTATAGAAGTAATCCCCATTACTGAAATTTATATGAAGTATTTTATACATTAATATAATTGTTTGAAATATTATTTCTGTATCAGGGAAGTAGATATTGCAGATGAGAATATGGTATATTATGTGAAGCAATCACAGACATCTTTATTTTTATACTTAGGAAATCTATTGTTATAAAGATTCTTGTTTTCTAAAACAATGAAGTGTCTTGAAAACATGTATATCTCTTACTTTTCTTAACTCTGGGTGCTATACTAACATCTGTTGAAATGAGTAAGTAGATGCTTTCAACAGTGCAGTGACTAAGAAATACTGTATAAAATCACATAATCAACTTTTCCCGCAGTCTTAGCCTCCTGTTACACAGAGATAATAAAATCAAGGCAAATGGAACATGTTTGCTTTCAAAATGAAAGGAATTAACTGACAAGAGTATTACATGAGTCTTGATAGGATTAATTAGTTTTATATTTTGCCAAAATAATTGGGTAAGTTAGAGAGGAAAGTTTCCAAAATAATTTCACATTAATGGAACCCCTCTCTGCTGTTCCCTTCCTGGGTCCTCCCTCTTGGGTCTGTGGGGATATCTGAGGCTGAAGAGAGGAGGATATGTCTATATCAGCCACAGAGCATCGTTTTCTTTTTTTGTTTTGTTTTTTCATTTTTTTATTGCTGTTAATCCAAGAAAAAAAGATTGCATAAAATCCAATCTGTTCTAGAAATATAAGTGGCCTTTCCAGTACATAACATTTCAAATATCAAAGTATATGGTAAACATACAAATAAGGAGAAGGAAACATACCTCCTATGTACAGTACAGTATTTTAAATCATAAAATAAGCTCCATAAAGTACAACTGGAAAATGATTCACAATGCGCTCATACGTGGCTTATCAACATTCTCACCTGAACAACTCAACTGCAGCTTAACAATTGATTTAATGTGGTCCAAAAATACCCAATCAAATAAAATATATTTAATCAAAATAATTTCCTTTCCTCAAACTTTTTTTCTAAATTAAAGCTTTTATCTACCCCTTAAACTTCCTCTGCCCCTTCCCCATTAATTCCCACCCTGAAAGTTTCAAAATGTACATTGGTGCTATAAATATAAATGCTACTTATGAAGCATTAAATTACACTTCTTTTTTTTTTTCAAGTTTTTTCTTTTGTCTTGTAATCTGTTAGGCTTCTCAACCAAGACCAGATATTTAAGTTTCTCTGCTGCACACCAACATTATTACACACAACAAAAACCTATCATTTCTGCTCTGTATTGAGGAATGGGAAAATAGCCCCCCAAGCCCCTTAAACTTATGACTATACAGTGGTAACTGTTCATTGCTGTACAATGCAGCAATCACCAAAAAATATACCCAGTCTTCCAGATAACCTCAGTGCACTTTAGGAAATCAAAAATTACCTGGAAGCAATTTAGTACATAGATTGGGTTTTAAAAACTTTCTTTTTTAAACAACAGCATTGAACTTAGTGACATGATACTGACATGATTAATACCATCTTAACACACTCAGAATTCAGTCTTTCACATTATAATCAAGCATAGTGGTAAACAGTTATAAAAGTGACTTTGCTACGAATGACAGGTTAGGAAACAAATACTTGACTTTTTGTAGAAACCCACAGCTTCTGTTCAATAGCCGCACACATTTTAAACACAACATAACACTGTAACAGTTGGTAGCAAAAGAAGAAATCTTTGCTCAAGTAGTGTCTTTGAGCAGGACAAGGTGGTAGATGATGAATAGAACTGGCTGTTGACTCTCATCACAAACACAAGCACACAGAGAATGACATTCACACCAGTGTGTTCACTTTGTGTCTCTCTGAAGCAACAGGCTAGAGAAGTATGATGGAAGGAAATTTTTTTTTTTTTTTAAGAAAAAGCTTTTTGTCCATTTCATACATCACTTTTTTCAGCTTCATATGGTTTGACTTCTTCCTCTCTCTCCCACTTATTTTCATCTTTATTTGGACAAGGAGCACTGCAAATATGTACTTATGTGATGCTGTTTATTACATATATACAAACTATCTTGGGGATTTGACTTCTCCCATAAGATTAAGATGAAACACTCTGCCCTTAGTTTATGTGCAGAGCAATTTACAGAAGTGCAGACAATTACACTGCTGGGCACTCTCACAGCAGGCCACAGGCCGGGTTGCAAGTGGCTGAGAAAAGTCCATTACAGGGTCAAAGTGAAAAAGCTGGGGAAGAAGCAAAGTTTCTCTTTTTCAAACCATATGACTGTCACCAGTGTTGTTAAAAAAAAGGTCAAATACACAGTTTTAAAGATTCAGTAAACGTTGCACACAGCAAGTATTCAGTGTTTTAAAAAAGCACACATCAACATTTTTCTTTTGATAAGTTTGTCTGGAAATTTAAGTTACATATATCATACATATGTAAGCCTGTTGTTGAACCAGGAGACCAGAGGCTCAAGAAGCATCGCATTCTTTCTTATTTTGGACATTGGTACAAGAGAAATAAAAACTCCCAACTGCACAGAAATCTAGGAAATGTATAGACAAAGAAACAAACAAAATACCTTTCCTTTCCTCCCCTCCATACCCCATGACTCCCCACACTTGAGTGTATTAAGTAGGCAAGCTTTACTCATTTCAGTCTGCAGAATCCAATGTATCATTAGAAGGGGGGGAGGGGAGGTGCGTATCTCAGTCTGTAAGTGCCTAAAATGGGAAAGACAGAACGGCTAAGTCACTGCTTACAATGACACGCATCACAAACCACTACAAGATATCAAATGGGCATGCTCTTCCGGAGGCACTTTCCTTAACACTAACACCATTCTAAAATGGCAAATAAATTATCTTAAAAATAAAAAGTAATGTGATGTTTGTGTTTTAAGTTTAACCTAAAGCTATCAAACTTGACCTTGCTTTAAGAATGCCAGGTCAGTATACTCCCAATTTAAGACTTACTTTTCTGAGGAAGATTTGGCAAAATGACAAAGGCCAAATACAAGTTTAAAAGAACAGTTTGAGGTTTACACTGAATTTGATATCTTACTTATATTTATGTAAGTGTATTCTCTTCTTTCTGGTGTTAGTAATATTAAATTTGGTTCATATTTCCTTACTCCAGCCTGCTGTTTAACTATTTTGTTCTTATAAAAATGCAATAGAATCTTGGAATTTTTTTCCTTACACATTTGTTGGGAAAGGGACAACACAGGCATATGTGTGAGGTCAGTAGTTATGCACAGACACTAAACAGTTACTAAAAACTGTATATGTCAGATGACTAACATACTTCCTAGCTTTTTAATATTTAAAAATTTGGCGTTATAAAACAGAATTGTAGCTTTAATAAAAGTACTGTAAGCAAGACAATTAAACATCATAGAAGTTGAATTCCCATTATGTTCTTTGAAAGTGCCTTTAGAGTTTCTTATTTGGAAACTATATTCCTCTGACCTTCCTTGTGCTCTGTATGACCTGTGTTTACATTAGGCTTTTCTGTTTGCACTTTATGGTTTGTAACTGAAAACACAACATCTGTAAATGAACCACAAACATCTTGCTGCTACAACAGAATCACACAAGAAAGAAAGGATAAACAGGTGAACTCAAAAACAAGTCCTCTGGGAGTTATTGTGATTACCTTGTTGATTGGCCTCCATGGATGACTGCTTACAGTCCTGTGCATAGTGTCTGCTTACACCACAATTGTAACATGAGACATTCCCATTCTTCTTGGGCCCCGAACCACTGGTGTTGGCAACTACATTAGGTGCTGGATATACAGGACAGAATCTCCCAAATCCTGCCATCTGCTGCATGCCATAGTTGGCTTGGCTCCCCATGACTGGATCATGCACCAGTCACTTTGCATATGGAGTCTGAGGCAGAAAAAAAGGAAGTTGGTTTCCATTGCTCTGATGTGCTTGGTTGAGGTAGCTGCCATTGTAAATGGAAGGCAGAGTGAAGAACGATGGGACTTGGTACATTGGTCCGGGCATTGGACTGGGATAATAGTAACTGTTTAGCTGAAGGTTTCCATTGCTCCCACAGCTACACCTTCACCCACAAGAACCACAAGGACCTCAGCCCATCTGCTGTGGTGGCAATACTGTCCCACTAGCATTTGTATTCCCCACAGCACTGATATAAGATGTGCTGTCACTCTGAGCAGTACTGTGTGTCAAAGCAGGGCTTGGGCTAGGGGCAGGACCTGGGGTATGGGTAGGAACCACAGGAGGAACAGTGGACTGGGCCTGACTAATGCCTGCACTTGCTGGCTATGCAGAAGTGGCTGTTGTGTTGAGCACATTGGAATTCTGGGTGGGTAACACATTGGCAGCAAGAGGAGGTGTAGGTGTAAGGTGTAGGTAGCTGGTGGCTGTGCAGCTGAGAGGCCAGCTGCTGGAAGAGCAACCTTCACATTGGTAGGCTGAGGGACTGTCCCTGTGTTTCCCTTAATTTGAGGCACCATTTGATTTAGTCCTACCACTTGGGATGCAGATTTTGTGATGGGATCTGTGGTAGCCACAGGAGATCCTGGGAAAGTACCTGAGTTATGGACAGGAATAAAGGCAGTGTTTGGTGATCCAATGCTCAGACTTTCGGGTGGTTGTTGTGGGATATTAACTGTGCAACTCTCAGAAGATCCCTGTGCCAGTGGCAATTTTAACCTCTGAAATGTTAGGTGCAGGGCAGGAGTACTACTGTGCAGAAGGAAAGTTGATGGAATAGGTAAAAGAGAAGCCAGTAGTTCAAGGTGTTTTTCTGATTTTCCATTTGAAGCTGTTGGCCCTAGAATTCCAACAGGGGTTGAATTTATGGACTCCCTTATTGCAGAAATAGCAACAGGACTAGGAACTAGCATCCCTATTGTTTTGCCATCTGCAGATTTGGGTGGCAGAACAACTATTTCAGACTTCTGGGCACCATTGTGCATGACACAGTGTAAAGTTGGCATAAAATGAATGTGGATACTTGGGCGAGTTCAAGGTATCTTCTAAAAGGTTTCCGTTCTCATTTCCTAGTGAAGTAATTTGAACAGGTAGCTTGACAGTTTGGTTGACAGGACCGTAACCTCTACATCTGGTTGTTGATGGGTTCCCAGAATCCTCAGAATTACTGTTTGTGTCTCTGTCTTTTTCTTCTTCACTTTCAAAACTCTCTCTTCCATCATGTCGTGGACTAGACAGAGAATTGTAACTCTCTGAAGATGTTTCTCCACACGTGTCATGTCCAGATCCAATGTCCAAATTCATATCTTTCATTGTACCACCATGGGCATGTTGAGGAGTGGAGAGTCTAATACCATTTATTCTACTATTCAGTCTGTTGTCAGTTTTCTTAATTTTCTCCTTTTCTATTTGTGGCTTTCCTTTCTTCTTAATTATCGAAGATAAGCTCTGTTTTTCAGCAGAATGCTGGTCAGCCAAGGTCACACAGTGCTCTGGGTGCTGAATGGTGGTGCAGTTTTGCTTCCTCCAAAGCACAATTCCATTCTGTTCAGAATATTGCACAGTAAGCCCATCTAATGGAGAACAGCTCATACCTATATTGTTCACAATGGGACTTTTCCCAGTATGTTTCTTGTGGATTATGGTATGCTGTAACACATCTTCTTCTTGACTTGAAGCTTCTGAGCTGTCTTCTTTCAAGTGTTCTAATATCTTAGAAGTTTTCAGAGAAGATTGTAAGTTATTGAGACTGTGTAGAGAATCTGACGATATAGACTGAAAAAATCTGTATACTTTCTGACTCTGTAGAAAAGCTTGTGATGAAGTTGAAAATAGCTGCCTTAGGATGGGCTCCAGGTCAGAGTGACGCCGCTCCTCCCTTTTCAGGGAACCCTGATTCAGGGCTCTTAAAATGGTCTTGTCAAAAGTCTCTGAAGACAATTCCTTTGGAAGCTTCAGTAGAAATTCCTTTAGTTCTTGGTGGTTTTTTGTTACTGTTGTGACTGAAAGATCAGACCAATTTACTTTGAAAGTGTACTCCCAATATTTGTCAGCCCTTTTCTTCTGGACTCCTTTCAACATTATCTTCTCAATGTGTACAGCTTCTCGGTGAGCTCTACGAGGTGCCGCAGTAGGTTCATGCTGAGGTATTGGGGCTTCTTCTATTAAATTGGTCTCATTACTTTGCATGTAATCACTATGAGCAGAGTTGTTCTGGGCCCCGGAGCCGGGAAAGTTGCACAGCTCCACCTCGGCGTCCTCGGGCCCTCCGCGCAGCGCGGCGCACAGCCTCTCCAGGTACTCCCTCAGGGTGACCCGCTGGTGGAAAAACGCCGGGTGCAGCGAAGCCATGGTGAAGGGCAGCAGTTCCTCATGGGCCCTGGAGCCGAGCCCGCCTCCAGCCCCGGGCTCGGCGCCACCGCCGCTGCCTTCCGCGCCAAAGCCGCCCTTCTCGGCGTCCTGGTCGCCGTGGCCGTCCGCCTCGTCCTCCGCGCCGCCCCTCGAGCCCTCGCCCCGGGCCGCGCGCAGGCTCTAGAGCACCGAGTCCACCTGGGGCAAGAGGCGGTGCAGGCGGCCAGCAGCTTCCCGGTTCTCTGAGCCCAGCAGCGCCAGGTAGACGATGAGGCGCGAGCGCACGGCGGGCTCTCGGAAGTCGGCCAACGGCCCCGGGTCCGAGAGACCCTTGGCCTTTGCCTCCGAGTCGCGCAGGTAGTGGTAGTCCTTGCGGGCCAGATCCTCCAGACACGAGCCGAGGAAACGCAGCTCCAGCGGGTTGCACAGGTCCAGCAGTCCGCACATGAACTCCAGGCGCTGCGCCGAGCCCAGCACCATTCCGAACCACTCGTACACTGGCTCCTGCTCGCTCAGCGCCACCCCGCCAGCAACAGGGGCCCCCAGCCCCCAGAGTAGCGGCGGCGGAGGGCCCCGCTGAACGAGCATCATTTTCAAAGTGCTCATTATGCTTGCTTTTACTAGAAGCATTTACTGTACCAGCACATTTCTTGAAAAATAAAATTATGTAAATAATTTTTATTTTATGGTGAATTAAAAAATAAAAGATAATCAGTTTATGGATTTACTTGATTTGTGAACACTTTACACAATAATTCACTATGATTTCTTCCTGGAGCCCATAAAATGCTTTTGGTAATGCATCTTTAACTGAAGACATTTCCCAGAGCAAGTGACTTTGTGAAGTTAAATGTCACATATTCTAAGTTAAAGAATTTATCTGGAAATTTGACACAAAAAACAAAAAACAAAAAGCACACTTGAATTCAATCCTGTGAAAACATCAGGGCCAATTTGGTACATTAATGTAAGAGCTCATGTGTTATCTTCAAATTTCCTTAAAGTGTCTAAAATGGTAAATATAGTTGCAGTTGTAGGTTTCTGAGTGCATGAGGCTTTGGGGGAAATCTAGATACAAGCTATAAGAGGAGGGTAACTTGGGGTGGGTTCTAGAGGAAAGGACTAGGTCATGGGGGTATGTCTTTGGGGAATAGATTTTGTCCCTCATCCCTTCCCAGCTTTCTAGGTCACTGTCTGCTTCTCAGCTGCCAGGAAGTGAGTGGCTTTTCTCTGACACACTCATTTCCCTTGGCACAGGCCTAACAACACTGGAGCCAGCTCACCATGGATTGAACCCTCTGAGCCTGTTACCTAAAATACCCTTTTCCTTCTTTATGTTGTTTTCCTCAGGTACTTTGTCACAGCAACAGAAAGCTGACTAATACAAGATTAAATCTTAGAAAGGTGGTATTTCAAATAAAGATTCAAGGGAAAAAAAGTGAGACCAAAATGGTGATGATATCTATGGTATGAGAAGGATTTTCTTATTAAAACAAAACACTGGTTACAACTTTGAGCCTGAAAACTGCAAAATTTAAACATATTCTTATTATAACAATGGATGAAAGTTATCATTTTTGAATTAAAAACAACTCACCTTGTATTCAGTTCAAAAATAAAAATGATTAAAAAATCAAGATCAACATAGGTAGTTATGTATCAGAAGTCATTCCTCTTGGGTAAAATGGGAATAACAGTAATGCCAAACTCACAGGCGTGTCAGTTTTCCCCACTTGCCTCTTAATCTATTTATATGTTTTATTAAAGGAATATTAGATGAGTTAAGGTAAAAACAATTAGAAGAGTGACTGATGCATAATAAGGTATTAAAACAAAACTTAAGTATGTGTTTCAGGAAACAGTTAAAATAAAAGTCATTTAACCCCAATCATGTCTCTCTCTCTCTCTCTCTCTCTCTCTCTCTGTCTCTCTCCCTCTCTCTGTCTCTCTTTCTTTTTTTGGTAGAGTCTTATACTGTTGTCTTTCCTCTGTTCTCAGTTCAGCAAAACCACTGACTTTTAGGAGGAATAGCAGAAAACTTTATTGTAACGAGTCAGATTTCTAAAATTTTCTTGCAAGTTTGCTGACTGTTATATAAGTACCTATGTAACTCTGAGAAACTCTTCGTGTATAAAATTTAATGAAGGCTAATTTTGATCAATAGTTTTTCCTAAGGATTTGGACACAATCTCTTGTGAGGTTGTCAGTAGTCATCAATAATAATGTTGTTCTTGTTTAAGCTAAAAAGAGACAAAAATAGGCTAGCAAAAATATACTCTGGAAAATGTAACTTAATGCTAGAACATATTCATAAGTTCAATGGAAGGTGAATGTAGTCCCCGGAGAGTTCTTCCATTTCAACATTTGATTCAACTGTCTTTAAAAAGAAGGCGATTATTGGAGAAGAAAGAGTGTGTGGAGATTAATTCAGATATTCTTTAGGATTCTAGCTGTTATCTCTTTTTCTCCACTGTGGGGTCTCATTTGGAATTACATAAGATGATTTTCCTAAGTTAATTTTTCTGTTAACTCTTACATATATTTATATAAAGAATTAGTTTCTAAGAATAAATTTGAAACTTTGAAAAATGTAAAGTTGATGAAGACAATTTGGTTTCTTTAACTACACCCATGTATTATTAAGAAGTTTATGATTCTTATGGCTCCCCTCCACATATAGTGAAACTAGTGCCTTCACTTTACTTGGTTTCTATAACACAAAGTCAGTTCAGCTAAGGGTATAGCGTAGCAGACTGAAAGGAAAACAGTGCAAGAGTCAGGATCTATGGAATTGGGCTCAGATGTCATTTCTGGCTACAGAGTTCTGAACTTGGCATCACTTTTCAGGCTCTTAGTTCATGTCTTGGCAAAATGTCACAGATCTCATAGATGTAAAGTTCCTTTCAAGTTTAAAATTCTTTGTTTCAGTGAACACAACATAAGCAAGTCCCATATGGGAAGTAAAATACTGAGGAGAAAGCGGGAAAGGAGGTTGTCTTCTTGACCCATGCTGAAGAAGTTAGTACAGAGAAAGCCCTTGGAATTCAGAGCTTCAAGACAGAACAAACCAGAACAGAGGGGAGGAGGGAACCTGAAGAGACTGTAGTTTGCACAAACAGAGCAGTGGGGTGAGCTTGGGGCTCTGGAAACTGCTGGCCTAATGGTTTCTGATCTGTCATTCACTAGAGCACTGTGCCATATTCATTAGACCAAACCCAGGCATTGGCAGTTTCAGTCCTTTGTCCAGTAGACCCACAAACATTTTCATGAAACTGGTTTAAATAAAAGCTTCTCAATATTGGTATTCATAAAAATCACCTAGAGCAATTAAATATGAGTCCTGGGAAAGGAGAAAAAGATTCTGGTTTTGCAGTTTTATGACCTGTTAAGGAGTCCAAGAATTCACTTTTCTAGTTTTGTACAGAGTAGTTGAACCACATAATGCAGGAAATCTGAAACCCAATAGCAAGAGTAGAATTAAATGCTTTTTGCCACATGATGTTAATCAAACTACTATTCTCATGACTCATTTTCTTACTCTACAGCCCAAATTATAGAAGATAATATCAAAGAAAAGACTGGAGCAATTTACTGAAATACAAGTTTATCATTTTTAATACTGGGAGAAAATTAAGAAAAAAAATTCTTTGGTAAGAAAAAATACTACATATAGTTCTTGCCTGCTTTCTCTGTCCTCTTTGAGCTTACAATATGCATACTGCTCTGCCAACAGAGAAGTTGCTTCCATACTGCTGTAAGACCGAGGGCCTTACCAAACGTTCCGAGGAGCTGACTGTGTGAGACCAAAGTGACTCCATAATGGGACATGACACCTGCCGTAAACCTAAAAATGCTGTCAAATTATATACTCCCAAGGTAATTATGTCAAAGAAAACTGAATGTGCTATGTATGAAAATTGTACAACCAAATGTCTGAGGATAAAATGGTCAGAAGAGATGTCCTGCCATATAAAACAAAAATTGTGTGTAACAATTGCCATATCTGCCTGCCCACAAGATGGTTTTATACCTGTGAAAAAATAACCTTTAATTATATTCCAGCAAATTTAACCAAGACCCGTTGCTGTTTGAGTCATCTAGCTGTAGTGTTGCCAGAGTCTCGTTCATCAGAGAACGCATTAACACTATACAGCTGATGGTACTCAGGTCCCAATACCAGCCAGTCTCTACAGACCTAATAAAATTAACCCCCAGAGGCCCATGATTGGTCCTCTATAGCATCATGAGAAAGGGGGAATGTGAGACCAAAGCGACTCCATTTTGCTAAAAGCCACTATTCCCCTAGCCTCTATTATTAATGGTTGAAATGTGCTTGCTCTGGGACCAAAGACACACTCTGTAACAAAGCAAAGTTCTTAAGTTAATTGCTCAACCATCTGTTTGCCCAGGAAATAAATGTTGTGGGGGGGCCCTATTTGTAAAACAATCTGTCAATGTGCTGACCATCAGTACATAATGGTCGTGACCATTAGCCATTGTGTCTACTGACTGCCAGTACTTGACAGTCAGCCACTAACTTTTGTCCCTCTTTTCCCTCATAAAACCTATACATAATCACCCCTCAACCCCTAATGGGCCTAGCCAATCAGAAGTATACACTTCATGCTTGCTAAATGCCAACCAATCATGTAATTGCTAAATGGAAAATCCCCAAACCTTGCTGTAACTTTAGTAAAAACCCTGCTAATTTGAAATGCGGGGCTCTCAATTCTGATCCGCTGCTTAGGTGATGGTTGAGAGCCCCTGCTTGAGCTTGAATAAACGACACTCGTGTGTTTGCATTGGAATTGGCTCCTTGGTGGTCTTTGGGGACTTCGCAATCTGGGCACAACAACTGCAGCAAAGAACACCCGGGAAAGAACACACCGGACAAGTTGGAAAGTAAAATAGACCTTTATTAGTCTGGCCAGATGGCACTCCCAAAGCAAAGTAGTTTAGGGAGGCACTGGCTCAGAGCCCGAGGCTGTTTTTATAGGGGGTTGCAGGGGAAGTTAGCAAGCAGAACTTATAGAAAAGAGAAAAAAATGTTGATGGTCAAAAGATGTTTGCAGATTGTCTTATAGATAGCTGTGTCTGGAATGTTGGTTTTGGACAAACAAGGAGATGGGTAATTCACTTAGGAACTCTATGTTTGTTACAGACTTTATCTTGTGTCCCAGAACTAACAAGCATCTTTAACCATTAACTCACATTCAATCACAATTGGGGCTAGGAGAGTTTTATGATTACAAAGTTATGCAGTCCCACACTGCCAAAATGATTACTCCTGTGTGAATGTAGGGATGCTAGTTTGAGCCATGAAAATTAAATGGAAATGTCATAAATATATTATTCTCTAAAAAATATTGTTAATGAAAAGACAATTGCAGTACTTTGAAGGGAGAGAAGTGTTTCATAATGTTTCAGTGTTTTCTGGGCAGTTTTGTGAGACCTGAGTGACTCCATTTTAAAGTTTTGGCCTCATTTTAGAGTAAAGGTGGCCTGGACATAAATTCTAGTTCCGAGAAAAACCACAAGATGCACTTTGGCCACCTGCCTGTGATAATGTCCAGCAGTTCCCCAGCAAATAGCCTGGCAACAGCTAATCGGTAGCTGCCTCAATGTCCCAGATGCTCTTCTCAATGGCCTGCAACAGCTAATCAGTAGTTACCCCAATACCCCAGTATCCGAGATGTTCTTTTCGATGACTTGAGCAGCCATTTGCAGTTCAGCACGCAAGGCCCAGCCAATTAGGTTTAAACTTTCAAAACTTGCTAAATGCTAGACAGTTGTGTGATTTGCGTGTGATTTGAAACCCCGCGCCCTTTTCGAAACCCTGCCCCCTGCTGTAACCTCTATAAAACCCCCTGGTGTTTTAGAGTCAGGGCTCTCAATCTTGACCCACTGCGTCGGTGACAGTTGAGAGTCCCTGCTCGAGCTTGAATAAACGACCCTCGGGTGTTTGCATTGGAATTGGTTCCTTGGTGGTCTTTGGGGACCTCGCAATCTGGGCACAACAGTTTCATCACTATGTCCAGATGCACAGTGAGGAACAGCATGTGGGACCAAAATGACTCCATCTTGGAGCCGTCTCCTTTGTTCTCTCAAATTTGTGCTTAAACTAGAAATTCACCACTTGAAATTCCTGAGTTTATTACCCAACCACCTGTGTGCCCGGGGAAAGAGCGTTCCGGACACACTATCTGTAGGATAAGCAGTTAATGAGCTGACTGTCCACACAAGATAGATGCGGCCATTAGTTAGTGGGTCTGCTAACGATCAGTATGTAACAACCGGCCGTTAATCTTTGCCCCTTTCTCCCTCACAAAAACCAATACGTAATCCCCTTCGACCCCCAAAGCCTAGCCAACCAAAACCCTACACTTCATATGTATTAAGTATTAACCAATCACCTGGCTACTAATAACCAAAGCTTGTTGTATTCTCAATAAAAACCCTGCTAGTTTGGGACTCAGGGCTCTCAATCTCGATCCGCTGTGTCGGTGACAATTGAGAGTCCCTGCTTAAGCTTGAATAAACGACCCTTGTGTGCTTACATCGGAAACGGCCTCCTGGTGGTCTTTGGGACCTCACAATCTGGGCACAACATTTGGGGGCTCGTCCGGGATCCCAAGACCTTCAGGACTCCCGTACCGGAGGGTCAACGCCGGCTGGTGAGTGTTTTTTGTGTTTGTAAAGTCTGGGCCTATTTTCTGGGAAGGTCGGCAGACGGTCTAGACGGACGCGCTGCAAGGGCCGCCAACCCGGGATCCTGGAAGACGTTCCGGATTCCGCTGGTGGGGACGGAGTGCCCCAAGAGTACGAGTCAGTGAGACTCCTGGAGGGAGGGTGTGGGTCGCTCCCGCGGCACGGCAGGAGGCCGTCGTCCCATTTGCATTGCCTTCGATCGGGCGGAGGATGGTTTTGTCTGGCCTTGTGTTTTTCTGTTGTGTTTATTTGTCTATTTGTTGTGCTGACTTGGACTGAGACGATGGGACAGACTGTGACTACCCCTCTTTCCCTCATGAAAGATCATTTCAAGGAAGTTAGGGAGAGCGCTCGTAACCTAAGTTTAAAAATTAAAAAGGCTAAGTTCATCACCCTCTGTAGCTCGGAGTGGCCCACCCTTGGGGTAGGATGGCCCCCTGAGGGAACTTTTGATTTGCAAATTATACGCAGAGTTCGTAAAGCCATCCTTCATCCCGACCAGGTACCCTACATTGCCATTTGGGAATTTCTGATCTCTAACCCACCCCCATGGGTTAAGCTTTTTTTGTCTTCACAGCAACAGCAGCCAGAGTTAATCCTGACAGCCAGTAAGAAGACTCCTAGAGGGCGCGATGATGAGAAGCAGACCGAAACCAAGCCGACCGCGCCACTCTACCCTGTCCTCCAGGGAGGGACCGAAGAAGATCTTATTTTCCCTCCCCCTTACTCTCTCCCCTCTCTTCCGCAACAGCAGGCTGAAAGAAATGACCCAGTCCCAGCCGGGGCTAGGGAGGAAGAGCCCGCCCCGGGTGCTGGCGACCGTGATGGTCCCGCCCAAAATACTCGTCACCAGCGCGCCACCTCGCCGGCAGGACCAGCAGACTCTACTGTTTGTCCGCTGCGAGCAATAGGGCCCCCTGATGAGCATGGGAACCAGCCTCACCATTACTGGTCCTTTGCTACAAGTGATCTTTATAATTGGCGCCGACAACATGCCAATTTCTCTGATAACCCTAGAGATTTGATTAACCTGTTAGAAACTGTTTTGTTTACCCATCAGCCCACTTGGGATGACTGTCAACAGCTTCTGCAGGTCCTGTTCACCACTGAGGAACGAGAGAGGATCCAGAATGAGGCCAGGAAATTGGTTCCTGGTGACAATGGTCAACCCACCACCAATGCTGACACTATCAACACTTCTTTTCCTCTGTCCCGACCCAACTGGGACTTCAACACGGCGGAAGGTAAGGAGAGGCTTCGGGTCTATCGCCAGACTTTATTGGGAGGTCTCAAAGCAGCGGCAAGGAAGCCCACCAATTTGGCTAAGGTAGGGGATGTACAACAAAAGTTAGATGAAAGCCCTGCTGCTTTCCTAGAAAGAATTCAGGAAGCTTTTCGTAGGTACACTCCTATGGACCCAGAAGCAATTGAGACAAAGGCAGCTGTGATAATACATTTTGTCAACCAGGTGGCGCCAGACATTAAGAGAAAGTTACAGAAAGTAGATAGGTTAGGAGAAAAGAGTATTCAGGACTTAGTGACAGTGGCAGAGAAAGTGTATAACAATAGAGAAACCGCAGAGGAGAAACGAGAAAAAGCTGATGACCGCCAGACCCGAAACTTAGCTCGGATCCTTCTGGCTGCCACTGCGGGAGAACAAAAGGAACGTGAATGTAGACTAAGAAAGATTGCGGTGGAAGGAGAAAACAAAGAGAGACGCAGAGAGCGTCCCCAGTTAGGAAAAAATCAATGTGCTCATTGCAAAGAGTATGGACACTGGGCCAGAGACTGTCCCAAAAAGAAACAACAGGAAGGACGCCCCAAGGCCCCTATCCTGGCTATGGATGAATTAAATGATTAGGGGGGACGGGGTTCGGCACCCCTCCCCAAGCCCAGGGTAACCCTAAAAGTGGAGGGGAGACCTATCGAGTTCCTAGTGGATACAGGGGCTCAACATTCAGTCCTACTTGAACCATGTGGCCATGTTTCTGATAAGACCTCCTGGGTTCAAGGAGCTACAGGCATGAAAAAGTATTCATGGACAACCCAAAGAACAGTAGACTTGGGAGTGGGCCAAGTAACCCACTCATTTGTGATTATACCAGACTGCCCCTACCCCTTATTGGGAAGAGACTTACTTACTAAATTAGGGGCTCAAATTCATTTCCAACCCGGGGGCACAAAAGTCCTTAATCAAGAGGGAAGGCCCATTCAGGTACTAACCATAAACCTAGAAGATGAATATCTGCTACATCAGAAGAGGGCCCCTCCTGATCCTGACATGGAACAATGGCTCACCATGTTCCCACAAGCATGGGCGGAGACTGGAGGCATGGGGCTAGCTGCACACAGAGCACCGGTGTTTGTGGAAATAAAACCTGGGGCAGATCCTGTACAAGTTTGCCAATATCCTATGCCCCTAGAGGCCCAGAAGGGAATAACTCCACACATCAGGAGGTTGCTTGCTCAGGGGATTCTTAGGCCTTGTCAATCAGCCTGGAACACCCCCTTGTTGCCAGTGCGAAAACCTCATTCTAATGACTATCAGCCAGTGCAGGATCTCCGGGAAGTGAACAAGAGGGTTATGGACATCCACCCCACAGTGCCTAATCCATACACCCTTTTGAGTTCACTTCCCCCGAGCCATCGATGGTACACAGTCTTGGATCTCAAAGATGCTTTTTTTAGCCTTCTGCTAGCACCCAAAAGCCAACACATCTTTGCATTTGAATGGAGTGACCCAGAACAAGGCCTCAACGGACAGCTGACATGGACCCGATTACCCCAAGGATTCAAAAACTCTCCCACCATCTTCGACGAGGCCCTACATGAAGACCTGGGTGAGTTTCACCTCCAGAACCCCCAACTAACTCTGTTACAATATGTAGATGACCTCCTCATAGCAGCTGAAACGCGGGAAGACTGCCTAAGTGGAACCAAGAGACTCTTGATAGTCATAGGAGAACTGGGGTACCGGGCGTCCACCAAAAAGGCCCAGATCTGCAAACCCGAGGTAAGCTACTTGGGGTACATGCTTAGGGAAGGGCAGAGATGGCTGTTGGATGCTAGAAAAGAGACAGTTCTTAAGATACCCACACCAGACTCTCCTCGGAAGGTCAGAGAGTTCTTGGGATCGGCGGGCTTCTGCCGCCTATGGATACCGGGATTCGCAGAGCTCGCAAGGCCCCTTTACGAGGCAACCAAAGACAATCAGGCTTTTCAATGGACAGAAAAGCTACAAAAATCTTTCGATCAAATTAAAACAGCCTTGCTGACGGCACCAGCCTTGGGCTTGCCCGATATTACTAAGCCATTCCACCTTTACATTGATGAAAACAAAGGAGTCGCTAAGGGCGTCCTGGTCCAGCATCTAGGGCCATGGCGCCGCCCAGTGGCGTACCTATCAAAAAGACTTGATCCAGTTGCATCAGGATGGCCCCCGTGTCTAAGAATGATTGCAGCAGTGGCTCTAATGGTCAAAGATGCTGACAAGTTGACATTAGGCCAAGAACTGTGCGTGACCACCCCTCACGCTATTGAGGGAGTCCTAAAACAGCCTCCAGATCGATGGCTCAGTAATGCTCGCCTGACCCACTACCAGAGCTTACTCCTAAATCCAACCCGAGTTGTCTTTCAGGCCCCAGCTGCTTTAAACCCAGCCACACTGTTGCCAGACCCGAGCTTGGAGGCTCCGCTTCACGACTGCACAGACATCCTAGCCCAGGTACATGGAATTCGAGCAGATCTGAGCGACCAACCGTGGCCAGATGCAGATGATACCTGGTACACTGATGGGAGCAGCTTTGTTCGTGATGGCCGCAGATATGCAGGAGCAGCAGTGGTGACAGAGACTGAGGTCATTTGGGCAGAACCATTGCCCACCGGGACCTCAGCACAACGGGCGGAGCTCATAGCTCTGACCAAGGCATTGACTCTAGGGCAGGGCCAAAAGTTAAATATATACACAGATAGCCGGTATGCCTTTGCCACTGCACACGTCCATGGGGCCATCTACAAAGAAAGGGGACTCCTGACAGCTGAAGGAAAGACTATTAAAAACAAAGAGGAGATCCTTGCCCTCTTAACAGCCCTCTGGCTACCTAAAAAGTTAGCCATTATCCATTGCCCAGGACACCAAAAAGGCGACACTCCAATTGCCAGAGGAAATAATTTAGCTGACCAGACAGCCCGAGAAATAGCCTTAAAGATTAATCTGACACTGGCCACTCAGCTGCCCGATCCGGGAAGTGCAGCCCTACCAGAAAAACCCCAGTACACTGAAGAAGATTTAAATTGGATAAAACAATTACCTATGCCTCAGTGCCTCAACGGGTGGTGGAAATCTTCTGATTGTAAAGTCATCCTGCCTAAAGTGCTGGGAGAACAAGTTCTCTCCAAGATGCACCGGACCACCCACATGGGCACTCGAAAAATGCAAGATCTCCTGAGACATGCTGAAATTAAGATCCGTGATGCTAATTCTAACATTGAACATATTGTTGCTACCTGCAAAGCCTGTCAATTGACAAATGCCACCCACAATAGGGCCAACCCAGGAAATAGGCTGAGGGGAAGCCGACCTGGAGCCTATTGGGAATTGGACTTCACTGAGGTAAAACCTGGAAGGTATGGTTATAAGTACTTGTTAGTTTTTGTAGACACTTTTTCAGGATGGACAGAAACGTTTCCTACCAAACATGAAACAGCACGAAGTGTGACTAAGAAACTGCTAGAAGACATCCTGCCAAGGTATGGTTTTCCAGTAATGCTAGGATCAGATAATGGACCCGCCTTTATTTCCAAGGTGAGTCAAACCCTAGCACAGATATTGGGGATGGATTGGAAATTACATTGTGCATACAGACCCCAAAGTTCAGGACAGGTAGAGAGGATGAATAGAACATTAAAAGAGACCTTAACTAAATTAACCTTAGAGACTGGCGGTGACTGGGTGACTCTCCTTCCCTTCGCCCTCTATAGGGTACGCAATTCACCCTATAAGATGGGATTAACTCCCTTTGAAATTATGTTTGGAATTCCCCCTCCCATTATTCCCAACCTTCAATCAAATGTGCTTGTTGAATTTGATGACCAAAAGTTGTTACTTTCTTTAAAAAGCCTCCAAAGTGTGCACGAGGACATCTGGCCTAAATTAGAAGCCTTATACCAAACTGGACCGCCTCCCGAGCCCCATCGCTATCGACCAGGAGACTGGGTCTTCGTCCGGAGACACCGACAAAAGGACCTTGAGCCCCGTTGGAAAGGACCCTACGTCACAGTCCTGACCACGCCCACTGCTCTCAAGGTCGACGGGGTTGCCTCGTGGGTGCACTACACCCACGTTCGCCCTGCAGATCCTCACGCTGTCCTAGAGGACTTCGTTCCATCATGGCAGGTGTCCAAAGACCAAGACAATCCCCTCAAACTCAAGCTGTGTCGTAGACGGTCATGATTGTGGTAACTGTACTTTTGACACCGATATTAGGAGGACAGAACCCACATGCTCCCCTAAATTTAACTTGGATGATCATCAGTACCGCCACAGGTGACATTATTAACAGCTCGTCCAAAGTGAGCCCACCATTAACCTGGTGGCCTGCTCTAGAGTTTGATCTCTGTCGGCTAGCCACTGGCAGCTGGGATATCGGACACTGGAGCCTAGAGTCACGGGGAAGGCCTGAATGTGGGGAAACAAAAAAAGGGGTGTACCCTCCCCCCCAGTCGATTCACGAACACCGGGTTGCAACCATGTAATTCGCAGGGCAATATTACGAGACACCCCCTTCTACGTCTGTCCAGGGGGGGCGTACTAGAAGTCAAATTGTAACTTGTGGGGGTGCTGAACAGTTCTTTTGCAAAAATTGGGGTTGTGAGTCAACAGGGGCCATAGCTTGGAAACCCTCCATTACAACTGATTTTATTTCGGTCGACAAGATTCCCCAACAGAAGTTGGCACACAATCCTCTCTTTGGCCGCTGTGCCCAATTTCTGTGTAACCCCATCCGTATTACTTTTACGGACCCGGGCAAACAGTTCACAAATTGGGAAACAGGCCGCAGTTGGGGGTTGCGATTATATGAAAGTGGATATGATAATGGATTACTTTTTACTATAAAACTAAAAATGGAGCCGCTCGCAATAGGGCCTCCCCAATTGATAGGGCCAAATTTGGCACTAGCCCCAATAGCCCCTTTCAGACCTACTAAGCCCCCTCCCCCAAAGAGCTCGCCCATGCCACCAAAAACAAATACCTCCATACAGCCATCAAACTTAACCTCCGCTTCCACATTCCTGCCCTTGGTTCAAATGATCACCCAGACAGAAAAAGTCGATCATAGCCAGGACCAAGACCCCCTTTGGGAACTGATGGTCCACACCTTTAAGGCCCTAAATGCATCTAGGCCAGACCTCACTCAGCCCTGCTGGCTATGTTATGATACCAAGCCCCCATACTACGAGGCAATAGCTTATCTAGACAATTTCACTAAATCAGACAGTCCGACTCAGTGTAGATGGCAACAAAAAGGGACAGCTAGGCTGACCCTACAGTCGGTAACTGGACAAGGAACTTGTGTTGGCAGTGTCCCGGCCTCCCACCAACACCTTTGTAACAAAACCATTCTTCGGCCTAGACCTAAATATCTCATTCCCCCTTATGACGGTTGGTGGGCCTGCTCCTCTGGACTCACCCCTTGTGTACATGGACTGGTGCTAAAACAGACTAGAGATTTCTGTGTACTTGTACAATTGGTCCCCCGGCTGTTATATCACTCAGAAAGGGACATCTCCAGCCGCCTGGCTGAAACCCAAATCAGAGTTAAACGAGAACCTGTAACGGCCATTACTCTGACCGTTCTCCTAGGTTTGGGGCTAGCTGGGGCAGGAACGGGAGTTTCATCACTAATACTACACAATAAATATTACAATGACTTAAGGGCAGCCGTAGATATAGATATTGAAAGACTAGAAAGCTCCATCTCCCACCTCCAAGAGTCTTTAACCTCACTGGCAGAAGTAGTCCTCCAAAACCGAAGGGGGCTAGATTTAATTTTCCTTCAACAGGGAGGACTCTGCATTGCCTTAGGTGAAGAATGTTGCTTCTATGTAGATCATTCAGGAGTGGTCAAAGAGTCCATGGCTAAAGTTAGGGAGGGCATCGCCAAACGTAAGCGAGAAAGAGAACTATCTCAAAACTGGTTTGAATCTTGGTTTAATTCTTCCCCTTGGCTAACTACCCTAATCTCTACCCTGCTAGGCCCCTTGCTTTTCGTGTTACTACTGTTGACCTTTGGACCTTGTATACTCAATAGACTAGTTTCGTTCATCAAAAAACGAATTAACGCTGTTCAGTTAATGGTGCTCAGGTCCCAATACCAGCCAATTCCTACCGACTTGATAGAATTAACCCCCAGAGGCCCATGATTGGCCCTCTATAGCATCATGAGAAGGGGGGAATGTGGGACCAAAATGACTCCATCTTGGAGCCGTCTCCTTTGTTCTCTCAAATTTGTGCTTAAACTAGGAATTCACCACTTGAAATTCCTGAGTTTATTACCCAACCACCTGTGTGCCCGGGGAAAGAGCGTTCCGGACACACTATCTGTAGGATAAGCAGTTAATGAGCTGACTGTCCACACAAGATAGATGCGGCCATTAGTTAGTGGGTCTGCTAACGATCAGTATGTAACAACCGGCCGTTAATCTTTGCCCCTTTCTCCCTCACAAAAACCAATACGTAATCCCCTTCGACCCCCAAAGCCTAGCCAACCAAAACCCTACACTTCATATGTATTAAGTATTAACCAATCACCTGGCTACTAATAACCAAAGCTTATTGTATTCTCAATAAAAACCCTGCTAGTTTGGGACTCAGGGCTCTCAATCTCGATCCGCTGTGTCGGTGACAATTGAGAGTCCCTGCTTAAGCTTGAATAAACGACCCTTGTGTGCTTACATCGGAAACGGCCTCCTGAGGTGGTCTTTGGGACCTCACAATCTGGGCACAACAAGCACTGGGCTGGTATAGCAGAGTGCAGGAGTGATAGCTTGTTAGTGAGGATGGCTAGGGAGAGATGAAAAACATACAGGTAGAGACTGGCTTACGTCTGAGACCTATCTTGTCTGTCTTGGCCAATCCCAAACTGAGAAATTTAGGCAGTGCTCCCACTTCCATACCCAGTGGCTGCTTCCTGTATAAATTGGTCATGAGGAAACATAACAACAGTAAGTAACCAGCTCTGATGGAGCATGATTGAAAGGATTCCATAGTGATTTTTCTTATGCTCAGAACCACTTAGGGACCTCGGCCATGATCTGTTGTTCCTAGGATGGATCTGTGACAGATGGCACTGGTCACTGAGGCTTAGTTTGAAGTTAAGATAAAAACACACATGTAGAATCATGTGTCACAATGCTGGAATATAGAAGTAGGTGGCAATGCCTTAACCATATGCGTGTTGTCAGGCCCAAGGGCTGTGGGATCACATAACTCTGTAATCATAAGGCTCCCCCAGCCCCAACATAGTGACTGATTGCGAGTTAATGGTTAAAATGTGCTTGTTAGTTCTGGGACACTAGATAAAATCTGTAACAAACATAGAGTTCCTAAGTGAATTACCCAACTCCTTGTTTGTCCAAAACTATGTTCCTGGACACACATATCTACAAGACAATCTGCAAACATCTTTTGACCATCAACATTTTTTTCTCTTGCTAATTTTCCCTCTCAACCCCCTATAAAAACAGCCTCGGGCTCTGAGCCAGTTGCCTTTCTAAGCTACTTTGCTTTGAGAGTGCCATCTGGCCAGACTAATAAAGGTCTGTTTTGCTTTCCAACTTGTCCGGTGTGTTCCTTCCTGGGTGTTCTTTGCTGCAGTCAGCTCTTCAGAGCGTTTGGTAAGGCCCTCGGTCTTACAGGGCCTCTTCCATCCTTGTCAAGGGGAGTGCTAACCTTCTCTCCTTTCATACAACACAATGCTGGAATATAGAAGGAACTCATCTGGTGCCATTTTATTTTCTCTTTAGCTTCTTTTGAGTAAAACAATCATTTTTTATACTAAAAACTGTTGAGAGCAATGCTACATAATTCTAGGGAAAAATCATTTGAGTAGGCCTAGTTCTCCTGCCTACAGACCAGCTAGGACGTTCCAGACATAATTGCATTTTGGCCTCGGGTCACAACTGAGATCTCAGGGATCCCGGATGCTGTAATGCTCCAGGACAAGACCACACCTGTGGGAGAGCCAGAGATGAACCAAATCTTCATCCGCATAGTTCCTCATTGTTCTTAGGTTTTCACTGCCCCCAGTCTTTTTACACCTTGTTTATCCCAATGTAAAGTACTGAACTCTGCATTTTTCACTTGTTACATGTTTCCCCATGTACTGAATAAAAAGTGCTGCAAGCTAGGGGTCTTTTGTCTTTGCTGCCCAGAGCAGCATTGATCAGACCCAAAGTTCAGCTTCTTCTCAGTCTCATTTTTCTACCTTTCCTGTAATTCACCATGTGCTGCCGTGGCTCACAGGAGACTAGGGTTTACTGCAGAGGTTCTGGTAATATCCCCTTCCCCTGTTTCCTACAAAAAATCTAGTAATTTATAAAGTTTTCTTTGAAAATAGTAGATATCTGTAAATGCCAGCTGTGAGACCAAAGTGACTCCATTTTGCTTATGTGAAACCAGAATGACTCCACTTTTGCCCAAAATGGAGTAGTCTCCTTTGTCCTCTCACATTAATGATTAAAATGTGCTTGATCTAGGACAAAAGATACAATCTGTAACAAACCAAAGTCCCTAAGTTAATTACTCAGCCATCTGTTTACCCAGGAAATGAACATCCTGGGCCCACTATCTGTAGGAACAGTCTGTTAATGTGTTGACTGTCAATGCTGGGTGGTTGTGACCATTAGTCACCGTGTCTGCTGACCATCAATACGTGACAGTTGCCCACTAACCTTTGTCCTTCTTTTCTTTTGTAAAACCTATACGTAATCACCCCTTACCCCTGATGAGTTCACCCAATCAGAAATGTACACTTCATGCATGTTAAGCGCTGACCAATCATTGTAACTGCTAAGTAGAGAATCTCCAAACCTTGCTGTAACCTCTATAAAACCCCCGCTAATTTGGAACTCAGGGCTCTCAATCTCCATCTGCTGTGTTGGTGACAATTGAGAGTCCCTGCTTAAGCTTGAATAAACGACCCTCATGTGCTTACATCGGAAATGGCCTCCTGGTGGTCTTTGGGACCTTGCAATCTGGGCACAACACCAGCCACAGTAAGATACTACTTTACTCCAACTAGAAGAGCTATTGCCAAGAAGACAATAGTAAATGCTGATCAAGATATAGAGAAAAGGGCAGCCTTCTATGCTGTTGTTAGAAATGTAAACTAGTACAACCACTGAGGAGAACAGATTGAGGTTCCTCAAAAAATTAAAAGTAGAGTTACCTTATGACCCAGCAATCCCACTACTGAGTATATATCTGTGGAGAACACTTTGAAATAAGATGGAATTGTATAACCCTAAGTGTGCTGTAACCCTAAGTGTGCTGTAACCCTAAAGTGTGCTGTGACTTTAAGAGCGCTGTAACCTAAGTATGACATAATCATAAGAGTGATGAAAGTAGAATCTTAAGTGGTATGGAACTGATAAGGGTGTGCCCTGAACTGGACAAGGAGTACCCCCGAACTGGACAGGGTGCGCCCTGAAATGGACAGTGTGATAAGTCTGAACCAATACCACAAGCGCCCAGTTAGAATAGTATAAAAGGAGCTGAAGACCCCAAGCAAGTCGACGATCCATCCACCGACCAGTCGACCAGTCAATCTGCTGATCTGATTACCAACCGAGACATCTGCACACCTGATCCCGCTGGAAGGAGCGTCTCCGCCGACCAGACGGGACCAGAGGATGAGGCAAGCAGAGAGACGGATAGCCTAACTCCGACTCGACGCCCTTCTTCTACGGATCGGACCCTCTGACCCTACGGGAGGAAACGTCGCGCTCCCATAAGGACTTGCGCAGTACAGGTACAGGGACGTGGTAATTGGCAGACTTAATATTGTGTGGTAATTGTATTGAAGTGAATTATGATAAGTGTGTGAACTGCCGTCCGTGTCCGAGTCCTCTTTACCCACGGTACCTGCTCACGACAATAGCCAAAGGGAATGAAATCAGTATGTAGAAAAGGCATTTTCCCTCCATGTTTATTGTACCACCATTTGCAAGAGCCACAAAGTGGAAACAACTGCAGAGTCCAACAGATAATGCATAAGAAAAAGTGGTATCACGATGGTATGTGATTCAGCTATAAAGCATTAAATTCTGCCATTTATGACAACGTGGATGGAGTGGGAGATCATTTTGCTAAGCCAAGCACAGGTAGAAAAGTACTATGTGATCTTATTCATATGTGGAAGCTAAAAATGCTGACCTCACAGGAACATAGGGAAATGGCTAGAGGCAGCCAAGAGTGGAGGAGGGAGGAGTGGCAAAGGCTGGCCCACAAGAACTGAGGGACAGTTGTACAAAAGTAAGAGCTCTGCTATGCCACTGCACAGAAGAGTTACTATGGGTAAGCATATTTCATTGAATATTTCAAAATAGTTAAGAGGGAAGATTTCGAATGTTTCCACAACAAAGAAATGAAAATGTTTTAGGTGATGAGTATTCTAAGTACAATGGTTTGATTATTACACAATCTGTAAATGATTTAAAACATCACACAATGCCTTGTAAATATGTGTGATACTATGTGCCAATTACAAATAAAATGAAAAAAAATTACTGGAAATAACATGAAGTTTTAATCCAAAAACCCATATTCAGTTCCTAGATTCACTGAAGGAAGAACTAACATATTTAAAGCAAAAATTCTAAATCCTTATTTTATTCATATTTAATAATTTTCCTTGTAGAGAAATAAGTAAAAGTGTATTAATATAATAATTACTATGGAAATATATTTATAAACTTGGTTAAATGACTATATTTTCTCTCAAGTTACAAAAAAAATATGTGACCAAAATTTATGTGATTTTACATATGGTATTCATATTAAAACCCATTATATTAATCCCACGAGACAAAAAAAGATGAAATACAATCAGGTACACAGAAAAAATTATGTACATACAGTAATTTCAGTAGGGCTACATATTTCTACTATTTATTTAGAAATTAGAGTATTGATCATATATTTTATAACTATCTTTGACACAAAATATATTGAGAGAAATTTTTTTGCAATGGAAGATGAAACTAAGAATAAAATGAATTTCAATTGGAAATACTACCTCAAAGATTCACATGGTAGGGATATTTTTCTGGATCTGATTGGAACTCTAAAGAACATTAGTTTTATTCCAATCATATACTAAAGTTAATTATAGCATATCAACCATGATTGTAAGCTTCATTTATTCAGTAAGCAAGGCTTTATTAAACTCCTGTAATGTGACATGTATTACACCAGATATTAGAAATCAGACTATACTATACTATATATTCATGTACTCTGTAGCAGGGCAGTGATATCAGTCCTATGTACATAGGGTTAAGTTAGTGTATGCTGGGCACTACCTCAAGGGCTTCTTATATAATGTTTAATTATATTTTGTAAAAAGTGAATGATACTCAGTTTACTCTTTTAATAGGGGGATTGAATCAACTAATGTAATTTAATTTGTTTTGGGTTTTTTTTTGTTTTTTTGGTACCAGGGATCGAACTTGGGACTTTGTGCTTGCAAAGGAGGCAGCAGAACCACTGAGCTAAATCCCCAGCCCAACTAATGTAATTTAATAAAGCTTTCAGTGAAGCTCTAGGGATTATATAAATATACAATTTTTATATATTTATATAAATACACACTGTTTCATGATTCTTTGGATGCATGCAGTAGAAAATAATTCAAACTAAAAAAAGAATAACATACTTTAATAAGGAGATTGCTGTGTCTCTTAGAAACCTAAAAGCAAAAATGCCAAGGGACCTCAGGAAGTTTGCAGATGATGACACCAGAGTCAGCCTCTGTCTCCTGTTACTGCTGCTTACAGGGGATATGGGGCATCCAGTGCTGGCTCTTTTCACACTCTTCCTCTCTCAATATTCTCTGATCCACTCTGCTCAAAATGGAAAGATGATGGTTATTCCTCATTTATCAAATTATTGTCTCTTCTCAGTAATCCTTTTTGAGTCAAGTGACCAACACTGGCCCACTTGATCATGTCTAGAAACAGATACCTATGATATAAACATGGGTGGTGGTGGCCTTATCTGTGGCTAAAATGTAAAGAAATGTGAGTTGTGAACTAAATGAGTAGTTTATGAATGGGCTTTTAATGAATGATTTAAAGGTGAGAGACACTACAATATTCTTACTTAAAAGACCTTATCACTTCTTATTCCCAAAATACAATTGGAAAAAATAGAAGTAAGCTCATAAAACGAGAAAAGCTCAAACAATTTATACTGTCAGGAGCAATGCTACATAATTTTAAGGTAAAATCATTTGGTTAGCTTAATTCTCCTGCCTACAGCCCAGCTATGGAATACTGAGACATAATTCCATTTTGGCCTCTGGTCACAACTGAGACCTCAATGATCCGAGTGATGCTGTGATTCTCCAGGACAAGATTACACCAGGTGAAAACATCCTGGGAGGAACAAACATCTACTCATTGTTCTTGGATTGTTACATCTTGTTTACAGGGATATGCTGAACTCTCTGCAAGTCATTTGTTACATTTATTTCCCCCCATGTACTGAATACAAGGTGGAGTAAACTGGGGGCTTTCATCTTTGCCACCCAAAGCAGCACTGATCAGACCCAAAGCTCAAGTTCTTCTCAGTCTCATTTTTCTACCTTTCTTGTAATTTGCCTTGTGCTGCCATGGCTTTCAGGAGACTAGGACTTACTGCAGAGGTTCTAGTAATGTTCCCTCTCCCTGTTCCCTACATTATACAATTCAGTAATCAGTGCAGATAATAACTATAAAGTATGTTTCATTACATGTGCCAGTATGCAGCAAGCGCATGATTGCATATTTTTCAAGGGTGGTTTTTGTCCTAAATCAGTAAATTGCAATTTCAAGAGTATGGGGTTCTGGAATTTTACAGATACACAAAAAGATTTGGCATAATAAATAGTGAAACTCAAAGAGGAAGAAGCTTTAGAATCCTGAGTAAGATTCTACAAAAGTTACTAAAGTAGCCACTAATTAGACTATTTCTCTATAGACGACATATTATCAAAATAAATAACCAGCTTTGTCTACAAAATTACAAGATTTTCTTGGAGGTATTCATCATCATATTCATCATATGAATCATATGGAGTTATTCATCTATAGCATCATCAGTGCTCTAGAAGTTACTCTTTCATATATCAATGTTGATATATTTCAGAGAAGAAAAATCTCTTAATCTATTAAATATTACAAGTTATTTTAAGAGCCTATAAAATCCTTTCTGACATTTAATGTTTCTTCTCTTCAGTCAAACGTTATTCACTATTGTGTTTTTATTTATGGTGATATTAATTACAAAATGTATGAATATATATGCATTTTTAAAGATATAAATATATTTTTGTACAAATGTAAAGCTTCAAATGTATTTTTTTGTCAAACAAAATAGATTTCCTAGGCTATGGGAATGAACTTTCATCATGTTTACATATTTCTTTCTACATGAGAATAAAATACAGAACTATAAGAAAAAAGGAAATTTAAAGATGCCATTTTATTGGTTTCCTTCACAGACCAGAAAGTGCTATGTCTGTTTGGAGAGCTCTTGTTATTTGAAGTTTTCTTGTTTCTGAGGTAAAATCTCCCCCTTCTAGTTCATTCATCCACTTGTTCTCACCCATGTTTCTTTAAACTCAGGTGTAGCCACCAACACCCAAGTGTGCCTCACAGACTCCTGAGTTCCAGGATATGGTGGAGCCAGTCAAGGTTCAAAACCCACCTGCAGACAGATTTCGGAGAAGACAAGAAATGCATAATCTCCTTATTTGGAGCATAGTGGTTTGGAGAAAAGAATTTATAGCTTCTTATTTTTGCCTTCTGGGAGGAAATACTATTTACAGAAAATGTTTATTGTTCCAGTGTGTGACTGTGGGTGCACAGACCATGAAAACATTATTTAGAGATGAGACTTAGTTCAAACACCAAGCACCTAGAGAGGCTAATCCTTCAGCATAAAACAGCCTCAGGGAAACAGCCTCAGGGAAACAGCCTCAGGGAAACAGCTGAGCTGAGCTGAGACCTCTGCAGTTATTTATTTGTATCTCAAAGACAGGAGAACAAAGATGTAAAAAAAAACATTTGCAACATATTGTATCATTTTGGTTAGGGCCAGAATGGGGTGGTTTGTTACATAATACATGTTGACCTAGTTTAAGCAATCTTATTGGGGCAGAGGGGACAGAATGGCCAAAGCAAACATCTATGAGAGCAAGCTACTTTTAAGTCTGTTGACTGTTGACCTGTTCAGATTCTGTTCTAAACTATTACTATGCTTTCCAGGGCCATGGGAACTATTGTTCCAAGTCCTCTTCATCTTTATGTATGCACTTTAATCACTCCTTTGGCCAGGGTCTTCTCACAGTTTATATCCCACATTGATCTTCTCTTTCCCATATTATCCACCATCCATGCTCGAATTGTCCTTCCTGGAATACAATGCCACTGTTTTTTTTGCATTCTTTCAAGTGTTCTAAAATGTGTTCATGTGCCCTTAAATTTAGTCATTTGCCCTGCACAAAGTGTGATTCTATTAGTGTCCTTAGTTTGGATACTATGTAGCCTCAAGCTATCCATATAAATATTTATGCTGCATATTATCTTCATGGCAGGAGAAAACTTATTCCTCACTATCATGTTTTCAACATAAACCACTGCTCCATTCTGTCAACTTTCTCAGTTACTCCTTGTTCATTTGAGAAACTCATAGCACCTAAATTCTATATTATATGAATTACACATTAAAACTTTTTAGTTTAGGCTCTTTACTGTCCTAGCCTTTCATCTGTACTGGGATATAGGAGCACCTATCTGTCTGGTAAAAGGGCGGAAGACCAAGACCAGACCAGGCCACAACAAGCCTTTATTAGGGGAATAGATCTGCCGGGGTGTCTCTGAACAAAGGAGAGACAAAAGCAATATGGCTGGGGCAGGGAGAGTCTTTTGTAGAGACTGGGGTGGGGTTTGTAGGGGCAGAGGTGGGGTTGAATGAGGTAGTGACTAGGGAATGGAGGAGCCCATGATGTCACTAGGTGTTAGGAGGTAAGCGAGTATTAGGTTACTTTCTAGGTGGGAACAGGGGCATACTGGGAAGAAGGGTTTATTCTTTGGTGGGAGCAACCATCTTGGCATGATGTCACACAGGGGAGGGGGCAAGGCACCATAGGAAGAGGGCAGCTACTATACATAATAGCTGCTGAGGTGGTGGGAGACCTATCACTATCTGATTACATTTAAGAGATGAACCCCTTGCCACTGACAGACATAAGAATAAAAAGAATTAAGTAACTTGACAAACTCTTTTGTCCAGTGATTGTCAATGGTAGTTGCTGCAGCATTAGCCAAGTGAATAGGGACTATAGTGTAGGAGTTATTTTGTTAGGTAATTCTGATAGTCTAGTCAAGTAATTTTGGCCCCTCTTATAATTCATTTGCCCATTTTTGTGTAACTTTTTAAATTAAAAAACATTTATTAATTTAATGTGCATCCATTTAGCTATAAATGTCTAGTTTATCATTCTTTGTGGCTGAGTAGTACTCCATTTTAGAAACAAATCACATCTTCTTTATCCAGTCTCCAGTTGATGAGCATTTGGGCTGTTTCCAAGATTTAGCTATTATAAACTGTGCTGCTATAAACATGGGTACATATATATTGCTGTGGTTTGATGAATTTAATTCTTTTGGGCAGATACCCAGCAGGAGAATAGCTAGGTCAAATGGAACCTCTAATTCTAGTTTTTTTAGGTATTTCCATGCTGATTTCCACAGTGGTTGCACCAGCCTACATTCCCACCAACAGTGTCCTCCACTGTTCCTTTTTCCATCACAACTCTGCCAGCATTTGTGTTTGGTTAATTTCTTGATAGCAGCCATTCTTTCTCCACTGAGATGGAATCTCAGTGTTGTTTTCATTTGCATCTCTTGAATGACCAGGGATGTTGAACAATTTTTCATATGTTTATTTGTTGTTTCTCCTTCTTTGTCTGAAAAATGTCTGTTCATTTCAGCTGCCCATTTTTGGATTGGGTCTTTGAATTTGGGAGGTCTGATTTTTTTTTTTTAAGTTCTTTTTATATTCTAGACAGTAGACCTCTGTCTGAGGAACAGCTGGTAAAAAATTTTTCCCTCATTGTGGGTTGTCTTTTCACTCTGTTCATGGTTTCTCTTTCTGTGAGGAAGCTTTTTAATGATGAGATCCCAGTTGATTCTTTGTTCAAGTTCATGTGCAACTGAGGTTTTGTTCATGAAATCTTTTCCTATGCCAGTATCTTCAAGAGTTCTACTTAACCTATCATCCAGCAGGTTTAGTGGTCCTGTTTTAATATTTAGATCCTTGATCCATTTTGATTTTAGTTTAGTGCATGGTGAGAGATATAGGTCTAGTTTTAATCTTTGGGAAATTGAAACCCAATTTTTCCAGCACCATTTATTAAAGAGGCTATCTTTTCTCAAGTGAGGGTGTTTGGTTCCTTTGTCAAAGATGAGGTGGCTGAGTGTCTTGAGTTGTTTCTCTAACTTCTAATCTGTTCTATAGATCCTCAGGTCTGTTTCTTTGACAGTACCAGGCTGTTTTTTTAAAAAAATTCATTAGGTTTATTGGTAGATTTTAGGTATACAATATGTTGACCTTCATCATTGGGAATTTGTGCCTTTACATGACGTATCTTGGTTCTTATTTTTTCCCTGTTCCCCTGTCCTCCCTTCAACCCCTCTAATCCTCCATATTTAAAAAGACTTTACTGAATAGTTTCTCTGATGTAAGAAACTGAAAGTATAAATAAGGATCAAAATGTATAATAGATAATGTGAAATTGGAAGAAAAATTCCAAAGGGAAGGGGAAGTATGAAGGGTTGGCAAAAGGAAAGAAGGGAAGGGAATAAATATGAGAAAAGAAAAAAATGGACCATGCTGGTTTTATCACAGTAGCATTGTAGTATAGTTTCAAGTTAGGGATTGTGATACTTCCTACCTTGTCTTTGTTGTCTAGAATTGCTTTTGCTATTTAGATCTCTTCTGGTTCCAAATGAATTTTTGGATTGTTTTCTCTAGTTCTATAAAATATACTGTTGCAATTTCAACTGGGATTGTATTGAATCTATTGAGCAGTTTTGAATGTATGGCTATTTTCATTGTATTGGTTCTTCCTATGCAGAAGCAAGGGATATCTTTCCATTTTCTGATATCATCTTCAATCTCTTTTTTCAGAGTACTATAGTTTTCAGAATAGAGGTCTTTGATTTCTTTCATTAAATTGATTCCTAGATATTTCATATTTTTGGATGCTATTGTGAAAGGAGTTATTTCCCCAGTTCCTCTTTCAGTGAGTATGTTGTTCATGTGCAGGAAGGCTATGAGTACTACTCAGCCACAAAGAATGATAAACTAGAGACATTTATGGCTAAGTGGATGCACATGAAGCCTACCTCTTAAGTGAAATAAATAGGCCACACATGTGTAAATACCAAATAGTTTCTCTGGTGTGAAAAACTGAAAGTGTAAATGAGGACCAAACTGTATAATAGATAAGGTGAAATAGGAAGAAAAGATCCAAAGGGGAAGGGGAAGGGGAAGTGGGGGTATAGGGGAAAGGAAAACATATGAGAAAGGGAAAAAGGGAAACAAACTCTTTGTAAATAGGGAGGGATGGAGGATTGAAGGGAAGGTAAGGGAATGGGAAAAAAAATAGGAACCAAGATATATCATGTACAGGTACAAAATCTCAATGATTAATGTCACCATATCGTATAGCTAAAATCTCCCAATAAACTTAAAGAATAAAATAAATAAATAAAAATAAATAAAATCAGGTCGAAGTGGATGCTCATCTTGGCGCTGTCACCCACCAGTCAACTTGAGATCCCCAGGAGCTCTGGACTTTTAGGCTACCCTTTGGCTAGGGTAGATATTACAGAGGACAACTTATTGCAAGTATGAAGTGTGAGCGTGTAATAAAAAGCCTGCTATGTAGTAGAAGAAAAAAAAACATTTATTACCATATGAAAGTGGAGCTTTTCAATTTATTATCCACTAACTTTTTTTTTTTTTTCATACCGGGGATCGAACTCGGGTCCTTGCGCTTGCACAGCAGGTGGCAAAACCACTGAGCTAATGAATCACTAATACCTGAGCATGTAGTTCTAAAGCTCCTAGCAAAGCTAAACTAATTTTCTTTGAGTCTCTTTTAGTTTATATGAAACAAAGATGTTTCTATTTAAAAATTTCTTTCCTGACACCTGTCAAATATGCACTTATTAGCACATATTAAGCTACAAAAGAATATGAAACCTGGGTTGGGGTTTTAACTCAGTGGCTCCACTGCCTGCCATGCAAGCTCAAGGTCCTGAGTTCAATCCCCAGTACCAAAAACAACAACAACAACAACAGAAAAAAACCAAAGAAACCTTACGTGGGTCACTTTTACCACAAATACATAAAATATCAATATATTATTAAAGTATTCAATATAAAGAGAACATTAAAAAAATTAGTGAAGATTTTCAAAATTTGTGATCTCCAGCTAAGAGAGGCTATATATAATGTCCATTGTTCAAAGGGGCCTTTGCAAAAATTGCAGTGCATTGTGGGCTAGTTTTAAAGTCTCCCTATTTTTTTCATTAGTTATTCCATCGGTAAAAGGGGATGAATTCTAGATTATAAAATTCTGTGGGGTATAATTAAAAAGAATCCTACGTATTTTACTTTATTCGAGCAATGTTGTAATTGTCTAGTGAGGTCTTGTGCCTCTGGCAAGAGAGGATTATAACAAAGCCAAAGTGTCAATTTTACTTTGTTCTCTTGTTTTTGAGGCTAACAGCAACTCACCTACATTTAAAATAATTAAAAATCTCTACAATGTGACAAGTTCATCAACAACGTTTTTTTTTTTTTTTTTTTGGTACCAGGGATTGAACTCCGGTCCTTGCGCTTGCACAGCAGGCGGCAAAACCACTGAGCTAAAACCCCGGCCCCATCAACATTTTTTTTAAATGACTAGGAAACATGGAGTTTGGAAACCCTTGAAGAATTCTTTGACATAAATAGTGAAGGTCATCATATGCAAAACAGAGAATAATCTTGGCTGCCACACCCCTTTTCTTTAGCAGTCACAGAGTAAACATATCACTGCCAAAGGCCTCCATAGACACTGATCAGAGTACAGACTTCATTACGTAGCACTGTGGTCTCTCCCAGTGGAGTTACAGAATAATAAGCAGAAAATAACATGTTCCTTGGTAACAAGTCCTGTCTGTATGGGAACTGAAGAGGAAAGCAAATAGTGAAACCTGACCTCAAATGCCAAAAATCCCTTGATCCATCACCAAGTGGAAAGCAAGAAATTACCAGGTTACTTTGCTGTTTGCAAAGTAGGAGCAGAATCTATAAGAAAATGCAAAGGTAGATTAGCCTGAGTACAAGTTATTTACATCTCTTTCTTCTTTTTTTTGGTACTGGGGATCAAACTCAGGACCTTGTGCTTGCGAGGCAGGCAGCAGAACTGCTGAGCTAAATCCTCAGCCCTTGTTATTTACATCTCATTCACTGGTGCCCACACCTGAGACTCCCTCTGTCAATTTGCACCATTTACAAATATTTTTTCTTTCTTTTTTTGTTTGGGGTAGAGGGGTTGTAGGGCAATATGTTTATTTTAGAATATATTTCTCATTTCACAGTCTACTAAGAACATGAATTAATTATGCAGAAATGCACTTTACATTTCAGGGACAGTAAATTTTATTATATTGGATATTCATTATCAATTCTGATGAAACCACTTGGACAACAGCCACTGAAAGTAATAACACACATTTCTTCTGCATTTATTTTTTCTTTTTAAATGGTTTTTATTTGAACATGTTTGTAGTGCTTAATGATCACATTCCTGTGTGAAGTTGGTATGTGTACATAGCACACCTCAATTCCTCTTTCATTCTCATCACCTCTCCTCCAACCCCCTGACTCAATTTTTTGGTCCCCTTCTCTTTTGCAAAAGATCTATCTCCCTACTTCCCATCATATATTTTGACTTTCATCTTTATTTGTATTTTGGATTTCTCATATAAAAGAAACTATATGATATTTAAGCTTGTGTGTCTGACTTATTTTACTTAACACTATGGTCTCAAGGTGCATCCATTTTCCTACAAATGATAAATTAACCCTCTTTCGTGGCAGAATAGTACTCCATTGTGCCTAAATACCACGTTTTCTTTATCCATTCAGCTGCTAATGGATATCTAGGCCACTTAAAAGATTTAGTTATGTATTCTGCTTCTATAAGGATGGATATGCATTACACATTGTGATATGATGGCTTTAACTCTTTGTGGAAGGTACTTTGCAGGGGAATAGTTAGGTTAAATGGAATTTCTAGTTTTAGTTTTTTGAGGAATCTCCATACTGATTCCCATAGTATTTGTACTAGTTTACATTCCTACCAACAGTATAAAAGGGTTCCTTTTTTTTCCTGCAGCTTCACTAGCATTTGCTATTGTTTGATTTCTCAATGATAGCCATTCTTCCTGGGAATAACATGGAATTTCAATGCTGTTTTAATTTGCATTTCTCTAATGGCCAGAGATGCTGCATATTATTGCATGCATTTATTGGCCATTTGTATTTCTTCTAAGAAATGTCTATTCATTTCAGTTTCCCATTGTTTTGATTGAGTGTTTTATTTTGGGGGATCTAATTTTGTGTTTGTATATATTTATATATTAGGCCTCTCTCTAAGGAATAGCTAGCAACACCCCCCCCATTCCTTATATAATCTATTCACATTTTGTTTTAGTTTAGTATATGGTGAGTTATATGGGCCTAGATTCAATCTTCTGCATGTGGATAGCCAATTTTTCTAGCACCATTTATGAAAGAGGCTTTCTTCCCAGTAAGTTTTTGACACTTTTGTCAAAGATCAAATTGCTGAATGTACCTGGGGTTGTTTTTGCATTCTCTGTTCTGTCCCACTGATCCATATGTCTGTTTTTGTGCAGTATCATGCTGTTTTTTATTATTATAGCTTTGTAATATAACTTGAAATCTGGGATTTGATGCCTTCTGCTTTGCTCTTTTTACTCAGGATTGCTTTTGCTAGTTTTGGTCTCTTCTCATTCCATATAAATTTTAGGGATGTATTCACCAGTTCTGTGCAGAATGCTGTTGGTGTTTTGGTTGGAATTGAGTTCAGTACATATATCAGTTTTGGTAGTATGGCCATTTTGAAGATATTGTTTCTGCCTGTCTAGGAACAAGGGATATCTTTTCAATTTCTGATGTCTTTTTCAATCTCATTTTTCAGAGTTCTGTAGTTTTTGTTGTAGAGGTATTTAATGTCCTCGAGTAGGTTAATTCCTAATTATTTTATTTTTATTGATGCTATTGTGAATGGAATTGTTTTCCTAATTACTTTCTCATTGAGTTCATTATTAATGAACAAGAAAGCTATTGATTTTTGTGTTGATTTGTATCCTGGATTTGGTTATTAGTTCTAGGAGTCTTTTGGTGGATGTTTTTAGATCTTCTAATGTCTATGAATAATTAAAGTTTGAATTCTTCCTTTCCTATATATACCCTTTTTATTTATCTTGCTTGATTCCTCTTGCTAATGTTTTGACTACTACATTGAATAAGAGTGGTGATAGTGGACATCCTTGTCTTTTTCTTTTTTTATTTTCCAGAGGGAGAGCTTTCAGTTTTTCCCTATTCATTATGATGTTGGAAGTAGGCTTGTCATACATGGCTTGTATAAAATTGAGATAAGGTACTTCTATATCTATTTTCTTTAAGGTTTTTTTTTTTTATCATGAATGGATATTGGACTTTGTCAAAGACGTTTTCTGTGTGAATTGAGATGATCATGTTATTTTTGTTATTTCTTCTACTTATGTGATGTATTACATTTATTGATTTGCATATGTTGAACCTTCTTTGTAGCCCTGGGATGAACCCTACTTGGTGATTATGCATAATCTTTTTGATGATTTGTTGCATTCTGTTTGTTGAAAATTTTTCCATCTGTGTTCGCTAAAGAGATTGGCTTGTGGTTCTCTTTTTTTGTTGGACCCTTCTCTAGGTTTGGAATGAGGGTAATAGAGGCTTTCAGTAATATTTTTGGAAATACTCCTCTTTCAATTTCTTTAAATGGTTTCAGGACCATTGGCATTAGATCTTCCCCAAAGTTCTTATAGAATTTACTGTGACTCCATTAGGACTTGGGCTTTTTCAGTTAGTAAGTTTTCTTATTACTGCCTGTTATTGGATTATTCAAGGTTTTTATATCTTCTTGATTCAGATTTAGTAATTCATATGCATTTAGGAACCTGTCTATTGCTTCTGAATTTTCCAATTTATTGGAGTATAGGTTTTCTATATTGTTACTTACAATCTTCTGGATTATGGGAGTGCCTGTTGTGACTTCACTGTTTTAATTTCTAATTGCATTGGTTTGGGTCTTTTCTTTCCTTTTTCTTGTAAGATTGACTAAGGGTTTGTCTATTTTCTTTATTCTTTCAGAGAACTAGATCTTTGTTTTGTTGATTCTGTGTAATACTTTAGTGTCAATTTCATTAATTTCTTCTCTGATCTTTATAATGTCCTTCCTTGTATTGGGTTGGTTTTGGATTGTTCTTACTTTTCTGTTATCTTGAAATGCATCAATAGGTTATATATTTGGGCTAACTCTGCTTTCATAATGTGAGCATTCACAGTAATAAAATTCTCTGTTAAGATTGCTTATAGCATATCCTATAAGATCTTAATCAATCAACCCCTTCCCATAATGGTGTCTGATTAAGCCTTATCTGGCAATGTAGCTGGCACTGCACTGGGTTTGTTTTCTAGTTCTAGCCTGTCCAGAAGGATTTTTCTAGTTTACAATATCTATGGGCTTTTGGGGGGGATAGAACTGCTGGCCTGATCTGTAATTTCTTCCTGGCTCTGCTGACCCTAGGGTTTACCTGCTATCCTTGGGTGTTGGCCTCATCCATGTTCAGGTTTGGTTCATTGCTTATAAACTGTGCTGCCCTGTTCTGAGAAGAAACAAAATGCAGAGCCAGCTTGGAGTTGATGGGTGGCCATGGCCAGGGGATGGAATCCATGGGTGCAGAGTTGGTCAGGGGCAAATGCATAGGTCTGTCCAGTACATGGTGGCATTGGTCCCTCCCATCCACAAGGCTTGCAATTATTTTCTAAGTGAAAGTTTTGTCTCCTATGTTCTCCTGATTCTTTTGTCTTTGAAATTTATGCATATTACAGGGTTTCTTTTTATAATTTCTCCCTCAATGCAACAGCACCTTGCAATAATGACATAGTTTCCTGCTTTCCCATTTATAGGTTGTCCAGAATTATGCTTATTTCTTTTTATTAAGTAGTTTTATTTAGATTGCTAATATAGCAGTTTCTAATTTATTTTATTCTTTATTTTTCTGCAAATTGTCTCACAAAATAGCTGCTTTTAAGATTTAAGTAAGTCTGGCCTTGCTGCCTGTCATCTTTGACCTAACATAAGTTAGTATTCTAGGCAAGAAAGCCAAGACAAAGGTGATTAGGGCTGCAGAACAGCATTGACCTGTCCTTGAATCCAGTCAGTACATTGGAGAAGGCTAAGCACAGCAATGATGGAATTCAGCAGAGCCTTTTCTGTCTGTGCACAATACTGCTTCTTCTTCTGGGTCAACCAATGTGGAAAGGATCTAAGTATGGCTGTTAGGAATCACTCTTGCTGGGTCTCTGATATCTTAGATCTCCCACAGTGGTGGGATGGGGAATCTAGTCATCTTCCCTAGAACCCCATACCCCAGATGTAGTGATTTCCCCATACAACATGCTTATTCCGTCAAAGCAGCAAAATTTACTTTTTGTATGATTCTGTGCTGTAGACAGTGTACATCCCTGTGTGTGGCTATAAACTAAAAGCAGGCTGCAGAGTACTTCTGCAAACTTCTAGAGTGCAGGGAAAAGAGGTCTTTTTGAGGGGAGGTACTAAAGATTAAACCCAGAGTGATTGAATTGAAGTACATCCTTAGTTTTTGTTTTTCTTTTTTTTTAATTTGGAACATGGTTTTTGCTACATCACTAATTTGCCAGGCTGGGCTCAAACTTGAGATCCTCCTGCCTCAGCATCTGAGAGTTCAGGGATTAAAGGCATGTGCCACTATATGCTACTGAAAAGAAATCTTCAAATGAGTGCCATGAGATGGTAAGAAAGACATGTATATTCCTTAAAATTCTGACAAGCCTCCAATTTGGTGATGATTCAAAAATAAAGTGCTGGTATTCTTCTACTTAGGCAAAATGGTATCTAACTGGACTTTGGTTTCTCTTCCCAAGGAGACATTCATCTGCTGAACACTTTGCTTTCCAAGTGATGGGTGCAGTTACTGTTCCTCCTGTTGCCTCCTGCAGAGGCACAGTCTTCTATCAAAGTCCCTATTTCCTGGACAGGTACCCTTAATATTATATTTTATCAGTGTATGGTCTATGGATAAGAAGGGATGCCTAGAGGTCAAAACATAAAATGGTCTCAGGGCAAGGCCAGGAGACAGACAACCCTGTGTCCTCAAGTGGAGCAGGTGATGTAATAAATTAAGGAAGTTGTGCCCTCCTCCCAATTAGCAATGAAACATACAGCAAGGAGCCACTGTTTTAGAAGAGCATCACCTCCCTCATTCTGGAGTTGTGTTGAGGCATGGAGGTAGCAAAAGATGTGGGGAGTAGGGTCAGTAAAGACAGAAGGAGAGATGCTGTAAAAGGGAAGGAATTCATGCTTTTTCTCCATTTTTTAATCCTTTTTTTCTGGCTATCTAAATCCTTTGAAAAATTTTCTTACACTGATATTTATTACATTTATAACTAATTCACTTGATTGGGAGGAGACCTAAAATCCCAGCACCTACATCAGTTTATCCTATTCAAAATAAACACTCTCGGGTAAGTACAGGGCTAGGCTTTTATATCTCTCTTCCAACCATGACAGAAAGATTTTAGCTCTACTGAGAAAGACCGACAGGCAGTATTTTCAGCTCTCCATGTTTTCCAGTACATAGTGATCCTGGTGGGATTTTCAAGTCCATATGATAAAGGGTTATTCAACAGAAAGATCTTCAATCTGGAGAAGATGATTTTTCTAACTCCAAAAGAGGAGAGAATTGAGGAAGGAAACTTGTTATAATTCTGTACCTCTGACTCAAATATTGTGTGGCCACAAGATGTTCAACTGATCCCCTTAATTAAGAAACTGCCAGATTCATCTCATTCTTATTACCAGAATTGTGGAAAACATTAAAAAATCAATATCTCTTGTTGCCTGAGAAAATGTCTCCAAATGATAGAAGAGAAAAACAGTTTTATCATTGAATAAGCAGTAAGACAAAATGTAACACTCATCACAGGTAATTCACTAGAGAGTTTGCAAAGACAGAAAGAAATCTCACTCATCCTTTCCTATAACCAAGCAGATACAACAAGTACAACCCATTGCATACATGACCTCAAGATAACTATTTGTCAAGTAACAGGGCTTGGCAATGTCATTTGTCTCACATAATTCATCCTAAATTCATTAGGTAAAGGGGATTACCAGCTGTGTAAATCAACTGCCTTCCTCCAAAGGAAAGCTTCTCCCATCTTTATGATAGGAGGTAGTTGGTAAGAGAGGTGCCTGCAGAATTTAGGTTCTTTCGCTCCCACAGAAACTGGGACATAAGGTGTTATTTCACTTGACGATTGCATTTCAAAGAGATGGCTTTCAGGAGTTACCTAGATTGAAAAGCTGGGGAAAGGTTTATTTAGCCTTTAAAAGGTTTGCACATAAATGTTTGGTTCCACCAAAATTCAGAAATTCAAGTCAAACCCTCAAGGTGATGATATCAGGAGGTGGGAAATTTGGAAAGTAATTAAGTCACAAGGGTGGACCTCTCATGAGATTAATGCCCTACAAAACTCTTTGGCCTCTTTCTGCTATGTTAAGACACAAAGAAAAAAGAGGAGTTTACCACCCAGAAGAGGGCTCTGCCCAGAACATAAACATGTGGGTACTCTGATCTTTATCACTTGGAAAAATAAGTTTCTGTTGTTTATAAGCCCACGCAATCCATGGTACTTTGTTATAGCAGCCCAAACTGAGTAAGATACATTTCAAACAAGTAGAGAAATAACTTACAGTTAAAAAATTTTAAAGTAATTTCTCTATGAAACCAGAGGAATAGGAAGAAGTCTTTTATTTTTACCAGGAGAAATATGAGTCTTATTTTGCATTTGTGTCTACACTTTCATGTGCAACAGACTCAAAACAAGCTGTTTGAGCTAAGAGGGATACAATTTAATCTTAAGATCTTTTTTGAAATCTTTGAGGAAACTACAGTAATATTCAGGAGGCAATGAGCCTCTGTTGGCTTAGTTACCAATATCTAACTTATTGACAAAAGAAAAAAATGCTATCTTCTAAGGGTCAAGATTATGAAGTGAATAAATGAAAAGTTGAAAGAAAACAATTCCTAACTTAGCTGGAAGGAAGAGTTTGGGTGATATTTGAAGAAAATGGGAGGTCACAGAGGAGGCAGTGGACATTACCAGTGCTTCTATCTGCACTGATCTAATTCCTCCTATTGAAAAACCATGGAAAATGTGTTGCCCTTATCCTAGCCTGGAGGAACTAAAGTCCAACTATAAGGATTATGATTTAGAACCTAAATTCTTAAACTAAGAGCTAAAAGTATCCTCTCCATCAACTCCATGGTTTGAAAAGTGCTTGGCAACCCCATTTCTCGGCAGGGCATCCTAGCTTTTTGTAGTGACTGAGTACAATAACTTGGTACCTGTAGAAAAAACCTCTTAGAGTTAGTACATATTGGTGTTTAACATGCAGCTTCACTTAACAAGAGATGGGGTGATGTTTGAAGGTGAAATAGGAAGGATTTAGACTTGTCACATTGAAGGGCACCAGGCCCAGAAATTAGAAATGGAAAATATGACTAGGGAGATTAGTAGGTGATGAAGTCACTTTTAACAGACACTTAATTAAGGTGGCTATGATATGTGAACAAGGAATTTTACCTTTGCCTTTCCATGGGGAGATAAACTTCATTAGCTCTTTGCCTTGTTTCAAGGGTCAGTCATGGAGTTTTCTGTGCTTTTCTCTGGTGTAAACACTAAGAATTACAAGGCAGGAAGTCAGGTAGAAATTTGGGGAAAAGTTAAAAGGATCAAGGAGATGCTAGCTTAAGGAAATTGAAATAAGGCAGATTCTTTGGTCAGATGCCTGAATCATTGTTCTGATAAAGAAAATGGTTGAGGAAGGAAATTTTTATCCCACCAATTCCTTCTTTAATGTCCTATCTGGTCAATAAGCCAGGCAGATGTTTTCCGAAATGGATCAAGGCAGTCTTCTGATTCTTCACAGTCTCTAATATGATAGAGACTACACAGAAGTGCAGCACTGGGGGGAGGGCAGTGCTGTGATTTCTATCGACATTTTCTTCTGATTTGTTCTTCACTTCTCCATTTTGAGAGCAGCCATAAACCAGGATAGGCACTTTCTAAGAAACTCCTCACTTGGGTGTGTCTTTCAGTGGAGATATAAGAGAAAGTAAAAAGAAGATGCATAAATCAGAAGAAATACATTACTTACAAGTCAGAGGGGCCTGCAAGAGGCCTTCAAGGAGTCTGAAAATAAGTGGCAGATTGGTCACTCAGCAAGCAGGAGCATGATGCGGGAATGAGGGAGAAGACTTGCCTTCTTTTCTCACCAATATTGGAGGTTTATCAGGAAATATTTGCAAGTAGCATGTGGATTAGTATTCATGAAGTTTCTGTCTCAAAAGCTTCCCAAGGCTTCTTTTCCTTAAAGCCTAGTTAAAAGATAATTTCTGGCTTGGTTCTTGGATATTTGCAGAAACATTGTATGGTGGACCCTCAAATTATGACTAGCCTCACTTACAATCAACTTGGTTTATGACTAGAATTTTAGTTTTAACTTATGACCAAAGTCTTGAGTTATAACCTGAATGCCAGCCACTCATGCAGTTGTGAACAAAGACTCATTATGCCAGAAAAGTGTATATAGGCATATGTAAGCATCAGTCCAAGCCCAGATGTGCGTGTTTGTGGACATGATTTTGGTCTGCTTTATATAACCACTGTTGGGAGCCATTCTACATAATTTTGGGGAAAAATCATTTCACAATTAAATTAATTAGGGCTGTCTGAGGCCTCAATGGTCTCCTGGTGTTTTGATGCTTAAGGGCAAGATTACATCAGCTGAAGACATCCTGGTTCTTTAAGAACCAAGTAGTAATACAAAAAGAGAAAGGTTTCACCTGGGAAGGGGAAAATTCCTTATTAGCTTAATTCTTCCCACCTACTGTTGTAAGAACATTTTGCTCATCTCATCATCCTAACATAAGCTCCTCATCAACCTAAGTTCCTCATCCGCATAAAGTCCTCATCATTATAGGATTATGGCCATGCTCTGAGTCATCTAATACTCTCTCTGATTATAAGATCCTCATCAATTTAGGATTATTGCTGCCCTCTGAGTCATGTGATACTCCCTATGAACCTAATCAATAGTGGCAAGATCACAATGTCTTTGTCTTTGCCCGCTCGGAGGCACTGACCTCCTGGCCCCCATATACTTTGAAACTATGAAAGTCTCTATTGCCTTTTTTTCTTTAGCACTCACCATCCCCCTTTCTAGGCAAACAGAGAAATGACTGACCTCCAATAAATCACTATGATTGCTGCTATCAAAATGGCCCCCTAAAAGCTAGAAAAGAAGCTAAGGAAGGAAAGGAAGGTAAAAAACAAAGCAATCACAATTGAAAAGAAGAAGAAAATTGTGGAGAAATATGAGAGTGACATTCAGGTGACTGATCTAGCTAATACATACAGCATGTTAAAATCCACCATCTCCACAATCTTACAAAGAAAAGATTTGTATAAGGAAGCTATTTTTCTAAAGGTGTTTCTCAGATTAGTAAGTCATGATCCACAGTGTTAGATGAGGTAGAAAGGCTATTATCAGTGTTGATAATCAAAAGCCAGATGGCAGGTTATAATTTGTGAAAAAGCTAGGGCCATAAATGCAGAGCTCTTAAAGGATAATCCATTAATGAATGATGAAACATTTCATGCCATTAAGGGGTGCTCTCATAATTTTAAAGCAAGAACTGGGATTATTACTGTAACTAGGCATGGTGAAGCAGCCAGTGCTGATAAAAGAGCTGCTAAAAATTGCATACACCACTTTGAAGTGATGACACAGAGAAATGGCTTTTGCTCTCATAAAGTTTTCAACTGTGATGAAACTGGCCTTTTCTGGAAGAAAATGCCCTGGAGAACCTAACTTACCCAGGAAGAGAAGAAAATCCCAGACCACAAGCCTATGAAGGATAGGCTAACCTTATTGCTATACGTCAATCCAAGTGGTGATGTCAAGATAAAGCCTCTCTTGACTTATCACTATGAGGCCCCTAGAGTGTTCAGAAAACATAAAGTCATGAAGTATAGGCTAGGGGTCATGTGAGATCTAATGCAAAATCCTGGGTAACAAACGTATTTTTCTTGTGTGGATTAGGGAGGCTTTCTGTCCTACTGTTAAGAAATACCTAAAGGACAAAGGTTAACCACTCGAAGCTCTCCTCATCATGAAAAATGCTCTGGCTCACCCATGAGATTTGGAAGGAGAGCTGCCTGAAGAATTCCCATGGCTCTCAGTAGAGTTCCTGCCACCTAATACAACACCTCTTTTGTAGTCTATGGACTTGCAGGTTATAGCTAACTTTACGAAGCTATACACCAAAGAACTGTTCCTGAAGTGCTTCCAGAATGTCTCAGATACAGAGTTAACCCTTAAAGAGTTCTGGAAGAAACATTACAACATCCGTTCCCTTTGGGGTTATTTGAGAAATCTGGGGCCAATGTCTCTATAGGTACACTGAGATCTTCCTGGAAGAAAATGTGGCCTAAAATTATACAGGAGAGAGACTTTGAAGGCTATGTAGAGGAGTCTGAGCCTTCAAATGACCCTGTGGTTGATGACATTGTCATAGCAGAGTCCATAGGCTTGCAGATAGACAGTGGTAATGTTGAGATACTGGTGGAGGAATGCTCAGAGGAATTTTCTAAAGAGGAGCTTCAGCAACTCCTGGCTGAGCAACAGAAAATGGCAGCTGAGGAACTTTCTAAAGAGGATAGGGAGGAGTAACAACAATCAGTGCAACAAAGTTCTTCTTCCAAAATAAAGGAAAGCCTGAAAAAAATGGACAGAGCTACAAACATTTGTAGAGAAGACCTACAGAGAAAGAGAAAAAGTCAGTCATTGCATTCACTTGTTTAATTCACACTATAGAATAGTGTTAAAGATAAGACAGAAAAAGAGAACCTCAGACCAGTTCTTAATTCTGAAAACATTGAGACCTACTGAACCAGAAGCAGGTCCTAGTGGGCTACAGATTCTCCCAAGGAGAGAAAGGACACAGAAGAACCAGATTCCTGATGTTTTTTTCTCCTTAAATTCTTTTATTGGTACATTTTAGGTATACAATACATTTACATTTATCATTGGGTACTTGTACCTGTACATGATGTATCTGGGGTCTTATTTTTTCCCCATTCCCTGTCCTCCCTTCATCCCCTCCACCTATCCCTATTTACAAAGTCTTTCTTCCCATTTTTTCCATTTCTTATAATTTTTCTTTTCCCCTCTTCACTTTCTCCTTTCTCTCCCATTTTCCCTACCCTTTGGACCTTTCCTTCCTATTTAAAATTATCAGTTATTCATTAAAAACATTTAAATCCTTATTTACACTTTCAGGTTCTAACAGCAAAAAAGAACTATTTGGTATTTACATATGGGTGTCGTATTTATTTCACTTAAGAGTATGGCCTCAATATACATCCATTTAGCTAAAAATGTCTCTAGTTTCTCATTCTTTATGGCTGAGTAGTACTCCACTTTATAAAAAAAAACCCCACATTTTCTTTATCCAATTTCCAGTTGATGAGCACTTGGACTGTTTCCAAAATTTAGCTGTTACAAACTGTGCCACTATAAACATGGGTGCACATATATGACTGTGGTATGATTCTTTTAATTCTTTTGGGAAGATACCCAGCAGGGGAATAGCTGGGAAAATAGGACCTCTAGCCCTAGTTCTTTGAGGTGTCTTCATATTGATTTCCAAAGTGGTTGCACCAGTCTGCACTCCCACCAACAATGGAGAAGGGTTCCTTTCTCCTGAACCCCCCACCAACATTTGTTATTGGTTGATTTCTTGATAGTAGACATTTTTTCTGGGGTGAGGTGGAATCTCAGTGTTGTTTTCATCTGCATCTCTTGAATGACCAGTGATGTGATATTTTTTCATATGTTTATTTGCTGCTTTTACTTCTTTGAGAAATTTCTGTTCATTTCAGATGCCCATTTTTGAATTGGGTCTTTATATTTGGGAAGTATGATTTTTTAAAGTTCTTTATATATTCTATATAATAGATCTTTGTCTGAGGAACAGCTGGTAAAATTTTTTTCCCACATTGTAGGTTGTATCTTAGCTCTGTTGATGGTTTCTCGTGCAGTGAAGAAGCTTTTTAATGATGAGATCTCAGTTGTTGATTGTGCTAGTTTCCATGCTACTGAGGTTTTTTTCATAAAGTCTTTTCCTATGCCAATATCTTCAAGAGTTCTACCTAATTTATCTTCCAGCAAGTTTAGTGTAATCCACTTCGATCTTAGTTTAGTGCATGATGATAGATATGGGTCTAGTTTTAATCTTGGCAGGTTGAAATCCAGTTTTTCCAACATCATTAAATAGGCTATCTTTCCTCCAATGATGGTGGTTGGCTTCTTTTTCAAAGATGAGGTGGCTGAGTATGTCTGGAGTTGTTTCAGTATTTTTTAATCTAGTCCATTAATCCTCAAGTCTATTTCATTGCCAGTACCATGCTGTTTTTATCACAGTAGCTTTGTACTGTAGTTTCAAGTTGGGGATTGTGATACCCCCTGCCATGTCTCTGTTACCTAGAATTGCTTTTGCTATTCTAGGTCTCTTCTGGTTCCCAATGAAGTTTTGAATTGTTCTCTCTAGTTCTGTGAGATATATTATTGGAATTTTAATCAGCATTGCATTAAATCTATATAGCACTTTTGGAAGTATGATCATTTTCACTGTATTGGTTCTTCCTACCTGGGAACAAGAGATGTCTTTCCATTTTCTTACATCCTCCTCAATCTCTTTTTTCAGAGTGCTGTAGTTTTCAGTGTAGAGGTCTTTTGCTTTCTTTGTTAGATTGATTCTTAGACATTTCATTTTTTTGGATGCTATTGTAAAAGGAATTGTTTCCCTTATTTCTCTCTCACTGAATCTGTTACTTGTGTACAAGAAGGGTTTTTTGAGTGTTGACCTTGTATCCAGCTACTCTACTGAATCTGTCAATTAAGTCTAGAAGTCTTTTGGCGGAGTTTTTTGGGTCTTCTATGTAAAGTATCATATCATCAGTGAATAATGACAGTTTAAGTTCTTCCTTTCCTATCTTTATTCCTTTTATTTCTTTCTCTTTTCTAATTGCTGTGGCTAATGTTTCCAGAACTAAACTGAACATGAGTCATGATAGTGGGCATCCTTGTTTTGTTCCCGATTTTAGCATGAAAGTTTTCAGTTTTTGACCATTTAGTATGATGTTGGTTGTTGGTTTTTTATAGATAGCCTTAATCAGGTTGTGATAAAGACCTTCTATTCCAATATTCTGTATGGTTTTTATCATGAATGGGTGTTGGATTTTGTCCAATGCTTTTTCTGCATCTATTGAGATGATCATATGGTTTTTGTCCTTATCTCTGTTAATATAATGTATTACATTTATTAATTTCCGTATGTTGAACCATCCTTGTATCCCTGGGATAAATCCAACTTGGTCAGGGTGTATGATCTTCTTGATGACCCTCTGTATTCTCTCTGGTTCACCGTTTCTGTTTTAGTATTTAGATCTTTAATCCATTTCAATTTTAGTTTAGTGAATGGTGAAAGATGTAGGTCTAGTTTTAATCTTTGGAAAGTTGAAACCCAATTTTTCCAGCATCATTTATTAAAGAGGCTATCTTTCCTCCAGTGAGGGTGTTTGGCATGTTTGGTGAAGATGAGGTGGCTGAGTGTGTCTGGGGTTGTTTCTGAATCTTTTAATCTGTTCCACTGGTCCCCAGGTCTGTTTCTTTGCCAGTACCAGGCTGTTTTTAACACAATAGCTTTGTAGTATAGTTTCAAGTTGGGGGTTGTAATATCCCCTGCCATGTCTCTGTTACTTACAATTGCTTTTGGTATTCTGGATCTCTTGTTCCAGATGAATTTTTGGATTGTTTTCTCAAGGTCCATGAAGTATGCTTCTGGGATTTCAACTGGGATTGGATTGAATCTATATAGCAGTTTTGGAAGTATAGCCATTTTTACTATGTTGATTCTTCCTACACAGGAGCAGGAGATGTCTATCCATTTTCTGATATTGTCTTCAATCTCTCTTTTCAGAGTGTTATATTTTTCAGAGAGGAGGTCTCTGATTTCTTTTGTTAGGTTGATTCCTAGGTATTTCATTTTTGAGACGCTATTTTGAAAGGAATTATTTGCCCTATTTCTCTCTCAGTGAGTCTGTTATTCTTGTTGAAAGCTATTGATTTTTGTGTGAGGACCTTGTATCCAGCTACTTTACTGAATTTGGTTTTTAAACATAGAAGACTTTTGGTGGAATTCTTGGGGTCTTCTGTATAAAGTATCATGACATCTGCAAATAATGACAATTTGACTTCATTTCCTATATTTATTCCTTTTATTTCTTTCTCTTGTCAAATTGCCATGGCTAATATTTCCCAAACTATATTGAACAGGCATGGTGATAGTGAACATCCTTGTCTTGTTCCTGATTTTGGTATGAAGGATTTCAGTTTCTGACCATTTAGTATGATTTTGGCTGTTGGTTTTTCATTGATAGCTTTTATCAGATTGAGGTAGAAACCATCTATTTCAATATTTGTAGGGCTTTTATCCTAAATGTATGTTGGATTTTGTCAAATGCTTCTTCTTGATCTATGGAGATGATCATATGGTTTTCATCCTTGGCTCTATTGATATAGTGTATTACACTGATTGATTTGCATATGTTAAACGATCCCTGCTTCTCTGTGATGAATCCCACTTGGTCGGGGTGTATGATCTTCTTGATGATCTTCTGCATTCTATTTGCCAGTATCTTATTAAGGATTTTTGCATCTATATTCATTAGTCAGATTGGCCTATAGTTCTCTTTTTTGGTTGGGTCTTTTCTCTGCTTTTGGTATTAAGTGGATGCTTGCTTTCATTGAAGAGTTTAAACAGTAGTGGCACTAGTTCCTCTCTAAATGTCTTATATAAATCAGCAGTGAATCCATTAGGACCTGGCTTTTCTTAGTAAGTTTTTAAGTATGTTTTAAATTTCATTGATTGATATGGGGTTGTTTAGAATTTTTAGCTCTCCTTCATTCAACTTTGGTAGTTCATATATATCTAGGAATCTGTCCATTTCTTCTGTGTTTTCCACTTATTAGTATATAGGTTCTTAAAATACATGTTGGTGTTCCTCTGGATTTCTGCTGGGTCCATTGTAATTTCATACTTTTCATTCATAATTGCATGGATTTGGGTCTTTTCTTTCCTTTTTCTGATAAGGTTGGCTAAGGTTTTGTCCATTTTGTTTATTCTTTTGAAGAACCAACTCATTGCTTCATTGATTTTTTGTATCATTCTCTTTGGCTCCATTTCTTTTATTTCTGCTCTGATCTTCATTATTTCCTCCCATCTATGAGGTTTGGTTTGTCCTGCTCTTCTTTTTCTAGAAGCTTGAAGTTCATCATCAAGTTGTTTAATTGGGCTCACTCTGTTTTCCTAATATGAGTATTCATTGCTATGAATTTACCTCATAAGACTGCTTTCATTATGTCCCATAGATATGTTGTATTGTCATTGTCCATTAATTGAGGGAACTAATTTCTTCTTTAATTTCCTCTGTGACCTATTGGTTATTCAGAAGTGTGTCATTCAATTTCCATGTTTTTATGAAATTCTTGAGGTTTCTTTTGCTGTTGATCTCCAATTTCATCACACTATGGTCTGACAATACACAGGGGATAACTTCCATTCCTTTGCATTTACTTCAACATGTTCTATGAGCGAGTATGTGGTCTATTTTGGAGAATGATCCACGTGCAGCTGAAAAGAATGTGTATTCTGATTTTGTGGGGTAGAACACTGTAAATACCTGTTAAGTTCATTTGTTCAAGAGTTTGATTGAGTTCTAGTATTTCATTGCTTGGTTTTTGTCTAGTTGATCAATCTATTTGTGACAGTTTGATATTGAGGTCCCCTACTGTATTGTATTAGTGCTTATATGATTTCTCATGTCTCTTAGTATTTGTTTTATATAGTTGGGTGCACTGGTGTTTGGTGCATAGATATTTATGATTGTCATCTCTTCCTCTTGGAGTGTTCCCTTTACAAGGATATAGTGTCCTTTGTCTCTCTTAATCAGTGTTGGTTTGCTCTGCAAAGAGGATAGCTACTCCTGCTCTTTTGGGGGACCTGTCACATGGAGTTTTGTTTTCCACCATTTACATTTCAGTCTATGCATTTCTTTTTGAATTAAGTGTGTTTCTTGTATAGATAATATTGTTGGATCTTTCTTCTTGACCCATTCTGCAAGTGTATTTCTTTTGATTGGTGAATTAAGAACATTAGTATTGTTGGTTATAACTGATACATATTGACTTATCATTGTCATGATGTTCTTTTTTTGTTGGATTATCCCCCTTTGCATTTAATTTCTTGTCATTCAGAGTGGGTTTATTTTGCTGTGCTTCCTGTCATTGTGATCCTCATTGTCTGTTCCTAGGATATTGTCTAAAACTTTTGGAGTGCTGGTTTGGTATTCATGAAGTTCCTAAGATGCTCTTTGTTAAGAAAATATCTTATCTCTCCATGAATTTTGAAAGATAGTTTTGCAGGGAACCTCAATTGGGTTGGAGGCTGTTTTCCTTTAGGGCCGGAATACATCACTCCAAGCTCTTCTTGCTTTGAGGGTAAGCATTGAGTAGTCTGCTGTGATTCTGATGGGCTTTCCTTTGTATGTGATTTGTTTCTTTTCTCTAACTGCTTGTAGGACTTTGTTCTTCTGTTGGGTTTCTGGAATTTTTTTTTTTTTGGTACTGGGGATCGAACTTGGGTCCTTGCGCTTGCGCAGCAGGTGGCAAAACCACTGAGCTAAATCCCCGGCTGGGTTTCTGGAACCTTAACAATTATATGCCTATGTGTAGAGTTTTTTTGGTCAAGGCTAGTGCCAGTCCTATATGCCTCACTTATCTGTATTTCAACTTCTTTTCCCCTGCTTGGGGAATTTTCTGCCTTCACTTCTGTGAACAGTTGTTTTATGTTGTCTGTACTTTCTCCTGTTTCTGCATTGACCCTGATCAGTCTTACGTTATTTTCTTTGCATCATCTAGCAGCTGTTGGATTGATTTCTCATGATCCCTTACATTTTTAAGGCAATATTTCTTTTCCTGGTCACTAATGGCAATCTTATCTTCTATATCTGAAATTCTGTCTTCACATTGGCACATTGTGCTCTGTAGAATTTCAATGTCGTTTTTAATCTGGAAATCTGTTTGCATCTGTTTTGTGGATTCCATTTGTTTCCTATTTTGGGATTTCATCATGTTCCTTAGCTCCTCTCTAGATTTATTAATCATATCTTGCACTATGGGCACAATCTCTTTTGTTATCTGAGAAACTGCTTCTGATTTCATTTTTTCCAGATCCTCTTTTGTTGCCAGTTCAGGGAGTCCAAGTGGTTGAGTATCAGAGTGTTCTCTCTTATTTCCCTTTTGGGTTGCTGTAGGTGATCTGGAAGTCTGGTTTTGAGGCTTGTTTACATGTCTTGTCATTTAGTGGGTGGGGAGAGTCCTGCTGGTGCCTGCATGACTCACCTCCTGTGCACTGGGAGCAGTGGCACATTGACCCAGAAGCCTCCTCCTCTGAGCTGGGAACAGTGGTATGTCGGCCTAGAAACCTCCTCCTCTGTGCTGGGAGCTGTGGCACTTTGACCCAGAAGCCTCCTCTTCTGCACTGAGAGTCATGGTTCACTGGCCCATAGCCTTCTCCTCTGTGCTGGGAGCAGTGGCACATTGACCTGGAAGCCTCATCTGTGCTGGGATTGGTGATACATCAGCCCAGAAGCCTTGTCCTCTGCACTGGAAGTTGTGGTACATTGGCCCAGCAGCCTCCTCTTCTGTGCTACCTTTTTTATTCTTAATTGCATGGATTTGAGCCTTTTCTTTCCTTTTTTTGATAAGGTTGGTTAAAGGCTTATTGAATTTATTTATTCTTTCAAAAAACCAACTCTTTGATTCATTGATGTTTTTGTATCATTGCCTTAGTCTCCATTGCATTGATTTCTGCTCTGATCTTTATAATTTCCTCTCTTGTACAAGCTTTGGGTTTGTCATGCTCTTCTTTTTCTAGGCGCTTGAGTTTCAGCATTAGGTTGATTATTTGAGGTCTCTTTGTTTTCCAAATATGGGCATTCACTGCTATATATTTCCCTCAGAGAACTACTTTCATTGTGTCCCATAGATTACTGTATATTGTACTGGCATATCATTTACTTGCAGAAATTGTTTAATTTCTTCTTTAATTTCCTCTGTGACCCATTGGTGTTCAGGAGAGTGTTATTCAATTTCCATGTGTTTGTAGTGTTTCCGCAATTTCTTCAGTTATTGCTCTCCAATTTTTTTGCACTATGGTCTGATAATATACAGGGGGTACCTTCAATTCTTTTACATTTCCTTAAACATGTTCTATGAGGTAGCATGTGGTCTATTTCAGAGAATGACCAGTGTGCAGACAAAAAGTATGTATATTCTGATTTTGTGGGGTGGAACACTCTGTACACATCTATTAAGTCAATTTGTTCAATAGCTTGTTTCAGTTCTAGAATTTTGTTATTGACATTTTGTCTTGATGATCTGTCTATTTGTGATAGTGGGATATTGAGGTCCTCCAGTACAATTGTATTAGTGCTTATTTGTTTTTTCATGTCCATTGATATTTATTATGTATATTTGGGGTCATTTGTATTTGGTGCATATATATTTATGATTGTCATTCTTCCTCTTGGATTGTTCCCTTCACAAAGGTGCAATGACCATCTTGTCTCTCTTAATTAGTTTTAGTTTGAAATCTACTTTGAAAACAGGATTGCTACCCCTGCTTTTTTCTGGGTTCCTCTCATGTGGAGAACTGTTTTCCATCCTTTTACTTTCAGTGTATGAACTTATTTTTGAGGTAGGTGTGTTTCTTGTATACAGCATATTGTTGGATTTTGCTTCTTAATCCATTCTGCCAATCTATTTCTTTTGATTGGTGAATTAAGGCCAATAACATTGATAGTTATAATTGATAGATATTGAGTCATCCTTGTCATGTTTTATTGTTGCTGGCTCTTTTATTTTTTATTTTTCCCCTTTTCTCTTTAGTTTTTTGCCTTCCCTGGTGGCTTTGCTCTGTTGGGCCTCCTGGAGTTGTGACCTTCATTGTCTTTTTCTAGGATATTGTTTAGAATTGTTTGGAGTGCTGGTTTGGTGTTCATGAAATTTCTCACATGTTCTTTGTCATGGAAGTATCTAATTTCCCCATCAATTTTGAAAGATAATTTTGCAGGACACAACAGTCTAGGTTGGAAGTTATTTTCTTTAAAGGCTTGAAATACTTCATTCCAGGCTTTCCTTGACTTGAAGGTTTGTGTTGCATAGTCTGCTGTGATTCTGATGGGCTTTCCTTTGTAGGTGATTTGTTTCTTTTCTCTAACTGCTTGTAGTGTTTTGTTCTTTTGTTGGGTTTCTGGGATCTTGACTGAAATTCTATGTCTAGGTGTAGATCTTTTTTGATTGTGGCTAGTTGGAGTTCTATATGTCTCATTTATCTGTATGTCCAATTATCTACCTCTGTCTGGGAAGTGTTCTATTCTGTGAACAGATTTTTTATGTCATTTGTATTTTTCTCCTGCTTTTTGGTGGACTTCTATTAGTCTTATGTTATTCTTCTTTGCATCATCTAGCAGCTGCTGGATTGCTTTCTTGTAGTCCCGTACTATTTTTTAAGAAATCTCTGTTTTCATGGTCACTAACTGCAATCCTGTCTTCTATATCTGATAATCTATCTTCACATTCACTCAATCTGGTATGAATACTTTCAATGGAGTTTTTAATCTCCTGGATATTTGTTTGAATTTGTTTCATGGATTCCATTCCTTTCCTGTGTCAGGCAATCGTGGTTTCCATTTCTTTCCTATCCTGGGCATTCATGGCTTCCTGCCTGGTTCTGAGCTCTTCTATTTTTTTTTATCTGTTTCTGTTCTAGAGTCTCTAATCATGTTTTGCACTCTCCTCACCATCTCTGTAGTTATCTGGAAAATTATTTCTGTTTTAAATTTTTCTAGAGCCTCATTCATCTGTTTTGTTACTTCCTCTGCTATTAGTTCAGGGTGTCCAGGTGGTTGACTATCAGACTTTTCCACCTTGTTTCCCCCAGAGTTTGCCTTTGTTGGGGTGGAAGTCTGGGTTTGTGCCTTGCTTAAATGTCTTCTCATTTTTGTTTTTGGTGCTGTCCTTAGTTTAATTGCTCAGCTGATACTTTGAAATTGCTTATTGTAAGTATCTTTGTTGCTTGTATTTAGAACCCTTATGAAATGATTGCTTCTCGGGGGTGTCTTCCAGATATAGCTGGTCTTCAGGTTTTGAGCCTCTAATGACTCTGAGGCTATCTCATTTTCATTATACCAGGAAGGACAACTGATTATATCAATCACAACACCGTAGCCCAAGTGATACAGTCAGCAGCAGCATAGCATCAAGTGCAGCTTAGAGAATGACAATTTGTGTTAGTTATTAATCTATTTCCTTTAACTGTGTGAATTAAATCAAAATCAAGGACCAGCCCAACAATATGTTTATAGTGGATAGACTCTTCGATATAGCAACTTTTCCCTTCAGGATGGGAAGTTAGAAGGAGTTGGGGAGGGAAGGACAGATAGAAGGAAAAGAAAAGGTTAGCAGTGAGGCCAGAGGACAGAGGAAGATCACAGAAACTCTAAGAAACTGTTAAAGACAAGAGGAAAAGACATAATGAAAGAATAAAGACAAGAACAGAACAACCTAACAACAATAGGGAGGCTAGAAACTGTGCTTTCCTTTAAAGCTAATGACATTTGAGAAAAGGAAAAAGAGAAGAAAAGAAAAATAAAGAAGAAATCTAAATCAGTACAAGAACAGGAGCAAAAAGGAAGATAAAGAACAATATGGGACTGCGAGAGAATGAGAAAATGAGAGAGAGAGAAAAGAGAAAAGATGGAAAAAAGAAGAAAAAAGAAAAATTTGAAAAGAGTAGAAAAAATAAAATAAAAATTTAAAATAAGAGCAAAAAAGAATTTTGAAAATAACAAATTAAAAAAAAAAAATGAAGGGCCTCCTTCAGGGTATTTCTCTGCTGTCACAATAGACAACATGGGTGACAGTATGCAAATATAAGTCAATCAGTCTCAGCCAGCCAGTAGCACACACATATGATTCAGTCAGATTTCTGGCTGCAAGTCCCAAGTTGAGCTCCCTGTGCTCCTGTAGGGTTGAACTCTGCTAGGTTCTAGTGCAGATTCCAGCTTCCCTTTCCCTGATGATAGTCCAGGTTCTGATGGGAGGTGATGATCCCTCCAACTTACCAAGTACAGTGGTCTGGTGTGCCTTTATTATTTTCGCTTCACTTTTCCAGTGGGCTTCAATTTTCATCAAGGAGCCTGAGAGAGCCCCTCTTTCTGTTGTTCATTTCTGCTCTATCTTCTGGAATTCAGCACAATGGCCTTTATGACCCCCTGTTCCTCTGTAGTGTCGAAGCAGGTACTGGCACAGCCAGGAAGACAATGGGGGGCACCTTAGCTGTTCACTGAGGTTTGGCCCTTAGGCGGGCTCCTCACCGCTGAGGTCCTCACTATTTGTGTGCATGTTGCTGGGGACGGGGCTTCTTCCTGATATTCTTATGGAAAGGGATTCTCCCTCCAAACAATAACCACCTTCCATTTCATCCTTCCTTCCTGAAAGCCAAGATGTCCACTTAATACAGTATGAAATTGTTGTTTCTGATAAAGTAGGCACATTTTATAACTTTTTGTTGAATACACTAGAAAAATTATTGGTGTTTCTGGTAAATTACACACATTATACAACCCTTTTTTATTATGAATAGGTTAGTTAAGGGGTGCTTTGGAAGGTTCAGAATGCATTATGGGTATTTTCCTTATTTCTTATGGGAAAAACAGTCTTGACCTACAACCAACTTGAGTTACAGCCAGCCCTCATGAATGAATTGAGTTCATAAGATAAGGGTCCACTGTATTGTGGAAACATATTCTTTTGAAGGATATTCAAGAATCTGCAAAGTATCTGTTGCACCATAAGTGCTATCAGACTGGGGCTGGAATCATGATGAAGATACATGGTGAAGCACAGTCACAGAATGAGAGCAGCATAATCCACAGCATGGTGGGGTAAGGGTGAGGGAGGGAGGTCCATCCCAACAAGAGCAGTTTGTTTCACTTCCTGAAAGGCTGAGAATAGGACAGAACCTTATTTTCACATTATCCCATTGGTCTTTGGCCTTTCAATGAGTCCCTATGGCTGAGGCAAAGCAGACTTCCTTGCTTCTGGCTGACAGGTCTCAGGTTGAGGATCAGGTTGCCCATACACATCTGATTAGGCTGATCACCACAAAGGTGAACACACTGTTTACTACAATGGCTGTGTCCTTAATTACAGGACAAGAGTCTCCCACCAGGGACCAGGTAATACACTTGCTGTTTGTTTATGCTTGGGAGACTTTCTTCATTTCTTTGTGTAGGGGGTTCAATGGTTTATTTAGGGGATGATTTTTCCCCTCTGGTTGCCCATTCTCATTACCTATGCATCGTGTAAATCTATCAATATCCCAGCATAGACAAACTGGGAGAGGCTATCTGGAGATGCAGCCAGAGGTCAGTGTTCGTTTGAACTCTCCAGGTTATTCCGATGGACAACCAGAGTTCAGAGCTGTTGCTTTGGCATAGTGCTTTACCAACACTAAAAGAAATGGAGTCTTCTAGAGATCTCATTAAAAATGCAGGTTCTAGGGCTGGGAATTTAGCTCAGTAGTTTCTCTGCCTGCTGTGCAAGCACAAGGACCCGAGTTCAATCCCCGGTACCAAAAAATAAAAAAATAAATAAAAATGCAGGTTCTGATTTCATATGTGAGGGAGGACTCAAGATCCTGTGTTTATAGTGAGTGACGCTGCACTATGGCCCATACTTTGAACAGCAAGACTGTCATTCTTGTTCCGCTCTCAATGGCTTAACCTCACCTTGACTTTTCTAATTTGTTGTTTTTTAAAAATCAGTATTCATTAGTGCAGGTTTTAGTAAATGATCAAACAGCAAAAGTGCTGAAGAGAAGCCTAGTAAAAGGCCTCTTTTTGTTGTTTTTGTTTTTTGAGACAGAATCTCACTCTGTAGTTCAGGCTGGCCAAGAACTCACTATATAGCCCAGACGGGCTTCCAGTTGGCAGCGATCCTCCTGCCTCAACCTCCTAAGTGCTGGGATTGCAGATGTGTGCCACCATGCCCAGCTAAGACCTCATTAGTGCTTAGCAGCATGGTAGTCAGCACTGACCTTGGCCTGAGCATTTTAGATTGCAGGGTAGGGATCAGAGTCTTTGAAGTAGCCTCCAAGGAAAATGATCAAGGAAAGTGGAAACACTGAGTTCTAAAAAACAGTGAAGGATTTTCCTGTAAAGAGAAGCAGAAGTCCAACAACAGATGAATGGATAAAGAAAGTGTGGTATATACACACAATAGAGTACTACACTCCCATTTGGAAGGACAAACTTGAGTCATTTGTAGGAAAATCAATGCACTGTCAGACTGTAATGTTAAGTGAAATGTAATGTTAAGTGAAATGTAATGTTAAGTGAAATAAATCAGACACACAAGCTTAAATGTGACGTTTTTTCTTACATGAGAAATCCAAAGTATAATCAAATTAAAGAACAAATAAAACATAGATAATAGGAAACAGGAAATTTCTGCAGAAAAAAGTGATAAACATGAATTAAGATGTTTTATGTACATGTATCAACTCCCCATAATGAACGTAAGCATTATGTAGTGCAAATATGTACTAAAAAAAAACAAAACAAAAAAAAAGAAAGAAAAGGAGAGAAGCAGAGGAATCTGGACAGGAGTGAGATCCTGAGAAGGTTTTATTGATTGATAGATTGATTGATTGCTTTTAGGATTCCAGATGCTGCAGCCTGTTTGACTCCCAGGATATAATCCAGGAAAGAATGGTGGGAGACTTGATGAATATGAACAAGAAGGGTGAACCCTAGAAGGAAAGTCCTCAACAGGTGAGAAGGACAATGACTGGTGCACACGCAGAGAGCACAGCCTGAGAAAGGTATGATCAGCAGAGAATTGGCATATCTGTGGTAACTGCACATGGAAGATTGATCCATTCTGACTCTCTCTATTTTGTCTATCACATGGAAGGCAAAATTGCCAATAAAATATTGAATGGATGCAGAAAGAATTAAAATTGTGAAGCAAGAGGAGATATAAAATGGTTTACTGAAGAAATTAGTGAATTCTTTAAGGAAATGTAATGGCAGGTATAATAGAGAAACCATACTTTATACTGTTTAAGCTCTATTCTCTCTACATTTTGTGCTCTGTATTTTTCGATAAATTTATTACTGAAGCTTTACATGCATTGTGGAAAATGCACATATTATAGTGTTCAGTCCCATTAATAATCACAAGATGAAAACATTCACATGGCCAATGTTTAGAAGAGATGAAACATTGCCAATATCTTAGGAGCTCCTCCCATACCTTTTCCCCAGCATCATGAGCTCCTTGTCTTGATTTCTGTTACAGTGTATTATTTTTTGAATTATCTGAACTTTAAATTAAGGGATCTGTATACCTTGTACTCTTCTACCTGCAGCCCTTCTGGCTCAAACTTATGTTTATGAGATTCATACATTTGACTTCATGTAGCTGCAGTTCATTCCTTTTCCTCTACTTCTGTAACAGGGTTCAGCAGACAGTTCTTTAAAGGGCTGGAAGATAGTCAGTATTCTGAATTTGGTAGGTCCTATGATCCTTGTTCCAACTACTCAACTCAGCCCCAAGTATAAAAGTAACCATATAAATATACAAAATAAATAGAAGAAATGCACTCCAATAAAACTTTATTTATAAAAAATCAGTGGGCTGGATTTGGCCTGCAGAGATTGACGTCCATCTGTCTCAATGTAGTGTTGCTATTATGAGTATGCTAAGAATTACTTTTTATACTGCTATGGATGTGAGTAGTTGTGAGTTATTGGCTATGAAGTCCTGCCAATGAAGTGGGCCAATATGAAATCATTGGCTAAAGAAGTCTGCTATAAAAATTCTTGTGAATGTTTTTGGATGTACTTATGTATATATTTTTGGGTGTGAATCTAGGCACAAAATTGTTGGGTCAGAGAGGATAGTTCAGCTTTTTGTACATGTTATCAGTTTTTCAAAGTGATTTCAACAAATTAAGATTCCTACTTTTAATGTTGAAAATTGTAGTTGCTCCATATTCACTTCAAATTTTTATTATTGGCCTTTAAAATTTTAACTGTTCTGGTGCATATGTAATGTTATCTCATTGTGGTGTTACCTTGAATATCTCTGGTGGTGAATGAGTTTGAACATCCTTTAGTACTGGATATTCTCTTTTGTGAAATTCTTTGCAGGAGACCAGCTTGAAACCACACTGAGCAGGCTTTACATATTATTGATTTGGCTTATGAATTCAGCTATTGATTAAGATTATGAGTCTCTTCAAGGGAGGATTAAGTGTGAATTGCTAATTGACCTTTCAGCTAGTGTTCAGAGAAGACTTCCCTATGGCAATGGTCACAATTGAAGTCTCAATGATTGATGAAGCTGTGATGTCTCTATAGCAAGGAAACACTCCAGCTGAGGAATAATGACTGTACAACATCCTCTAGGATCAAATGTTAGATAAGATAATGCAGGTGGCTTGCTATTACCCTGTAAAATAATACCAGTGGCTTGTTAACTATGACATGTCCTTCACAAGCATATGGAGTTACTCCCTTTTCCAAGCCTGGCTCATTAGTGCATTAGTTCTCCCACTCCCTACATCTGTCTTCATGCCCCCTTGCTATGTTGTATAAATCATAAATGCTGTCTAATGCAGTGCTTTTGGTCTCAGCCAGGATACAGCTAAGATCAGGTGGTCTTTAGCCAGGAGAGAGATAAAGATCAATTTCCAGTTCTCTAAGTAATAAACTTCATTCATTATTCTTTATTCCTTGTTCTTTGTATGTTATTCTTTCATTCCCCACTCTCCCCTCATCCAGCAACTGGGCATCCCCTGTTAACTGGTTAGGGTATCAACCTGACAACCGATCAGGCTATCAAGCTGACATTTCTTTTTACATGAATTTCATGTGTGTGTTTGTTAAAATTCCTTGTTGGATATAGTGCAAATATTTTCTTCCTCCCTCTGATCCTCTCTGTGATTGCTATTTCACTTTTTTCTTTTAAGGATTCTCTGTTAAGCACAGCATTTTAAGATAAAACTCTCTTTTGCGTTTTAGTGCCAATTTGTACCATTGCATTTGAACAAAATGTACTGAATATTACACTGGATTACTGGCACTATTCTTTTGACAGATTTAACATGAATTATCTGATTTATTATATAACAATATCATGCAAAATCTGTGAAAAATGATAAACATGTTTCACAATTTAGTTTAAAAGAAAAAACCATTATTTTCTCATCGAAACCAATCATGAAAATATTCAAAATTAGTGTGTCGCAGGAAACCTCTGTTTATAATACTCATTTAACAAATGTATACTGAGTTCTCATTTTTCTGCCACCAGTGCAGAACTGTCACAGTGGAGATGTCAATAAAAGATTGAAAACTAACACATGAGACGGAAGAGAATGAGTGCTCAGATCATTGGTTGAAGAATCTTCAATTAGGTCCAGTAAACCTCTGGCATAACATAGTCCCGGGAAGATTCTAGCTGCTTTGCAATTTCAGAAGCTTGGGAAAGTCGTAATGAAATATAGGATTCAGTTTTCATATATCCTAGGAAAACTCTGCCGTGAGTGAGAAATTTCTGTAAATTGTAAGGAAGTAAGCCATAGAGTCCAGAGGGAGAAATTTAGAAGCAAAGAGAATAATTCAGTGTAAATGTCCAAAAGCAGGAACCTGAACATCTTTTCTTTCAGAATGTATTCTTAGTTCATATCATACCTTTGTGGTATCAAGTTTTGGATAATGATTTAACTCAACAAATAAATACCTGTTTAGTGGAATCATGCCACAGAAGACTTTGCGCCATAAGCAAGGCAATCTCAGGATAAAAGGGTCAGGTGTAGAGAGTCATATGCAGAAACTGAGATTGTGTGGAACTCACCAGCATGACCAGGGGTCCCATTAGCTAGGGAACTCCTGTCTGTATTCCACGTGAGGAGGAATTATCCAATGGCAGCTCATCTGTCACATAGAAAGCTTACAAATCTAGATTTCCATTTTATCCATATGAGCAATTTTCTGCTCCTTCATGTTTTTGCCACCTTCAACAGGTCCATCCTGCCCCATTTGACCCTAGAGGAGCCACAAATACTAGTGAGTAAGTGAAGGACACGAATGGAGAAATTAGGGGGCTGCTCATGCCTCCTTTGCCCACCAGTGCCTCTGCCGTGGGTGCGTCTGAGTAGGAACTCAATCATTTGACTTAAAGGAGTTTAAAAGTATATTTGGTGGGACTAAAAATTCAATAGCAACAGGTATGTTTTTTATTAACTGAGATTGGCCAAAGGGAATATAGGACCCTACAGACATTGTCAACTCTGAGAGGGACAAGACCATGGACTGAGTCCAGATGACACTAGGAAGACACATAAATTGCTCCCTACGGAGCCCAGCTCTGTTATAAAACCTATTTAGTTTTCCTGTAGTGGTCACTGCTGGGTCCAATTGATGGTGATTACATCTATAGTAACACGGGTCACTAACACCACTTAAAAAGCCCTTAGGAACGATGGCTTTTAAAAGGCAGCATGAGCATTTCAACTTACTCAAACCCATCTGCAAAAAGTACCAAAGGAAAGAAAACACTGATTAAAGATAGCCATTGTTTCCCCTGAAAAGGTCTCAAGAAGAAGTAAAAGAAAGAAGACTGGAGGGAAAAAAATTATATATGAAAATAAGAAAATGAGAAGAAAAATAAATTATGAAATAATAAAAATTACATCAAGAAAACCTATACTTTTTGGTTGGTTATGGAAGACCATTCAAATATGATTCCAACTTCCTTTCTTATGCCACCTACTCCCTCCTGTGTCACAGTGAATTTCTTGCTCTTGCCTTCTGGGCCTGGCTCTCCTGGAGTACCTGCTGCACCATGCGTGTGGCTCTGCCACTCCTGCCTTCAACACCTGGGCTAAGGTCACCTCCTCTGTGCAGACATCCTGTCTCCTTCAAGCGCAGAGGGCTGTGCTCAGCCTTGCCTCCAGATGAGTTCTTGTTCTTTGTCTGGTTCCCTGAACTCCTCTATTCCCTGCAGCCAGTTGTCAGCATCCTCACCTTCACTGACATCCTCAGGTCCTTCAGTGTAGGTCTGTTTCTTTTACTTTTATGTTCAGAACCTGGCATAATTCCTCACACATATTAGATAATCAGTGGTTAATTTAGTGAACTAATAATGAGCTTTTGGTATCTGACTAGCGACAGAATAAAGAAGAAATCATGTTGCTGGTATACATCATTAAGTTCCAACAACTCCATTTATTTATTATTAATTTCCAGGGCTCTCAACAACAGAGACAAAGGCACAAAACATTTCTTCTCCCAGCACTGAAGAGTTCTGCAGGAGACTGGCCACATCTGTAATGAGGGCATCCCGGACGGCTTGGAGCTGAGCCAGGCTCTCCAGCCATAGGAGGGGAGGCCAGAAGGCCAAGATGCAGAAGGTGCAGCACTGATGAGCTGACTCCAGCAGGTACTGAAGGCTTGGGCTGTGCAAGGTACTCTAAGTCATGAGAACAAGTGCTCAGCAAGCAAGGCCTTACTTAATCAAGAAAACCCTTAGTTTTCCAAAATTTCCCTTTAAAGGAATGCTGCAACACTTTCTCCTTCCCATTCCTGTCTTCCTTCATCTATAGACGCTTTTTTCTCCTTTAAAACCAAACTGCCCCCTCATCACATAGGTGCTTTCACTCAGAGATTCAGGTTTGTAAACTGTTTTTACAGCATCTTGGATGTCACCTAGCTTGAGTGGAGCCCAAGGCTGTGTTAAGCCTCATGCTGGTCCCCTGAGCCTGGACAGCACGCAGGGCCTCCATCCCTAAGTCTATGGTGTGAGGACCTTGCAGAAGCTCTTTGCTGTTGGTTTCTGTTAATCCTTTTCCCCAAACTTTTAAAGTTACAAAGTGCTCACAAATCACTTAAAACATATAGAAAAGTCTAGTAAATTTGTGAAGTGTTCATTGAGTCTAGAATCAATGTAATGCCAGACCAAATAAAACATACATTCTGTTGAGGAAAACATCTTGTTTTCTATTCTAACTTCAGTATTTGCAGAAATTTTACTAAACTTCAATAAGTTTTGTTGCAATTTTAGTTTTCTTTTCCTATCAAAGTGCACATAGTGTCTAAACTATGGGTAGATCATGAGCCCTGTCAGTAGGTCACCACTAACTATTCTAGTGCCTCTAAGATCTGACTTCTAAACTAAAGGTCTACATTCTTCATATTATTTTGTAAAGAACATAGTATGTGTAAAACATATTAATAAAGTATTAATAAAGTGCTATAGAAAGTAAATTCTGCTTAGTACCATGGTCTTCTGAAGTAACTGGAACTCAATTATTTTTAAAAAACAAAGGGGTTATACTTAGTACCCTCTAAACTTTTTTCAAATTCTAATATTCTGTGACTATTTCCAGATTTCAACAAAGGGAGTTGATAATTGTGCAGAACTCTGGCAAGCATCCCTGGGGGATAAAATAATTTGTCAAAAATCATAGAATTTATCAGTGGCAGAGCTGAGATAGGAATTCATAGTTTCACTACAATATTCTTTACTTTTGAAACCCTGTAACTAGATATTCCCATTAAAATTTCTATTGTTGGAGCTGGGCATGGTGGCACACATCTGTAATCCCAGCACTTGAGAGGCTGAGGCAGGAGGCTTGCCATGAATTTGAGGCCAGCCTAGGCTACATAGTAAGCTCAAGGGCAGCCTGACCTACATAGCGAGACCCTATCTCAAAACAAACAAACAAACAAACAAATTTGTATTGTTTGAACCATTTCATTTCCCTTCTTTTTCAAATCTTTTTCATAGTAAACAATGACATAATTCTTTTTCAATTAAAAGGAATGCCTACACACATACACTTAACTTAAAAATATATGTTGTATAAAAAAACTGCTTTTATTTGGAATAACACAATTATCAAAGTTATATAATGAATGTTACAAAATTTAATTATTATGAATCGCATTAATATGTTTAATCTTTGAATTAATGGTCATTTTCTAAAGTTGGTTTTACCTGGTTTTACTTAGAGTTGAATGTATTTGTACTTGTAATTAATTTTCCAACCTCCCACAAAATTATCTTCATAACGAGTACTTTAGAATATTTATCTAATGACATTTACATTTCTCATAATTTTTGAATATGAATCTCACAATAACAATGTAGTGCAATACATTGAGTCCAAAAAGAATCATTCAGCATACAAAGTACTATTTCCTTGAGAGATCTGAAATTTCATAAATAGAAAGAGGGAAACTTTTTGAATAATTATAATTACAAGATTGACTTTATAGGAGCATGACTGAAGTGCTTAAGACTAGAAAACATTCATTTCTAATAAGTCTGTTTAAAGCTTTAAAATTTTGATGCACTATCTTTTTACATTCTCCATTTTTTCAGTTTACATAATTAGTTATTGTAACTTTCTATGCATGTATAAATTAAAACATCTTGAAATTATTTGCTACTTACACTGGTGATAACTGTAATTTTCAGTGTATATCAGATATAGAGTCAATGTCTACAAATAATGTCATAAATGTATTATATCTCTTTAATCAATGAGGAAAATGAGCAGTAGAATAGAATAGTACACACCCTGCAGCTATGCAGCTAGGGCTTTACACTTAAAATCCCAGTGCTTTAACTTACACCAAACTGCCTGGAGTAAAAAGTAATGCTCTCTTTATTTCAGATGTTTTTCCCTGCAAGCAATGATTTTAAGAGAACATTTTGACACACTGGTTATCTCCATGGCCCTTGGCATTACATAACCTGAACTTCCATCCTGGTTTGCAACTTGTTTTCAGGGAGTCCTTATTTGGCTCCCTTGAGCTTCATTATCTTCCTATGAGAAATGTGGGTGATAGATGCTTTGAAGCTATGGGAGGGTTAAATGCAGTTGGGAATATGACGTACCTATCACATTGCTTGGTGTGTAGTGGGGGCTAGGTCCAAGGGGACTTGTTATCTTAAGTTGGCCTTTCAGATTGTTTTCAAAGTGGGTTAATACACCTTAATGAACAAATTTTACTCAGTACCCATTCAATTAAGATCATCTAGTTACTGTTACTTAGAATGTATTATCCAGACAGATTCAGACTGTCTACCTGGAGTGAACTGGAATCTCTGAGAGGACAGTCAGAGACTGCATGCATTGTTCAAGGGTTCTTCTATCCAGAAAGTCAAAAGCCACTCAGATCCAGTGACTTTGCACAACATTATTGTCAGCACTGTTCTAAAATTTCTAATATTTCCTCTCCCCGAAAGATGTGCTTTCTGAAAAGAATGAGCTGAGACCAGGTACACAGGTCTACCAGCATTACAAGAGGGCCCCGGATGCATCAAAACTATTACTACTGCTAGAAATGTGGAAAGTCAGACAGGTTTTGTATCTCCATTTAAAAATGCACCTACAATGTCACACAGTGATGTGTGAACAAACACCTACATTTTGATACAGTGACTTATTTACCATCCGATGATCATTATTCTGAGGAGGGTATGAAGTGGCATATTGAAGAGCTGTGAGGCAGAGACAGACTGTACATGCTGCTCTGTGTCAGTGTTAGTTTCCACTTTCCTAGAAGGAATTTCTCAGTTTTTGGATGTGTGTGTGTCTTGGGGAGCATTCCTGCCTCTGTTTCAAGACCATGTGGTTTGTGTGGGCATAGTCTCACAACCAAGAGAAAGGAAGGAAACCATAGACAAAATAAATTATCCTAAGAAGGGTATTGCTTGGCTTTAGCACATTAAGGCCTAATTCACACATTTTATTAAACTATTTGGAGAAGATGCAAAGCTCTGTTTCCAGTAAAGTTGCCAAGCTTTTAAGAAATTAGTCTTAGATGATACAACAGAATGTGGCGTGGAATTAAGCTGACACGGGGTAAATCAGAGCCAAGAGATGGAGGGAGATGCATTCTATCCTTTCAGTTCTAGATGGCATCACACCAGAGCTATTTACCAGAGAATAATTAGGTTATATGAGTTAGCAAATATCCTTTTTTAAAAACAAACTTAAGTCCAGCTTTTATCATTGCAACCCACAGAAATGCAAGTATTTGTGAAATATGTTGGTGAAAGAGAGTGATGAAAGAGTTAAGTGTGAGGACAATGAAAAAGACACAGGCTCAAGAACCTTGATCTGAGAAGTGGCTTTGGTTGTCAGCCCATGGGATTCTAAGAGTATAAGCAGATGAGAAACCTTGTGCCAAGAAATGAGGGTCTGTGATTGCTAACCCTCTGACATGATTCCCAGAGTGTTCTTTCCAGCTCATGTCAACAAGAGTTGGCCAGTTTTCATCATCCATATGCAGAATAATGAGAGTTCTCCAGAATTGGCAAGCAGTTCATTAAAAAGAAGAAATTATTGTATATTTTTCACCTTACACACATGGTAATTTTATTATGATTTATACTTTTCCATTACTTACTACTGGTTGCATGACCTGGAATTGCATGATCAAAAATCAGTCACATTACTGTGAGGTAAGGACCTGGAGCTAGATTTTGTAGCTGTATATGAATGTGTGTAGTCTCATTTTGGAAGTGGCTTAAGAGTGACTTTAGTTGTGTGCATTAGGGTTGTACTTCACAGGGTGCACGGGTTCTTACAATCCAGTGTTTGGAATGAAGTCTGACTTTCAATGTTGCACAGCTATAGTATGATCTGGAACTTACAAGATTTTAGAATTTTGGATTTTCTAAAATTTTGCTTTTCCAATATTCATTTCTCTCCTTTGGGTAATAGTACCTCAATACCTCAGTATTCCTTTGAAGATTCCTTTACCAGATTCATGTAGTAAGTGTGGGGCACAGCTTTCCCTTTGTTCCAGATGTGGCCTCATTACTGTTACCTTAACCATTGGCTCCAGTGATAATCATGTGGCTCTATTCAGGAACTCTCTTCTTCTACCCTTCTAACCTCTGAGATCAGAGGTAAATTTGGAGCATTTCTCAGCAGTCTTGGTGCCATGAAGAAGAACCTGGATGAAAAGAAAACAAATCTGAGGAATTCAGACTAATGAAATAAAGGTGACTGTTTTAGATAATTTGAGGATAAATATACTGCTGCACATTAAATTATGTTCATCACTGTAGTTTAGCTATGTGAGTCAGTTCATTACAGAAAACACATGTCTTATCACTTTCTTTGTCAATGGGACACAAAACCTGACACCATAACTGAAGGAGGAGAGGTTTATTTTGGCTCACAGATGCAGACTCTGCTAGGGTCCAGGGCAGGAATAGATGGTGGGAGGGCCTGATCATGTTGTGGTGGGCAGGAGGCAGAGAGCAAAGGGAAGACCCAGGAGAGAGATGCATCTTTCCTGGTCACATCCCGAGGGATCACCTTTCAGGCCCTAATAACACATTCAACCATGAATTCATCAGTGGATTCTTCCATTGGTGAATAGTGTGCCCCCATGCTCCTACACCTTCCAAAGCCAACCTCAACTCAGATTTTGAGGGGACATTCCCCATCTAAACCATAGTGGCTCACTTCTCTGAGACTACAGAATTCAAGGTCCCTTGAGGCTTCAAAGTAAAAAAGAAAAAAAGAAAGGAAGAGAAAGAAAGAAAGAAAGAAAGAAAGAAAGAAAGAAAGAAAGAAAGAAATTGGTTTCATAGCAAGATGGAGTCTTATGTAACTGTAAGAACAAAAAACCAAAATACATTCTTCATTTAGAAACCAGTCACAGGTCCCATCCATACTTGAGAGGATGACATGCAAACACCAGCTAGTAAGAATCAAGGAAGCCATCTCAAATTCTGTTTAGCCACATCTAGGAAAAATAAAATGTAATGTCCTAAAAATTCTCCAGAGGGAAGAATTTATTCTAAGAAATGTTAGATGCAAATTAAACTTAATCCCACTACTGAATTATAGAATGCCTTCAAAGTTGAGAAAATATAGCTTTTCCTACCAAAATGACTTTTACTCCATAAATCTGGAAATTAATAGGAGAGTTCTGCCAACCACCTAGCATTGCCATCCTTAATATGCACCAAGGGACAATAACTGACTGCAGATCATTTCCTCAGACCCATGATGTTATGGTTTGGGTCTAGATGTCCCCCAAAGCCTCATGTGGTCATAGGCTTGATCTAGAGTGTGAAGCTGGAATTGATTCATGATGCAATGCTAGGCCAAAGGACACTAGGATTAAGGGTGTGAATGCCACCCGCCCTAAGTAGTCTGAATAAGATAAAAGGGGCAGGGAGACATTGTTAACTCTCTTACCATTGCTACCTTGTGTGTGCCATGCCGTTTTTGCTCTTCCATGCCTGTTTGTCATCCCTGCCTTGGAGTTGGCTGATTATGGACTGAAACCTTTATGAACTATAAACCAAATAATCCCCTTCCTCTTTAACTTTGGGTGTCTGGTATTTTGTCTCAGCAACAAGAGAAAAGTAACTAACACATGTGGTGATCACTCTAGTCTGCACGTGGCTTGGGACTCTTAACAACTGTTGGCTTCAGTGTTAGCTCAGAGTTGTAATGCACTTCCACTTTTGGCATGGTGTCAGTCCAACTAAGCACTGAGGCACAGGAAACCTGGACTCACACTTCAGGCAGTGTCAATTTATTCCAGTAAATAATGGCTACAAATCTCTTCTGGAAAGTAGTTGGACAAATTTTTTCATACATACTTTCAGTGGTAGGTATGGTTCTTTAAGAGCCAGTTTTTAATCTACAAGCTTTGATTCTGAGAACAGGTTGATAAATGGAACCTGGAAGTTAAAAGAATATATTTCCATTCTAATAGCTCAAAAGAGTCATTTGCCCATTAGAACTTGATTTTTTTCTGACTGTACAAATTAAACAATATTTCTGTCCATCTCACTTGTGCCTAAGAACTTCAAGTTTTATTAGCCATTGCTGAATGTTTCTATGAATTAATCTAAGTTTTTGCTGTTTTGGAAATAATTTCATTCACTCATTTACATTACATTCACCTTTCCCCCTGATGGTTAAGAGCTACCCATGGCTTTGCTGTTCTGAAATCCCATCATTTTCAAGGTAGGATGGTCAAGCTGGCCTACAGAGGACAAGTTCTCATAGGCTACACAAAAACACAGATGAAGTTGTGCTCATAACTGTTTGCCATAGCCAAACTGGATTCAGAGTTTTGCTGTGAGGCCTGGGTATAGGGCACAAGGTGTCTTGCACAAGTGTTTCTGAAAAGCTAGTTTTCTTATCTTCTTCCATTGCTCCACTCTTTGTAGTCTTTGTTCAAGGGAAAATGGCTATATACAAAAATTTCCTAAAGAATGTGGTTTTGAATGAAATGTCAAAATAGTCTGAGGTTAGTTATGCATTACTCATCATTATTTTCACTCCCCTGCAATTTTTAAAAATAACTTTATTATCAAACACACACACACATCCAGAAATTAAAACCATTCAAAGAAGAAAAAGGCAAGGAAACAAAACTACAATAATATTCAAATAGAGTAGAACTCAACCAAAACAAAACTGAAAAGCACTTAAAACATTTTTCCATATAAATTAAAAAAGCATCTCAAGCACCAACAAGATGCCAGAGGATGTTATTTGTTTCAGAAAGATCCCCAAAACCAACATTGAACACATAGTGGTCTGGAAAAAAATCTCCAGTTAGCTAGCAAACTCCACATAAGCCAAACTTCTCCCTAATTCAAATTTCAATACAGTCACATGACACACGATGGAAACACAATCCAAGAAATATGTTATTAGGCAATTTCGTCCATGTGTATCCTTAATTACACTTTCAGTTTCTCACAGTAGAGAAACTATGCAGTGTTTATACATATGTGTCCTATTTATTTCACTTAAGAGGATGGCCTCAATATGGATCCATTTAGCTATAAATGTCTCTAGTTTCTGGTTCTTTATGGCTGAGTAGTATTCCATTTTATTAAAAAAACCACATCTTTTTTATTCAGTCTCCAGTTGATGGGCACATGGGCTGCTTCCAAGCTTTAGCTATTACAAACTGTGCTGCTATGAACATGAGTGCACATATATCACTGTGGTGAGATTCTTTTCATTCTTTTGGGAAGATATCCAGCGGGGGGATAGCTGGGTTGAATGGGAACTCTAAACCTAGTTCTTTGAGGTATCTCCATACTGATTTTCACAGCGGTTGCACCAGTCTGCACTACCACCAGCAATGAAGAAGGGTTCCTTTCTCCCCAAAACCCCGACAGCATTTGTTATCGGATGATTTCTTTATAATAGCCATTCTTTCTGGGGTGAGGTGGAATCTCAGTGTTGTTTTAATCTGCATCTCTCGAATAAGCAGTGATGTTGAACATTTTTTCATGTATCTATTTGCTGCTTTTACTTCTTTGACTGAAAAACGTCTGTTCATTTCAGAGGCCCATTTTTGAATTGGGTCTTTGAATTTGGGGCATCTGATTTTTTTCAGTTCGTTATATATTCTAGATAGTAGTCCTTTGTCTAAGGCACAATTGCTGAAAAATTTTTCCCACATTGTAGGTTGTCTTTTAGTTGTGTTGGTGGTTTCTCTTGCAGTGCAGAAGCTTTTCAATAAGATGGGATCCCAGTTGTTGATTCTTTCTGCTAGTTCCCATGCCACTGAGGTTTTATTCATAAAGTCTTTTCCTATACCAATGTCTTCAAGAATTCTACCTAACTTACCTTTCAGCAAATTTAGTGTTTCTGTCTTGATAGTTAAATCTTTAATCTACTTAGATCTTAGTTTAGTGCATGGTGATAGGTATGGGTCTAATTTTAATCTTTGGCAGATTGAAATCCAGTTTTTCCAATACCATTTATTAAATAGGCTATCTTTCCTCCAATGAGGATGGTTGCTCCTTTGTCAAAGATGAAGTGGCTGAGCATATCTGTAGTTGTTTCTGCATCTTCTAATCTATTCCATTGATCTGTGGGTCTATTTCTTTGTCAGTATCATGCTGTTTTTATCACAGTAGCTTTGTAGTATAGTTTCAAGTTGGGGATTGTGATACCCCCTGCCATGTCTCTGTAGCCTAAAATTTCTTTTGCTATTCTAGGTCTCTTCTGGTTCCAAATGAATTTTTGGATTACCCCTGCAATTTTGATGAGAAAACATGTTATTTTGATTTCTCTTCCTGGTAACTGCTTCTAGGTGGTGTTTGTAAGAGAAACTGAAAGTTGAGAAATATGTTTCATCTTGAGGACATTTAAAGAAGTTCCATTTAGCAGTAACATCTGACAGAGTCCAGACTTTGGAACTTCATGGATCTGTGTCTACTTCAAAGCTTCCTCTGAATTTGTACCATTTTAGATGTTATTTAATGTCCCTGAGTTCTACTTTTAGCTAAGACAAAATACTCAACCCCCAAAGTTAAAGAGGAAAAGGTTTATTTCAGCTCAAAGTCCACAGTCAGCTGGCTCCAAAGCAGGGAACATCACAGAGGAGAAACAGTCCATGGCAAAGCAGGGCAGACAGAAGGCAGCAAAGCAGTGAAGCAACAGCAGCAGGCCAAGTAGCAACCAAAGTAGCAAGTGATGACAGCAGCCCGGAACCACTGAGGTAAATCCCCAGGCCCTCTTTCTGTCCTTTATATTCTATCCAGCCTATCTGCCCTTAGGGCAGATAGCATTTACACCCTGGAGTGTGGTACCCTTAATCCCAGCATTGCATCCTTAATCCTATCATCAATGCTAGAACAAGTCACCTTTGAAAAGCCCTACTTATGATGTATGAGGCTTTGAGGGGGCATCTAGATACAAGTCACAGTGGCACCTATAAAATAGAGATAAACAAAAAATATCTGCTAATTTGGGGTTAAATATAGACATATATAAACTTTTGGCACAAAAGTCTTAATAATACATTGAATTTGTTGTTTTTTAAGTTATTATTGTCCAAAAGGCCAATTTAGAACAATCACATTTAATCTGAGTCTTATCAAAATAGTGCTGAGCATCTTACCAATAGATAATATACATGAGGTGGACATGAACTGTGTTTTGTTTTGGTAAGTGGAGGAGTACTGGATATGGTTATGAGGGATTTATATGTAGTATTACTTTAATTTTCCAAATGACTTATATTCATTTTACAGAGAGAGAAATTGTATGACCTTGAGAATTTTAGCAACTGACATCTAGATGGCAGAGGCAGGATGCAAAAATCAAAAGAAAAAAATGCAACTTTAAACACTTTTCCATGCTAACACCTAAGGCTTCTAGGACTCAGCTTCTGAGTTTGGCTGAAGAGGTGGGTAGTAATGGTAATCTGCTTACAGTGTGCAAGAATTTTAGGAGACAAAGCCTGTGAAGAGCTTCGTCCCATCCCTGGCCCAGGATGAACATTCATCAGAGCTGACACTGATGAGAATTTGGGCTCGGCCAAGGTCCTGCATGTCTGAGGCAGCTCCTCGAGTGTGACTTGGGGCTCCTGGAGGCTCCCACGGTTCTGCAGTGAAGACTGGAGAGCAGCAGGCATCTTAGCTCTCAAATGTAGCACCACTTAAGAGATGGGTTTGATTTCCCTGAAACTGTTTGGACCTATTTGTATAAAATTTTATATGGAATAGATAGTGTGAGATTTTTAAGTAATTATTTTGTGGTGACTTAAAAAATTAGTTTTCAAATAGAGATGTAAAAGTTTTGAAAATATATTTGTGTTAATTTGGAATCCATATTAAAAATTAATAAAAAATATGGAGAGTAATATAATTCTTGTTAAATTTATGGGAAATTTTATTCATTAGCACTATACTTTGCATTTGCAGTTAAAAAGTATCATTATAAGTCCTTCAATAATAACATATTTGTTTTTAAAAACATTTAATTAAAAACTAAGAACTTTTATTGGAGAAATCCTTTATTTATTTTATTATAACTCACCATCACAGAACATAATTTCTTAACTAAGAGGCAATGAAGATATTAGAATAACAAATTCATAAGTAAAAATGCTTGTTCAATTTACTTAAAATCAACTATTATTCATATTCAGTGTAAAATACTGTACCCTAAAGGTACAAAGATTAAAGAATAAAAAAGCTGATTCTTTGTCCTTGGAGACCCACAATATGTAAATGAAAACACACACAAACATGCACAGATAACCAGATAATGGTGATAAAATTCTTGTCCATTTTCACCCTATTGTTATTCCAATGAGATTTCCAATTACATTTATTTTTTCCATTTTGTCTTTAATAAATTTTTATATGCCATGCATCTGGCATCATCTATAATTCAATCATTATGTAACATAGGGGAAATCTTATAGAAAATCACTACTCAGAGCTTGTAGGAAGACTCAACACTCTTTCAAATGCTTTATTCAGTGTAACTCACTTAAGGTGTACTGCTATCTGTTTCAGATGAGGACACTGATGCACAGAGAGCTTGGCATCTGGCACATAGTCACACAGGCCATAACAAGCAGTGAACGTCTGGTCTGGGCTTGCAAGTTCTATTTCAGTACTCTGTGGTCCACATTACCACATGTGTTGTGCCAGATAGGAGCCACTGAAAAAAACTATAGTGATCCTCTTTCCATATCGTGAAGCACAAAGCTTACATCTATTCTGAAACTCACATAGTCACCTGCCTTCTTCAGATTGCAGATGTTTGCAGAGGTTCGTTGAAGTGAGTTTTTATGTATATATTTATTTAATGTCTTTTTTGCTGAACAGATCATGTGCATCATCAGTGCATGGTTTAATCCACATGACACCACCCCAACACTCACTTTTCAGAGGAAGGATCACTACCCCAGCACAACCTCTCAGAGAGGGAGCAGCTCAGGCTGCTGCCAGGGGAGGCAGGTGCAGCTGGATGCTCAGTAAATCATACCTACGAGAGAGGATGTTCTCTTCACTAGAATCCTTTAATACAAGCCAGGCATAGAAATAATTCCATGGAAAAACGGACTAAATCTTATAAAAACTATACTTTTATCTCATAAAAATACTTCAAATGAACCAAATATTTAATTATAAAAATGAATTACATTTGTTTTGTATTGGTACAATAAAAATTACCACATTAGTGGCACTGACAGGCAAAATTCCCCTTTATTTGTGGACCTATGGTGGGTCAGGCATAGGGTAATAGTTACAGACTTTCTTCCTCCCAATGGGAGAAAATGTAAGGAAAGAAATGAGCCACCAAATGAGCAGTCAGGCAAAAGCCATCAAGTGACAAGGCTGGGGATGATTCACTGAGACACAGGGCCTCTCCCATCAAAACCTTCCCCTGCTGATTAGAGGAGTCACCTGTTGTAGGCTAATGGCTTTGTGAGCCTATCTCTTGTGGGTGGAGTTTTGGAGGGCTGGTAGCCTTTGTGCATTTTATTGCTTTCAGTGCTCTTCCATCTGATCTGGCTTTGTTTCTGGTGATAAACATTCTCCACAACTCTGAAGGCCTCCTATATATGCCACAGGACAGACAAGAGTGTCTTCTCAGCAAACCTGTCAAAGACAACTTGCATCTTCTTTTTGGCATCTCCTGAGACCTTTAATCAGCAGGGAAGTATTGCATGTCACAGGGGATTCATTCCCAGGCCTTGCTGCCCAGTGGAATTTGCCTGACTACCTGGGGTTTGGTGGCTCCTTTTCTCCCTTTCATTTCTTTCTATTGTGCAGAGGAAAGTCTCTTATTCAATGCCTGAGTGACCACTGCATTTGGGGGCCAGCTAACTTGCTTCTTCTGCTGAGATGACTAGGCATCTCTGAGTATGCTGAAACTTTGTTTTCTAATAAAACATTATCTAGCTGTACTGTGACCTTTTTCCATAGAGCATGCTTTCCTAATAGCTGTAAAACTATAATTTTATCAGTTTGCAATTGAGATAGGCTGAGAATTTCTCAAATTATCAAGATATAGTTCCTTTTTTGTTTTATAAAACTTCTTAATTTATCCTTTTCCTATTGAACTTTACAATACACACGAGAAGCCAATAGGCTATACATATAACGCTGCTCAAAAATGTCCTCTGCTGGGCCGGAGATTTAGCTTAGTGCTTCTAGCGTCTGCGGTCCTGAGTTCGATCCCTGGTACCAAAAAAACCCAAAAAACAAAAAACAAAGCAAAACAAAATGTCCCCTGCTTCTTACATAGCATCTGTGAGGATCTCAGTTCAAACCCCAGTGCACGCACATGTGCACACACTATACAACGAAGTATCTATCTATCTATCTATCAATTATCTATCTTAAAAGTCCAAGTTTATTGCCTTTTTTGCACATAACTACAGGACGCAATTTGGCTAAACTTCTGCCACTGTACAACATAGATCTCCTTTCTTCCCATTTAAAGCATATCCTTCCTTTCCTTCTGAGTCTGTGCGAGTAGTACCTTTTCCAACAGTATTATATCAACTGTCTTTATGACAATACATGTGTGATCTAAGGCAATGTGTGATTTTCCCCACCACTCTTTGCATTTTCTTCTGGTTCCTCACTAACAGAATTGATATGATCCATATTTTTAATAAGAGATTGTTCGAGAAAACTAGGCTTTTTCTAACCTGCTCCTACAAATCCTACCAATTATTCCTCACTGCCACCTGCTCAGAGGCATACACACAGCTAAACTCTGGTCACAGAAGTGTCTTATCTTCAGCTATCTGCCTCTATATTATTTTTTTTTAACTGCAGCTCCACCAAATTGCTCCAAACATAGTAGCTTAAAGCAGCACGGGTATATGGGTTTGTGAGACCAAAGCGACTCCATTTTGCTAAAATCCACCATTCCCCTAGCCTCTCAAATTAATGGTTAAAATGTGTTTGCTTTGGGACACTAGATAAAAATCTGTAACAGACCTAAAGTCCAAAAGTAAACTACTCAACTCCTTGTTTGCCCGGAACTGATGTTCCGGGCACCACAATTTTTAGAACAAGCTGCAAATGTCTGCTGACCATCAATACGTGACAGTCGACCACTAACCTTTGTCCCTCTTTTCCCTCGTAAAACCTACATGTAGCCACCCTCAACCCCCGATGTACCTAGCCAATCAAAAATGTACACTTCATGTTCGCTAAATGTTAACCAAGCATGTAACTGCTAAGTAAAAAATCTCCAAACCTTGCTGTAACCTCTATAAAAACCCGGCTAATTTGAAATTCGGGGCTCTCAATTCTGATCCGCTGCGTCGGTGACGGTTGAGATCCCCTGCTCGAGCTTGAATAAATGACCCTCGTGTGTGCTTGCATCGAGAACGGCTTCCTGGTGGAATTTGGGACTTCACAAACTGGGCACAACAGGTTCACAGTCCTATGGGCTACAAGTGTAACAAAGTTCTCACTGGCTAAAATAAAAGAATCAACAGGGCTGTTTTTCTTTCTGAAAGCCTCAGAGAGAAGTCTAGATTCTTGAATTTTCTGTCTTCTAGAGGCCACTTGCATTCTTTTCTTTGGATCCTCTTCTACTCCAAAGGCAGTGTCTGGTGTTCTCACCCTGGATTACTCCAGTCCTTACAGTCAGGATTTGTTCTCTCTATTCCGTTGCTCTTCTTCTGGTAAGTATCCTTAGGATCAAGCTGGCTTACCTGGACAATTCAGGATGACCTCTCATCTCTAGATTGTTAATATAATCACATCTAAGTTCTTTTTTGCAATTAGAGACACCAAGGATCCAAACACAGACATTGAGAGAGGAGTCTACTTATTTCTAATTCAGAGGCAAATGTCTTGTGCAAAGACTGGAAAGTATTTTCTAAAGTCAAAACTAAGGTTGATATCAAAAACAGAAAAAACAGTTCTTTTGATATAGGAGAAATATAACTTCCAACCAGCTAGATGTCAGTTGCACTGAGTTTGTGTCCCCTGAAATCAAAGAATGATCTCCAAGGGACAATGGAAGTTGAGAGTAGGCAAGATTCATTGTGGAAAGAACACAGGCATTTTTGGGAAGGGATTGGTCTGGATGCTCTGGATAACTGATGTTTATCTGAACTTTACCGGACCAGGTGATAGCAATCATAGGACATCTCAAGTTATTGCTTATCCCTGAGGGAAGGATGTAGGCCTGGGCATTCCATCTTTATCTTGAGGTCTGGTCTTTGATGGATGCCCCTCCAGCCACAGTTGTGATGTGTTCTCACACATCACAGTTCTAAGCACTGACTCCCTTTAGGGCCTAGTCCTGTCTGACTCCCTATTAATTTCTATCTAACTTAGCTGCTTGTAATAGTTTCAACTATTTAAACATTAAATATACATTCTCTTTCTTCCTTAGTAGAATTTAGTTTGAACATATTTGTGCTCAACAAATACTACACTTCCCAGCACCCTTGAAGATTGGTGTGTCTGTGTGAGTGGGAGTGACTGGGTGTCCCACAGGTTCCCAATGATTTTAAAGACAAGCCATCACTCTGAAGCTCCTCTTTTTTCCCCTTCCCATGTTCTACAGGATGTGCTCACTGGTCAGCAGTGAGCATGGAGACAAGGATTATGCTCTAGGGCAGAACTGTTCAGGTAGTGAATATTTTAGCCTTTGTGAACTACATGGTCTCCATCTCAACTCTTCAATTGTTTTATTGTCACACTAAACAAGTTGTATACAATATGTAAAAAATAGGCAGACCTATGGCATTTCAATATTAATATTACCGAAACAAGTGGCCGCCAGATTAGGTGGGGTTCTGCTGACCTCTGCTCTAGGGGAAGAGCACCCTGGAGAAGGGAGGAACATGGTATCTAATCTGGGTTACTGAGAGAGAAATAATTTTATCAGAAAGATACAAAGATATTTTTTCTTTAAGACAATGAATTTTATGGAACTTGGTTAGAGTAGCTTATACGTACTCTTACATCTGTGTGTAAATATGCACACTTAAGCACATGCTGAGTGAGTAAAGTATTGAAATCTATCTGATAGACAAGGATGAGGGTTCTGAATTAGGAAATGATTTTATAAATCACTGAGGAAAAAAATCAAATAATGTAATTAAAATATAGGCAAAGGGTATCAATGAGAAATTAAAGAGAAAATGCAAGTGCATACAAGTGAGAATGATTAGAAATGAATCGAGTAAAGACTAAGTTTTAATGTTTAGCCATATAATAATGAAATAAAAAGTAAACATGGGGATTTAATAAGTTCATATTTATAAAACTGGAAAGAAAAATTACTCATAGAATTGCATCCACAGTGTGCATGAATAATTTCTTACACCACCAAGAGAGGTACAATGTTTGAAAAGATTTTTAAGAGATATTTGACAATGTATATTAAAATATTTAGAAATTTACATGCATTTTGGCCAAGCAGTTGTGTTTCTTGGAAGTCCATTTCAAGATAGCTGTAAATATACCCACATTACTCAGGATGTACATAATTGCATCATTTACCAAAATGTAAGAAATAACATATTTCTAGTCACACTCAATAAATAATAGAATGGCATTGAAATGAATAAAATATTTTGAAGACTCTTTCTTTTTCTTATTTTCCCTTAAATTCTTTTATTGGAACATTTTAGGTATACAATACATTTACATTTATCATTGGGAACTTGTACCTTTACATGATGTATCTTGGTTCTTATATTTTTCCCCATTCCCCTGCCCTCCCCTTCGACTCCTCCGCCCCTCCCTATTTACAAAGACTTTGTTTCCATTTTTTCCTTTTCTCATATTTTTTCCTTTCCCTTGTTTCCTTTCCCCTACCCCTCCCACTTTCCCTACTCCTTTGGACCTTTTCTTCCTATTTCACATTATTTTGAAGACTCTTAACATGGAACATGTTCTTGTACTAGATAAATGAGAAGATTATAAGGCACATGCCCCAGAACCATAAGCTTATTAGAGAGAGCATGCACACTTGCCCCAAGGTGACAGGAAGGATAGCTATTACTAGGTGGCAGCAAGGTAAATGATTTTCATTGTACTTCATCTGCTTTTGAAAGTATCTGATATTTCTATTATAGCTTGAGTTACCTCAATATCTGAAAGTAAAATATAATTCATATTCATAAATACATTATAAGATTTTAAAACTGGAAAACATTTGCAACTAATTAATTTGGTCAGCATATCTTGATCATGTGTCTGTGATATGTCAAACACTTTCTTAGGAATTGGAGATAAAATGAGAAATAAGATAAAATCTTTGCCCTGGGGTTTACTTTTTGGATAAGGGATACAGATATTAAACAAGTGGATAAATAAAACAATTTTCCAGATAATAAAAGACAGTGAAAATTGCTATAGAGAAAAGAATCCATGCTCAGTTGATGTTTGAGTTAAACTCTGAAGGAGGAGAGGAGCCAGCCTGGGCAGGGTGTTGGGAATTGGCAGGTGTCTTGGAGGAAAAACTTCAAAACCCAGAAGCAGCAAAGATTCTGGCAGATGATGGAGGAATAGGCATATAGGCAGTGTGAAGGATGCGTGGAGGCACTGAGGGGCAGAGAAAACAAAGCGTGTAAGACTTAGTAATCATTTTAGATTTTTCCTAATTAAAAAAATGCAACTATTAATGGTTTTGAGGCAGGAAAGTGACATTGAATTTTGTATTTTTAAAATATTATTCTTCCTGTTGTTGGGTACTGATAAGCCTAAAAATATGTGGAGAAAAAAACTCCCAAAAATATTTTGGGAAAATGATCAAGGATTGGAAGAAAAAATATAAAGTACTAAGAAACTTGACACAATTTTCATATATGATATACTTAGTAATCAAATCAAGTTCAAATGAGTTTTCTCATCATCAAGAAGCAGATTTGAAGAAAGAAATTTAATATAAGGCAAGAAACTATGAGAGAGGCAACCACAAAATTTGGATAATTTGCCCCTACAGTTAGGCATTTGTAGCACGCTGATTCCCTGCAGTTCAGTTCAAGCAAACTCAACAATTGTATCTCAAAGGCCTTTTGAAAAGATTTTATGGTTATATGCCCAGGGATTTATTCTTATTTGTCAAACAAATTATTTTGTTATAATTCCCAATTTCCTGGGGGACTATCTCACCCCGGAGGAAAGCTAGCATTTATAGCCATTATCATTACATAACTGTAATACATTACGGAATCCAGTGTTGCCAGTTTCCTTTTTAACCATTCTACTAATTTATTAAACTTTGAGTGCTTGATTTAAATGCTGTACCCAGTAGGAAATTTGGGATGACTGTTCACTCTCTCTCTGTACATTATGGGAGTTTTATGGTGACTGTGTGATGTCTCTGGCTAAGTGTATTAAAGAGGAAGTGTTATTCTTCAGCCAGCTGAGGCATTATTAAAGGATCTGCTGCCTTATGTGGTAATTCCATTAGAAGGTGGTCGAGTTGGGGTTCTGAATCTGCTCTGTAACAAACATGGGCTCAGCTACAGCTCAAACTTTGTGAAAATATTAAAAATCCAACAGTAACTTTTATGGAACAATTTATGTGCTTTCCAACTTAATCTTCTTTAAAATAAAAATAACTTCTAAATACAATGAAATGTATGTCCCTTTATTTGATACTACAGTTCTAACACATTAAATGAAATCGCTTGTGACATAAATACCCATGGACCTACAATATCTTGATTCTAGATTAAGCCAAATAAACTGGTAAAGATGAGAAAAGTGGTAGCAAAGAACTTTGTGATCTGATACATTCCTTCAAAAATTAAGGACAAAGAGAAACAAACATAAGCAGATCAGTAAAGTCTAGTCTAAATTTTCAAATCCAACATCAAAGGAAGAATTAACAAAATGGACTTAGATGCAAAGTGCTGCCTACCTATCAGCATTTGGTGAAGATGGGTGTTTGTGTCACATGCATTTACACACGCATGCTTGATTCCTTTGACTCACATACAAAAGGCTCAGCTGGGAAAGGTCAAACTTTGAAAAGTACTCTTAGAAATGGATATTTTCAGGCAGCTGTATGAGTCACTACATATTTTACACATCATAAGACTGGTTTTGTGATGATGAAACCAGATTTGTTTATTATTTAAATTTTTGCCAGAGAGGGCTTTCAGTAAATGGTTTCTGTAGAACACTGGAACGAATTGAAGTACAAAGCCACAGAAAGCTATGGTAATTAAACACACAACCCCCAGAAGGGATAGGATCATCACACTGTGTCTTTTCAAATCTCATTCTCATCAGTAGCTTCTCTCAAGTCTTCCCTCATTAATTCCTGCTTGGTGTTTTTAGTGCTATTTCTATATAGTGTATTTTCTCCATGTGGGTTTTGCAGTGCAGGCTGCTGGGCAAGCTGACTGGATCTGTTTATGACCATGTTGTTTTTAGCTTTTAGAGCACAGGCTTCCTTGAGGTTTGGTCTGTTTTGGCAGATCTGGAGCTGGAAAGCATCTTGGAAGCCATGGCGAAAATTCTCGTTGAAGAAACCATAAATGACGGGGTTGACACTGGTGTTTCAGAAGGCCATCCAGTGCGCAAAAGGGTAGATGTAGATGTTAATAACCTGCAGCTCATTTGATGAAAGGTCAGCATAGTCTGAGAGCATCATCAGAGTCCACAGGGGCAGCCAGGAGAGCATGAAAAGTAGAGCCACTGTCAGGAGCATCTTAATGATCTTCTGCTTCTTCTTAGACACCATGTGCCAGTGCTCCTGGTTCCGCTTGCCTGTGTGGGGCACTGTGGTCTTGAATAGTGAAATCCCAATCCTTCCATACATGACGACAATGAGGGACAGTGGAGCCACGTAGACAGTGGTGAACAGCACGGTGGTGTAGATCTTCCTCATTTCCTGACTTGGCCAGTCTTCCCAGCACCACTAGACTGGGGTGGTTTTATTCTGTGAGTCAAGTCTCACATGGTAAAACTTTTCTTCTTGTGTGTGTAACATTGCTGCAGATGGTGACATGATGGTGATGGCCAGGACCCAGATGATCACAACAACGACAGAGGCTGTCTTGATAGTGAGCTTTGGTTTAAAAGGGTAGACCACACACCGGAATCTGTAAGCAAAGGCAAATATCAGTGAGGCACTGCCTTCTAACTCCTGACAAAGATGTGAATCAAACTTAAGGAAGTAGTTTAGGACCTCCTACCCACCTTCCCCTAAAAGCATGGAAAGGTACTATGGCTGGTAGAGAGGCATGCATTTTCATTTGTGATATAGAGATACATTCTAACTGAAAATTTGAGTAAGTGAAGTGTATAACTGGAATATATTGAATATGACCAATTCACACTCTAGGCTTTGTTCTTATGGTTTGCATGGGCTGTCACTTTTTCCTCTATTAAATGATGAGGAAATGGATTTAGAAAAGGTAGAGATCTTTTCCATTATTACACAGGATTTTATTAGTGTGTGTTTGTAATACATAATAGTGATGTTTCTTTTGGGGACTTAGTACATTCATATAACATATCCTAGTCATTTTGTGCCACTTTGCCCACTCTATCTTCCCCATTCCCTTACCCATGTTCAAGAGTCTACCTTCTAGTTCCCCATAATCTCAGAAAGTTAAATATGACCTTTTCTCTTATGAGAAACCTAAAGCATTATGCAGGATTTTAACACAAGTAGTTTGGTCTCAGAGCTCATGACCTTAAGGTTAACTTAAAGTTAACTTCTACACGGTGTGCTCAGTAGACTGCTAGCTCTGCGGGGCTGTGATTGCCTGTTAATCAATGAACTATTTCTTCTTCATATTCTTGTCTGTTCCTCAACATGTTATCTGTGTGCTTGACCATGAAACGTGCTTTGGCCAATAGGACATTAGCAAGCCTGATGCACACAGTATAGCTTGTGCTTTTGGAACAGCTCCTCTGAAAAGCCAGGTTTGAGGTTTCAAAAAGCTTAAGTCTAATTTTTAAAAAATTTTAAACATGTAAAGACTGAGAAAAACAATATAGTTCTGTGTTATTCATATCCAAATTTAACAAATGTTAAAGGGTAACTATTTGTCATATTTCTATCAAATTTTTTTAAAGAAATCAAACATCACAGTTACGGTTGAAATGCTCTTGGCTGATATATTCAATCCTATTCTTCATCTTTCCTTGGACATTCAGAAGTTGCTATAAATCCCTCTTGTTCATACAGTGGTACCTCGGTTCATGAATTTAATTCATTGTGTAATAGTGGTCAAGAACCAAATTTATCATGTACCTAATCAAATTTCTCCATAAGGTTCAATGTAAATAATATTAGTCCACTCTGAAACATATGTATTTTTAATCACTAAAAAATGAAACAAACTACAGTACAGTATGAAGAGAGAGAACACTAACTTGCTTGAGGTGACTTCTGTTGTGGAAGACAGGAAGGTGGGTGGGGAGAAGGTTATTGTTTGGAGGGAGATTTCCTTCAGGGGTTTCCTTTCTTCTTTGTCACTTAGCTGCATGGTCAGTTTTGATGAAAAAATCTGTCTCATGTCACTTATTATTTCCTGTGCTGCACAATCCTCTGGAAATGAGATACCACCTTATTGTTCTTCAGATTCAACACTCTGTTCATTATAGTTTATGCTGGGGTGGTGCTGCTCAATAAAATCCCAGCATTCATCCCATTTTTTCATGGTGGATTTTATCGTATCACTGATAACCTCCTCCCTGTCTTCCTCTTCCTCACTGGAATGCTCCCTAGTGCTTGCCTTCTGGTGCTCACTCTGGAGTTCAGCAAGTTCTTCCACTGTCAACTCTTCCTTATGATCCTCAACAAGCTCCTCTATGTCTGCACAATCAATATTCAAACCCATACACTTGCCGGTTAACACAATCTCCTCCACTACCTGTGCATCAGACCGTTCAGTCACATAAATGACACATTGTGGCCACAGTTTCCTCCAGGCTGAGTTTAAGATCCAGTATGTGACATCTTCCCAGGCTTTTTTGTCAAGGAGTTTGATACAGTGAGGGATATTGAAGGGTTTCTTCTAGAATTCTTTCAGTGCCTCTTTGGTGATGTTGAAACACTTGGTGAAGAGCACTGCATGTATAACTTCTTGAAGTTGCCCATCAATTGCTGGTCCATGGGGTGCATAAGAGGTGTCATGTTGGGGAGGGGACTTGAGATTTTTGAAATAATACTCAGCATCTATATCATCCACCAAGGCTGGGGGTGTGCTGAGGTACTGTCCATCAGAAGAAGGCACCTTTGAGTCAGTTGGTTCTCACAAAGGTATTTCTTAATGCAGTCATTCCATAAACAGTTGTCTTGTGAGCCAAGCTTTCACATTGGCCTTCCACATGACAGGCGGTCTGGCCTTGTTCTTATTCTGTTCCTTGAATGCACAAGGGGTCTGGGAGTGCTACATCAGTAGTGGCTTAATCTTCAGGTTGGCACTTGCATTTGCACACAGCAAAAGGGTCAATCTGTCCTTCATGGGCTTGTGCCTCACAGAGTCTTTTACTCCTGTGTGATATGGATTCTGTTCAGCATTTTCTTCCAGAAAAGCCCTGTTTCATTACAGTTGAACACTTGTTGAGCAACTTATCCTTCTACCTTCATGAATTCTATGAATTCTTTCTCATTGGCTCGTGCAGTGGCCTTGTCCGAACTGGAAGCCTCACCATGTCTCATCACACTGTGGACCCCACTTACCTAGCAGACATTATCAAATCACCCTCTACTGGTTTTAAATTCATCACTTGTTACTCTTGTAGAGAGATTTTCCTGTAGTAAATCATTGTGTAGTTTCCTGGCTTTTTCACAGATCATAGCTTCACTAACACTATCACCTGACAGCTGTTTCCCATTCAACTACACTAACAAAAGTTTTTCCACCTCTTCCAGCATTTGTGTCCTCTTCTTGGTTAACATCACTACTCCTTTGGCCACATCAGCTCCTTTGATGGCACTTTATTCTTCAAAATAGTGGAGATTATTGACTTCACCATCTTGTACTTTGAGGCCAGATCAGTCACATGAATACCTTTTCTACAATTTCCTTCTTCAATTCAATGGCTATTTTCTTCAAGATCTTTTTCTTATCATTCTTGCTGTGCATTTTCTTGTTACCTTCACTATTGCTCTTCACATTCTTGTTACTTTCATTGCTGCTCTGCACTTTTTTATCACCATGCTTGCTCCACACTTTCTTTAGAGCCAGGCTGGATTGAATAATACTGTACAGAATTGTATGTGGTAAAAAGCACACAAAAAAGCTTCACAGCCAGTGTGCACAGGTCTGTGACCACAATCTGGAGTAGAAGAAGCCACAGCCATGTGTCACAGCAGGGAAGATGGCTGCATTTGTGTACATGCAGGGAAAATGATGACAGTTGGGTTTGTCACCTGATGCAGAGTTCAAAAACACAAACAAAATTTTGCAGAAGCCTTTATGCTCTGAGGTGTTAGTATATTTTTATGGTTTCCCTATATTAATCTGCATCTATAATGTTTTAATTTTACATAGTGGTGTATATTGTAAGTATTGTTATGCAAACTCATTTTTGAAATGTATGCATTTTGATGTATGTTGATTCATTTTTTAAATCATTGAATGACTACATCATTTTCATGACTGTAAAGTAGTCCATTGAATAAAGGCTGTATAATTTATTAATTCTCATTTCATTTACATTTTAAAATTAAGATAAATGTTTATTTTTAAATCTGCCCAAGAAACATGATAGGAACAGAAAAGGAAGACTTTAAGAATATTTAGTTACTAAATATAATGTGGAAGTAAACATATGTAAGCTCAAAATCCAAGTAGAAACCACATACGATACTAGTCTTTCATTCATTCTAAATATATTCAATTATGTAACAAAAATATAGGATTTCTTATAAATATTCACAATAATTTGGTGGTGGCTTAATTATTGTTAGTAATTATAACTGTTTATGTCTAAAATGTCCCCCAGATTCTCTTTTGATTAGAAAGTGATTATTAATGATCATGCAAGTGTTATGCTCATCGTGGGGTTCATTCATTAACCAGTGAGTTCAGTAGTTTATATGCTGTTAGGAAGGATGGGATGGAGGGATGATTCCCTGTGGGCAAGACCTGAAAGGATTTATTCTTCTCCTTTGCTCAACCCTTCTTATTCACTCTCTACCTTCTGGCTGTCATGAGGCAAGCAGCTCTTGTTCACCATGCCCTTCCACCATGCCATTTCTGTGTTGCAGCCTGCTGGGGATGGACTTAAACACCTAAACTGTGAGCCAAGTTAAACCAGTCTTCAAGTAATGGGAGTCGGGTATTTTTTCCAGCAATGGAAAACACAATACAGAAAGTTTTTACTCAGAATGGTTCATTGCTGTGACTAACCTGACATGTGGTTTATTTAGAACTAGTTTCTGGGAATAAGTTAGAAAACTTTATAGATATGAGCTAGAGAAGCCTTAGAATGCTGTAAGTGGGGCCTGGTGGATGATCTGGTAGGAGCTCAAAACACCTTGATGCTGACATCAATGGTGACAGTACAGGCCAGGCTCAGAAGGTTTCAGTTGGGAATGAGGACTCCATTGGCAATTGGACTGGAGGGCATGTGTATTATGCTGTGGCAGAAAATTTGTCTACATTTTGACCATGTCCTGAGCCTCTGTGGGAGACTGAAATTAAGGGCAGTGGACTAATTGATCTGGCAGAGGAAATTTCAAGGCAATCCAATATCCAGGCTATGGCATGAGTACTTCTGGATGATTTAAGAAGATTTATAATGAGCATTAGAAAGAAAAAGTACACTTGAAAAGATGAAAACTTTTCAGTTTCACCAGAAAGGAAGTGCCTACAAAATTGAGGCCAAAAAAAATCCAAGTACTTTGCCTCAGGGCAATAGGAAAGGCAGCTTGAAGGCATCTCAGGAACTGGCCAGATCCCACCAATTGCAGGTCCAAAGGTGCAGAATAATAAGTTCCTTTGAAATACTTTTTTTTAAAGATGGTCCCAGGGCATCCTGCTCATACAGGGCCACCTAGGGAAGTCCTTCTAAGAGTTTATGATCTAGGCATTCAGAAGCTACTGCAATGAATCAAGGGAGCCAGGCTACTGCTTGAACTAGTGGCAAACTTTGGCATCAGCCACATTATTTGTTGATCAGGCATGCAGAATGAAAGAATTGTGGATTCACAAAAAGCTTCTACCCATATTTCAAGAAAGATCCAGAAGGCCAGGCAATATACTCCTGAGAGAATGATTCATGAAGTTGCAAAGTGAAGGCAAAGGAATAGCAGGAAGTTGGAGATGCCAAGAACTTGGAATGTCTGCTTGAAAAAACTGAAGGCAAGAAATAGAGCCAGCTTAAGGAAGAAGCTGTGTGGGCTGCAACTAAAAAAGGCCATGGGTTGGGGCTGTCCAAGATGTTTGGAGCTCACATCTCATCACAACCCAATCCCAGTGCTGAGCATGGAGCTGTAGGATTTAATATTTTCCCTGCTGATTTTTGGCCTTGCTTTGGTCCAATTCTTTGTTATCTTCTTAACCCTCCCTTTTGGAATGGAAAGGTTTACTCTGTGTCATTGTATGTTGGAAGTACTTAATGTTTAGAATTTTACAAGGGCTCATAGCTAAAGGGCTTTCCCTGAGTCTCAGGGGAGACTTTGCATTTGGCCTTTCAGCACTTCTTAAATTGTTAAGATTTTGCTAACTCTTACAGAAGGGCCAAATACATTTTAAATAATTAGATGAATATGAGCCTTTTAGGGCCTGGAGTAACATGTTACAGTTTAGAATTAATGTGTTCCCAAAAGTCTCAACATATGTTTGGAAAGTGATTGAGTCACATGGGCAATATACTCAGCAGTGGATTCATCCACTGATAAGGTCAGTATTTCATGTGCTGTTAGGACGTGAGACCTGGTTGGAACGATGGCTCATGAAGGACATGACCTGAACAGGTGTATTCTTGTCCCCAGATCCTCCCTTCTTCTTTTTTCTGTGCTTCCTGGCTGTCATGTGGCAAGTAGCTTTCTTCTTCCATGCCCTTCCACCATACAATTTCTGCTTTAGAGCCAGCTGACAGGACTGAAACCCCAAAATCATGAGCAAAATTAAACCTCTTCTAAGTTGTGGGTATCAAGTATTTTGTCCCAGTGATGGGGAAGCTGACTAATACAGTAGTATAAAAAAAATACAGATGAGATAGTTTAATATAATCATAGTAACATTAACAGTACATAGCAAGTTCAGATATCATTAACCCCACATTTAATGTAAATTTATATCTTTGAGACACAGTGATTAATAAAATGTTTAAATTCTGTTCTTTTTACCTATAAACTAAATAAACAAAGAACAACATGATACATTCTTAGAAATAAGTTAAAATAGCATAGGTCCTGCTGCTCCCAGCCCAGAGGAAGTGGCTTCCAGGCTGCCATCCATCCTGCCCCTCCCAGCCGAGAGGTAGGGGCTTCTGAGCTGCCATCCCACTGCTCCTGGTTCAGAGGAAGGGGCTTCCCGGCCACCATCCCTCCTGCTACTCCCAGCCCAGAGGAAAGGGCTTTTGGGCCATCTTCTGTCCTGCTGCTCCCAGCCCAGAGGAAGGGGCTTCCCAGAAACTATCCATCCTGCCACTCCCAGCCCAGAGGAAAGGGCTTTTGGGCCGCCATCTGTCCCGGGCATCCCAGCCCAGAGGAAGGGGCTTCCAGGCTGCTATCCATCCCTCTGCTCCCAGCCCAGAGGTAGGGGCTTCTGAGCCAACATCCCACTGCTCCTGGTCCAGAGGATGGGGCTTCTGGGTCACCATTCCTCCCACCACTCCCAGCCCAGAGGAAGGGGATTCTGGGCCACAATCCCTACCGCTGGTCCCGGCCCCTGTCCCAACTCTCCCAGCTCAGAGGAGGTGAGCCATGCAGGAGCCAACAGCAGCCCCCTGTCCCCCCAGTCGAAATGAGAAAACACATAAATAAGTCTCAAAACCAGACTTCTAGATTACCTACAGCAACCCCAAAGGGAAATGAGATGGAACACTCTGATACTCAACCACCTGGACCCACTGAACTGGCAACAAAAGGGGATCTGGAAAAAAAGAAATCAGAAATGATTTCTCAGATAAGAGGAGAAAATGTGCTCATAGTGCAAGACATGATTAATAAATCTAGAGAGGAACTGAGGAACATGATGGAATCCCAACATAGGAAGCAACTGGAATCCATAAAAAAGATGCAAATAGATTTCCAGGAGATGAAAAACTCCACTGAAAGTCTACACAGCAGAATGAGGCAATGTGAGGACAGAATTTCAGACATAGAGGAAAAGATTGCAATTAATGACCAGGAAGAGAAAAATTGCTTCAAAATCATAAGGGAACATGAGAAATCAATCCAGCAACTGCTAGATGATGCAAAGAAGAATAACATAAGACTGATTGGGCTCAATGAAGAAACAGGAGAGAGTGCAGATGACATAAAAACTCTTCACAGAAATAATGGCAGAAAACTTCCCTAGCAGGGGAAAAGAACTTGACATACAGATAAGTGAGGCATATAGGACTCCAAAAGGCCTTGATCAAAATAAATCTACACATAGCTATATAATTGTTAAGATTCCAGAAACTCAACAGAAGAACAAAGTTCTCCAAGCAGTCAGAGAAAAGAAACAAATCACCTACAAAGGAAAGCCTATCACAATCACAGCAGACTTCTCAACACAAACCATCAAGGCAAGAAGAGCTTGGAGTGACATATTCCAAGCCCTAAAAGAAAACAGCCTCCAACCCAGATTGATGTACCCTGCAAAACTCTCTTTCAAAATGGATGGAGAAATAAGATACTTTCAAGGAGCACATTAGAAACTTTGTGAATACCAAACCAGCACTCCAAAGAATTTTACACAATATCCTAGGAACAGACGTTGAGGATCACAACCCCAGGAAGCAAAGCAGAATGAACCCATCTGTCATGACAAGAAATTAAATGTAAAGGGGGAGAACCCAACAAAAAGAAAAAGTCATGGCAATGACAAGTCAGTATGTTTCAGTTATAACCATCAACGTTAATGGTCTCAATCTGCCAATCAAAAGAAATAGACTGGCAGAATGGGTCAAGAAGCAAAATCCAACAATATACTGCATACAAGAAACACACTTCATTCAAAATGAAGCTCACAGACTCAAAGTTAAAAGGTGGAAAACAATACTCCATGTAACGGGAGCCCGATAAAAGCAGGAGTAGCTATCCTCTTTGCAGATCAAGTAGATTTCAAACCAACACTGATTAAGTGAGACAAAGAAGGACACTACATCCTTGTAAAGGGAAGAATCCAAGAAGAAGAGATGACAATCATAAATATCTATGCACCAAACACTAGTGCACCCAACTATATAAAACAAATACTAACAGACATGAAAAGTCATATATGCACTAATACAATTATAGTGGGGGAACTCAACACCCCACTGTCACAAATAGATAGATCAACTAGACTAAAAATAAGGAATGAAATGCTAGAACTCAATCAAACTCTTGAACAAATGAACTTAACAGATGTTTACAGTCTTCCACCCCACAAAATCAGAATACACATTCTTCTCAGCTGCACATCGGTCATTCTCCAAAATAGACCACATACTCACATATAGAACATGTTTAAGTAAGTGCAAAGGAATTGAAGTTATCCCCTGTATATTATCAGACCATAGTGAGATGGAATTGGAGATCCACAGCAAAAGAAACTGCAAGAATTTCATAAACACATGAAAATTGAACAACACACTTCTGAATAACCAATGGGTCACAGAGGAAATTGAAGAAATCAGACAGTTCCTTCAATTAAATGACAATGACAATACAACATATCAGAATCTATGGGACACAATGAAAGCAGTCTTATGAGGGAAATTCATAGCAGTGAATACACATATTAGGAAAACAGAATGAGCCCAATTAAACAACCTGATGCTGAACCTCAAGCTTCTAGAAAAAGAAGAACAGGACAACCCCAGAGCTCATACAAGGGAGGAAATTATAAAGGTCAGAGGAGAAATCAATGCAATGGAGACTAAGAGAATGATACAAAAAATCAATGAAGCCAAGAGTTGGTTCTTTGAAAGAATCAACGAAATTGACAAACCCTTAGCCAACCTTATCAGAAAAAGGAAAGAAAAGGCCCAAATCCATGCAATTAGGAATGAAAAGGGTGAAATTACAACAGACCCAGCAGAAATCCAGAGGATCAGCAATACCTACTTCCAGAACCTATATGCCAAGAAGATGGACAACACAGAAGAAATGGACAGGTTCCTAGATACATATGAATTACCAAAGTTGAACGAAGAAGACCTAAAAATTCTAAACAACCCAATATCAACCAAGGAAATTGAAAATGTAATTAAAAACTTATCAACTAAGAAAAGCCTGTGCCCTGATGGCTTCACTGCTGAATTCTACAAGACATTTAGAGAGGAACTACTGCCACTACTGTTTAAACTCTTCAATGAAATTGAAAGGGAAGCAATACTCCCAAATTCATTCCTGGAAGCAAGTGTCACCTTGATCCCCAAAGCAGAGAAAGACCTAACTGAAAAGGAGAAATATAGGCCAATCTCATTAGTGAACATAGATGCAAAAATCCTTAATAAGATACTAGCAAATAGAATGCAGAAAATCATCAAGAAGATCACACACCCTCATCAAGTGGGATTCATCCCAGGGATGCAGGGATGGTTCAACATATGTGAATCAATCCATGTAATACACTATATCAATAGAGCCAAGGACAAAAACCATATGATTATCTCCATAGACACAGAAAAAGCATTTGACAAAATCCAACATGCATTTATGATAAAAACCCTAGAAAAAATTGTAATAGATGGTCTCTACCTCAAACTGATAGAAGCCATCTAGGAAAAACCAACAGCCAATATCATACTAAATGGTCAAAAACTGAAATCCTTCACACTCAAATCAGGAACAAGACAAGGATGTCCACTATCACCACTCTTGTTCAATATAGTTTTGGAAACATTAGCCATGGCAATTAGGCAAGAGAAAGAAACAAAAGGAATAAAGATAGGAAATGAAGAAGTCAAATTGTCATTATTTGCAGATGACATGATACTCTATATAGAAGACCCCAAGAACTCCAACAAAAGCCTTCTAGACTTAATAATCAAATTCAGTCAAGTAGCTGCTTACAAGGTCAACACACAAAAATCAGTAGCTTTCCTCTATATGAATTATAGACTCACTGAGAGAGAAATAGGGCAAATAATTCCTTTCACAATAGCATCCAAAAAACTGAAATACCTAGGAATCAACCTACCAAAAGAAATCAAAGACCTCTTCTCTGAAAACTATAGCACTCTGAAAAGAGAGATTGAAGATGATATCAGAAAATGGAAGACATCCCGTGCTCCTGGATAGGAAGGATTAATATAGTGAAAATGGCCGTACTTCTGAAACTGCTAGATAGAATCAATGCAATTCCAATTGAGATCCCAGGAGCATAGTTCATGGACCTTGAGAAAACAATCCAAAAATTCATTTGGAACAAGAAGAGACTCAGAATAGCAAAAGCAATTCTAGTTAACAGAGACATGGCAGGGGCTATCATAATCCCCAACCTGCAACTATACTACAAAGTTACTATGATAAAAACAGCATGGTACTGGCAAAGAAACAGACCTGAGGACCAGTGGAACAGATTAGAAGATGCAGAAACAACGCCAGACACACTCAGCCATCTCATCTTCGATAATGGAGCCAAACACCCTCACTGGAAGAAAGATAGCCTCTTTCATAAGTGGTGCTGGAAAAATTGGGTTTCAACTTGCCAAAGATTAAAACTAGACCTATATCTCTTGCCATGCACTAAACTAAAACTGAAATGGATTAAAGATCTAAATATTCAAGTAGAAATGCTGAACCACTTGGAACAGAGTTTAGGTAGAACCGTTGAAGACATCGGTGTAGGAAAAGATTTTATGAACAAAACCTCAGTTGCCCATGAACTAGCACAAACAATCAACAGGTGGGATCTCTTCTCATTAAAAAGCTTATGTACAGCAAGAGAAACCACTAGCAGTGTGAAGAGACAACCCACAATGTGGGAAAAAATCTTCACCTGCTCTTCCTCAGACAAAGGTCTACTATCTTGAATCTATAAAGAATATAAAAAGATCAGACCTCTCAAATTTAAAGACCCAATCTGAAAATGGGCATCTGAAATGAACAGACATTTCTCAGACAAAGAAGTAGAAATAGCAAATAAACACATGAAAAAATGTTCAACATCACTGGTTATTCGAGAGTTGCAAATGAAAACAATGCTGAGATTCCACCTCACTGCAGAAAGAATGGCTGCTATCATGAAATCAACCAATAACAAATGCTGTTGGGGCTATGGGGAAAGAGAAACCCTGCTCCACTGCTGTTGAGAGTGTAGACTGGTGCAAGCACTGTGGAAATCAGTATGGAGATACCTCAAAGAACTAGGACTACAGGTCTCATTTGACCTAGCGTATCCCCTGCTGGGGATCTTCCCCAAAGAATTAAAAGAATCATACCACAGTAATATATGTGCACCCATGTTCATAGCAGCATAGTTTGTGATAGCTAAAACTTGGAAACCGCCCAAATGCCCATCAACTGGAGACTGGATAAAGAAAATGTGGTTTTTAAAAATAAAATGGAGTACTACTCAGCCATAAAAAATGAGAAATTAGAGACATTTATAGCTAAATGGATGCACATTGAGGCGATAGTCTTAAGTGAAATAAATAGGACACACATGTATAAATACTGAATAGTTTCTCTTGTGTGAGAAACTGAAAGTGCAATAAGGCCTAAAATGTATAATAGGTAATGTGAAATAGGAAGAAAAGGGGCAAAGGGGAAGGAAGTGGGAGGGCCAGGGGAAAGGATAGAAGGGAATGGGATTAATATGAGAGAATGGAAACATAGGAACAAAATCTTTGTAAATAGGGAGGAATGGAGGGGTTGAAGAGAGGGCTGGGCAAGGGTGAAAAATAAGAACCAAGAGAGACTATGTAAAGGTGCAAATTTCCAATGATGAATGTCACTATATTGTATACCTAAAATGTACCGATGATTAGAATGAATAATCGATAATGCAACATAGGAAGAAAAGGTCCAAAGGGGTAGGGTGGTGGGAGGGGCAGGGGAAAGGAAAGAAGGGAAAGGAAAAATGCAGAAAAATGGAAAAAAATGGAAATAAAGTGTTTGTAAATAGGGAAAGGTGGAGGGGGTGAAGGGAGGGTTAAGAACGGGGAAAAAATAAGAACCAAGATGCATCATATAAAGGTACCAGTTCCCAATGAGAAATGTAATTGTGTTGTATACCTAAAATGTTCCAATAAAAGAATTTAAGAGAAAAAAATAAAAAATATCATGTAAATGATGTAAATAATAGATTAATGTTCAAAGTAGAATCTCCTAACTTGTTTTTTGGATGTCAATTGGATTTCATATTTTTAACTTTGTTCTGTCACTGTCTACACACACACACACACACACACACACACACACACACACAGTATCATTAGTTGAGTGATTGGTTCCTTTATAAGATCACTTTCACTTACTTACATATTTTATCTTCCAGTGCATCGTTAGTTGCCACCATTTTAATAGATATGCACACCCTCTTCCATCTGTGTGGTGTCTTTATAGCTCTCCCTCTCTCTAACCTCATACTACTGCAGCCCACTTTTAGACATGTGCTATTGTGTCTAAAATAAAAATCTAACTATTCATCTTCTGCTTAAAAGACTTTGATTGATTCCTGTTGTTTTCAGAACAAAATTTTCACTCCTTAAATGGGTGAGCCAGCCATGGAGAATCCACTCTTGTCTCCTTTTGTGACTGCAACCCCACCTCCGCCCCATCCTGAGCGGAACTGCCTCTGCCTTGCTGTGGATGTTTCAAGTGTCCCGTGTATATGCTGGTCTTCAGAGGTGTCCTTTCTCCATTTTCCCAAGGTAAATTTTTTGCCTTTCAAGAGTTAGACAAGTCTCACCTGTGCTCTGAACTCATTATTTCCTGTCCTAACAATTAATCATTCTCTCTTTTCCATGATTGTTATGGATGGGACTCCTAGTAGACAGTGTTAGTTGTAAAGATTTTTAGTAGGTCTTTCTATTCCACTGGGCTGTGGACTTTCTGAGGTAGCACTTGATCTCATTTATTTTAGATGTTATACCACCCAGCGCAATATGTGGCACATCATAAAATCTCAACAAAGTATGTAAATTAGTAGATAAATGATTTTTAACTTAAAATCTAGATGGTGTTTCACATTTATTTCAGCACATTTATACATCCACAATTAGCAAATTCTAATGTGAAAAATGTAAGAGTATTATTCCTAATATATAACTTTAAATATAGATAATTCAATAGACTTACTTTTTTTTTCATACGCAGTCTTTAGTAGGTACATGCCTTGCTCCTGGTATTATTAATATTATTTGGAGAAGATTCACCTACATCTAGCAGATTATATTTTCTGGTGGGCTGGCATTTACTTGGATTAAGAAGTTGGTGATAGGGCCAAGGATTTAGCTCAGTGGTTCCGCCACCTGCCTTGCAAGCGGAACGACCCGAGTTCAATCCCCAGAACCAGAAAAAAAAAAAAGAAGGTGGTGATAACTCACCTATCCACTGATATTGCAAATAAAGTAAAGACTGAAGCCGCGACTGATATTCCCTGGATCAATCCACTGATCTTGCACATTGCACTTCCAAATGGCCATCCTGAAAGGGAAATGCAGAAGGCTTTGAAAAGTTCACTTTTTTATTGCATGGAGAATATGAATGGAAATATGTAAAAAAAATAATGCAACTGTTTTCTTATGGTTATAGAACAATGTTTTCCAGTATTTTCACTAATTTCTCCAGAGCTCGTTTTTTAGTACTCTAATAATAGTAATGATAGTAATGATGTCAAACTTATAATTTATCCAGGCTCTTTAATAAATAAAGTCCAGGCACTTTAATAAATGCTCTAAATGTATTCCATATCTAACCCTATGACAAGCTTTTGAAGGCTTTGGCATTCTCATGATGTATATAGACAAGGTAACAAGCATAATCACATAACATGCCTTGTAGCAGCCAGTTAGTTGCATAAGGATTTGAACTCAGGCAATAGGTTTCCAGAGGCCATGCAATTAATCCTTATGTGATAATGCCCCATAAATAAGCAAAAACAATCAGAATACTGGTGTTCTAGTTTAGAAATATGCCAAATTAATTATGAATAGTCTGGAGTTGTACACAGAATAAACTATAATCATTTATACAAAATGTAACAAGACAATTTACATCATAGCTACTTCCAGAATGAAGAACACTTTGCAATAAATCATCTAAAAATTTTCCCAATGAATGGTCCAAACTACAAAGCTAGGAATGGTCTAATCTCAACCTCCAAGCACAAGGAACGTCTAGGCAGCTACATAGTAGCTGAGAAAGTAGCTCAGTAGTTTCTCACTGAGAAAAACAAACCTCAAAGTATTTGTTATGCAAGGTAAGCCTTGCATAACAATTATAAAACAATTATAAATGAAAAAGACTCTAACAGCATTACCAACGAAATCAGAGACAGAACACATTTTATACGTGACACATACATGATACTGTAGGAAATAAAAAATTAAAATGGCACAAATAATTTAAGTTTTAATAACAGAAATTAAATCAATGTAAAATTCAATGAGAAAGTAAATAAAGTCTTTGAAAATGAACAACCACGGACAGAAAATAGAAGAAAAAATACAAAACGGGAAATTCAGAATCTTCAGTCTGTGGTTAATATAAGTAGAAAGAAAAATGGAAAGAACTCTTCAAGAAAATCCACCAGTATTGGAGAGTATTTGTTTCCTGATAGAAATAACAAGTGTGTGTCCAGTGCAATAAATATAAAACAAAAAGACTTCCTACAATGCATATTTCTTAAAATTCAGAAAACTAGGGATGAAAAGTGTATAAACTTTTATGAATAAAAGATACAAATCATGAGTAACAAATGACAAATGACACCAGATTCTTCAGCAATAACTCCATATTTCAATGCAATAGCAAAAGAGAAATCTTTAAAAAATTCTAAGGGAAGAAATTTCCAACCTAGAATTCCTCATGCACTTAATTATAATCAAACATCAAGGCAAAATAAAGATATCTTCAGACATACAAGACCTCAAATGTGTTTTATTTCAATATCCATTTCTCAGGAAAGAAGAAACCAAGAAATAAGCATACATGGCATGCAAAAAATAGGGAGTGGAGGACAGAAGAGTGAAAAAGAACTGTTATAATTGACTTCCACTGCGTGAACACAAATAGGTCTAGATACACTTCACCTTCTCTCTTTCTACCAATGTAAAAATACCATAGTTTTTATTTAAATCAATATCCAAATCACACATTAGTATTTTCTATGCCAAACCAGTGGAGGGACATCCCACAGCAGCAGTCATTGATCTTCGTGCTTGGAGAACATCAGTTTCAGACAGGAAAAGGGGTAGAGAGCACCACTAGATGCAGCTCATAGATTCCTGGGTGTATTTGAAAGTGCTAACATGAAAGTAACACTCTGGGAAGAGAATTTGAGGATACCTCACCAATAAGTACACAGCAAAAACTAAGAAAATCAAATCACACTTGATTGAGCCTGGACAGGGACATCACCAGTTCCAATGAGCCCACTCACCATCTTAGAGAAACATAGGTTTCATTTCACTTAGGTCACAGAGGACATATCAGTAGGTTACAGAGTTCACAGAGGATATATCAGCAAGCCACAAGCATGGTGTTTCCCTGACCCATCCCCTCAAAAACCCACCAAAAAATTCTACAAAAAGCCTCTTAGCCTATAAGAGACACCTTCTCTGTTCTGCTCACATAGAGAGGTCCTTCTCAGCTTTAGCAATAAACCTGGTTGGATTGTTGAATTCATGTCCCTTTCCCACTCAATGATATCCTTGGTAAAGTCAAAAATCAAACATTTTGTTAGTGAAATTGATATCAGAGCACTTCACTGCTTTGGCAAGGATAAGATACGTATAAAATAAGAATATATACTCTGGATAGTGGTGTAATTGTTACATTGTTACATTGGTAGAAAGAGAGAAGGTGAAGTGTTTGAATGTATGCTTGTATTTACACAGAATTATAAGAGCAAAATTTAAATCATCTATGGTTTGGACACAATATATTACAGGGAAAGGATGTTACTGAGAAATACGGTAAAATTACAAAAATAAAGACAAAAAGTGCTGAAAGAAGCTGCCTCCTAGGAATTGAAATCAAGAGGGGAAGACAGGGTAATTAGCATGCAAAAAAGGAATAAAAATGTGTTAATTACATGTACAATCCTCCAACAAGGAATGTAAGCAGTATGTACTGCAAACATGTACTAATGCAACAAATAAATTTTTAAAAAATGTTTATGGGAGAAAATATTGAGAGCAGTTCTTGGCAAAGCAACTTGCCTGAGGGACAATAATTGTTTACCAATTCTTTCAAACACTTGTCTAGCACAGTATCTTGAGCACGCTACTTCCTCAATTATTATTTGTTTAATAACAAATATCATAAAAACTCATAATCTGTGCAGTGTGTTACTGATAAAATAGACACTCTGAATTCCCTTTAACTCCTATTACAGACAAAGGAAAAAAGCAGAGGAAAACTCCAGAGAGAAACTTCTTTGCCAAGCTGAATACTCTAAAAAGATAAGAGCTATGATATCCTCAAGCTGCTCTAATATATTCATTGACTACTTCATTTTTCAGATTGTAATGTGAGCATGTTGAGTATTATTCATTCATATATATAACACATATAAGCTACTTCTAAATGCGAACTGTTCTGGGATCTGGAAATACGCTGTTCCTTCACCTTGCAGCATTCTATACGGTGCTAAAGCAACAAGATTTTGGACCCAGAAGTACCTACCACAGGGAGGCATCCTAAGCCTCACAATGAGAATGATTTATGTTACACATGTAAACTGCCATATTTTGAGAAATCATTGGGACTGTTCTATCTTCCCACCAAAACTGTTAGAAATCTCCCTTGCTAACCACAGCAGGGCCTCCATGTCTATTTACATTAGATTGAAACTTCTTTGGTGGTATGTTGGAATCAGATGCAACAATTCCTTGAATTTTATACTCCATAATATACTTAATAATATTTCTGCTTTACTGTATGTGACTTGTTCTCTCTTAAGGGAATTCAATAATTCTGATAAGAAGTGCTAGATCTCATTCTCTGATGACCTTCACTGAATTCTCTGTAAAAATAACATCTACTCTGTCACTGTAACTGGCTTTATCTTTCTTGGTTAAGTATTTTCAAATTATATGTCTGTTTATTGTCTATCTTGTCCTTTAGAATATATACCTCATAAGGGCAGGAATCTGGAACAGTTTTTGGACTTCATCAACATTTGTGAATGAATGAAGGATCCTGCTCTGTCTGCAGTGACATCTGACCTAACACTTTTCCATATCATCTTTGCACCACACATAATCCAACATACCTGTTATAGTATTGTCCAGCAGTGTTACAGGCATGCAGAATATGCCAACTAATAAATCACTTATTGCCAGGTTTAAAATGAAGAGATTAGTGACTGTGTGTATATGTTTGTTCCTTGCAACAATAAAGCAAACCATGATGTTTCCCACCATGCACAAGAAGAAGATTAGAAAGTAGGAAATAATGAAGATTGCTGCCACCTGAGGGTGGCGAAGATAGTAGTTCACATAGGTAATGTTAATATCTGAGACCAGATGATGCTGTGTGTCATTGACACTCCAGATGTGATCCCAGTTTTTGGAAGGGTTTGAGTCCCATTTGTCACTCATGATGGACCTTAACAAAAGAGAGACAGAAAAGAAAAGCAATTAAAAACAAATAGAGCATAGTTCTATGCTTGAGTTTAATAAGAGGAACACTTTAAAATATTATTGAATTCTGATGGACTTTTTGTAACAATTCATCAGTTTTGTATGAAACTGAGCCATAAATAAGATATTAAAATTATTTAGATTTTAAGTAAGAGCATTTGAAAACACTACTTCATGTCATATACAGCAATTACTGATGTATTTTATTTCCTGATACACTTGTACTATAACCTATCAAAACCAACTTGTCTTTATAAAGGTAATTTACGTACCTCTAGCTTTTCTGATAATCTGAGTAAGATGCAGTGTCTGCACTTTCAAAACACTCATACCAGTAAGCTTCTTGTGTTTACCTTACTCTACTTTGACTCAGTTAACTGAATATTCTTTTTACAAAGTCTATATGCAGACTGAGCCAACATGTCATTAATTTCTTAAAATCAGGATAGGTTACTCACTTTTCTCATTCACAGAGAATGTATTAGTCAGTTATTTAGAATCCATATATCTTAATGCAGACATTTCAATAAAATGTTGTGTTTGAGAAGCATGAAAGACCACTCCCAGTTTCAAACTCAGTATATAGTGCATTTACAGCTGCTATTTGTTAAAGGACATAGAACAAATCAGCAAAGAAAACAGGCACATGGGGGAAAGCAGAGAAACTAGGCACAAGTTCCCAAGAGTCTTCCATCAATGGAGTAACACAGGACAAACTTACTTCCTGTAGCAAGGAGTTTGCCAATATGTGTGAAGTACTGTCTATCAGGGAAGCTTATTAGATAGATACACAACACCCCAGGCTTTCAGTGAAAAATTACCATGTGAGTTCCTTCTTTCTAGATGTATCGAGGTCCCAGACTTCCAGGTGGAAAGTAGATATTCACATAAATCATGGTCTTTGTATAATCAAGACATATTAAGTCATTCCATCACTTAAGGAAATTCTTTATCAGTACAGAGAATGGTTTACTATTTAAGTTCCCAGACCAAGGGTCAAACTTGTAAGAGGGCCTTTCTAAGGATAGCCTTGGGTCTTATTAATTCTTTTCTTCATGTATTGCTATTGACTACACAGTAGGTTATATGTGTTCATAAATAAAAATGAATTTGACAGTGGACTTACACACTTGAGTTCTCATATTTACATTTTTAGGAGTTATTTTATGCAACTTGAATTGGTAGAGATAAATTGAAATGGCTCTGCTGCAGGTCCTAGTGGGAGGCTTTTAGTGACTTCATTCTCACTTACCATTTTCTGTCTTTCACCAAGTACAGATTTGTATCATTTTAGGTGGGAAAGTTTGTTCTCCAGATATTACAATAAGTAGTAAGATATCACTTTTGATACTTTGACTTTGGATGGTTTTCTGTTTGTATTTTGAGGATGAAAAGAGTAACATGATAATAAGTTACTAAAAACAAGGTCATAAAAGGGATTATTTTTCTCTAGTAGCTCACATTAATTTGTCATTTATTTCTTCTTATTTAAAAACTCTTCTTTGCCCTAAAAAAATGAAAACCAAAGTGAATATGGGATGGAGTAGGGGCTGGCAAAGAGTAAGAAAGCAAAAAATAAAAAAAATAAAAATAAAATTAAATTTAAAAAAAGAGTAAAAAAAGCAATTTCAGTAAGAATAGTAGATGTAGTTAGCTTAATAAAGTCAGGCTGAGTGCATCTTTGGAGTGAAGGGCCTGTCATTGAGAATATCTACTGGCTTGAACTTTGCAATCAAAGTCTCCAAAAAGCACTCATACAAAGATTTGAAGATATTTGTATCTAAAACACAGAAACACTATAAATACAAATGAGAACTACATGAAGAAACTGCACAGAATTAAAATTTACTGATTTGAAACATCTATAATGAGTGGCTTCAGCAAGGTGATAGAACAGAAAGTCTCAGGTGCCAAATGTCCTTCTCCTCTCCAAAAAATGTTTAACCAGCAGCTACCTACAAACCTGAATACCCTTTTGAAAATCTCAATTCTTGGGAACCACCCTAAGGCACCCATGTGATTTACAGAACTGAATTAAATCTAACTTAGAAGTTTAAGAAGAAGAGTCTCATACTGGCTATATTTTCCTCCCCACAAAGCCAGACACAGGATTTTCCTGAGGCCCACATTCAGAAAATTCTACATCTATAATGACAGTGCATAAAGCAATTTTATCCCCAATGTGTTAAAGTATTAATAACAACTGTAGGTAAAATAAATTCTCAAGGAATACACTTTATAAAATGATGTAAATTTTGACACCCCAAAACATAAAATGTATGTGGGGAAGTAAAAGTGTGGAATTGTTCTATGCAATAAATTTGCTGTTATTGACTTGATATAGGCTGTTATAAGATGTTGAGTATAAGCCTCATGATAAAAACCAGCAAAAATCTAGAGCAGAAGAATAAAACAAAAATAGAAAGTATTTAAAGCATACCAATACAGAAAATCACAAATCCACAAAAGAAGACAGCAGGAAACAGTATTGTATCAAAACAATTAGAAAACAAGTAGCAAAAAGACAGTAGTAAGTCCCTACCTATTAATAGTTACCTTGAAAGTAAATGAGTTAAATTCTCCAATAAAAGTCAGAGCAACCAAAAGAATAAAAGTAAAATAAGACCCAACTATATTCTGCCTGAAAGACAATCATGTTACTTAACTTCAAGGACATTCATTTAATCAGAATATTCTTTAATCATTTAACTAAAGTACTATTTCGCAGGTTATGGGAAAGTTACAATGTTTACTTTGAAATTAATAAGAATATTTTTGAGAGATCATTCCAAACTGTGAAATTTCTTTTTTTTAAATCAACTTTTGCTCATTGCTTCTAATAGTCATTGATAATTCTTTCCTGGAATTATTATTACTATGGAAAATGCCATGTGGTAAATTTCTAATGCCAGAACTCATCCTACATTTACTAATTAGAATTCTGTTTCTAGAGTAACTCAACTATTTAATAATTACTCATTTATTTATTTCTCAGTATGGATTTATGGATGAAGGACCCTTGTTAGCAAGACAGACTCCATATTGCTGCTTGACCCACCTGCCTGCCCTTTAGATGAACTCAGAAGGAGGAAGTTTAGAAACCTCCTCCCCTTAGAGAGTCTCTTAGAAACAACAATTAATCAACTATTGTTTTACAAACGTTCTAACAGCAGGACGTTCCGCTTCTGTACCTTTTGCTTGCTTTACTAGTTCTATCCCATAGGGGGGCCTAGAAACTGTTGGCCTCAAAGGTGTATAAAACATGTTTGTCAACCTCCAGTCGGGGCTGGAGTCTGATGCTCAGCTCAGGTCCCGGCCGGTAATAAACTCCTGTGTGGATTTAATATCGGTCTCTGGTTGGTTCTCTCTCACTGGGTGTAACAATGGACTCTTCAAGATATCATCTTTTATTACCACTGTTTATTTTAATTCTGAAATTGTCCTAGAATCTATGAACATGGATGCCTCTTTCTTTTCAACATGATTATCCCTTCTTTTTGGAATGGAAATGTTTACCATGTGCCATTGTATGTTGGAATTACTTAACTTTCTTTTCAATTTTTATAGTGGCCTTGAGTGTCAGAGCAGACTTTGGAGGAGCGCTTTTCATTACAGCTGATACTGTTCAGACTTTGGCAACACTTACAGGTAGGCTAAATACATTTTATATAATTGGATGAACATGAGACTTTTAGGATTAGGGGTAGAATGGTATATTTTGATCTAGAATGTCCTCCAGAATTCGCAGGTGTTTAGCAGTGGGGGTTTGGGAAGGTGATTGGATCACGAGGGAGTTATACTCAATAGTGAATTGATCTATTGATGAGTTCATGGCTAAATGTGCTATTAGGAGGTAGGGCCTGGTTGGAAGATATTTGTCACTAGGGTTGTAACCCTCCTCAGATCCTTCATATCTCTCTGCTTCTTGCCTGCCATGAAGTGAACAGCTATCCTCTGCCATGCTTTCCACCATGCTGTTTCTGCCTTTGAGCCAACTGACTATAAACTAAAATCCCAAAACCATGAGCTGTTGGGAGCAATGCTACATAATTTTAGGGTAAAATCATTTGGTTAGCCTAGTTCTCCTGCCTACAGACCAGGTATGGAATTTTGAGACATAATTCCATTTTGGCCTCTGGACACAGCTGAGACCTCAATGATCCAGTGATGCTGTGATTCTCCAGGACAAGAAACATCCTGGAAGCTGAGAACATCCTGGAAGGAACAAACATCTACTCAGTTCCTCCTTGTTCTTGGATTGTTACATCTTATTTATGCACGATGTACTGAACTCTCTGCAAGTCATTTGTTACATTTGTTTCTCCCGATGTACTGAGTACTGAATAAAATGTGAGGTAAGCTGGGGGCTTTCTTCTTCGCTGCCCAGAGCAGCACTGATCAGACCCAAAGCTCAGCTTCTTCTCAGTCTCATTTTTCTACCTTTCCTGTAATTCACCTTGTGCTGCCATAGCTCGCAGGAGACTAGGACTTACTGCAGAGGTTCTAGTAATGTTCCCTTTCCCCATTCCCTACAATGAGCCAAATTAAACCTTTTCTCTTTTAAGTTGTGGGTATCACATGTTTCATCCCAACAAAAGAAAGTTGACTTATATAGTGGTGTACTTTTTATTTGGCATTAATATTAACACTATTTAGTCAAGAAGTGATTCCAAAAACTGGGTACTAAATTTTTTTTTTACAAAAAGGTACCCAAGTTTATGATGGGAATGGCAAAGGGCTAAAATCACAAGGTGAGTCTCATTAGGGAAGCATTTCGCTGTACTCTTCTTGGGACCGAGGGGGTATACAATATAATGACATTCGTCATTGGAGATTAGATTTGTACTTTTACATATTCTACCTTGATTCTTATTTTTCTCCATCCCCTGCCCTCCCTTCAACCCCTCCACCCCTCCCTATTTACAAAGACTTTCTTTCCGTTTTTCCATTTTCTCATATTAATTCCATTCCCTTGTTTCCTTTCCTCTACCCCTCCCACTTCCCCTTCCCCTTTGCCCCTTTTCTTCCTATTTCACATTAACTATTATACATTTTAGCCCTCATTTACACTTTCAGTTTCTCACACCAGAGAAACTATTGGGAATTTACACATGTGTACCCTATCTATTTCACTTAAGAGTATCACCTCAGTGTGCATCCATTTAGCTAATTTCTCATTGTTTATGGCTATTACTCCATTTTATTTTACAAAAACACATTTTCTTTATCCAGTCTCCAGTTGATGGGCTATTTGGCTGTTTCCAAGTTTTAGCTATTACAAACTGTGCTGCTGTGAACATGGGTGCATATATCTCACTGTGCTATGATTCTTTTAATTCTTTTGGGAAGATACCCAGAAGGGGAATAGCTGGGTCAAATGGGACCTCTACTCCTAGTTTTGTGAGGTATCTTCATATTTATTTTCACAGTGGTTGCACCAGTCTGCATTCCCACCAACAATAGAGAAGCATTCCTTTCTCCCCACAACCCCACCAGCATTTATTGGTAGATTTCTTGATAGCAGCCATTCTTTCTGGGGTGAGGTGGAATCTCAGTGTTGTTTTCATCTGCATCTTTTGAATGACCAGTGATGTTGAACATTTTTTCATATGTTTATTTCCTTCTTTAAGTGAAATAAATAGGACATATGTGTTTAAATACCAAATAGTTTCTCTGGTGTGAGAAACTAAAAGTGTAAATAAGGATCAAAATATATAATTAGTAATGTGAAATAGGAAGAAAAGGTCTAAAGGGGTAGGGGAAGTGGGAGGGATAGGGGAAAGGAAAGAAGGAAAAGGAAAAAATATGAGAAAAGGAAAAAATGGAAACAAAGTCTTTATAAATAGAGAGGCTGGAAGGGTTGAAGGGAGAGGAGGGGAATGGGGAAAAAATAAGAACCAAGATATAGCATGTAAAGGTACAAATTCTCAGTGGTGAATGTAACTGTATTGTATACCTAAAATGTACCAATAAACAATGAAAAAAAAAGCTGATTTAACAGTAAACCAAAGGATCAATCCAAGAAACATTTTGAGAACAAAAATAAACTTTAAGGGTAATTAGGAGGGTAAGGAAGAAAAAGTAATTAGGTGACTATAAGAACTAAAGAAAAGAGTACACTGATTAAAGAAGTGTAGTAAATGAAGAAATGCAGAAGAACAGAAGGACAAATATACTATAAAATTTAAAATATATCTGCACAGAAGAATGGATCTGACTAATGTCCATAAAAAGAAATAAATCCACTAATAGGTCTTATGTCTCTAGATGGTAAATAAACTGTTTATAGACTGCTCCTTTAATTTCTCGGTGTCAATAAAACTTCTTTCAGATCAAACCTCTAATTTTCATATTTAATTTTATTAACTTTATTATAATTATAAAATCATGGATAAAAACAAAAGGTAGCAATTAAATAATTTTAAGCATGGAATGTTATAAAAGTATAATGATGAATCTGGAATATAATCTATTGAAATAAATATATATGTGACTAAAGATATATAAACAATTATATTCACTGTAACATTACACAAAAAGCTTAGAAATTTTCTTTACTACAAAACAATCAAAATATTACATCGGCATATAATATATGCAGTAATTTCAAAACCGCAAAAAAGGCCAGTAGATAAAATGTGTTGCTATGGATATCTTGCTCTCCCATGTTTTTGTTTCTATTTTAATAGATGTACAAACTATAAAATGATAATTATTTATTTACTGGAAAATCAGTTTCATTGCCCTTATAAATAGATGTTAATATTCATCAGAAAGTAAAGTTATCACCAATTTCAGTGATCTGCATGAACATGAGAATTACTTCAATAAAATAACAGTTTTGCAAAGTGTAAGTTGAAGAAGATAACAAAGACAAAAAGAAGAAATGTGCAGCTTCATTGGGAAGGAAGAAAAGGGCACTCTGAAAAGCCCAGAAAACTTTAATAAATTTCTGGGCAGAGAAGACTATAAGATTGGACAAAGGGAGGAAGCACCCCACAGGAAATCCCAGGCTAATATACATCTAAGAAGTACTGCTATGAAAATGGAGTGTCCGTGAGACTGCTTCAAGGTCAGGGTCACAATGTAAAAAAACAGGAGAGGACCTGAAGGAATTATTTCAGATAAATTGGGAAGCTGCTTTGGGAGCAGCTGAATGTAGCAGGTACCCACCCTACCTCTGCCAGAGACCAAGGCACCCATGGTCAGGAAACATGAACCACAGGCCCCAGGTAGAAGCAGGCATTCTCCTTCCCATGACGTCACAGACCACACACTCCTAATAGTACAGGTCTAAATCAGTCACACCAGCAAAAATGAGAAGGAACAACGGTATCTGAATTGGGCATACAGGTGAAGGGAGATAGACATTACTGTACAGCGTTAGCATCTGATAAACAGAAGGCTTATTTGAGGGGAGTTTGAGAATATCTGTCAAATTAAAATGGCATATTTTCTACTTGACCTTTTTATTTGTAGGAATATAACATAAATACATTTATGAGTAAAAATCTATAAAAGTATTACATTCACTGTAACATTGTTGTGAGAAGTTTAAAGCAATATAATTGGCCATGAGTAGACAAAATTTAAGTGAATTACTGCACTATTAATAATCAAATGTACAATATGGTTACCCTAATAATAGCAAAACCCCTAAGGCTTGAGCTCTGCCACATTCTATTCTGAACTTCAGTGCATATTAATTTACTTAATCCTCTGAGGAAGTGCTATAGTTATCACTCTTCCTATTTTCAGATGAAGAAACTGAGGAAAAGATGCCTGGTCCTACATTAATAAATGGGAAGAATAAAGATCAAGATTTAAACTCAATCTGACTCCAGAGACTTCACTCTACCTACTATGCTACCATAAAATATGGGCATTAATATTAATAAAGCAAATTTCATTATGCTGACACATAAGGGTCTATAACACACATTGTCTTATGTCAACAACAAAATCATTCAATATAGAAAAAAGCTCTGTTAAAAGTTGTTACTTCTTGGGACAGAAATGGAGCATGGTGTGAAGTTTGTACATTTCACTAGTTTTTATCATTCCTCAAATCTTCTTATAGCACAAATACATTCATGTTGTGCCTAAATAATTAAAATAAGCAAAGAGCAATAGCATCTATGTGTTATTTACAATTACCAAATCCTAGCAAAGCTTCTGAAAGCAACATATGAGGAAGATTCCATTATTGTTGTAGAAGTTAGTTCCCATCCTGTACTTCAAAAGATTAATATCTATATCTGGTGTACATATGATCCTAACCTACATGTCAACTACTATATGTACACTCATCAATACTTAAAATAACTTATCTTTTAATCATAAAATAAAACCACAGAGATTGGGAACTCTTGAGTGGAAGCAGTAACTAGAAACAAGCATGAGGGGAGGCTACGGGAAACAGAAATTAGGATTTTTTTAATGTGGGTGCTAGGTATTTAGTTTTTGAAAATTTATTGACTTTTATGCAATGCATCCTTTATTGGAGAGGACTAAGATGTTGATTGGATACATATTTCTGACCCTGAGGGAAAAGAAAAAGGAGGCAACTCAGTCCAATTTCCTTGTCAGCATGATAACTGGACCTCTGAGTAGATAGATATTCATATTTCTACAAAATCCTTATATTTTGAAACAGGATTCCTTGGTTAAGGGTTGCCTATATTAAAGTAAATTATAAGGGCTTATGATGCTGGGCTCCCTGGGAAGTGTCTCTTAAACTGAGATACAGAACTATTTTATAGTCTAAGTATTCCTTCTGTTGTGAAGCTACCATACTGACGGAGCCAGCCATCACTAGACGAACAGTACCTGAGGAGAGGGGTGAGGATTAAGAAAAACAACACCAATTTGAGAGAAAAGGAGAGGAGAGGGAGAGCCTTCTCCTTCCCACTTTATTGAGCCTCTTATATATCCTCCTTCATTACCCACAGCCTCCCTCCCTTCCTCCACTCATGATCTCGTGACTAATTATTTTTACAGAGAAAAGGTCAAATATATCTTTACAATTCCGGGAATGTTACTTTCTTGTCCAGCAAACATTCAAATCCTCTCTATATTCGTTGTTTTCTTTACAAGTCAACATCCTTGTTTTTGTACCATTTTCATATCCTGGCTCATTATGTTCTTATCTGGCTCAAAAATCTCAAAAAGCTCAGGGTTGTTTCAACCCTTCGCTCTCCACACCATCCAAAATTTCACTTGGCTTTTATCTTCTCTTTGAAACAGAGACTACTTCTCAATAATGGAAAGTGCCAAGTTCCTGGTCTAAACACTCTGGTTTGTCTGATCTGCTTTATTGCCTAAGTATTCTTGAAACTATTAGTAAATTTTCATAATAAGACTTTATTAGTACATATTTACATTGCATAATGTTTGCATTCATCATGGAGAGTTGGTACATGTACACAACACATCTTAGTTATTTTTATCCCCTTCCCCTGCTTCTCTCCCCCTCCCTCCATCTCTTGATCTGATATTTTATGGTACCACATATTGTCGATGTGAGCCGGACTCATTTTAGTACCACAAATCATAATGGTTAAGGTGATTTTTAGTAACAAAAAGTAGGTGAAAATATAATGAAGATTTAATTACACTATAGGGGACTACCTACCAAATGTGCGTAGGAGATGGCAAAGCTTTGAGGGAATAGAACTTGGAGGAAGTAGGTGTAGATCTGAGCGAAAATGTTAAGTGGGTTGACAGAGGGTGGCTAGAAGAGGGGAACAGAAATATTTCTAGTACCAAGGCCCCTGGTAACATGAAACCTGTAAGACAATGCTGTGAAAATGTTTTTTCCATGGACTGTTTTCTCTATGGAAGACCTACTTATATTTCTATGACTACCCAGAGTGAGTCTTACTCCCTCACAGAAGGAAGGCAACTGATTAATTAATTATTAATCAATATCTATCAATTATAACCCTCAATGTTAAGGGCCTCAATTCACCAATCAAAAGAAATAGACTGGCAGAATGGATTAAAAAGGAAAATGCAACAATATGTTGTACACAAGAAACACACCAAACTCAAAATGAAACTCATAGACTGAAAGTAAAAGGATGGAAAACAGTTCTCCACACAACAGAAACCTAGAAGAAAGCAGGGGTAGCAATCTTATTTGCAGACAAAGTAGATTTCAAACCAAAACTAATTAAGAGAGACAAAGATGGTCACTACATTCTTGTGAAAGGAACAATCCAAGAGGAAGAGATGACAATCCTAAATATATATGCAACAAATATGAATGCCCCCAACTATACAAAACAAACATTAATAGACATGAAAAACCAAATAAACACTAACATAATTGTAATAAGGGACCTCAATACCCCACTATCACAAACAGACAGATCATCTAGACAAAATGTTAACAAGGAAATACTAGAACTGAACCAAGCTTTTGAACAAATGGACTTAATGGATGTTTACAGAGTGTTCCACCCCACGAAACCAGAATACACATTCTTTTCAGCTGCACATGGGTTATTCTCCAAAATAGACCACATGCTAGCTCATAGGACATGTCTAGGTAAATGTAAAAGAATTGAAGTTATCCCCTGTATATTATCAGACCATAGTGCAATAAAAATGGAGATCAATAACATAAGAAACTGCAAAACCCCAAAAAACACATGGAAACTGAATAACACCCTCTTGACAACCAATGGGTCACAGAAATAATTAAAGAAAAAATTAAACAGTTTCTATAAGAAAATGAAAATTCCAGTACAACATACAGGAATCTATGGGACACAAGGAAAGCAGTTCTACAAGGGAAATTCATAGCAGTGAATGCCCATATTAGGAAAACAGAGAAAACTGAGATAAATAACCTAATGCAGAAGCTCAAGCTCCTAGAAAAAGAACAGAATAACAAACCCAAAGCTCATACAAGAGAGGAAATTATAAAGATCAGGGCAGAAATCAATGCAATGGAGACTAAGAGAACAATACAAAAAATCAATGAATCAAAGAGTTGGTTTTTTGAAAGAATAAATGAAATCGATAAACTTTAGCCAACTTTATCAAAAAAAAGGAAAGAAAAGGCACAAATACATGCAATTAAGAATGAAAAAGGTGAAGTCACAACAGATCCAACAGAAATCCAGAGGATCATCAATACCTACTTCGAGAAACTCTACTCCAATAAAGTGGAAAACACAGAAGAAATGGGTAGATTCCTAGATACATACGAATTGCCAAAGTTAAATGAAGAAGATATAGAAATTCTAAACACCCCAATTACAATGAGTGAAATTGAAAATGTAATAAAAAATTTACCAACAACAAAAGCCCAGGTCCGGATGGCTTCACTGCTGAATTTTACAAGACATTTAAAGAAGAACTAATGCCATTACTCTTTAAACTCATCAAGGAAATTGAAAGGGAAGCAATACTTCCAAATTCATTCCTGGAAGCAAGTGTTATTTTGATTGCAAAACCAGGGAAAGACCCAACCCAAAAAGAGAACTACAGGCCAGTCTTCCTAATGAACACAGATGCAAAAAACTTCAACAAGATACTGGCAAACAGAATGCAGAGGGTAATCAAGAAGATCATACACCCTGACCAAGTTGGATTTATCCCACAGATGCAAGGATGGTTCAACATTCGTAAATCAATAAATATAATACACCATATTAACAGAGTCAAGGACCAAAACCATATGATCTTTCAATAGATGCAGAAAAAGAATTTAACAAAATCCTGCACAAGAATTTAACAAAATCCTGCACCCATTCATGATAAAAACCCTACAGAAAATTGGAATAGAAGGTCTTTATCTTAACCTGATTAAGGCTATCTATGAAAAACCAACAGCCAGCATCATACTAAATGGTCAAAAACTGAAAACTTTCATGCTAAAATCAGGAACAAGACAAAGATGCCCACTATCACCACTCCTGTTCAATATAGTTCTGGAAACATCAGCCACGGCAATTAGAAAAGAGAAAGAAATAAAAAGAATAAAGATAGGAAAAGAAGTTAAACTGTCATTATTTGCTGACGATATGGTAGCTTACATAGAAGACCCAAAAAACTCCACCAGAATATTTCTAGACTTAATTGACAGATTCAGTAGAGTAGCTGGATACAAGGTCAAGACTCAAAAACAATTGCCTTCTTGTACACAAATAACAGACTCACTGAGAGAGAAATTAGGGAAACAATTCCTTTTACAACAGCTTCCAAATAAATGAAATATCTATTAATCAATCTAACAGAGGAAGCTAAAGACCTCTACACTGAAAACTACAGCACTCTGAAAAAAGAGATCCAAGAGGATACAGGAACATGGAAAGACATCCCTTGCTCCTGGGTAGGAAGAACCAATATAGTGAAAATGGCCATACTTCCAAAACTACTATATAGATTCAATGCAATGCCAATTGAAATTCCAACAATATACTTCACAGAACTAGAGAAAACAATTCAAACATTCATTTGGAAGCAGAAGAAACCTAGAATATCAAAAGTAATTCTAGGCAACAGAGACATGGCTGGGGGTATCACAATCCCCAACTTGAAACTATACTACAAAGCTACTGTGATAAAATCAGCATGGTACTGGCAAAGGAACAGACCTGAGGATCAGTGCAATAGATTAGAAGATGCAGAAACAACTCCAGATATGCTCAGCCACCTCATCTTTGACAAAGGAGCCAACCACTTTCATTGGAGGAAAGATAGCCATTTTAATAAATGGTGTTGCAAGAACTGGATTTCAACCTGCCAAAGATTAAAACTAGACCCATACCTATCACTGTGCACTAAATTAAGATGGAAGTGGGTTAAAGATCTACATATTAAAACAGAAACACTAAACTTGCTGGATGATAAGTTAGGTCGAAATCTTGAAGACATTGGCATAGCCAAAGACTTCATGAACAAAACCTCAGCAGCATGGAAACTAGCAGAAAAAAAATCAACAACTGGGATTTCATCTTATTAAAAAGCTTCTGCACTGCAAAAGAAACCACCAACAGAGCTAATAGACAACCTACAATATGGGAAAAAAATTTTAGCAGCTGAACCTCAGACAAAGGACTACCATCTAGAATATATAAAGAATTGAAAAAAATCAGAACCCCCCCCCCAAGTTCAAAGACCCAATTCAAAAATGGGCATCTGAAATGAACAGACATTTCTCAGACAAGGAAGTAAAAACAGCAAACAAATATATGAAAAAATGTTCAACATCACTCATCATTGCAGAGATGCAGATGAAAACAACACTGAGATTCCACCTCATCCCAGAAAGAATGGCTGCTATCATGAAATCAACCAATAACAAATGCTGTCAGGGTTGTGGGGAGAAAGGAAACCTTCTCCATTGTTGGTGGGAGTGCAGGCTGGTCCAACCATTGTGGAAGTCAGTATGGAGATACCTCAAAGAACTAGGACTAGAGGTCCCATTTGACCCAGCTATTCCCCTGCTGGGTATCTTCCCAAAAGAATTAAAAGAATCATACCACAGTGATATTTGTGCACCCATGTTCATAGAGGCACAGTTTGTAATAGCTAAAGCTTGGAAGCAGCCCAAGTGCCCATCAACTGGAAACTGGATAAAGAAAATGTGGTTTGTTTATAAAATGGAGTACTACTCAGCCATAAAGAATGAAAAACTAGAGTCATTTATAGCTAAATGGATGCATATCAAGGCTATACTCTTAAGTGAAATAAATAGGACACACATGTAAATACCGAATAGTTTCACTAGTGTGAGAAATTGATAGTATAAACAAGAGTTAAAATGATTAAAATGAACAATTGATAATTTGAAATAGGAAAAGAGGTCCAAAGATGAAGGAGTGAAGGGAGGGGAAGAGGAAAGGAAAAGAGGGAAAGGAAAAACTATGAGAAAAGAAAAAAAAATGGAAATGATATCTATGTAAATAGGGAAGGGTGGATGGGGTGAAGGGCACACAGGTAATGGCGAAAAAAATAAGAACCAATATATATCATGTACAGGTACAAACACCCAATGTTAAATGTAAACGAATTAAATACACAAAATGTACCAATAAAAGAAGTAAAAAAAAAATGTAAATGTAAATCATACCTCTTATATTATCAATATTTCATACAAATCTAAAACCATTGTAATCTAAAACCTGCCATTGTGCTAGATTTGTTTATAATTCTTTTATATGATGCTTAAATATTTGGACCATTGAATGATAACTCAGGTATATGCTGTACCATCTAACAATACTCTGTACATGTATTTGTTTTAAACCTTCTATAACTTGAATAGCCTTTGGTATTCATGGAAATCTTCTGGGTTTATGCCTACAACTACTCTAGGGGCGGAACTGATTTCCAGGAGCCAGTAATAAGGAGAAGCACATGGAAAGCCCCATGGGGATACATTGGTTCTAAGGCTTTTCTAACATGGAACATAACTGAGGCCTCCCTAGTCCTCTTTATTCCACTCACAAATACACAGACTTTGGGATTTTGAAGTTTAACTTTGATTAATTTTATTGGAAACTGGGCACAGGATAGTACCAAGATAGTTTAGTACTCTTAAAATCATTTCATATTGTCAATCAGGGTGTTCACCATATGTCATCTTGTAAGCATTTCTGAAAAGGAGACAGCCAGAATTTGGTTGTCTTGGCAACCTCAGCTGATTATGAAACAAATTTCCATACCAGAAGGAAGACAAATAAAAGATAAAAATAACACACTTACAGGGCCAGGGATTTAGCTAAGTGGTTCTGCTGCCTGCCTCGCAAGCACAAGGACTCGAGTTCGATCCCCAGTATCAAAAGAAACAAACAAACAGACAAAAAATCCCCACACTTATCATCAAAGGCAATTTAGATCCAAAGGGGCATCTCAAGATCTTTGGTTCCATGGTATCTCTTCTACTTCCTGAAGAGGAGTGATTTATTACCTCAGGATTGCAAAGATACAGCCAGGCATAAAAGTGAAGTTTGTTATTTACAACTTGGTGGTTCTTACCATTCTTGCCATTTATGACTCGGTGGTTGTTACCATTCCTAGACCTTTTTATTATGCTAGGGAACTATAAAGTCATCGTTCATTAAATACACACCAAGAATGCTAATCTTCAAAATATCATCACCTTTCTAGGTAAATGCCAATTTTTAAAGAATTATTTCAAAACTGTGCACAATATTCTCCTTGGAAGGCAGATAGTCACATTTGAATTTATAATAAGTCATCTGCTTTAATGTTTTATATGAGTTGTGTTTTTCTTAAATGATTTTTATAAGATTTATTTGGAAGTTACATTTTCTGATGAAGACAACTCAACATAGATCATTAATAGGTAATATTTTCTATTAGTGTAATTTGGAAATGACAAGGCACTATAACTAATTTAGTGTTTCTTTTTATTTCCTTAAAGACAAGGCTATTGCCTTTATATGTCTCTTTGACTATAAACAATTAATAGACTTTAAATTAGTAGTTATGTCTCCCAAGGAAATGCACTCCCTGATTTTCAAGAAAGACACCAGGAGCAGTAGTTCTAAGAAGATTTTATGAATTAGATCATAAAATTAGTTCTTAAAGGAATGCAAGTACCTCAGTAAATCATCCGTGCTTTCACATTCTAAGGTGGTTTTAGCCTATCAGCTCTTCAAGTTTATACATCCTGTACATTAAATTGACTTGTTCATTCCCTAAAATTCCCTACTGTTTAATAGTCTTCAAAAGATTTTCACTCCAACCAGGAAGTTCAAACCTGTTAATCTGACATTCAAGTTCCCTCACTAACTGAGTCCAATTGATCTAATCAACTTTGTCTTCAATTCTAGGTACTCAGGTTTTTCTATGAAGAACTCTGTGGCAAAGGAGGAATCCACATCCTGGTGAGTTCAGGGAGAGAAAGGGAAACAATTAAAATAAAAAAGCTGTTGTTATTACTATCATTAAGTATTATTTTTATGTCCTAAATTTTATATGTAATATCTTAATTTTTAACCACTATGATTTATTTATGACAAAAATCCATTTGTATCATATTAAGAATGTTGAAGACTTGAGTATTTTCCTGAATGAGCATGAATGTGTGAAGTGCATAAATGGAATGCTAATTAGTCCATCGCTAAACTCCCAGAAAGGTAAACTTAATTAAAATTATGGATATCTAAGGAAATGAGATTGGTTGATATTGATGTAGCTTTTCTTATACAATATTAAAAGGAGATGCTGAAGGAGAATTTTAGTTAATTGTCCTTCTCAAAAGTACATATGACTTCAATAATATAGTTATCAAAACTGTACCTTAATTCAACAATATTTGCTAAGTCTCTACTACTAACTGAATACTATGTTTGATGATGACTGTAAGCTATAAAAAAGACATACATTATCGTTGCCCTAATATCAAATCTTGTATGTTTAATGGATGCTAATTCAAGAGTGGCAGAACAGAACATACGGATATCATGCGCCTAAAAATCATACCTTAAGATTACTAGTCTTTCTTTGCTAACCTTTCACTTTATCAAGGCTCCACTATCCAGTATTTTGTTGAAATTGTTCAGATCTTTATAAATGCAAAGAATTATCCAAAGTATGTATCAACACAATTTGAAAAAGACCTTATATCTGCATAAATGTCATCAGAACTGATTGTTTCTAAGATGGAATTACAGGGACTGGATTTTCATATCATCTGAAACAACAAAAATACTTTAAAACACTGGCTTCAAAACCTTTGAGCATCATACAGTGATGGGCATTTGTCATTGATAGATGAGGAGAAAATGAGGGTAGCTTGAGAAAGTTGTGAGGCTGTGGAGAGGCCCAGGACTCTGAGTTAGGAGACAGCTGACAGTCCAGGGAGAGCGAGGTCTGGACTCACCAAAGTACTGCCCACCAGGCACCATCACCCCTCCACAGAATACAAAAGGTAACTGTGTGGCAAATTACATGGGATCCACAACTGTGCTCTTTCTCACTAGCCATACTGGTGGGAAATTCCTTTAGTTTTTCTTCAATTTTTCTTCTAAATTTAAGAATAATTTCAAGTTGAATACATTTTATTAAATAATATAATGTAGGCTATGAAGCAATGTTTGTCTATTTCTGCATACAAATGTTTTCATTCTACATCTGTTCATAGTGATATATCTAGAGATGTGTGTGTGTGCTTGTAATTAATAGCTGTCTTTCAAAACACCAACAAAGCTGATCAGCAAAGCCTGCTTCCACTCTACAGTATATAAACTCACATAAGGACTGACTCCAATCTATCAACATAATGTCTCTGAATCCAGAGCCAGAAAGACACATACAGTCTGTTCCCCCAAGCCAGCACAAGCTACTCTGTCTCCACCACAAATATATGTTTCTTTACATATGTTTGAAGCATGTTTTATACATTAGTCTATTTCTAATATTTTATACTTAAGTGGGAAAATCATTCTAGTTGATAAAAGTTCTTTTCTACATTTTCCCTCTAATGAGGATTTTCATTCTTTTTCATTTTTCTCTTCAATAATTTTTTTTTTGGTTCTGGGGATTGAACTCAGGACCTTGCACTGGCAAGGCAGGCATGGTGCCACTGAGCCAAATCCCCAGCCCTAATAGTTTTTTTTTTTAAAAAAAAAACAATAATCGGCTGGCTAAAAGACAGAGGGGCACATGGCAGAGGGGGAGAGCCACACAGATGCCAGCAGCACACCCACCCACCACCCTGTGAAATGAGAAGACACATAAACAAGTCTCAAAACAAGACTTCCAGATCACCTAAAGCAATCACAAAGGGAAACAACATAGAACAATCTCATACCCAACCACCTGGACTTCCCAAACTGGCAACAAAAGAGAATCTGGAAAAAAATCAAATCAGAAATAATTTCTCAGATAACAGCAGAGATTGTGTGCAGAGCACAAGACATGATTAATAAATCTAGAGAGGACACAGGTAAAAAAATAGAATAACTGAGAAACATGATGGAATGCCAACATAGGAAACAAATGGAATCCATAAAACAGACACAAACAGATTTCCAGGAGATTGAAAACTCCATTGAAAGTGTATGCAGCGGAATGAGCCAATGTGAGGATAGAATTTCAGATATAGAAGATAAGATTGCAAGTACTGACCAGGAAAAGAAAATAGTAAGGGACCACGAGAAATCAGTCCAGCAGCTGCTAGACGATGCAAGGAAGAATAACAAGACTGATCAGAGTCAATGAAGAAACAGGAGAGAGTACAGATGACAAAAAAGAATTGTTCACAGAAGTGATGGCAGAAAACTTCCCAAGCAGGGGAAAAGAATTTGTCATACAGATAAGTTAGGAATATAGGACTCTAACTAGCCTTGATCAAAAAAAATCTACACATAGGCGTATATTAGTTAAACCAGAACCCCAACAGAAGAACAAAATTTTACAAGCAGTTAGAGAAAAGAAACAATTCACATAGAAAGGAAAGCCCATCAGAATCACAGCAGACTTCTCAATGGAAACCCACAAGGCAAGAAGAGCTTGGAGTGACATATTTCAAGCCCTAAAGTTAAACAGCCTTCAACCAAGAATGATGTACCCTGCAAAACAATCTTGCAAAATTGATGGAGAAATCAGATATTTTCATGACAAACAGCACTTTAGGAACTTCATGAACACCAAATGAGCCCTCCAAAAAATTTGAAACAATATCCTAGGAAAAGACAATGAGGATCATAACCCCAAGAAGCCCAGCAGAATGAATCCATTAGGCATGAAAAGAAGTTAAAAACAAAGGGGAAGAATCCAACAAAAAGAAAAAGTCATGACAATGATAAGTCAATATTTATCAATTATAACCATCAAAGTTAATGCTCTCAATTCACCAATCAAAAGAAATAGACTGGCAGAATGGGTCGAGAAGCAAGATCCAACAACATGCTGCATACAAGAAACACACTTAATTCAAAATAAACTCATAGATTGAAAGTTAAAGGGTGGAAAACAATACTCCATGTAGCAGGAACCTGGAAAAAAACAGGAGTAGCTACTCACTTTGAAGATCAAGTGAATTTCAAACCAACACTGATTAAGTGAGACAAAGAAGGACAGTACATCCTTGTAAAGGGAAAAATCTAACAGGAAGAGAAGACAATCATAAATATATAAGCACCAAACACTAGTGTGCTTAACAATATAAAACAAATACTAACAGACATGAAAAATCAAATAAGCACATAGTAGTGGGGGCCCTTAATACCACATTGTCACAAATAGATAGATCAGCTAGACAAAAAAAAGCAACAAAATACTACAATACAATGAAACTCTTTAAAAAATGAACTGAACAGGTACTTACAGAGTGTTCAAGCCCACAAAATCAGAATACACATTTTTTTCAGCTAAACATGGGTCATTCTCCAAAATAGACCACATACTCACTCATAGAACATGTTTAAGTAAGTGAAAAAGAATGGAAGTTATCCCCTATATATTGTCAGACCATAGTGCGATGAAATTGGAGATCCATAGCAAAAGAAACTCAAAAAATTTCATTAACACGTGGAAATTGAACAACACACTTCTGAATAACCAATGGGTCACAGAGGAAATTAAAGAAGAAATCAGACAGTTCCGTCAATAAAATCACAATGACAATACAACATATTGGAATCTATGGGACACAATGAAAGCAGCCTTATGAGGTAAATTCATAGCAGTGAATACGCATATTAGGAAAACAGAGTGAGCCCAATTAAACAACCTGATGCTGAACCTCAAGCTTTTATAAAAAGAAGAGTAGCGTGCTCGCTTTGGCAGCACATATAATAATAATAAAAAAGAGTAGGACAAACCCAAAGCTCATACAAGGGAGGAAATTATAAAGATCAGAGCAGAAATCAATGCAATGGAGACTAAGAGAATGATACAAAAAAAATCAATGAAGGCAAAAGGTGGTTCTTCAAAAGAATAACCAAAATTGACAAACCCTTAGCCAGTCTTATCAGAAAAAGAAAAAAAAAGACCCAAATCCATGCAATTAGGAATGAAAAGGATGAAATTACAACAGACCCAGCAGAAATCCAGAGGATCACCTACTTTGAGAACCTATACACCAATAAGATGGAAAACACAGAAGTGGTCAGATTCCTACATACATATGAATTACCAAAGTTGAATGAAGAAGACCTAAAAATTCTAAATAACTCCATATCAATCAATGAAATTGAAAACGTAATTAAAAACATACCAACTAAAAAAAAGCCCAGATACTGAGGGTTCACTGCTGAATTCTACAAGACATTTAGAGAGGAACTACTGCCACTACTGTTTAAACTCTTCAACGAAATTGAAAGGGAAGTAATACTCCTGAACTCATTCCTGGAAGCAAGCATCACCTTGATCTCCAAAGAAGAGAAAGACCCAACCAAAAAGGAGAACTATAGGCCAATCTCACTAATGAACATAGATGCAAAAATCCTTAATACAATACTGGCAAATAGAATGCAGAAGGTCATCAAGAAGGTCATACATCCTGACAAAATGGGATTCATCCCAGGGATGCAGGGATGGTACAACATATGCAAATCAATAAATGTAATAGACTATATTAATATAGCCACAGACAAAAACCATATGATTATCTCCATAGATGCAGAAAAAGCATCGGACAAAATCCAACACACATTTAGGATAAAAACCCTACAAAAAATTGGAATAAACCATCTCTACCTCAATCTGATAAAAGCCTTCTGTGAAAAACCAACAGCCAATATGATACTAAATGTTCACAAACTGAAATGCTTCACACTGAAATCAGGAACAAGACAAGGATGTCCACTATCACCACACCTGCTCAATATAGTTTGGAAACATTAGCCACGGCAATTAGATGAGAGAAAGAAATAAAAGGAATAAAGTTAGGAAATGAAGAAGTCAAATTATCATTATTTGCAGAGGATATAATACTCTATATAGAAGAGCACAAGAACTCCACCAAAAGTCTTCTAGACTTAATAACCAGATTCAATAAAGTAGCTGGACACAAGGTCAACACACAAAAATCAACAGCTTTCCTCTTCACGAACAACAGACTCACAGAGAGAGAAATAGAGCAAACAATTCCTTTCACAATAGCATCCCAAAAAACTGAAATACCTAGTAATCAACCTAACAAAAGAAATCAAAGACCTCTTCTCTGAAAACTATAGCACTCTGAAAAGAGACATTAAAGATTATATCAGAAAATGGAAAGACATCCCTTGCTCCTGGGTAGGAAGAATCAACATAGTGAAAATGGCCGTACTTCCAAAAGTGCTATATAGATTCAATGCAATCCCAATTGAAATTCCAGCAGCATACTACACGGACCTTGCAAAAACAATCCAAAAATTCATTTGGAACAAGAAGTGACCGAGAATACCAAAAGCAAATTCTAGGCAACAGAAACATGGCAGGGGGGATCACAACTCCCAACTTGAAACTATACTGAAAAGCTACTGTGATAAAAACAGCATGGTACTTGCAAAGAAACAGACTAGAAGACCAGTGAAACAGATTAGAAGATGAAGACACACAGAGCTACCTCATCTTCAACAAAGGAGCCAAACACCCTCAAGTGGAGGAAAGATAGTCTCTTTAATAAACTGTGTTTGAAAAATTGGGTTTCAACTTGCCAAAGATTAAAACTAGACCTGTGTCTCTCACAATGCACTAAAATAAAATCACAGAGGATTAAAGATCTAAATATTAGAACGGAAAAGGTGAACCAGCTAGAACAGAGGTTAGGTAGAACTCTTGAAGACATTGGTGTAGGAAAAGATTTTAGGAACAAAATCTCAGCTGCCCATGAACTAGCGCAAACAATCCACAAGTGGGATCTCTTATTAAAAAGTTTCTGCACAGCAAGAGAAACTACCAACAGTGTGAAGAGACGACCCACAATGTGGGAAAAAATTTTCACCTGCTGTTCCTCAGCAGGTCTACTATCTAGAATCATAAAGAATTTTAAAAAAATAAGATTTCCCAAATTTAAAGGTCCAATCCAAAACTGGGCATCTGAAATGAACAGATATTTCTCAAAGAAGTAGAAATAGCAAATAAACATATGAAAAATGTTGAACATCACTGGCCATTCAAAAAATGGAAATGAAAACAACGCTAAGATTCTACCTCACTCCAGAAAGAATGGCTGCTATCATGAAATCAACCAATAACAAATGCTGGTGGGGCTTTGGGGAAAGAGGAAGACTCCTCCACTGCTGGTGGGAGTGTAGACTTGTCCAACCACTGTGGAAATCAGTATGGTGATACGACAAAGAGCTAGGACTTGAAGTCACATTTGACCCAGTTTTTCCCCTGCTGGTTATCTTTCCCAAAGAATTAAAAGAATCATACCACAGTGATATATATGCACCCATGTTCATAGCAGCACAATTTTTAATAGCTAAAACTTGGAAACAGGCCAATTGCCATTAAGTGGAGACTGGATAAAGAAAATGTGGGGTTTTTTAAAATAAAATGGAATACTACTCAGCCATAAAAAATGAGAAATTAGAGATATTTATAGCTAAATGGATGCACATTTAGGTGATACTCTTAAGTGAAATAAATAGGACACGTGTAAATATCGAATAGTTTCTCTGGTGTGAGAAACTGAAAGTATAAATAAGGACTAAAAGGTTTAATAGATAATGTGAAATAGGAAGAAAAGGGGCAAAAGGGAAGGGGAAGTGGGAGGGGTAGGGGAAAGGAAAGAAGGGAATGGAATTAACATGAGAAAATGGAAAAATGGAAACAAAGTCTTTGTAAATAGGGAGAAATGGAGGGGTGAAAGGGAGGGCAGGGGAAGGGGGAAAATAAGAACCAAGAGAGATTATGTAAAGGTGCAAATTTCCAATGATGAATGTCATCATATTGTATACCTAAAATATACCAATGATTAGAATGAATAACTGATAATGTGAAATAGGAAGAAAAGGTCCAAAGGGGTAGGGGTAGTGGGGGGGGGCAGGGGAAAGGGAAGAAGGGAAAGGAAAAATTATGAGAAATGGAAAAAGTGGAAACAAAGTCTTTGTAAATAGGAATGGGTGGAGGGGGTGAAGGGAGGGCTAGGAATGGGGAAAAAACATAAGAATCAAGAACAAAGATGCATCATGTAAAAGTACAAGTTCCCAATGAGAAATGTAAATGTGTTGTATACCTAAAATGTACCAATAAAATAATTTTAAAAAAAGAATTTTTTTTTTTATAAAATGGAGTACTACTCAGCTACACAAAGTGAGAAGTTAGAGACATTTATAACTAAATGGATGCACATTGAAGTGATACTCTTAAGTGAAATAAGTAGGACACACACGTGTAAATACCAAATAGTTTCTCTAGTATGAGAAACTGAAAGTGTAAATAAGGACTAAAACATGTAATAGGTAATGTGAAATAGGAAGAAAAGGGGCAAAGGGGAAGGGGAAGTGGGTGGGGTAGGGGAAAGGAAAGAAGGGAATGGAATTAATATGAGAAAATGAAAAAATGGAAACAAAGTCTTTGTAAAGGGAGGGATGGAGAGGGGTTGAAGGGAGGACAGGGAAATAGGGAAAAAATAAGAACCAAGAGAGATTATGTAAAGGTGCAAATTTACAATGATGAATGTTATTATATTGTATACATAAAATATACTAATATAATACATTTTTTAAAAAACCAGTAATACATTGATCCCCGGTACCAAAAAACAAAACAAAAACAAAAACAAAACAAAACAAAACAAAAAACCAGTAATACAACAGTACACATCTGTAATCCCAGAACTCTGGGACACTGAGTCAGGAGTTTGAGCCTAGCCCAGTAAACTAAGATTTAGATCTTGTCTTAAAACAAAAAATAGAAAGTGTTGGTGATGTAGCTCAGTGCATTGTCCCAGGTTCAACCTCCAATACCGAACAGAGCCCCACATGGCCAATTAGTTAACATAATCAACTTTTATTTCTAATTAGAAGCTGCAACAAAGAAATAAGAATATGATTTTAAAATTCTGTTTTAAGACAGCCTAATGCTGAAGAGTTTCACAAAAGTAAAGCACAATTTATTGCTAGTGACATGATATTATGAATAAGTGGTAAGTGATACACCAATTCTAGATTACAGGCATCTGTTTGCACATATTTTTATATAAGAAGGACTCTATCAAGGATGAGAAAATGATAGCATCACAGCACCCCAACTCACATACACAACATCAGTGACCTTTAAAACCTCTATGTGGAGCCTGAAGATTACATCTCATTTACCCTCACTTTATCCAAGTAAAATGTTTGGTGACAGGAATCTGATTTTTAGAAGGACATGTCAGTTAATATCAGTTAATACTGACTCCCTGATAGCTAAACTATCTGAAAGAACAGACACAAAAACACAGGCTGAAGGAACCAAATGGAAATTAAAACCCATGAGAAATTTGCCTTAACAATCAAGACACATCTGGGCTAAGAGACGTGATGTTTACTGCAGATCCTTTCATTTGAAAGGAGGTGCCTGTTAAGATTTTTAGTAGGTGCCATTTTAAATTGGTTCGTGTTTCGATCTGCAGCAATTGCTGTTCCAATATTAAAGATGAGCAAAACTAGCATTCTTTAGGAATGCTAAAATTAATCAATCTCTTCGTTAAACAACATTTTCCCTAGGACTGCTCTTCTGTTTAGGATATAAATTTTGTGTCCCCATTATTGGAGGGTCATTTAGAAGGGAGCAAAAGACTTCAGCTGCACACATATATGAAGGTGGTTGAGTGATTTTTCTCTTTACAGTTTATTCTAACTTTTATTAGATTTAGCAGTTGAGTAATTGCATATGTGGTCCATAGCAGCCCCTGGAAGTGGCAACAGAGGTAGACTAAGTACTCCCATGATATTTTGTACAGGGATAAAATTTTCTTCCAATAGGTTGATGCCAGCAAACATACAACAAAAAACATAATATATTTAGTGTAACACACATGGGTTGCACTAGTGAAAACCTACAATGAGAGAACTGAAGAAAGCAGTATTTTCCAATGGGCTGAATATGAGAACAAATATAGAGGTGGAAAACAAATCTATGAACATATCCAAAAAACATTTTTTTATTATTCTTTTATTGGTACATTTTAGGTATACAACACAATTACATTTCTCATTGGGAACTTGTACCTTTATATGATGCATCTTGGTTCTTATTTTTTCTCCCATTCCTAGCCCTCCCTTCCCTATTTACAAAGACTTTATTTCCATTTTTTCCATTTCTCAGCATTTTTCCCTTCCCTTCTTCCCTTTCCCCTGCCCCTCCCACTACCCCTACCCCTTTGGACCTTTTCTTCTTATTTTGCATTATTGATTATTCATTCTAATCATTGGTACATTTTAGTTATACAATATAATGACATTCATCATTGGAAATTTGCACCTTTACATAATCTCTCTTGGTTCTTATTTTTCACCCTTGCCCAGCCCTCCCTTCAACCCCTCCATTCCTCCTTATTTACAAAGATTTTGTTCCTATTTTTCCATTTTCTCATATTAATTCCATTCCCTTCTTTTCTTTCCCCTACCCCTACCACTTCCTTCCCCTATGCCCCTTCTTCACATTACCTATTAGGGCGATACTCTTAAGTGAAATAAATAGGACACACATGTATAAATACCAAATAGTTTCTCTAGTGTGAGAAACTGAAAGTGTAAATAAGGACTAAAATGTATAATAGGTAATGTGAAATAGGAAGAAAAGGGCCAAAAGACATTTTTAAAAGCATTTTACACTTACCTGAATTATTGCTAAACAAGGGTGAGTACATTTTCTCATTTTTAAGCAGTGTATTTAGGTGATTTATTATTTTGCATATAAAAGAACAATATTTTCCTTTTTTGGAAATATTTATAGGCAGTAATACTGAGTATTAAAGACTGTATTTTACTGACAGTGTAGACGGTGTCTTCAGTTGCCATTTGTAAGCACATCACAGACATTTGGTCTAGAAGTGCAGCACAGAATGATTGATGAAGCCAGGCATGCTGGCAAAGCCTGTATTCCCGGCACTCTAGAAGGTTGAGGCAGGAGGGTTACAAGATTGAATCCAGCCTGGACAATTTAGCAATTTAGTGAGATCTTTTCTCAAAATTAAAAAAATAAAATTGAAAAGGGTTCAATGGGGCCAAGGCCTTGGCTTCAGTCCCCAGTAAAACACACACACACACACACACACACACACACATTCACACACTAAAAGAGAGATGAGGAGCCATTCACACTGGGTAACTATCGCATGGATTCTCTCACTCTTTCAGCTTGGCTATATTGGGTTGTATTTGGGTTACAATGCTCTGGTCCTCCTCCTCTAATATTCATTCTCATTCTGAAGGAGTATGGCACCTATGTCTTTAGTCCAACTTCTGTCTGTTTCTCAGTGTAAAGTAATTTGTTTTCTGCCTCTTCTTGACACTGACTCTGTGCTCGTTCAGGTTCCTTGCTGATGATAAGAGCCTGTGGCTTCCTCTCAGTGCACATCATCAGGACATCTTCCTGTGTACTCCAAAGGATTTGATGGTCCATGTATTCATTTTGGAGATACAGGCTTGTTAGAGGTGGAGATTTTATTCAATTTTCTTAAAAAGATATGTAAATGAATTTGTAAAATCAATTTTTTGTTAGACTGTAATTTCAGTTGTATATAATGAATATATACATACATATATATATATACATACATATATATATATAGGCTATAAACTGTAAGGTAAAAAGTTTATAACATAGCATAATGATTTCCTGGATTTCAAATTTATCCATATTTCTTGACCTATTTCCCACCACTGTGTCCTTCAGCTTCTCTGGCTCTCTTTGCTATCTCACACAAATTTAAAGTGCTTCATTATTGCCTACTCTGGCTCCCACCGTCTGCTCATGCCACACTCACTCATGCTCATCCTTTTTCTGTGATTTTCTTTTTACATTCTTTTAATTGTACACTTCTGGATACTAAGTACATTCCTACTGTTGTGCAATGATCACCATTATCCATTTCCAGGACTCTTCATTTTACAAAGCTGTAACTCTCTCCCTACACAAGAATAACTTCCCATTTGCTGTCCTCCCAACCCTTAGCACTCATCAGTCTACTTACTCTCTCCATGATTCTGATGACTCCAAGTACATCCTGAAAGTCATGATAAAGGACTTGTCCCTTTGGCCTATGTCCTATGTGCACCTGAGAAGATGTTATTGTGTTGTCAGACAGAGTGCTCTACATAACTGAAAGAAGTAGTTACCTTATTGTGTCATTCAAATCTTCAGATTTGAAATATTCAGATTATATTCTGCCTGGCTGTTCCATCAAGTATTTTTTTTTATTCTTTTATTGGTACATTTTAGGTATACAATACATTTACATTTATCATTGGGTGCTTATACCTGTACATGATGTATCTTAGTTCTTATTTTTTCCCCCATTACCTGTATGCCCTTCACCCCCTCCACCCTTCCCTATTTACATAGATTTCATTTCCATTTTTTTTTCTTTTTTCATAATTTTTCCTTTCCCTTCTTTCCTTTCCCTTTCCCCTCTCACCACCCCTACACCTTTGGACCTTTTCCTATTTCAAATTATCAATTATTCATTTTAATCATTTTATCCCTTATTTACACTTTCAGTTTCTCACACTAGAGAAACTATTCTGTATTTACACATCTGTGTCCTATTTATTTCACTTAGGAGTATGGCCTCAATATGCATCAATTTAGCTATCAATGTCTCTAGTTTCTCCTTCTTTATGGCTGAGTAGTACTCCATGTTATAAAAAACTCACATCTTCTTTATCCAGTTTCCAGTTGCCCGTCAAGTATTGAGAGAGGTGTATTAAAGTCTCTGATTCTTATTGTTGAACTATCTATTTGTCCTTTCAATCACATCACATTTTGCTTCATATATTTTGAGTTATTAAGCATATATATATATTTGTAATTGCTATATTCCCTTTCTTTATGGAATAATTAATATGTAGTATCTTTTTAAATTTCTCTTAAATACCTTTGATTAAAATTTATTTTGTCTGATATTAAGGTAATCATTCTGGTTTCTTTCTGTTGCTGTTTGCATGGAATATGCTCTCGCATCCCTTCACTTCTAATTCACCTGTGTCTTGGGACTTAAAGTGAGTCTTTCATAGACAGTATTTTTTAGGTGACTCATGATTTGTTTTTTTTTTATATCTATTTTACCAGTACCTGGGTTTTGATAGATAAGTTTATTTACATTAAAAGTAATTAATGATATGTAGGGACTTACTTCTGTCATTGTTTTCTATTTGCCTCACAGATAATTTTGTCCCTTATTCCCTTCATTATTTTTTTTTGGTTTAGCTTATATTTTGTAATGAAATGTTTACATTTCTTCTCATTTCTTTTGGTGTATTCTCTTTAGCTATTTTCTTTGTGGTTTTTATAGTTATACTTAACATACTGAAGCCATCACATTATACTTTTAGTTTATACCAGCTTAATTTCAATAACATACTAAAATTCTTGTTTAAAAACTCTATCTATTCTTGTCACAAAATTTTATCTTTATACACTGTCTCGAATTATGAATTAATATTTTGATGTATTTGTCCTCTAAATTATGTAAAACAAAATATAGTTACAAAGCAAAATTACCTTAAAACTAACTTTAAATTAATAATTATTTTGAAATATATCAGTCTCTTAAGTAATGTAGAAAACAAAAAATAAAGTTACAAATCAAAATTACCATAGTACTAGCTTTTGTTATTACCCTACATTCATAGATGTTCAATTTTTCATATGGCCTTAAATTATAGCCCTGCATCTTTTCATTTCAATCTGCTAGTATTTCTTATGGGTAGACCTACTTGTAATAATCTCTCTCAGCTTTTGTTTATATGGGAATGTCTTCATTTTCCCCACTTTTGAAAATTATCTGTCAGATACAGCACTCTTGTATGTCTTTTTTTTAAACAGTTTGAATATATCAGAACACTGCCTTCTGACCTCCAACTTCCTGTGATAATGTGACTGAAGATCCTCTGTATGTGACGACTCACTTCTCCCATGCTGCTTTCATGATTGTGATGTGTTGTTCACTTAGTTTGATTACAATGCATCTCAGTTTGGGTCTCTGAGACCTTACTAGTTGGAGTTCCCTGAGCTTCTTGGATGGTTATATTTATGTTTTTCGTCAAACTTGGGATTTCTTCCCATATTTTCTCTTTTAGAAGCCCCCAAATGCATTTTTTGGTCTGCCTGTCTGTGCTTAGGTTCTGTTAGCTCTTCTTAAATGTCCATTCTTTTTATTGCTCATACTTGTCCTATTGTGGAGTTGACTGATTCTTATGCCTAATAAAATTTGACTTTGAATGCTAGATGTGGATTTTCTAGTTAGCACATATTTCAGTCCTTGGATTTCCTTCTAATATTTTTCTAGGTTTCTTATGTTCTTTGACAGTTCCATTCTGTTCATGCATTATTTTCTTGATTTTCTTCATATGTGGCTTTGTTCCTTGAGGATTTTAAAGACAGTCACTACATATAAATGGCATAAATACAAGAAAAAAACCCTCACTAAAATATGCAAAGATTTTAAGGTCATTGTCTAGTTGATCCACTGTCAGGTGTTTTCCAGGTACAGTGTTTGGGTTTTGGTTTTTGTTTCCTTTGAATGGGCCATTTCCTCAATTCTTTGAATGGGCCATTTTCCCATTTCTTTTTTTTTAATTTTTAAATTATTTTATTGGTACATTTTAGGTATACAACACATTTACAGTTCTCATTGGGAATTGTACCTTTACATGATGTATCTTGGTTCTTATTTTTTCTCCATTCCCAGCCCTCCCTTCATCCCCTCCACCCTTCCCTCTTTACAAAGACTTTGTTTCCATTTTTTCCATTTCTCATAATTTTTCCTTTCCCTTCTTTCCTTTCCCATTTCTTTGTATGTCTCAGATTTGTTTGTTTGTTTCTGTTGAAACTTCACACCTGAATCTAATGATGTGGTAACTCTGTAAGTAAATTTCTCCTTCTTAGATTTGCTGTTTGTTCTTAATTTTGTTTCTGATTATTTTAGGCTTTTCTCCCAAAGATTAGCCTAAGGGATAAAGTCAGACAAATGTATAATATTTTCTGAGCCTTAGCTTGTCTTAGGCACATGTGCTGAGTTTCTGATTTTCTCTGCTTTCATAAGAAACTTGGGATGTTCTAGTGTCTCATGTCTCATTCCAAAAGTGGAAAAATATGAAGAGAAGTGAAAGCTCAGGGAGATCACTGACTTTTTAAATACCCAGGAAGTCAAGTTTCAACATTATTCACTTTGATATTTTGCTATAATTACTATATAGAAGTGGCAAAAATACAAGAAGAAAACCTCATTGAGATACCCTGTAATATATACATTTATTCCTGAAATAATTTATTGTTCACAAGCATATTTATTATAAGTTTATAATATCACTAACTTATTTTATATCCAACACTTTAATTTTTGCCTTAAATAATTTTACAGTTTTCTACAATGCAGCCAGTAATACCCATGCCATGGCCTGAATGTTAAGCTACCTTGAAATTTCTTCCACCAGATTAATTAATTTGCCACTTTTAAATTCAACCTCCCTCAAAAATCTCAGGAAAAAGGGAACATGTAGACAATTTCTTTACTCCCAACTGTACATTCAGCTATGAACTCATGAATGTTTTAACCCACTGAGGAATATAGAGACACCATGATCAAGTCATCTTCCAAAAGCCCCACCTCAGAGCACATAAGACTTCTGGGAGACATTTTAGATCTAAATGATAACATATACAAAGCTACGAGGCATCAGTGTCCATTTTTAACAGTGTACTAATACAAATATAGGGATTGTAAAATAATGTTCCATTTTAGAATAGATTTAGATTTATAAAAATAAAAAAATAACAGTATACAAAGTTTCCACATACCCAACATTCACTTTATGCTATTATCAATAATATATATTAGTATGGTATATTTATTACAATGATGGAAACAACACTGATAAATAATTAGCACTATTGTGTATTCTTTATTCATATTTCCTTAGGTTTTAATGAATATTCCCTTTCTGCTCCAAGATCCCATCCAGGACATCATAATATTTGACCTCTTATCTCAACAGCCCCCTCTTCAATGTAGCAATTTGTTAGAACTTGTTTGTTTTTGATGACCTTGACAGTGTTGAGGATTACTGGTCTTGTATTTTGTAGAATATCTTCAAAGAACATTTATCTGATATTTTCTTATGATTAAGTTGCATTATGGGACTATGGGAGAAAGACAAATAACAAGGGTCTGCTCTCATCCCATAATATCAAAGGTATACACTACCAATATTATAAGAGTTATATCAATTTTGATAACTTCATCCAGGTAGTATTTTTAGGTTTCTCAACTGTAAAATTATTCTTTGGTTCCTTTTATATTGTACTCTCTAAATCTGAGTTTTTATAATTAGCTTATATTTAAGGAGTAGGAAATTATGCTTCAGGTCCTTAAGGATGAAGTGCATCCATAAGTTATTTGCAATTATTCCGTGAGGGAAATTTTTCTTATTTACTTGTTTATTTATGTAGCCACTCATTTAGACTCAAATGGCCATGATTATTTATTTATACACTGTGTTACAATCCAATACTAGCTGATTTATTTTGTTGTCCAAATTGTTTTAGCTCTGGACATAAAAAGCTGGTGTAGTTGGGTATGGTGAGATACCCCTGCCTATTGTTGCTCCCTGAGCACTTTTTTGGGGGCTCATCTTGTATATTTTTTGCCCCCATCTTATAACTAGCCTTGTCTATGGAGATTCCTGGTTCCTTTTATTGGACAATGGCATTAGAGTCCACAGTTGAGGTAGACTGTTGTTCATTGCTACTGGGGATCATGCATTCCAGCTGTCTCAACTGACAGAACAAGAAAATAGGTGCAAATACTAAACCATATCAATGGACACATCTATATACATTTCTATATAACTAGGTTCTTCTATATTAATCTAAATATGAGTTCATACTGATGTATCAACTCTATTCCATTCTACATGGACCATTATAGTCTTCTATCTTTGCTTGGCTATAAACTATAAGATATTTTTGATTCATTCACTTAAAAAGCCAGTATATACACAAATTCTATTGCCTCTTGCTTTATGTCTAAAATGTTTACAAGAAATCAGCTCAGCTCAACTGAAATGTTTGTATATCATATTTTAATTGATTCTCAGTATTTCATTTTAGAAATATTGAACCACATAAAATATACTCAGGAGACCCATCTCAGACATCCTGAACAATAGAAATGAATTTCACATGTTACTAAAAAGTCTAGTAGTAACATCAACTACAGAATTGGTTTGATTCAGTAGTTTAGCAGAAAAAAGAAACTGACATTTCTATCCACACTGTCTTCTACTGTGTGTACTTATTGTTAGGATGGTTCCCCTTCATATGACCAGTGTGGGTTCCAATGACTCTGAAGACTACAAAATGCTTAATCAACATACAAACAGAAAGAGTTTGCAAGAATCATATTCTCATAAGAAGTAGAAGGCTTTTCAAGAAGACTCCAGAAAAGCTCCATTAGTCTTGTTAATTTGAATCAGGCAATGTGCCCATCAATGAAATAGTAATTGTGGCTGGGTGATGATATTACACTGACTAGCTAAGGCTGTATTGTCTAATATGGCAGCCACTGACCACATGTAATTAAAAATAAAACTGAAGTGCATTGGTCATGTTTAGCCACATTTTAATTACTCAAAAGCCATATGTTGCTGCTGATTTTGGTATTAGATTATGTAGGTATAAGACATTTAAGTTCATCACAAAAGTTCTATTTGATAACACTGATATGACCTCAGTCACAACTGCCATCCTTAAAATGAATAATAATGTCACTTTCTCTTAAAGAGCATCAACTATTGTCAGGTGAAGGGTAGTTAGAGGTAGGAAAATTATCAAATAAAAACAAATTTTCCCAATAAATTAAAATGTTTATAAAGACGGCCACCATAAAGCATATCAGAAGTATACAAGAGGTTTTTCAGCCATCACCCTATTGCTGTATACACACTTCACCTGTGCTCCTTAGTCCTGTACACTGCAATAGATGATCTTGTACACATATCTTTTACAGTCCTTGGCTTCTCCCCTTCCCCCAGAGGAGTAGATTCCTGGAAATAAAATGCTGAGTGAAAGAATTCAGTTTAATTTGAATGCATATATTACCCTCTAAAAAGGCTACAATGCTCATTTCAATGAACAGTATACAAGGGCTTCCACCTGTGCTGCCGAGAACAGTGATCAAGTCTAGTGCATGGCTGAGATGCAGTCTCTGCATCCAGACTGAAAGGGGTGCAACATCTTAGCTGTGCAACCCTGTAGCAGTGTGGCCTTGAGAAAATTACTGACTCTGTGTTTCTCAGTTTAACTGGGCATACAGAAAGAATATTATTACTAAAATCTTAACTAAGTATCGGCTATGATTAAGAGAAGTGGGTACAATCACATCTTATGATGCTTGTCTTTCTGATATATAAAAATTATTATGGAATTGTTAATATCATTTTATATTTCCTTTTACTAGGCTAAGCATATTTTAATGTTTATTGGTCACTTTTTTTACTTTGGTGTGAATTTTCTACTTATAACTCCAAAAATTTTTTCTACTAAATTATCATTTTTATTAATCTGTAGAAATACTCTGTAAATTGAAAATCAACTTCCAAAAATGCATTTATGAATTGTTCTAAGAAAGTTTTAATCTATTATGCATTTTGTCAACATTGTGTATTTTCTTGTCTTATTGCAAATGCTTTGGAATATCGATGGTGAGTAAAAACAATAACAATGATGAGTATTCTTGTCACATTTCTATTTTAGTAAAAATGGCTTAAACAATTCGCTTCTTAGAATTTTTCCAGGTAGAATTTTTTTCTATCATATTTAGCACTTTCCTTACAAAAGACTCTTGAATTTTATGAAATAACTTTTCAGAATATAATAATAAACTTATAGTTTTAAAAATTCTATATTATATGGGTATAATTATTTTTATAACACTTTTTTAAATTTGTTATATTTTTAATTGATATTTTTTCTCTACAACATGTTTTTGAAATATGTATTCATTCTGGAATGTCTAAATTAGATAATTAGCTTACTTCACTTTTTTATAGTGAGAATACTTAAAATTTACTCTCTATGATTTTCAAGAATATATTACACCTTTATTAACTGTGGTCACCATGTTGTACAATAGAACTCTTGAATTTTTTCTCCCATCTACACTGTAATTTTCTATCCTTTATAAAATTACCTTTGTATTCATAGAGTACTCTCTTATAGGTTGCACTCCGTTGTTCTTTTAACACTTAACAAAATTTCAGGTAGTTAATTTTTTACTTTAAAACATGTTTACAGACATAAATGAGATTTTTCTAGTCAAGAGCAAGATTTAGCTTACATGGGCTTTAAGATTAGTGTTATAGACTCTCTAAACTGGACTGGCTAGGTGAGAGGAGCAGCTTGAAGCTACTCTGCTGTCCAGGGCCCAACCCATGCCATGGTGAGGTCTGCTTAGCCACCCCGGCATCTTTCAAGTCCCAATTCCCACCCCCACCCCCCGGGCGCCTCTGGCCTTCTGGCTTTTCTGCTACCTGGTCCCACACTACAGAGGCACAGGGGATTATAAAGACCCTTGTTCTGAGCACCACAAGATAGAGCAGAAGTTAGTAACAGAAAGAGGGCTTCTCGGGCTCCTTGATGAAAACTGAAGCTCAGCGGAAAAGTAAAGAGAATCTCTACAATAAAGGCACATCAGACCACTGTACTTGGTCTGCTGCTGGCTTGCTGAGACTCACTGACTCATATATGCACATGGATTCCTATGTTGCCTACTGTGACAGCAGAGATATACCCTGAAAGAGGCCCATAATTTCTAGTGCTATTTGCAAGAAAGAAAAAAAAATTTTTTTTCTCCTATTTTCAATTCTTAATTTTTACTTTCTCTTTACTCTTCAAAGTTTTACTTTTCTTTCATCTTTTTTTTCCCCTTCTCTCTCACTCATTCTCTTGCTGTCCCACATTGCTCCTCATCTCCCCATTTGTTCCTTTCTGCACTGAATTCAGATTTCTCCCTTATTGTTTTTTTCTTCTCTTTTTCCTTCTCTTGATTATCGTTAGGTTTAAAGGAAAGTAAATTTGGTATCTAGCCTCCCTGTTGCTGTTAGGTGATTCTATTCACATCTTTGTTCTTCCATTCTGCCATTTTCTCTTGCCTTTAACAACTTCTTAGAGTTTGTGTGGTCTTTCTGTGTCTTCAGGCCTCACTGCTAATCTTACCTGTCCTTTCTACCTGTTCCTCCCTCCCCAACTCCTTTTAACTCCCCATCCCAAAGGGGAAAGATGCTATATTGAAGAGCTTATTCATTATAAACTTATCTTAGGTTGGTCCTCAGTTTTAATTTAACTCACATAGTTAAAATTGATAGATTAATAACGACCACAAATTATCATTTTCTAAGCTGTGCTTAATGCTGTGGTATTGCTGACTATGTCTTTTGGACTAACATGTTGTGATTGATCTAATTAGTTTTCTGTCCTGGTATAAGGAAAATTAAATAGCCTCAGAGTCATTTTCCTACCTGGTATAAGGAAAATAAAATAGCCAAACACAAGCTATATCTAGAAGACACCTCTGAAAAGCAATCATTGCACAAGGGTTCTAAACACAAGCAATAAAGATACCTACATTAAGCAATTTTGAAATATCAACCCAGGAATTAAACCAAGGACAGTACCAAAAACAAAAATGAGAAGACACTTAAGCAAGGCACAAACTCAGGCTTCCATTCCACAAAAAGGAAATTCTGGGGGAAATGAGGTGGAAAAGTCTGACAAGCAACCACTTGGACACTGTGAACTGATAGCACAGGAAGTAACAAAGCAGATGCAGGAGGCTCTAGAAAAATTCAAAGCAGAAATAATCTCCCAGATAAATACAGACATGCTGAGCAGAATGAAAGACATGATTAGAAGCTCTAGAGCAGAAACAGATAAGAAAATAGATGAGATACCACAGTGATATATGTGTGTCCATGTACATAGCAGCACAGTTTGTGAGAGCTAAAACTTGGAAACAGCCCAAATGCCCATCAACTGGAGACTGGATAAAGAAAATGTGTTTTTTTTTTTATAAAATGGAGTACTACTCAGCCATAAAAAATGAGAAATTTGAGACATTTATAGCTAAGTGGATGCACATTGAGGCGATACTCTTAAGTGAAATAAATAGGACACACATGTATAAATACCAAATAGTTTCTCTGGTGTGAGAAACTGAAAGTGTAAATAAGGACTAAAAGGTATAATAGGTAATGTGAAGTAGGAAGAAAAGGGGCAAAGGGGAAGGAAGTGGGAGGGATAGGGGAAAGGAAAGAAGGGAATGGGATTAATATGAGAAAATGGAAAAATAGGAACAAAATCTTTGTAAATAAGGAGGAATGGAGGGGTTGAAGGGAGGGCTGGGCAAGGGTGAAAAACAAGAACCAAGAGAGATTATGTAAAGGTGCAAATTTCCAATGATGAATGTCATTATATTGTATACCTAAAATGTACCAATGATTAGAATGAATAATAGATAATGCAAAATAGGAAGAAAAGGTCCAAAGGGGTAGGGGTAGTGGGAGGGGCAGGGGGAAGGAAAGAAGAGAAAGGAAAAATGCTGAGAAATGGAAAAAAGAGAAATGAAGTCTTTGTAAATAGGGAAGGGTGGAAGGGGTGAACAGAGGGCTAGGAATGGGGAAAAAATAAGAACCAAGATGCATTATGTAAAGGTACAATTCCCAATGAGAAATGTAATTGTGCTGTATACCTAAAATGTACCAATAAAATAATTTTTTAAAAAAAGAAAATAGATGAGATCAGAAACATGCTGGAAGCCATGAATGCCCAGCATAAGAAAGAAATGGAAAACATGATTGCCCAACATAAGAAAGAAATGGAATCCATGAAACAGATTCAAACAGATATTCAAGATATTAAAAACTCCATTGAAAGCATGCAGAGCAGACTAAGAGAATCTAAAGACAGAATATCAGACATAGAAGAAAGGATTGCAATTAAGGATCATGAAAACAGAGATTTCTTAAATATAGTATGGTACCATGAGAAATAAATCCAACAGCTGCTAGATGATGCAAAGAAGAATGACATAAGACTCATAGGAGTCCATGAAAAAACAGGAGAAAGTACAATTGACATAAAAAAAACTTCTCACAGAAGTAATAGTAGAAAACTTCCCAGACAGAGGTAGAGAATTGGACATACAGATAAGCGAGGCATATAGAGCTCCAACCAGCCATGACCAAAAAAATCTACACCTAGACATATAATAGTCAAGATCCTAGAAACCCAACAGAAGAACAAAATTCTACAGGCAGTTAGAGAAAAGAAATAAATCACCTACAAAGGAAAGCCAATCAGAATCAAGGCAGATTTCTCAACACAAACCCTCAAATCAAGGAGAGCCTGAAGTGAAGTATTTCAAGCCCTAAAAGAAAATAACTTCCAACCTAGACTATTATATCTGGCAAAATTATCTTTCAAAATCAATGAGGAAATTAGATACTTTCACAACAAAGAACATCTGAGAAATTTCATGAACACCAAACCAGCACTCCAAACAATTCTAAACACTATCCTAGAAAAAGACAATGAAGGTCACAACTCCATGAGACCCAGCCGAGAGAAGGCACCATGCAAGGCAAGACACTAAAGTGAAAGGGGGGAAAATAAGAAATAAAGGAGCCAACAATAGTAAAACATCAGGACAAGGATGAATCACTATCTCTCAATTATAACTATCAAGGTTAATGGCCTCAATTCATCAATGAAAAGACATAGACTGACAGAATGGATTAAGAAGCAAAACCCAGCAATATGATGTATATGAGAAACACACCTAACTCAAAAGGAAATCCATAGATTGAAAGTAAAAGGATGGAAAACAGTTCTCTACATGACAGGAACCCAGAAAAAAGTAGGCATAGCAATCTTATTTGTAGACAAAGTAGATTTCAAACCAAAACTAATTAAGAGAGACAAAGATGGTCACTACATCCTTGTGAAAGGAACAATCCAAGAGGAAGAGATGACAATCCTAAATATATATGAACCAAATACGAATGCCCCCAACTATACAAAACAAATATTAATGGACATGAAAAACCAAAAAAGCACTAATGCAATTGTAGTGGGGGCCTCAACATCCCTCTATCACAAATAGACAGATCAACTAGAAAAAAAATTAACAAGGAAATTCTAGAACTGAACCAAGCTATTGAACAAATGGACTTAATAGATGTTTACAGAGTGTTCCACCCCACAAAACCAGAATACACATTCCTTTTAGCTGCACACGGGTCATTCTCCAAAATAGATCACATGTTAGCTCATAGGACATATCTAAGTAAATGTAAAAGAATCAAATTTATCCCCTGTATATTATCAGACCATAGTGCAATACAATTGGAGATCAAGAACATAAGAAACCACAAAACTCCCACAAATACATGGAAATTGAACAACACCCTCCTGAACAACCAATGGGTGACAGAGGAAATTAAAGAAGAAATTAGACAGTTTCTACAAGTAAATGATAATGCCACTACAACATACAGGAGTCTGTGGGACACAATGAAATCAGTTCTATGTGGGAAATTCATAGCAGTGAATGCCCATATTAGGACAACAGAGAGAACTCAGTTAAATACCCTAATGCAGAACCTCAAGCTCCTAGAAAAAGAAGAGCATAACAAACCCAAAGCTCATACAAGAAAGGAAATTATAAAGATCAGAGCAGAAATCAATGCAATGGAGACTAAGAGAATGATACAAAAAAATCAATGAATCAAAGAGTTGGTTTTTTGAAAGAATAAATAAAATTGATAAAGCTTTAGCCAACCTTATCAATAAAAAGGAAAGAAAAGGCTCAAATCCATGCAATTAAGAATGAAAAAGGTTAAGCCACAACAAATCCAGCAGAAATTCAGAGAATCATCAATGCCTACTTTGAGGACCTGTACTCTAATAAAATGGAAAACACAGAAGAAATGGACAGATTCCTAGATACATAAAATTGCCAAAGTTAAATGAAGAAGATATAGAAATTCTAAACACCCCAATTACAATGAGTGAAATTGAAAATGTCATAAAATATTTACCAACAAAGAAAAGCCCAGGTCCTGATGGCTTCACTGCTGAATTCTACAAGACATTTAAAGAAGAAGTATTGCCATTACTCTTTAAACTCATCAATGAAATTGAAAGGGAAAGAAGGCTTCCAGATTCATTCCTGGAAGCAAGTGTTACTTTGATCCCCAAACCAGGGAAAGACCCAACCCAAAAAGAGAACTACAGACCAATCTCCCTAATGAACATAGATGCAAAAATCCTCAACAAGATACTGGCAAACAGAATACAGAGGGTCAAGAAGAAGATCATACACCCTGACCAAATCGGATTTATCCCAGGGATGCAAGGGTGGTTCAACATCCTTAAATCAATAAATGTTATACACGATATTAACAGAGTCAAGGACAAAAACCACATAATCATCTCAATAGATGCAGAAAAAGCATTTGACAAAATCCAACATCCATTCATGATAAAAACTCTACAGAAAATTGGAATAGAAGGGCTTTATCTCAACCTGATTAAGGCTATCTATGAAAAACCACCAGTCAACATCAATCTAAATGGTCAAAAACTGAAAACTTTCACACAAAAATCAGGAACAAGACAAGGATGCCCACTATCACCACTCCTGTTCAATATTGTTCTGGAAACATTAGCCATAGCAATTAGAAAACAGAAAGAAATAAAAGGAATAAAGATAGGAAAGGAAAAAGTGAAACTGTCATTATTTGCTGATGATATGATACTTTACATAGAAGATCCAAAAAACTCAGTCAACAGTCTGCTAGACCTAACTGACAGATTCAGTAGAGTAGCTGGATACAAGGTCAACACTCAAAAACAATTGCCTTCTTATATGCAAATAGCAGACCCTTTGAGAGAGAGAAATTCGGGAAATAATTCCTTTTACAAAAGCATCTAAAAAAATGAAATATCTAGGAATCAACCTAACAAAGGAAGCAAAAGACCTCTACACTGAAAACTACAGCTCTCTGAAAAAGGAGATCGAAGAGGATATAAGAAAATGGAAAGACATCCCTTGCTCCTGGGTAGGAAAAACAAATATAGTGAAAATGGCCATACTTCCAAAACTACTGTATAGATTCAATGCAATGCCAATTGAAATTCCAACAATATACTTCACAGAACTAGAGAAAACAATTCAAACATTCATTTGGAAGCAGAAGAAACCTAGAATATCAAAAGTAATTCTAGGCAACAGAGACATGGCTGGGGGTATCACAATCCCCAACTTGAAACTATACTACAAAGCTACTGTGATAAAATCAGCATGGTACTGGCAAAGGAACAGACCTGAGGATCAGTGCAATAGATTAGAAGATGCAGAAACAACTCCAGACATGCTCAGCCACCTCATCTTTGACAAAGGAACCAGCCACCCTCATTGGAGGAAAGATAGCCTATTTAATAAATGGTGTTGCAAGAACTGGATTTCAACCTGCCAAAGATTAAAAATAGACCCATACCTATCACCGTGCACTAAACTAAGATCCAAGTGGATTAAAGATCTAAATATTAAGCCAGAAACACTAAACTTGCTGGAAGATAAGTTAGGGAGAACTCTTGATGACATTGGCATAGGAAAAGACTTTATGAACAAATCTTCAGTAGCCTGGGAGCTAGCACAAAGAATCAACAACTGGGATCTCATCAAATTAAAAAGCTTCTGCACTGCAAAAGAAACCACCAACAGAGCTAAGAGACAAGGTACAATGTGGGAAGAAATATTTAGCAGCTGTACCTCAGACAAAGGGCTACTCTCAAGAATATAGAAAGAACTGAAAAAAATCAGACCCCCCAAATTCAAAGACCCAATTTAAAAATGGGCATCCAAAATGAACAGACATTTCTCAGACAAAGAAGTAAAACTAGCAATTAAATATATGAAAAAATGTTCAACATCACTTGTCATTTGAGAGATGCAGATGAAAACAACCCTGAGATTCCACCTCACCCACAAAGATTGGCTGCTATCAAGAAATCAACAAATAACAAATGCTGGCGGGGGTGTGGAGAGAAAGGAACCCTTCTCCATTGTTGGTGGGAATGTAGATTGGTGCAACCACTGTGGAAATCAGTATGGAGATACCTCAAAGAACTAGGACTAGAGGTCCCATTTGACCCAGCTATTCCCCTACTGAGAATCTTCCCCAAAGAATTAAAAGAATCATACCACAGAGATATATGTGCACCTATGTTTATAGCAGCACAGTTTGTAATAGCTAAAGCTTGGAAACAGCCCAAGTGCCCATCGACTGGAAACTGGATAAAGAAGATGTGGTTTTTCTATAAAATGGAGTACTACTCAGTGATAAAGAATGAGAAACTAGAGACATTTATAGCTAAATGGATGCATATTGAGGCCACACTCTTAAGTGAAATAAATAGGACACACATGTGTAAATACTGAATAGTTTCTCTAGTGTGATAAATTGAAAGTGTAAATAAGGATGAAAACAATTAAAATGAATAACTGATAATTTGAAATAAGAAAAGGTCCAAGGGTTAGCGGATGGTGGGAGGGGAAGGGGAAAGGGAAGAAGGGAAAGGAAAAATTATGAGAAAGAAAAAAAAATGGAATCCAACACTGTGTAAATAGGGAAGGGTGGAGGGGGTAAGGGTTGCACAGGTAATGGGAGAAAAAATAAAAAGTAAGATACATTGTGTTCTGGTACAAACACTCAATGATAAATGTAAATGTATTTTATACCTAAAATGTACCAATAAATATATATATATATAAAAATATTAGTGTTATAGCTCGATGAACTGACACATGTCTATAACTCCGCACTCAGGAGGCTGAGGCAGGTGGATCACTGAGAGTCTGAGGCCAGCCTGGGTTACATAATGAGTTCAAGGCCAGCCTGAATTGCATAGCAAGACTCTGCCCCAAAGAACCAAATAAATAAATAAATAAATAGAAGGTTAGTGTTATATTATTCTTACCTTTTCCTCGTTGGAATGGGACAAACAGAAGAATACATTCTTCAAAGGATTAAAATAATAATTCTGGGTACTTACATATTATTCATCAATCTGCATGCTGGACTGTTACAGAGCCATTCAGTCCTTGCAATTTCCCTTGTGATCTATTATTACTCCTTCCTATCACACAGCTGAGGAAACTTGGAAATAAAGTAATCAAACAATATGAATCCGAAGTCATGCATCAAATGAAGGAAAAGTCAGACATGAACTTAGACAGTCAAATTCTGGAAACTTGTACTTAACAACTACTTTGCTGTCTCATTGGACCCCACTGGTAATTCTCTTTTCAATTTCTGCCATGCAAATTGACCTATCTGGATGCTCTATCTTGTTCATTTATGCAGTGATTAATTGACTCACTCAACAAGCATTTGTCTAATACCTACCATGTGGCAGTCTCATGCAGCATTTAGTATTCTCCACTATGCCTTTGCCATACTAGGACATAGCATGCCTGCCCGAGAGACAGAGAGATAGACAGAGAGAGAGATAGAGATACAGAGATGAGAGAGAGAGAGAGAGAGAGAGAGAGAGAACAGTGACAGCAAGAGAGAGAATGGGGAGAGAAGAAAAGGATGAAGATGAGGAAGAGAAAGAGAAAAAGAAAGAAAAGTGAAAGAGAAAAAGAAAGAGAAAGCAGGTTTCACTGTAACTTGGTCTTAAACATCCAACAAAAAATAATAACCAAAAGAGATATATAAAAAACAGGCTAGATATAAAAAGAAGGTTCCATGCACAATGCTGGCCCCTCCTGGCAGTCTTAAACTACACTCATAGCTTATCATTATTATGGTTCAACAAGGCTAAAAAGTCACAGTGGTAGCTGTAAAAATTCAACAAGAGTCTTTAAATTCCTTAACAATAGCCTGTCATTATCACAGAGCCCTTGATCTCTTCACAACAAAAACTGGAAAAACTTGTGAACTCATAAAAAAACCTATTGTCTTTCAATAAATAATTCACATCAAATAAAAGAAGAACTTAAAATAATAAGAAAATCAAGTTTATAAATAAGCTCCCTAAACAGATAGATCCAGGAGGCTAGTTATAATCCCCACTCCAATCCCTTAAAAACAGTGTTTAGACTTGGCACCTTCCATTAATAATAAAATGTTTCTTCTCACCTAGAGGCTGTCAAACTCCAACTGGTCATACAAATAAAGTCAACAATAAATGTGCCAAATTTCTTTTACTGGGGTCCTCTAAATCAACCCTCTATAAAGAGTTCATGACTGCTCAACTGTAACATGACTTCTGTCACAGGTTCCTTAAATTAGATCTCTGGAAAAAATTCCTGACTACTGGCCTTAAACTGACCCCTTCAACAGCAACAAGGAGAAAGCTAGATTTGGTCTTTGCCCCTTCTCCTCTAATTGCAACTAATGATACTTTTTCAGAAGGGGTAACTGCAAAAAAATAATTTATTTAGTGAGCTTATGGATAGGGCAGGTAGCTAGGGAAAGGGCCTGAGATAGAATTGGGTGATCAGCTATATGGATAAGAATTAAAGTATGCATAGAGAGCTAGCTAGGACTTTGGACCAAGGATGAACTTTCTCAGGCAACATGAAATACAGCCCTCTTCCTACATAGGGAGGTTGCAGCCCCTCCCTACTAAGTGCTTGAATTTCCAGGAACTTAAAAGGCAAAATAACCAGTTTTTTAAAAATCCATTTTCTTTAAGCCATATGTGCTGAGTAACTGGGTTAGAGAACCTGAGTTCTGATTGCTCATTTGAAACTCACAGAGCCACCTGCTATAGGTGGCCAGTAAACAATTGAGGTATTCCTATACTGTGTGTATCCATAAAATGTTTTGGACTGAGGAGTCCTGTGGAAATTCCACTTTTTGGATTCCCTTCCTGGAGAAATCAGGAGTCTTTTTTTTCTTCTCTTATTTCTAGTAAAATCTCTCCTAATCTCTTCCTTTTGCTTCATGACTTCATTCTGCAATTTTCTTAAAACCAGGAGCTCAGTTTGCACAAATAAACTGCTTCAGAACTGCATTTCATTTTGGAAAGAAAATCCTTTCCAGAGCAGAGGCTATTTCTCTTATTTAAGAGAATTTGTTTTGCCTGTTATTTCTCCATTCTTTTTTTCTTCTATGGTTAGCATTATTTATATGTTAGAAGTCCTTAATTATTTCTATCTCATTTTTTTGTCTCTAATGTTTTTTTCAGAGAACTGTTCTTTAACTTGATATTCTAGGTCACTAATTCCATTTTCAATTAGTAACACCATTGCTTTCCATCTGCCTGTGGAATGGCTTGATTCAGAAATGATATTTCTTTTACAAATTCTCCTTATTCCCTAATTTAACTTTTAAATTGTGCTTGAGATTTTTGTGTAGATTGCCTCTGTCAGTTATTCTTCTCTTATCACCTTAGCTTGCTGTTTTCCTTCTTCTCCCTCTGGCCACTAGACATTTGAGATTCACTGATAGCACTGTCCATCCTTTGCCTACTGATGCACATACTCCTAAGGGGAGGCCTGGCCAGGCTGTATGCAGCCCTCAGCAGCCCAAAACCTGTGAGGATATGGGCAGGTAACAAGCATCTCTACTACTGTGTGTTGTCCTCACAGGTGGCGGGGCCTTTCCTAACGCAGCTGCAGCCCTTCTGTCATAGATCTCCCTGGTGACAGGTATGCAGTGACAGAAGGGCATAGGCAGCATAGGGTAAGACCTGGGTGGTGGAGGATTGTAAAATGACCACATGGTTATTTATACTATTAACAAGGAAGCTACTTCTTGTGAAATTATTGCATGCATGTACCTAGCCCCTTGACCTTTTCCTCAGCCTAGAAACAAAGGCCAAGATCCTGATTGGCCTCGATTACATCAATCAGTGAAACAGTTACTTTTAGAAACCAGCTCACACCTGTGAGTATACTGGTTCTCTGACCAGCACCTGCTCAGGTTCCCCTGCCTTGCAGCAATGCTATAGTGTAAGGAAACCCTGTCCTGCATTCACAGTATCATAAATAAACATTCACTTTGCTTTACTTCAATTATGACTTCCTCATTTTCCACTGGACCCTGACATCTTCATTTTCTGCCAGAGGCTGCAATTCTGAGCCAGTCTCTTCCCGCTTCCTCATTCATTGCTGGCATGAGGGCAAGGACCTGTGGAGAAGTCAGGGAAAAGGAGAGGGTTGTTGGGGAACCCCTATCCCTAGACACTCCACTTTATACAACAAATACATATTAGTGTTTCTGAGTAGGGGCACAACGTTATACCCAAGCATTTCTGTCACAGAAACCCTAAAGATTCTTTGTAATGTGCCACTGCCTACCTCATCAATTTCACTCTTCCCAGTCACCCATCTCTTACTTTGATCACCATTAGAAGGTAGTTCCTCCAGTGATTTCCAATGACCTCTGACTCCTCATATCTGTTCCCTTGAGTAACCCGCTGTTTCCCTTCCTTGAGAGTGAACTGGACCTCATGACTGTTTTATCTTTTAGACCACAGCCCTGGTATAAACTGTGGTGGGAGCATTTTGAGAGATCTCAAGTTATTGAACATAGGTAAACCATTCCCAATTCCCAATGCCCAGAAATAATAAAATATCTGCTTGCAGCAATAGACAACTAATATGCCATTATTTGCTAACATATTTTACCTTCTTTTTGTTGGCCTTCCTTGCAATCTCCAGATAGAAAATTTCATTTGGTCTTGAGTTAAAGATTACTAAGAGATAATCACTTTTGCCTTTCTCAAGCAATACTGCAGGGTACTTTTATTTTTATTTACGATAATTAATATTTTGTCTTGAAAACTTGCATGAAGAATGATTGAAATTTCACTCTGCTTTCCATGCTTCACATTTCTCTTACTTATCCTCAGAATACCTTCACACCTCTAAGTTTTTTCCTTCCTTAATTGCTTCAAAACAATTTCTTTGGAGGCTGCCTTCCCTGCTGCACAGTGGGATAAAGGAAGAAATATTTACTTCTTCAAATTGCATTGTTTATTTCAATGCAGGGACCAAGTCTGTGGAGAATACAAAAGGAAAGGTATGAATAAATTCATACATCATTGCTGTAAATATTTTCATAAATATTTTAATAAAGGAAACTGCAGTTAATTGCAAGGTGATGATTATCTGGAGAAAAAACAAGCTTGATCTTCTCAGATAGCCACTGCTAAAGGTCCCAAAATGACTCTGGACCACAGGTTATAATGGATGCTTGAATAGAACAGGTGATACATGGAATTACAACCTGGGTCTGTGTCCCAAAAAAATCCATGAGTCTGTAGACATACCCTGACCTTTTTAACCCCTCAAGTACTGTTATGGTTTGTATCTAGATATCTCCCAAAAGTTTCATGTGCTCACAGGTCAGGCTTTTTGGAAGTGGCTGGATCTAGGGTGTTGGTACTGGAAATAAAGATGTGTGCTAACTAAATAGGTATAGCATAGTTCTGAGTGTGAATTATGGAATCCCCACCCTGATGTGGGAAGCACCAGCCATTAGGGTTGTAGCCTGAATGGAATAAAAGGGAAAGATGGATGGCAGGTTTGCTACTGCCTGCTGCTTTTTTTCTACCCTGCCATGGACTGTTTCTCCTCTGCATTGTCCCTCTTCCATGCTGCCCTGCCTTGGAGTCAGCTGACTATGGACTGAAACCTTTAGAAACTATTAGCCAATAATGAACCATTTCTCCTTTAACTGAGACAGTTACAAAGTATAAAGTTGGGACTTTCACACAGTTTTTGGACTCAGCAATTGAAAGAATTCCCACACTGTTTCTCTAGTTCAGAATTAATGCTATTTGAGTAGGAAGAACCTTGTTATAAAAAATTTACTATTTTATTTTATTGATATTTTATTTTCCTGTTAAGTACACATTGTTTAATATAAGAAACGCTTAAAGTTAAAATTATTAATTCATCAATAGGAATACTTCTAAAATGTGGGCATTATGCACCCCCCATGATGCTCCTTTAAACAAAATTTAGCTTGATGCCCCCAAGGTTCCTGTAACCTCCTATCACATCCCTATCCCTCCCTCTCATCAGGCTACAACTACCAGAATATTAGGCAAAAAGCAATTCCCATTTCCTTGGGGTATTGCAGAAATCAGTATCATCATTGAAGTGTTCAAAGATGTAGAGCTTTTGATTCCCTTTACATCTCCATTGAATTACCTATTTGTGGTGTAAGGAAGATAGACTGGTTTAGAGAATATCAGGATCTTTCTGTATGTTTAAATCACCTAGTTTTTCCCTTCACTGACATTTCAGAAGTACTTCTTTTACTAAGGTCCCTGGAGTCTTGTATGCAGCTCTTAGCCCAACAAGTATCTTTTCTCTATATTGATTGTTAAACTAATCAAAGAACTAGGTGGTTTTCACCATGTAGAGAGGGGGCCATTATCTTCACTCCTTTACCTCAGGAATAAACAGTCAATTCTTTACCTCTGTGTCTTTCAGGGTTCTTGCTCAGCTTACCATTACACTTAACTCCTAACTTGCTGAAAACATATGAATCAGACCTGGTGAACAGGAATTACCTAATTCATTAGATTGTCTGTTAAGACATTAGTGCAAGTGGCAGGAGATAATTCCAACTCTGGTGAGAAAATTAAAGAATCATCCTCTTTAATGGATTTTCTGTGAGCACGGTCTAATACAAGAATATTCACTCCAAGTGTGAAGACATTTACTGTATCTTGCAATCCTCAACAACCAACAGGCTTATTTAACATTGGATGAGTTTATTTTTCTTTTAAAACAGTATTTACTAATGAGCTTTATTGGTATTATTTGCAGAATAAAGCTTGGAGTTACAACATTTGAGTGAGGTTTAGGGCAAGACATGGTTTTGCAGCAGGTTCATCTGTGGTATGAGCTACTCTGCCATTTGGGCCCTAAGATGTTAGAGATCTAATAATATTTTGAGGATCTGTGACAGAATACTATATAGAAATTTTGGCAGCCCTTAGATGAGAAAATGCAGAGTTAATACCAAGGATTTTTTAGCAAATACATGTTCCCATATTGAAAATGAGTCAGGAAGTTAGGGTGTGACCAACCAGCTGGGAAAGTGGGCATGACCTGTCAATCATAGAAATTGAGGACACAAACACAGAAAAACAGTTCTAAGCTCTGCATATGCAACCAATCAGGAAGTGTTACCTTCAATTCTTCTGGCACAAAGTCAAGCAGGTTTTTGATAGGATAGTTAGATTTGATGTCGGCCTGAGGAGTGGAGGATTAAAAAAGACATTTATAGTTAACCTCATGGGCACTATATGCTATTTCATTGGTTCACTCTCACTCTCCCGGGCATCCTTTTCCTACCTTTAATTGGCCTGCACTCACTCTGCAGAGAATATTTCTTTTCCTGCCTTTAATAAATGTAAAACTTTTTGCACATTTATTGGCCAGTTCTTTGTTCAAGACAACAAGAACCCAAAAAGAATTTCTGGAAGGTACTCACAGCACCCAGAACCCCACTAACAAAAATAGCGAATTTCCTTTTCGAAGTTTTTACAGGGCTGCTGTGGTAGGTTGAGATAGAATTGCTGACAATCAAAAAATAAATGACCATGTGAACTTATTTTTGCATTGTGATTTTAGGTTTTCTATAGTGGAATTGGTATGTGATCAAACTTAAATGGTCTTGAAGTTACAAGCTATTTATATGAAAGTTCATATTCTTATCATTCCTGCTGTACTGACACACCCATGCCTCCATCCACACTTGTGGAATTCCTTATGGAACAGTTACATAAAATGTAATTACACTAACCAGAAGAAGAGAGTTGCAGAATGCAGGAGTGGCCCTAAGGGGGATCAGAGAAAGAAAGCCTTCCTGGTGGAGAGCAAATTGGTTTAGTACACTTGGCTATGTAATGTTTCTGGCATGAGAGATTGCCAAAGATATGGTCATGTAATGATTAATTAGAAATTGCTATTGCAGCAATATTGGAGGACTGGGAAAGAAAGGATACAGATCAAATAGCTGAATGTAACACAGATTATGACATTATATTTCACACGAATGCCAACCAAAAGAAGCCTCTCAATACTCAAGTATATAATACAACCTATTCCAGGTAGCCAGGCTTTTTCCTAAGCTAGCCCAAGTATCCACTGAGATAATGTATGATTTCATGCTTCTTTTTATCAAAGCTAACCTGGCTAATACCACTGTGGTAGATTGTTTCTTAAAAATATGCTCTTACCATTGTTATGGATTTGCTTCTCCATCCCGCAGTGTTTTCTCAGCCCTACCATCTAAAGACTTACTGAATGCATTGCTCTGTTTCCATTTTGCTTTTGATCCACATAATGGTTTAGACTAAAATGTTCCCACAGATTCTTATGTGTTTGGAAGGTGACTGGATCATGAGGACATTATACTCCTCAGTAGACTAGTCCATTGATGAGGCATAGCTGACTTACTATTAGGAGGTGGGGTTAGGGCTAGAGGCAGGTTGCTGGGGACTTGATTTGGAAGGGTTTGTCTCCCTCCCTTACCCCTCTCTACTCTCTGCTTCTTGGCTGCCATAGGTTGAGCACTTTTTCCTCTACCATGTCTCTCTGCCATCCTGCTTCTGCCTTGGGGCCCACTGACTACGAACTAAAATTGTGAGCCAAAATAACCTCTCTTCTACTAAGTTATCGGTGTCAAGCATGGCGTCTAAAAACAGAAAATTAACTAAGACAATCCTTTCATCTTTTGTCCTCTATAGGACAAGAAAAAAAAAAACCAATCATATAATACCCAGGGATTCACTGGTCTTTCTGTTGACCCTATTACTCAGAAGCTGTAAGGTTTATAGAACTTACTCACTGAGAAGCAACATGTTTCAGAATGTGGCCAGTCCTATAAAGGGCTCTATATTTTTCCAAACATAGCCAATAAATACTGTTTCCACAACAGAATACACATGCCTAGGTACTACAGAGGTATAAAGGTAGTAGTGGCTCTTTTCTCTAATCCTCAAAATAACCCAATTGCCCAATTGCAATTTTTTTATTGCAGTCCATTTTTTAATTGTTTAATGTTCATTAACTTCTTATGGAACATATTATGGAAAACACTGTCTTTAAATATTGAAACTCAGAACTGCATAGACTTTTAATTCCATACATTTCAGTGGAAGTCTAAGCATTTTTGTGAAAAATGTTTCTCATAGGAAGACGATGTGGCATCTGTTGTTTTTTTAATTTTATTTTATTGGTACACTTTAGGTATACAATATAATGACATTCATCATTGGAAATCTGCACCTTTACATAATCTCTCTTGGTTCTTATTTTTCCCCATTCCCCTGCCCTCCCTTCAACCCCTCCATCCTTCCCTATTTACAAAGACTTTGTTTCCATTTTTTCATTTTCTCATATTAATTCTATTCCCATCTTTCCTTTCCCCTGCCCCTCCCATTTCCCTTCCCCTTTGCCCCTTTTCTTCCTATTTCACATTATCTATTATACCTTTTAGTCCTTATTTACACTTTTTTTGGGGGGGGGGCTCTTCTGGTTTAAAATTCTGGTTCCCAGGAAAAAGTACCACTGCAAGAGAATGCAAAAATTACTCCAGTGAATACATATTTGAAATTTCACCCAGCTACATGGGATTACAGTGTCACTGATTCACAGGCGAAAAAAGAGATTACTTTAGAGTTGAAGTGATTTAGCACTTTCCAAGTGAGAATATAGGCTTGTTTCAACACACAATGAAAATAAGTCTGGCGACTAGAAAATATTCTTACAGTAGTGCAACTGATTGGAAATAAGGGCATCCCAATAGCGGTTGGATACCAAGAATAAGTTTAGAACATCAACTTCATAAAACAAAAAATACACAAACTCTAAATATCCTATGGAGATCAAACAGACATTGGATAAACATTAAATGAAGTTAGAAATATTTGATTAATGACCATGTATAGAAAGGCAATATTAACCATTAATATTTTCTTTTTGCTTTTATAGATAATATGTGTTATCATGTTTTATTTTTACCAAATTCCACTTCCACCAGTATATTAAAAGTGTGTTGATGGTTGCTAAATTTTTTTTTTTTTTGGTATTGGGGATTGAACTCAGGACCTTGCACTTGCAAGGCAGGCAGTGGGACCACTGAGCTTTTAAATCCCTGGCTGATAGTTTCTAAATTTATAATTACTCTTCAGGTTATTAAATATCAAAAGTAGATTGTTAGTTAATTCAAAAGGAGTGAGCAATAGATGTAATGAACAATGGGTCTCCTAAATTTGGTGAAGTGCTGATCACATTTGCCTTCTCATGAGAGCCATTCTCAAAAACTTAGAGGGAAGTCTGAAGCTGCCAATCCCATATTCTGGAAAGTAAATACACACAGACAATTATGTAACTCTCACACTGCTGCTCTTGCTTCATCAGCATCCCATCCCCTGAAACCACTCCTTTGTATCTCCCAAGCCAACAGGGCTCTGGTAAAACACAGACAGGGGGCACCCCAGTGAGGCTAAGGCAGAGGAGATAAAATGGACACAGTACCACCTCCTGGACAGCAGAGGGAAGGGGCACAGGCTCTGGCACACAGGAGGTACAGTGGCCCCTCTGCACATTCCTGTAAGTCGGGAGCTCCTGAGACAGGAAGCTGGGATCATTGGTAGCAATTTTCCTGTCCTCCCACTTCCTGGTCATCTGGAAGTTTCCAGTGAACTCAAGGTCTGGCAGAAGCTTTCCTTGACTTTCATTCTTCCAGTTCTCCCAAAGGGTTTGCAAGCACCTAACCACTTGTAATATTTCGGTTTTCTGATTGGCACCTATTGATAAGGCCCATTGGTCACTATCACTGTTTAGGTTTCTATTCCCAATCCATCTCAGAATCAGCTGTTTTCTTCCCTGTTCTTCATTCTGTTGCCTGAGCTTGGTGGACCTCAGAGTAGGACTCCTTCCCATTCACACAAAGCTTGGGGAGGTGGGGATGATGGTGGCCCAGAGCGGCCTTGGGGGTTCAGGGACTCCAAAGTGTCCTCGGAAGGTAGGGTGTGTGTGTGGGAGCTTCCAAGATCACTGAGGCACCTAGGACCCCAGAAGATGACTCTGAGAAGTGCACCATGAGAATGGAGACCACAGCCTGCCCAGAGGTGTGCAGCGGCGTGGCGATACCTCCAACCTGCTTCTGCAACACCACACATACACTTGTTCTGGCTTCGTGGCTTTCACGATTGTCAGGTTCTGGGAAGGCAGCGTCACCTACCTCCCAGCCTGTGATGCTGAAGGGGAACCTTTTAAAGATCTGTACCTGGGATTCCACAGTGATCCTATCAGACAACCTGAGTCAGGGGCTCACTGCAAGGTCTGAGGATGTTCTGTGTACTCCTGTGCTAAGTAGGGTTCCTCATTTCTAGAGACTTAACCTTTCCTGAAATCCCCAATAAAACTTGGTTTAAAGGTGGGGATGAGTAAAAAAAGTTTGGATATTTGCAGAGATAATGTTTATATTTCTACCTTACAGATTGGTATTTGCATAAAAATACTAAATTTCGTGGATTTCTCAAAAATCTGGAGAAATATTTGTAGGTATTTTAGTGGACACTTTAATATGGTCAAATCTTAAAGCTGCAGCTTAAGATGAAAATAGGTAAATTAAAATGTTCTCATGTATTTCAAAATTGGTATTTGTGGAAATCTAAAATTTTGGCCTAAAAGTATTCTTAAAGATTTGTGTCGTGTTTGAAAGTCTCTGTTGTTCTCTAGTGTTTATTTGATTCAATTTGTAACATCCTGAGTTGACCTTTAGAAGATGAACAAGTCACATGTTGAAACATAAATATCTGAATGAAAAATTTTAAGTTAAAAAGCAAAGCGATCGATCCCCAGTACCAAAAAAAAAAAGCAAAGTGACTACTCATCAAAATGCAGAATGTTATCTAGTAGGTCTTTAATGCTTTTCTATTCTCCAGCATTCTTTCTGAGGAAAGGTAGGCATATCTTCATTCTTGTAATAGGATATTGTTTACTTGTACTAAAAAGAAACCATATACCATATACATAATTCTAAGTGTTTAGACCCATTGGAGCATACTTTATGGCAGATATTGATACTAAAAAGAAAAATAATTACTCATGTGGTGTGAAAAGGAGTTATATTACTTTCCTTTGAAATTTGGATATCATCTTTAATACTTTATTTTTTCTCTCCAGCTGAATGTATTTAATAAAAATGAAAAACTCCTTTGGAAAATGTCCAGATGTTGATATTCACCCCTAAGACAAAGAAATGTAGAAAAAGACTTCTGGTTTATATACCAATAATCTATGGCAATATCTAATAGGGGTCAACCTATAGCCTCTGAACATTCTTCTCCATCTTACTTTTATATTTATATCCCATATGAACAATATAAGAAAAAAGATAATTCAAGCTAAGAAATATTACCTTATTCTAAATTTAAAAATTAAGCTTATCATTTCACATAATGTCAAATTCAAACTATAGAAAACAGTTTCTTTAGTTATGGCAGTAAGACTTACTAACAACCTGGTTTTCTTAAAAACTTATTTTGGAGGCCTGCTATACCATTGGTAAGTGCTCACAGATCTCAGGGAGCAGCTGTGTGGATCAGAATGGCACAGCTGCAGGTGAATCCCAGCCAAGGCTCTGCCCCAACCTGAAGCTCCAGCACACCTGCCCAAGCCAAAGGCCTGCCCATAAAAGAGCTGCACAGGCACACAAGCTTCAGCTGGAGGCTCTCTGTACTACCAGTAAGTGCACACAGATCCTGGGGAGTGGCTGTGTGGGTGAGAGTGGCTCAGCTGCAGGTGAATCCCAGCCGGGGCTCTGCCCCAATCCCAGGGACTTAGGCACACTGGCCAAAGCCAAGAGCCTTCCTGGAAAAGAGCTACACAGGTGCACAAGCAACAGCCAGAAGCTCACCCCAATACCATTGATAAGTGTGTGGGGACCTTAGCCAGAAGCCTGCTCAGATGACAGGAATTGGGGTGCACAGCCCAAAGCCAAAGGCACTCCCAGACAACAGCTACATAGGGGCCCCAGCAAGAGGGAGACTGAGATACCATTCCAACTGTGCAGAGGCCCCAAACAACAAGTCAGCTCAGAGATCCAGAAGGCCACCACTCTGAACCAAGGAATTGGTGTCCTGTTGAGCAGCAGAGTAAAGGAGGAGAGGTGGCTTGCGGAGAACTGAAGACCACTGGGTGAGCAAAAAGTCACCTCAACAAAGGCACAGCAGGCTGCATCTGTTGAAATGAGAAGACACGTAAATAATTCTCAAAACCAGACTTCCAGATCACCTAAGGCAACCCCAAAGGGCAATGAAATGGAACAATCTGATAATCAACCACCTGGACTCCCTGAACTGGCAACAAAAGAGGATCTAGAAAAAATGAAATCAGAAATAATTTCTCAGATAACAGCAGAGATTGTGTATAGAGTACAAGACATGATTAACAAATCTAGAGTGAATACAGATAAAAACACATAGGAGCTGAGGAACATGATAGAATGCCAACATAGGAAAAATATGGAATCCATAAAGCAGATGCAAACAGATTTCCGGATATTAAAAACTCCATTGAAAGTTTACACAGCAGAATGAACCAATGCAAAGACAGAATTTCAAATATAGAGGGCAGGATTGCAATTATTGACCATGAAAAGAAAAAATTTTAAAAAATAGTAAGGGACCATGAGAAATCAATCCAGCAGCTGCTGACAATGCAAAGAAGAATAACATGAGACTGACTGGAGTCAATGAAGAAACAGGAAAGAGTACAAATGACATAAAAAAAACTTCACAGAAGTAATGGCAGAAAACTTCCCAAGAAGGTGAAAAGAAGTTGACATACAGATAAGTGAGGCATATAGGACTCCAACTAGCCTCGATCAAAAAAAATCTACACATAGGCATGTAATAGTTAAGATTCCAGAAATGCAACAGAACAAAATTCTGCAAGCAGTTAGACAAAAGAAACAAATCACATACCAATGAAAGCCCATCAGAATAACAGAAGACTTCTCAACACAAACCAACAAGGCAAGAAGAGTGTGGAGTGACATATTTCAAGCCATAAAGGAAACCACCTCCAATTCAGATTGATGTACCTGCAAAACTATCTTTCAAAATTGATGGAGAAATAAGATACTTTCATGACAAAGAGCACCTTAGGAACTTCATGAATACCAAACCAGCTCTCCAAAAAATTTTAAACAATATCCTAGGAAAAGACAATGAGGATCACAATGACAGAAAGCCTGGCAGAATGAATCCATCCTGCACAACAAGAAATTAAAAAGCAAAGGGGGAGAATCCAACAAAAAGGAAAGGTCAGGACAATGATAACTCAATATGTATCAGTTAGAACCAACAATGTTAATGCTCTCAATTCACCAATAAAAAGTAATACACAGCAAGAATGAGTCAAGAAACAAGATCCAACAATATGCTGCATACAAGAAACACACTTAATTCAAAAAGAAACACATAGATTGAAAGTTAAAGGGTGGAAAACAATTTCCATGTGACAGGAACCCCCCCAAAAGCAGGAGTAGCTATCCTCTTTGCAGATCAAGTGGAGTTGAAACCAACACTGATTAAGAGAGAAAAACAAGGACACTACATCCTTGTAAAGTAACAATCCAAGAGGAAGAGATGACAATCATAAATATATATGCACAAAACAGTAGTGCGCCCAACTATATAAAACAAATACTAAGTGACATGAAAAATCATATAAGCACTAATACAATAGTAGTGGAGGAACTCAATACACCACTGGCACAAATAGATAGATCAATGACAAAAAAGAAGCAACGAAATACTACAATTCAATCAAACTCTTGAACAAATGAATTTAACAGATATTTACAGAGTGTTCCACCCCAGAAAATCAGAATACACATTCTTTAGAGCTGAACAGGTCATTCTGAAAAATAGAACACATACTCACTCACAGAACAGGTTTAATTAAGTGCAAAAATAATTGAAGGTATCCCCTGTATATTACCAGACCATGGTGTGATGAAATTTGAGATCAATAGCAAAAGACATCACAAGAATTTCATAAACACACAGAAATTGAACAACATATTTCTGAATAACTAATTGGTCACAGTGGAAATTGAAGAAGATATTACAGTTCCTACATGAAATGACCATGCCAAAACAATGTATGGGAATCTATGGGAAAAAATGATAGCAGTCTTATGAGGGAAATTCATGGCAGTGAATACTCATATTAGGAAAACAGAGTGAGCTCAGTTCAACAACCTGATACTAAACCTCAAGCTTCTAGAAAAAGAAGAGCAGGACAAACCCAAAGCTCATGTAAAGGAGGAAATTATAAAGATCAGAGCAGAAATCAATGCAATGGAGACAAAGAGAATGATACAAAAAATGAATGAAGCCAAGAGTTGGTTCTTCAAATGAATAAACAAAATGAACAAACCCTTAGGTAAACTTATTAGAAAAAGGAAAGAAAAGGCCCAAATCCATGAAATTAGGAATGAAAAGGATGAAATTACAATGGACCCAGCAGAAATCCAGAGGATCATCAATACCAACTTCAAGAACCTATATGCCAATAAGATGGAAAATACAGAAGAAATGGACAGATTCCTAGATATGTATGAATTACTAAAGTTGATCGAAGAAGACCTAAAAATTCTAAATGACCCAATATTAATCAATGAAACTGAAAACGTAATTAAAAACTTAACAACTAAGAAAAGCCTGGGTCCTGATGGCTTTGCTGCTGAATTTTACAAGACATTTAGAGAGGAACTACTACCACTACTGTTTAAACTCTTCAGTGAAATTGAAAGGGAACCAATACTCCCAAATTCATTCCTGGAAGCAAGCATCACCTTGAACCCAAAAGCAGAGAAAGACCCAACTGAAAAAGAGAACTATAGGCCAATCTCACTAATGAACATAGATGCAAAAATCAAATGCAGAAGATCATCAAGAAGATCATATACCCTGACCAAATGGGATTCATCCCAGGGATGTAGGGATGGTTTAACATATGCAAATCAATCAGTGTAATACACTCTATAAACACAGCCAAGGACAAAAACAGTATGATCATCTCAATAGATGCAGAAGAAGCATTTGACAAGATCCAACACACATTTAGGATAAAAACCCTACAAAAATTGGAATAGATGGTCTCTACCTCATTCTGATAAAAGCTATCTATGAAAAACCAACAGCCAATATCATATTAAATGGTCAAAAACTGAAGTCCTTCACACTAAAATCAGGAACAAGACAATGATGTCCACTATCACCACGACTGCTCAATGCAGTTTTGAAAATATTAGCCACAGCAATTAGACAAGATAAAGAAATAAAAGGAATAAAGATAGGAAATGAAGAAGTCAAATTGTTATTATTTGTAGATGACATGGTACTCTGTATAAAAGACTCCAAGAACTACACCAAAAGTCTTCTAGTCTTTTTTTTTCTTTTAATTTTATTGGTAAATTTTAGGTATAGAATATGCTGACATTCTTTTTTAGAAATTTGTACCGTTATGTAATATTTTTCCCCATTTACCTGCACTTCCTTCAACCCCTCCACCTAGTCTTCTAGTCTTAACAACCAAATTCAGTAATGTAGCTGGATACAAGGTCATCACAAAAAATCAATAACTTTCCTCTACATGAACAACAGATTCACTGAGAGAGAAATGGGATAATCAATTCCTTTCACAATAGCATGCAAAAAATTCAAATACCTAGGAATCATCCTAACAAAAGAAATCAAAGACCTCTTCTCTGAAAACTATAGCATTCTGAAAAAAGAGATTGAAGAGGATAACAGAAAATGGAAAGATATCCCTTGGTCTTGGGTAGAAAGAAGCAATATATTGAAAATGGCCATACTTCCAAAATAGCTAGATAGATTCAATGCAATCCCAGTTGAAATATCAGCAGCATACTTCATAGACCTTGAGAAATCAATCCAAAAATTCATTTGGAACAAGAAGAGCCCTAGAATAGCAAAAGAAATTCTAGGCAATAAAGGCAATGTAGGGGTATCACATTTCCCAACTTGAAACTATACTGCAAAGCTACTGTGATAAGAACAGCATGGCACTGGCACAGAAACAGACCAAAGGACCAGTAGAACAGATTAAAAGATGCAGAAACAACTCAAGACACACTCAGCCACCTCATCTTTGCCAAAGGAGCCAAACACCCTCACTAGAGGAAAGATAGCCTCTTTAATAAATGGTGCTGGACAAATTGGGTTTCAACTTGCCAAAGATTAAAAGTAGGCCTATATCTCTCACCATTCACTAAGCTAAAATTGAAATGGATTAAACATCTAAATATTAAAACAAATACTAAACAGGCTGAAAGAGAGTTTAGTTAGAACTTTTGAAGACATTGGTGCAGGAAAAGATTTCATCAACAAAAACCTCAGTTGCCTGTGAACTAGCACAGTCAATAAGTGGGATCTCTTTTTATTAAAAATCTTCTGCACAAGAGAAACCACCAACAGTGTGAAGAGACACCCCACAATTTGGAAAAAATTTTTCACCAGCTGTCTCTCAGACAAAGGTCTACTATCTCGAATATATAAAGAAGTTAAAAAAATCAGACCTCCCAAATTTAAAGACCCAATTCAAAAATGGGAATCTGAAATGAACAGACTTTTTCAGACAAAGAAGTAGAAATAGCAAATAAACATATGAAAAAATGTTCGACATCACTGGTCATTCGAGAGATGCAAATGAGAACAACACTGAGATTTCATCTCATCCCAGAAAGAATGGCTGCTATCATGAAATGAACCATTAACAAATGATGGTGGTGCTGTGGGGAAAGAGGAACACTGCTCCACTGCTGGTGGCAGTGTTCACTGGTGCAACCACTGTGGAAATCAATATGGAGATACCTCAAAGAACTAGGATTGGAAGTTCCGTTTGATCCAGATATTCCCCTGCTGGTTTTCTTCCCCAAAGAATTAAGAGAATCATACTACAGTGATATATGTACACCTATGTTCATAGCAGCACAATTCGTGATAGGTAAAACTTGGAAGCAACCCAATTCCCCATCAACTGCAGACTGGATAAAGAAAATGTGGGTTTTTTTTTTTTTTAATAAAATGGAGTATTACTCAGCCATAGCCATAAAGAACAAGAAACTAGAGACATTTATAGCTAAATGGATGCACATTGAGGTGACACTCTTTAAGTGAAATAAATAGGACACACATGTAAATACTGACATCTCTGGTGTGAGAAACTGAAATTATAAATAAGTACTAAAAGGTATAATACGTATTGCAAAATAGGAAGAAAAGTTGCAAAGGAGAAGGGGAAGTGGAAGGGGTAGGCAAAAAGGAAGAAGGGAATGAAATTAATATGAGAAAAAAAATGGAAACAAAGTCTTTGTAATAGGGAGAGGCGGAGGGGTTAAAGGGAGGCCAGGGGAATGGGGAAAAAATAAGAACAAAGATGGATTATGTAAAGTTTGAAATTTCCAATGATGAATGTCATTATATTGTATACCTTAAATGTACCAATAAAATTAATTTTAAAAGTCTTATTTTGTTTTACTTCCAAGTGAGTGATATAAATATTTTTATAGCTGCACATTCATTCCTTGTAAGAACATAAGACTGTCTTTGTAGAAAATAGATTCAATTTAGTCAAAAAGAACTTGTAACAATACTATCCCTACATCACGTTGACCATTTACAGTGCCAGTGATGGAGAGAACTCTTCTTCTGGTCAAGAAGACAATAAATCAGTGTGTTTTGTTGTACAGTAACAATATCTGTAAAATATAACAAGAGCTGGAAGAAGAAACAGAATTTTTAAAAAATGTTAAACGAATCAATTACTTTTGTGACAGCACATATTTAAATTTTCCCAAAAATGTATATATCTCTGTAGAGTGTGTAGGGCTGCAACAAACAGAAAAACCACATGAGCTGGTAAGGTAGCCTAGCTGGTCCCAAGACTTTAGAGACTTGGAGTACAGGCAGACAGTAATGTGATCACATATTGCTGGGACATTATTATTCTCTTAGACTTACCATACTCAAGTTCACCTTTCCTTCCCCAAAAGTTCCATATAACACTTTCCTTTAATTGCAACTGCAATTGCATTCTTTCCAAATCATATGTATGAAAAATCTTCCACAGAGTATATCATTTATGACAATTCTCACTGATCTAAAATGACAAAATAAGAAAAATGTAGACATGCCCACCATAACAAACTTCTTTCACCAGGCAGGAGCCTGGCCATCAACTTCTTCTAACGCTAAGAACACATGACAGCACCAGCACAGGATCAAGCACAGCCTTCTGTAGAGAACAAGACCAGTGAAGACTCAGAGAAATGTGCATGTCTGGACAGAGACGCCATCTGCTTTGCGAAGCCCGATGTGATGGCAGTACTGTGTGACCCATCTGCAAGGAAGGAATTGACATCCTTTCCTATGAGACTGATTCTGAACGCTCGAATAACTGAGTTTAATTGCATAGCAGAGTTAATTTTTTCCAAAAGAGAAAAATCTCACTCAAATAATTCACTCCTGTTTTATTTTCCCTAAGCTTGTTCGACTGACAAGAAATTACAATTATAAAATTTTCTAACTACTTGCAACTTTGGTAAACTATCAAATTGTGAGATCTCTAGCCAGAGGTAAGTTTCTATAGGTCAAGGCATATGTCATGCCACAGTACCCACTAGAGCAACTTTTTGAGAATAGACTCTCTTGAAGTAATTAAACATTTTCTCAGTTTCCATTTTTTAGCTTTATTTTGAAATAATTTCCTATCTGTAGAAATACAGGTAACTGCTGTATACTTTCATTCAAATTACCCCAAATACTAATATCACTCTTATTATTGTCCTATACAAACACACACACACACACACACACACACACACACACACACATATTATTCTCTAAGCCCTGTGGGAAAAAGTTATTGATGTAATGCCCCATGTCCCTTATCAAGATTGAAATTTACCACTGATAAAAACTGTATTCATAGATCTTAAATATCACCAATTCCTACCAATTTTTAAAAGCTAAAGAAATTTTTCTCAAGTCCAGTTTTTCTCCAGTCAAGTCTCTCCATCTCTCCTTTCTACTTTTAATATCATGGACATTTCTAAAAATTCAACAGAATCTCACTCAACTCAGGTTCATCTGTATTTCCTCGGGATTAATCTTATGCAGACACACAACAGAAATGACAATATGGTTTTTACTGTCTCATATAAGGAGCCATATAATATAAATTTATACTGTTACTGATGACACTGATCTTGACTTGCCATGCTTCTCCATTGAGAAGTTTCAATTTTCCCCAGGCATTTAATAAGTGTTTTGTAAGAGATATTCCAGATAATGTAAATGCCAGAATTCACTGTAATGGCTTAAATTGTAACTCCCTGAGAACTTCTGAGCATGACTGTGGGCCTTTTTGATATAATTAAGGATTTCAAAATAAGTCATCCCAGATTTAGGAGGTGTAGCAGACATCTCTGCCCAGTATTACCAGACTCTAGTTAATTGCAACCCAGTCTCAGCACCCTTTGATCTCTCCAATAAAGACAAGCAGTGTCTTCCCCCTTTACATCCCTGCCTGCATACCAGGTATCCCTGCCTACATATCAGCTATCCCTGCCTGCATATTATCCATCCCTGCCTGCATATCATCTATCCCTGCTTGCATATCAGCCATCACCAGATGCTTCCAGCTGTGTGCTTCCAGAGGCTTCACACTGTGCTGCTTGATGCCTTCAAAGCATACCTTTCTTACCTTCCTGCAGGTGTAGTCAGTAAAATATTGGGTGCCCTTTCCCCCCTTGTCTTTGCTGCCCTAAGCAGCACCAATCAGCTCTAAGACCCAGTTCTCTCTAGGTCTTGTTTCTTGACTTTACTTTTTACCAGCTTGTGTTAAAGTGTCTCACAGGAGACTGTAGACTTACTGCAGAAGTCCATGGTAACATCTCCATTCCTGTTCCCTATAAAGATGGGCCTTAAATTCAATGACAAGTGTCTTCCTAAGAGAAAGGCTAGTGGAGACTCAGACTTGCACACAGAAAAGCTTGTGAGGAGATGGAGGTAGTCCATTGGTTGTCCAAGACAAGCAATAAATGAAGCCACTAGAAACAGGAATGAGTGTCTCCTAGAGCTTTTAGAGGGCATACAGGCTTGCCTAGATTTCTGATCCCCAAAACTGTGAGCAAATAAATTTCTCAACCCACCAAGTTCATAATAATGTGTTACAGTAGGCTTAGGAAAGGATCAGATCAGCAAACCTCTACCTGCCAGTTTCAAAAGTCACTGATGCTTCTTGCCTGGATAAATTAATTTGATAGTGGTTACCAAATGGTGTCTTTTAAATCAAATTTCTTCTATATGTATCAACTGACAATGTTTCCCCATTAAGTTCATTGGTACATTTTAGGTATACAATATAGTTACATTCATCATTAGGATCTTGTAACTTTACATGATATATCTTGGTTATTTTTTCCCCATTCACCTGCCCTCCCTTCAACCCCTCCACCCTTCCCTATTTACAAAGACTTTGTTTCCATTTTTTTCCTTTTCTCATATTTTTTCTTTTCCCTTCTTTCCTTTCCCCTACCCCTCCCACTTCCCCTACTCTTTTAGACCTTTTCTTCCTATTTCACATTATCAATTATACATTTTGATCCTTATTTACATTTTTAGTTATTCACACCAGAGAAACTATTTGGGATTTACACATGTGTGTCCTATTTATTTCACTCAAGAGTATCTCCTCAATGTTCATCCATTGCAGTATAAATGTCTCTAGTTTCTCCTTCTTTATGTCTGAGTAGTACTCCATTTTATTAAAAAACCACATCTTCTTTATCCAGTCTCCAGTTGATGGGCAATTGGGCTATTTCCAAGCTTTAGCTATTACAAATTGTTCCTCTATAAACATGGGAGTGCATATATTACTGTGGTATGATTCTTTTAATTCTTTTGGGAAGATACTCAGCAGAGGAATACCTGGATCAAATGGGACCTCTAATCCTAGTTCTTTGAGGTATCTCCATATTGATTTCCACAATGGTTGCACCAGTCTGCACTTCCACCAACAATGGAAAAGGGTTCCTTTCTCCCCACAACCCCGACAGCATTTGTTACTGGTTGATTTCATGATAGCAGCCATTCTTTCTGGGTTGAGGTGAAATCTCAGCATTGTTTTCATCTGCATCTCTTGAATAACCAGTGATGTTGAACACTTTTTCGTATGTTTATTTTCTGCTTTTACTTCTTTGTATGAGAAATGTCTGTTCATTTCAAAGTCCAATTTTTGAATTGGGTCTTTGAATTTGGGGGTCTGATTTTTTTTTTAGTTCTTTATATATTCTAGATAGTAGACCTTCGTCTGAGGAACAGCTGGTAAAAATTTTGTTCCACATTGTTGTCTCTCAGCTCTGTTGGTTGTTTCTCTTGCAGTGCAGAAGCTTTTTAATAAGATGAGATCCCAGTTGTTGATCTTTTGTGTTGATTCCTGTGCTTCTGAGGATTTGTTCATAAAGTCTTTTCCTATATCATTGTCTTTGAGAGTTCTATCTAACTTATCTTCCAGCAAGTTTAGTGTTTCTATTTTAATATTTGGATCTTTAATCCACATCAATTTTAGTTCAGTGCATGGTGAAAGATATGGGTCTAGTTTTAATCTTTGGCAAGTTGAAATCCAGTTTTTCCAACACTGTTTTTAAAGAGGATATCTTTCCTCCAGTGAGGATGGTTGGCTCCTTTGTCTAAGATGAGGTGGCTGAGTATTTCTGGAGTTGTTTCTTCATCTTCTAATCTATTCCACTGATCCTTGGGTCTGTTTGTTTGTTAAACTTTGGTAATTCATATTTATCTAGAAATCTGTCCATTTCTCCTGTGTCTTCCATTTTATTAGACTATAGGTTATTGAAGTAGGTATTGATGATCTTCTGGATTTCTGCTGGATCTGTTGTGACTTTGCCTTTTTCATTCCTAACTGTATGAATTTGAGCCTTTTCTTTCCTTTTTTTGATAAGGTTGCCTAAGGGTTTATCAATTTATTCTTTCTAAAAACCAACTCTTTGATTTGTTGATTTTTTGTCTCATTCTCTTAGTCTCCATTGCATTGATTTCTTCTCTGATCTTTATAATTTCCTCCCTTGTACAAGCTTTGGGTTTGTCTTGCTCTTCTTTTTCTAGGAGCTTAGGGTTCAGCATTATGTTGTTTATTTGTGCTTGCTCTGTTTTTCTAGTATGGGCATTCACTGCTATGAATTTCCCTCATAGAACTGCTTTCATTGTCTCCCATAGATTCCTGTATGTTGCATTGGCATTATCATTTAATTGGAGAAACTGTCTAATTTCTTCTTTAATTTCCTCTGTGACCCATTGGTTGTTCAGGAGAGTGTTATTCAATTTCCATGTGTTTGTGATGTTCTTGCAGTTTCTTATGCTATTGATCTCCAGTTTAATTGCATATGTTCTGATAATATTCATGGGATAACTTCAATTCCTTTGCATTTACTTAAACATGTTCTATGAACTAGTATGTAGTCTTATTTTAGAGAATGACCTGTGTGCAGCCAAAAAGAATGCATATTTGATTTTGTGGGGTGGAACACTCTGTAGACATCTCTTATTAAGTCCATTTGTTCAAAAGCTTGGTTTGGTTTTAGCATTTTATTGTTGATTATTTGTCTAGACGATCTGTCTGTTTATGACAGTGGGGTATTGAGGGCCCCCACTATAATTATATTAGTGCTTATTTGGATTTTCATGTCCATTAATATTTGTTTTGTATAGTTGGGGGCATTAGTATTTGGTGCATATATATTTATGATTGTCATCTCTTCCTCTTGGATTTTTCCCTTTACAAGGATGTAGTGGCCTTGTTTGTCTCTCTTAATTAGTTTTGGTTTGAAATCTACTTTGTCTGCAAATAAGATAGCTATCCCTGCTTTTTTCTGGGTTCCTGTCACATGAAGAACTGATTTCAATCCTTTTAATTTCAGTCTATGAATTTCTTTTTGAACTAGTTGAGTTTCTTGTATGCAGTATATTGTTGGATTTTGCTTCTTAATCCATTCTGCCAGTCTTTTTTTTTGATTGGTGAATTCAGGCCATTAACATTAATGGTTATAACTGATATATATTGACTTATCATTGTCATGTTATTTTCCTGTTGTTTGCTCTTTTTAAAATTTTTTTCCCTCTCCCTTTAATTTCTTGCTTTGCCTGCTGGATTTGCTCTGTTGAGCCTCGTAAAGTTGTGACCTTAATTGTCTTTTTCTAGGATAGTGTTTAGAAATTTTTGGAGTGCTGGTTTTGTATTCATGAGGTTTCTTTGTCATGGAAGTATCTTATTTCCCCATCAATTTTGAAAGATAGTTTTGCAGGATACATCAGTCTAGGTTGGTGATTGTTTTCTTTTAGGGCTTGAAATACCTCACTGTAGGCTCTGCTTGACTTGAGAGTTTGTGTTGAAAAGTCTGCTGTGATTCAGATGGGCTTTCCTTTGCATGTGATATTTTTCTTTTCTCCAACTGCTTGTAGTATTTTGTTCTTCTGTTGGGTTTCTGGGATCTTGATTATTATATGTCTAGGTGTAGTTTTTTTTTATCATGGCTAGTTGGAGTCCTATATTCCTATAGTCCTATATTCCTCACTGTCAAGTTCTTTTTCCCTACTTGTGAAGTTTTCTGCCATTACTGTGAATGTTTTTTTTCATGTCATTTGTACTTTCTCCTGCTTTTTCATTGTCTCCTATCAGTCTTATATTATTCTTCTTTGCGTCATCTAGGAGCTGTTGGATTGATTTCTCATGGTCCCTTACTAGTTTTAAGAGGTCTCTCATTTCATGGTCACTGACTAACATCCTGTCTTCTATATCTGATATTATGTCTTCAGATTGGCTCAGTCTGCTGTGAATACTTTCAATAGAGTTTTTAATCTCCTAGACATCTGTTTGAATCTATTTCATGGATTCCATTTCTTTCCTATGTTGGACATTCATGGTTTCCATTTCTTTCCTATCCTGGAGATTCATGGCTTCCATCATCATCCTGAACTCATCTATTTTTTATCTGTTTCTGTTCCAGAGTCTCTAATCATGTCTTTCATTCTTCTCACCATCTCTGTAATTATTTAGGAAATTCTTTCTGTTTTGAATTTTTCTAGAGCTCATTCATCTGTTTTGTTACTTCCTGTGCTATCAGTGCAGGGTGTCTGGGTGGTTGATTATCAGATTTTTGCACCTTATGTCACCCAGAATTTACTCTTCTTAAACTGGAAGTCTGGGTTTGTGCCTTGCTTAGGTGTCTTCTCATTTCTGCTTTTTGTTGTTGGTACTGTCTTTGATTTAATTCCTGGGTTGATACTTCAATATTGTTTATTATAGGTATTTTTGTTGCTTGTATTTAGAACTTTTATGGAATGATTGCTTCTCAGAGGTGTCTTCCAGGTATTGCTGGTCTTTAGGTTTTGAGTCTCTAATGACTCTGAGGAATTCTCATTTTCAGTATACCAGGAAGGACACCTGATTAGATCAATCACAACACTTTGGACCAAGTGATACAATCAGCAACAACACCATCAACCACAGCTTAGAAAATGACAATTTGTGGTAGTTATTAATCTATCACCTTTAACAATGTGAATTAAATCAAAATCAAGGACCAGCCCAAGTTATATTTATAGTGAATAAACTGTTCAATATAACAACTTTACCCTTCAGGATGGGGACTTAGAAGGAGTTGGGGAGGGATGGATAGTTAGAAGTGAGGCCAGAGGATGCAAACTCTAGGAAACTGTTTAAGACAAGAGGAAAAGGCAGAATAAAAGAACAAAGACAAGAACAGAACAACCTACCAGCAATAGGGAACCTAGAAACTGTATTTACTTTCCTTTGAAATGAATGACAATTGAGAGAAGGAAAAAGAGAGAAGAAACGAAAAAGAAAGAAGAAATCCAAATTAGGGCAGGAACAGGAACAAAAAGGGAAGATAAACAAGGTGGGAGAGGAAGAGAGCAAGATAGTGAGAAAATGAGAGAGAAAGAAAAGAAAATAGAAAAAGAAGAAAGAAGAAAAGAAAAATTTGAAAAGAAGAAAAAAATAAAATAAAAATTAAAAATAAGAGAAAAAATAATATTGAAAATTTAAAAAAATGAAGGGCCTCCTTCACGGTATGTCTCTGCTGTCACAATAGACAATGTGAGAAGCAGTGTGCAGATCTAAGTCAATTAGTCTCAGCAAGTCAAAAACAGTACCTGAGTTTCAGACTGGTTTCTGGTTGCAAGTCCCAAGTTGAGCTCCCTGTCCTCCTGCAGGGTTGAACTCTGCATGGTTCTACTGCAGGTTCCAGCTGCCCTTCGCTTCAAGATAGTCCAGGTTCTGATGGGAGGTGGTGATCCCTCCAACTTACCAACTGTGGTGGTCTGGTGTGCCTTTATTGTAGAGATTCTCTTCACTTTTCCAGTGGGGTTCAGTTTTCATCAAGAAGCCTGAGAGAGGCCCTTTTTCTGTTGTTCACCTCTTCTCTGTCTTCTGGAGTTCAGAACAATGGCCTTTATGACTCCTGTGCCTCTGTGGTGTGGATCCAGGTACAGGTGCAGCCCAGAAGCCAGAGCCTGGGTGGAGGGGTGCTGCATGAACCTGTGTGGCTCCACTACTCAGAGGCCTGGGGTAGCAGGAGCAGTGCTAATGGTGGCCCGTGCAGCTCAGCTCCTTCAACTGACAATTTTTATGGTGTAAATATGAAGAGTCCCCCAAAGACTTACATACTATTTATCCCCAGTGCAGCAGTGTTTAGAAGTGGGACCTACAGAGCTGATGGGATTTTGAGGGTTAATCTGTTGATGAGCACTGAATGGGCTATTAGGAGGCAGAGCCTGGTTGGAGGAAATAGGGGACTGGGAACATGTTTTTGAAGGGTATATTCTTATTCCTTACCTCTGCCCCACTCCTTCCTGCTCTTTCTGCTTTCTGGATGTCATGAACAGCTGACCCTGGGCTGAAACACCTGAAACTGTAACCCAAAATAAAACTTCCCTCCCTTGAGTTGTGTTTAAGTATTTTGTCCCAGCAATGGAAAATTGACTAATATAATAAAGAAGGATTTTCTTTTATTTATTTCAGGATGAACTTACAAATTATTCTACTACTTATTGATTTGCAGTGTATTCACTTTTTTGAAATTTTATTTATGCAAAACTTACACATAGAGAATTTACCCATTTTAAGTGACTAGTTTGACATGTTTATGTAATTGCTCATAGTTATGGACATTAGACTTCATCTAACCCACTGGTTAAAATACTGAAAAATCACTTGCCTCTATTAACATATATGCTTTATCTTTTCATTATTCCCTAGACAATCAGTATAGCAACTTCACAGCATTTATACTATAGTTGGTAGTATAAGCAAACCAGATGTGATTTAAAGTATACTGGAGGATACACATAGGCTATGTGCAAATAATATTCCACTTTATATGAGAGACTTGGGCATCTGTGGATTTTACTATCTGCCAGATGTTCTGGAACCAATTCCCTAAACATACTGAGGAGTGGACTGTGCTATGTTTTTTTCTTATTTAATTTATAAATTAGACAAAGTATGAGGTTAGTAGCAATAATAATAATAAAAGAGAATAATATAAGACAATTCCATAATAAAATTTATTTAAAACTTATGAATTATTTATTTTGAAATTTCCATATAATATTTTCAGACCATGGTTGACTAGAGTTACCTGAAATCAGGGCAAGCAGAACTACAGATGGAGGGAACTACTATATTCTACAAATGGATAGCAGTCTGTTTCCTTGTTCTAAATCATTCCCTAGAAATTTTATTAACTGTAACAAATGAATTATTCTCAAAATATTCTATTACACTGTAAACTTGATGAGGAAATTAGAATTCTGTTCACACAAAATGTACTGCAATACAAGTATATTTTAAAGAGGACACTAAATTAAAACTCCTTCATAGGTCTGGCCAAAGCAAACAAAAAAACAACCCAGGCTTGAAATTGAGCACAAATGATTCTGTTTAATAAATGCACTTTGGCTCCTGTTTCCAAATAATAATTTTAATAGTATCCTATTAAATAGTATCCTATTATGTTCTCAGTTCAAACAGTTCAACTTTTTAAGTTTTCTCCTTGTTACTCATTCACACAAACTATCTAATCAACACTAAAACCATCCAACATGAGAACCAAAGGTAGGTTTTTAAAAATTTGAACATAATTGATAACTATTTTACATTTTAGTAGTATTTTCCACAGAGAGGTCAGTTAACTTAATAAAACTATCCATAATGCTTCTCTGATAAAATTTTGATGAGAATTAAGACTTTCTTCCTCTTCTTTACAGCAAGGTGTGTTGCTATTGACCTCCCTACATTGCTTCTTTCATAGAATCTTCAAAAGCTGTAAACAATGCAGGTGAGAGTATTCAAAAGGAGAAAATAGACCAAGTTGCAGAACAAGAAACTTGGCTCCTCATCATGGCTTTTCTAAGCCGTATGACTAAATATTTGTACAATTTTAATTTGTACAAAATTAGGAAAAAAGGTCTGTAGGGAACAGGGGAAGGAGACGTTACCAGAAGAACCTCTGCAGTTAAGTCCTAGTCTCCTTCGAGCCACAGCAGCACACAGCGAATTACAGGAAAGGTAGACAAATGAGACTGAGAAGAAGCTGAGCTTTAGGTCTGATCAGTGCTGCTCTGGGTGGCAAAGACAAGAAGCCCTAGTTTACAGCACCTTTTATTTAGAACATCAGGAGAAACAAATGTAACAATTGAATATGTAGATTTCAGTACTTCACATTGGGATAAACAAGGTGTAACAAAAGACGGGGTGGGGGGGGCAGAAATCTCAGAACAATGCAGATGAAGATTTGGTTCCTCCCAGGGTGTCTCCCGCAGGTGTGGTCTTGTCCTGGAGCATTACAGCATCAAGGGATCATTGAGATCTCAGTTGTGACCTGAGGCCAAAATGGAATTCTGTCTTGGAATGTTATAGCTGGCCTGTAGGCAGGAGAACTGGGCCTACTCAAATTTTTCCATAAAATTATGTAGCATTGCTCCCAACAAAGGTCAAATTTATTTCTAATATATTTTCTAGTTCTAAAGTGTTACAATAACTCCAAGAAAACACATGATGCTCACAGGCTGTTACTAGAGATACAGGATGAAATAATTTCTTTACAGTTCAGCCACATTACCAAAATATCCTAAAAGAAGTCTCATAATCACAACTCTTAGCAGAGATTTCATCTAAAACATAATTTTCTTACCCATTATAACCAGGTAGTTGTACATAGTTAATATGAATTTTTTTCTTTTACATGTGCTTTATGCAATCTATTCTTTTTTTATTGGATGTTTCTTTTTCATACAAGATCTACATTTTTATGTGGGAATAGGTATCCCCAAAACTGCCTGCATTAATACTTGTGAGAACAGAAGAAACAAAGAAAAATTAAGGTTGCAATTTATGTTATATGATTTTTTTTCCAATTAAAATACAAAGTGTGAGAGAAGCTCAGCCGGTCCCAGCACCCAGAAGGAAGCTTTCTGCCTCCATCCCAGGCTCCTAGGGCAGAGAAGCTCAGCCGGTCCCAGGACACAGAAGGAAGCTCCCACACTGCCATCCCAAGCTCCTAGGGCAGAGCAGGTGAGCTGCATGGGCCCCAGAAGCAGCCCCCGGCCCGCCCCATGGAAATGAGAAAATAAGCCTCAAAAACAGAGTTCCAGATCACCTACAGCAACCCCAAAGGGAAACAAGATGGAACAACCTGATACTCGATCACCTGGACTCTCTGAACTGGCAACAAAAGAGGATCTGGGAATAATGAAATCAGAAGTAATTACTCAGATAACAGCAAAGATTTTGCCCATGGTGCAAGACATGATTAATAAATCTAGAGAGGACACAGATAAAAAAATAGAGAATCTGAGGAACATAATGGAATCCCAATATAGGAAACAAATGGAATCCATAAAACAGATACAAACAGATTTCCAAGAGATTATAAACTCCATCGAAAGTCTGCACAGCAGAATGAACCAATGTGAGGATAGAATTTCAGATATAGAACATAAGATTGCAATTAGTGAGGAGGAAAAGAAAAATTGCTTTAAAATTGTAAGGGAACATGAGAAATCAATCCAGCAGCTGCTAGACGACGCAAAGAAGAATAACATAAGACTGATTGGAGTCAATGAAGAAAGAGGAGAGTGTGCAGATGACATAAAAAAACTCTTCACAGAAGTGATGGCAGAAAACTTCCCAAGCAGGGGAAAAGAACTTGACATACAGATAAGTGAGGCATATAGGACTCCAGCTAGCCTTAATAAAAAAAAAATCTACACATAGGCATATAATAGTTAGGATTCCAGAAATCCAACAGAAGAACAAAATTCTACAAGCAGTGAGAGAAAAGAAACAAGTCAAATGCAAAGGAAAGCCCATCAGAATCACAGCAGACTTCTCAACACAAACTATCAAGGCAAGAAGAGCTTGGAGTGATGTATTTCAAGCCCTAAAGGAAAACAGCCTCCAACCCAGATTGATGTACCCTGCAAAACTATCTTTCAAAATTGATGGAGAAATAAGATACTTTCATGATAAAGAGCACCTCAGCAACTTCATGAATACCAAACCGACACTCCAAAAAATTTTAGACAATACCCTAGGAAAAGACAATGAGGATCACAACCCCAGGAAACGCAGCAGAATGAATCCACTGGGCGTGACAAATTAAACGCAAAGGGGGAGAATCCAACGAAAAGAAAAAATCATGACAAGGCTTTTAAAACTTTGAACTTCATCTCCCTAATGAGTATATAATTCAATCTCATTATTGTACTGATTAGTATTTTTCTGATTCTAGAGTTACACACCATTCCTTGTGCTATACTGGCTATTTATCATCTTCTTATGTCTACATTTTAATTGGGTTGTCTATTAATGAGCTGTAAGAGTTCTTTATATTTTCTGGTCATAGGTTATATGCATGGTAAATATGGTCTGTTTAAGGACTACTTTTCATTTTAATGATGTCATTTAAAGTTCTAAATTTTGATGGAATCTCATTTATCAATTTTTTTCTTTTATACATCATGTCTTTTGTATCCTAGGTAGTTCTTGCCTACCCTGAATTCATAAATATTTTCCCTTATAATTTCTTCTTAAAGTTTCATACTTTTAGGCTTTCTTATTTAGGTTCATAGATCCCTTCAAGTTATTTTCATGTATGGAAAAAAAGGGTTGAGGTTAAGTTTTTATATACAGATACCAGGTGTTCTAGTTCCATTTGCTGAAGACACTATCTCTTCCTCGGCTCTTGAATTGAGTTTATATTCTATAAAATGCTAATGTTAAATAATCTTTCAAAACTCAGTGGACCATATATGTGTGGTTCTATTTCTAGATTCTCTGTTTTATTCCAATGATCTATATGTCTTTCCTTACACCAACACTGCCTTGATTACTGTAGCTTTAGAAGAAGTCTTAAAATTAGGTGCTAAACGTCTTCCAACACTGTTTTTGTTTTTAACTTTTCTAGGTCCTTTGTACTCCTACATAACTTTTAAATTTCAATATCCAATTCTTCATTTATAGCAAGTATACACAGACCTGAATTTTTATATATACCTTGTGTTTTCTACTCCTGCTAAATTCAAGTACAAGTTCTAGGGGCTCCTAGAGATTTCTTAGTATTTTCTCTGTAGATGATCATTTCATCTACATATAAAGATTTTGCTTCTGCCATGCCAATCCTATCCTAGTTGTGTCATTTTATTGCCAGACTATTTTGGTGGGGACTAGGTTTCAAAGTTTAATGGACAGATAAAGAGTAAGCATATCTGCCCTTGTTCCCCACCTTAAGGAGAAAGCATTGTATCTTCTCCATTCATACAAGGCATTCTCACTGGAAGTATGGAGTACATGTCTTTAATTTGTTGAGAAGTTTCTGTTCTACTTCTAGTCTCCTGACAGCTTTTACCATGAACAGCTGTAGAATTTGGTCTAATACTTTTTCTCCAACTAGTGACAGGATCATATGGCTTTTTCCTTTCCTCTGTTAAAAGGATGACTTTTGGGGGTGGATCTTCCAATGCTGAATCAACACTGCCATCCCTATAACAAAACCACTTTCTACATCCTGCCAGATCGGACTTCTAATAGTTTGTTTTGTTCAACAAATTTCTATCTATGTTCATAACTTTTTCTTCTATTATCTTTATCCAGTTTTAGGATTAGCACAATGTTGAGTTCCTAAAATGAGGGGAGAAGTGTTCCTTCTTTTTTCTGCTTTAATTGTTTGATATAATTTATCAGTTAAAATGTTTATGAGCCTGCATTGTTATATAGGTAGGTTTTCAAGCTAGGAATATACCTTCTTTATTAGGTGCTATTCAAATTTTATATTTCCTCCAGAGTTAGTTTCATTAATTTGTCTTCCAAGGTACTTCTTAGAAATTGTTAAATTTATTTCAAAAAAGATTTTTGTAATATGCTTTCTATATCCTTTTAAGTTCTGTAAAATCTGTGGTAATGTCTCCTAGATCTTAATATTGTAATTTAAAAAATGTATAACTGATATTGTGTAACAGGAAGAAAAGGTCTAAAAGAGCAGGGGAATTGGGAGGGGTAGGGGAACGGAAAAAGGGAAAGGAAAAAATATGAGAAGAGGAAAAAAATGGAACCAAGGTCTTTGCAAATAGGGAAGGGTGGAAGGGGTGAAGGGAGGGCAAGGGAAGTGGAAAAAAAATAAGAACCAAGAGACTCATGTAATGGTACAAGATCCCAATGATGAATGTAACTGTATTTTATACCTAAAATGTACAAATAAAGTTAATGGGAAAAATAAAATAAAATACTGAGTGAATAATGGAAAATACAGGTTATATAAGTAAAAGACTAGAGAAAATAAAATTACCAGTGCCTACAAATAATGTATGTCCTGCTTGTGTTTTCACTGGGAGAGTGCTTCAGATAAACCCCTGGCTCTTTATTCCCTCCTTCTCTAGTAAGAAACCGGGAGTTTGGGAAAAGAAACTGAACTTGAACAGTTCTGGCCTTTTCATTATGCCTATAAGATCTTCCTACTTATAAAGTACATGTGACTTCTGTTCATTACAATGAAAAAGGAACTCAGCTGTGTCCCTATAGTTATGGCAGTGAGTGGGAAAATTTATCTAACTTGGAATAGCTTTATAGCCAATCCTCCTAGCCACAGACCCCAGCCACTTCTTGTAATAGTAATTTCATCATTAATAAACCTGATGAAGGGCCAGGGATTTAGCTCAGTGGTTCTGGTGCCTGCCTTGCAAGCACAAGGACCTGAGTTTGATCCCTGGTACAAAAAAACAAAAACCAAAATGAAAAAACTCTGATGTTTTGGTGTCTCTATGCCTACATCTATCCTAAATGCATCCATCTCTAAGTACAGTGACTCCAAATTCAGATGGGTGGAAAGGAGGCAATTACTGATGGTAAACCTATTGCTAACAGGCAGATATTTCTATTCTTTTTCTTTTTTCACCCACTTGTTCAGCGTCTTCTTCTGTGAAAAAATACAACACTCAAGCTAACAATGGCACATAAAAGAGAATCACAAGGAGGAGCTGTACAACTGGAGAATTTGGGCTGTGGGGGAAAATATATTAAGAAAGTGTAACCTGGAGTGGAGAGGCCTCCTGGACAAAGGTTAAGTTAAGACTCCAAGAAGAGGTTGTCCTTAGGCAAAGGTGCACAGGCTGGGAGGGAAGGTCAGTGACAACTACAGGAATCAGAATGCATGAATACCTGGAGAGTAAGCCTGGCATAAGCCGCTGCAGCTGGAGCCCTGAGACAGCAAGGTGGCATGGTGCACAGGATGCTAAAGACGTGTGAACCAAGTCAGAACTTGGATGTACTCTAGAACAGCATGTTTTAAATATGTACTAATGTGAATGAACATTACTGTTTATGTAATTTTTTAAATTCCGTGCTTTCAATTTACTAGCAATGTCATAACTATAGTAACCTACATTAAAATCATATCCAGAAATTTTTCTTGTAATAGCCAAATACTATACTATTTTATTTTACTTTGTATCTATAGCAGATTATACTGAAATTATCTACAAATTTACTACTGCACTAGCAACATATTGAGTACCTGTTTCACCAACATTACCACTTGTTTGAATTAATTATATTTTTGAATGTATCAAAGAACAATACATTTTGTTTACTGGTGAGATGATAGAATCTTTATATGTATTCCAAATCATTTATATTACCTCTTTTGTGAATTATTTATTCATTAAATTTGTCTGAGTACATGAAGCCTTAGCATTTTTTTACTAATTTGCATGAGGTTCTCATTATTTTAATTCTATTTTACATTTTATACAACATTTTCACATGTTATGTCATTTTTCAGTTCAAATTTAAATTTTTCAAATTTGAATTTTTTAAAAAAAATTTATAAGGGTAATAATATGTGAAATATGTATTATAAAATATGGAGGAGGCGGTGTTTGAGATGGCATTCGCTCTCTGAAAGGAGCATCAGCATGCATCAGACACCTCCCACCACTTGGACACAGAATCACAAGGTCAAGTGCAAGCTCTTAATTTGAAATGTTGTCCTTACTTGCTTTAAGTTCTCACAGTAAACTCTAATATCAACAATAATTCAATTTAATTGGCATTCTAGTGAGGTTGAATTGAAAAAAATGTTTATTTTCTTCTTAGGTTTCCTCTACATAACCCATTGTTATAAGGAAAATTCTTTAGAACGATTAAATTTAGTAGAGTTAATTTGAACAAAAACAACAAAATAAAACAAAAATAATTTGTGAATCACACACACCCAAAAGCACAGCAGGTTCTGAGAATCCAACCAACATCAGATACCATATGCAGGAAAACAGAAGTGTAGAAAGTAACTCAATGGCTACAGCCTAGTCAATCAACCAGCCAGTTGGCTACAGCTTAAGTAATTAATTGTTTAGAATTTAATCAGTTAATTGGCCACAGGACTTTCTGCAATGAAGTTCAGTTACTGTGATTAAACTTTATGGTAGCCCAATTCATCGGAACTCCCACAGATGCTCATTTCAAATCCATGACCTCCTACAAAATATCAACACCAGACAACACTAAAGTTTTTTGTCAATGGCTGCAAAACAGCAGTGTGGATTGGGGCTGATTTTTTTTCACCATGAGATGGATATCATGAAAATGATATTCACTCAAAATTATGAAAATACATATAGGCCCAGATCCGACTTTCAGCCCACAAGTCTCCTGTTGTGGGAACCAGGAAGGACCATTTGAAGAATGTCACAAATGACTCTGATGTTTCTTCTGCTTATAGAAACCTTCATCAAGGGTTTTATTTCTTCCTAGCTATCAGCTTTTGCTTGGAAAGGCCTGGAATGCACAGAAATAAGTACTTTGATTATAAGCTCTTGTAAACATATACTGGGAACTCTGCAGAATATAATTTAAGCTTGTGCACTGGGAGAACGCATGAGTTCATTTTCTGATTTCTCAACTTAGTAACCATGCTTATCTTGGGAAAACTATTTCTAAGCCTCAGTTTCACAAAATAGGGAATGTGATTGCATGCAATTTCTAAAGTCATGAGGATTACATGAGATAATGCACATGAAGGTACAGCTCACTACAGTTTAGCTATTACTATTTTATTTAAGTTTGTTAATGTTTTCTAAACTTTGAAAACATCCAGAGAATGCATCCAGAACTACAATATTCTAATATGCTTGGTAGTCCCTCTAGAGTGCTGAAAACACCAATCAACTGAGACTTCTGTGAGGGACTAGAGAACAGAATCAGTTCTTACAGAAGGTGCTTGTTATGTTTTATATCTAGATGTCCCCCCCCCCCCCCCCCGCGCAAAGCCTCATGTGCTCATATATGGGGCTTTGAGCAGTGACTAGATCATAGGTGTGTAACACTGGATTTGTCTACTGATGCATTTAACACTGGGTGTGATGTTGGGGGTGAAGCCTGGTGGGAAGAGGTGGGTCACCACAGGCATGACCTAGAAGGGTCTATCTTTCTCCTCATCCCTTGATCCCTCTCTGCTTCTTGCTTACACAGCCATGGACTGTTTCTTCTCTGCCATGCCACTCTACCTTGGAGCCAGCCAACAATGGACTGAAACTGCTACAAACTGTTAGCTAAAATAAACCTCTCCTCCTTTAAATTGTGGGTGTTGAATATTATGTCTCAATGATGAAAAAGTAACTAAGACTGTGCTTTGGTCTGCAGCTGTCACAGTGGAACCCAGATTCCAGACAGACATCCAGATAAGACCTTTTCAATAGTTTAAGAAGAAAATAAGTAACAAATACATTTTCATAATATTTGGAAATTTTAAGATTTTCAATGGCAACAATTAATTAAGGAGAACAAATATTTTTGGTGGTTCAGGAGCACTTTGTGTCCCTTTCCTTTCTTTCTTCCACCTCTCTTTTGAATTACTGGTGTGGTAAGATATGGCTTGTGTTGTTATGCTAATGGATATTATATAATATACGTGGTTTGCTTAGTCATAACAAAAGGCCAGACCTAGTTGGACATGGGAACAAGAAAATGATGAGTTTTCTCAGTCTTGTGTAACACTGAAATCAATTTAACTTCTGTGCTTCCCTGATGGGTGAGATCATAAAGATTCATTCAAAACATGCTTGAGGCCCTGACCTTCTCTTTTCCTGATGCCTGCTACAAACTGCAGTTTCCAGTAATCTGCCATACGTAGATGCAGGAGGAACTCTTGCATTTTGCTCCTCTCCTTCCCAGCCACAGCCAGAACCTCTTTTGATTGGTCAGACACCAAATCCAACAGCCAAACTGACCACTTTACTCATTCCTGAAACAGGCTCCGTTATAGGGAGATGGATTGTGTGGGTTTCAGGCCTTGGTCTGGGGCAGTTTCTCTCAAGTGGCAAGGCAGGTGTCTTCCTGACTTTTCTCGTTACTGAGACAAAATACCCAACACCCCAAGTTAAAGGATGAAAGGTTTATTTAGGTCACAGTTTGTAGAGGTTTCAGTCCATAATCAGCTGGGTCCAAGGCAGAGTAGTGTGGCAGCCAGGTTTTGAGAGGAGAAAGAGATCATGGCGGCCAAAAGGGAGCAAAAACAACAAGGGAACCTTAACAGCATCTTTCTGCCCCTTTTATTTTATACAGACTACCAAGATTAGGGCGGTACCAAACCAATCAGTGGACTGGTTTAGTAATCACACATCCTTAATCCCAGCATCACACACTCTAGATTCAGCCACCTCTGAAAAAGCCCTATGACCACATGAGGTTTTAGGGTGACATCTAGACACAAACCAACAGCAAGAATATCTGAGCCTGCTGCTTCTGGATTCCCTGCCTTTCTACCATAGAAACTGGAACCCTAGGAGAGTGAAAAGATTTTAGAAATCATATTCCAAATCACCTTTTTATACTTGAGCAGCCTTAGAGAGAGAGGTTAAGTGATTCACCTGAGATAGCCAGTCTGAGGCCTCAAAGGGGAGAACATGATCACTTTACTTCTGGGAGTCTTGTATTTCAAAGCTCCAAAGGACATAACAGCCATTCCCAACATCTGTTTGCTGGGGTGACCACCATGACTGGCTGCAGAGGCAGGATACTTCCAGCTACTCTTCAGTCTAATGGAGTGAGAAAGGTTTTGAATTCTTAATGTTCAGTTTTAAGGCAACTGGAAAATTCATTTAAAACCCAGATTATTTTATAAAACTAGAACTTAAAATGAAAGGGAAATAGAAAGGAAAGAAAAATCAGCTGCTAAAATCAGGTTAATGATCACTATAAAATTCACTAATTCAAGACTATAATTTGTTGATATTATTAACATACAATATATGTTTTAGGAATATGAAATTATATTTAGCTAATATTTTTATGCATGCATTATAGTTTTAGAGTCCACTAAAATCAATTCCACTTCTCCATTAACAGAGGGTGGTATGTTACACAATGATTACTTTTAAGTATATAAAGCTTTGAGAATGAAGTAGTCCTAATTTTTTGTCCTGGATTACAGGTTGGAAACCCATAATTCAATACAGTGAAAAGGATTATGAACATCATGGAGGCCTGTGTGTGTCCATAGACACACACACACACACACACACACACACACACACACGAACAAGTAAAACTCCCACAAACTAATTTTCTTGGACTAAATCAATCACTGGGTCATGGTGAATTTATACCTACACTTCTGCAGCCCCTGACGTCTGTGAAAGAGAATATTGGCAAGTAGTGTAATAAGAAAAAAGCTATGGTTAAAGAATCATGAAATTAAGAGTATTTCTAATATATACTTTTAAATTCTTTGTAATGTATTTACCACATGTATTAAAAATGTCAAATAATAAGCATATAGGTGATGAACTCTGCTGAAGTTGCCAATCAACATCAAGAGTGGCTGGTCGAAAGATTTTATTGAATTATACATGTTTGAGGGAAATCTATCGACAAAAAGCACTGGATAACGACATATACCTAACATGCGTTATTACCAAGCAACAGTGAAAAAGCTTCAGATTCTTACATTATCCATTCTAACATTAGCATGTGCCTTACGCTTTTAGCAGATAGGAGACTAAGTGGATACAATCTGCACACAATTGCCACTCAACTTTGTTGATGATAATTGACATTATCTTTAAGCATTTTATAGCAACTTTGCAAATTCAGCCGTAACTTAAAATACCATTAATTTTACCCAAGCTATTTTGGTTTAAGTAGGACTGCAGCTGAAGACAGAGATACATATGTTCTCCACAGTTTACAAAACCATAGACGAGTCCACCCTTTACCCACTGAGGGGCCAACTGACAGGGATTTGATTCTATAAAGGAAATCTAGACACGTGGTCCGAATGACTGAATGCTTATGTCAAAAAAATCTCGCAGCACGTTATTTTTAAGATTATAACAAACAAACACAAACTTTGAACTATCCACAGCCTAGTTGAGGGAAAATGAGGAATAAACAAACGTGTTCTGGTTTCTCGGTTTGGAGAGGACTGCGATTTCCCCATCTCCCATACTAGAGCTAATCCGACTGAGGCTGCACTTCGGAGATCCCACGCTGTGACTGAGGACGGCAGCCCGAGAGAGGGCCTCTCCCCGAGAGAGGAGAGCGGAGCCCGCGGCGCCCCAGACAGCTCCCAGTCCTCGGAGCCGACGGCCCCGGACATCGTGGAACCGGGGAAGGGAAAGGGTCTCGCGAACCCGGAGTGCGGGCGCCGCGCCTACCTGCTCCTGGCCCTCCCGGTTCATCGGCCCTGCGCGGCTCCGAGCAGCCTTCCACAGCGCGGACAGACCAGACCGAGTGAGGCGCAGGCAGTCCCCGCGGAGGCGGGGCTCGGAGCGGAGTGCTGCCCGAGGGGTTCCCGGAGCTCAGGGCGATCCACATCAGGTAGGGCTCTGAAGGTCAGTTCATGTGCCCAGGATCACAGAAGTGGTATTTAACGAGAAAGCAGTGTCTAGAAACCAAATTCATTTCCCCCACTACTGTGTTTCTCTGCCTAAATCACTGGAACATGTACCTATGAGAGAGACCCTTTAAAACAGGATTCCTTGGTTTTGGATTGAAGTTGCAGATTTGAAGCTCTCCCCCACCCATCTCTCCCTCTCCCTCTGTCTTCCTCTCTATTGGTCTCTCTCTCTCTCTCCCTCCCTCGCTCTCTCTCTCTCTCTATTTAAACTTGAATTATGACTATGTTGAGGCCCAAGGAAGGGCAATATCTCCCATGACTTTAGCAAGTTCAAGTTCAAGATAGTGATACCAGCTGCATTTTTCCAGCTTTTTTCAGGATACTCAAGATGCAGAAAGTCATGGGGGACAAAGACATAAACACATTAAGCAGGTACCAACCAGAGGAATGGCTTAGGAGTGAAATAAAGCTGAAAAGAGAAAGGCATTCTGAGGCTCATAAATCAAGGTGTAAGAACGTGTATGTGAACCATCACTCCTGGTAATCCTTAATACTAACAAAAGTCATCAAAATGACAGCAAACAATGGCAATGTTTTGGTGAGACAATGAGGTAATGTGTAGATTGCGGGAATTTCATTACAAATTTTTTAAATATAACACTTATCAGGTAATAATCATTTAAACTCAGAGTTGACTTCTGTATCTTATAAAGCACTGTAGTACAAGAACATCTATCCTGATCCGACCGTCAACCCTCATTGAAAATGTTGGACTATGTCTACAAGCAGGAAGGGATTAGATAAAACCCAGAAGGCCCGAAACACCTCTCTCTCTCACTATGTCCTTCTTAAACACCCTTTCAGACTGCCCTAACTCCACTTCTTCATTCAACTCAGTGCTTTAACTGGCTTCAGTAGCAGAGTCTGTCTTCCTCCTAACTCCCATCTCCAGAGCTTGCTCCACACCCTCTCCCACATTTCAGCTGAGCCCCTTGTAATTCTCCTAAGGCTGTCAAGTAAATTGTTCTCACCGGTTTTTAATGACTCAATCTCCCCCTTTAAAAACAAAACAAAAATCCTGCTTCCTTCAAGGCCCTAAGTGTGATACCTGCATCATTTCTTCCTAGGAACAACCTCTCTGCAAACCAGGATCCATTTCTGCTGTTTCCATTTCTTCCACTTCCTCTCATCTTGCGCATCAAACCTCTCCAGTCTGACTTCGATTCTCTCATCCAACAATCTAGTAAAGATCATCAGTATCCTCACATTGATAAACACAATTGAAATTTTACAATCCATGTCTTATTTAGCATTTCATAACTTGATTTTCTGACCGTTTCTTCTCTTGGCATCTGCTTCACAATACTCCCCTACATTTGTGTTGTTTATTTACCTTGCATTTCTGATCATTCCTTTTCTGTGTCCTTTTTTCTTTTCTTTTTTTTCCCCCATTAACTTTATTGGTACATTTTAGGTATAAAATACAGTTACATTCATCATTGGGATCTTGTACCATTACACGAGTCTCTTGGTTCTTATTTTTTTTCCCCTTCCCTTGCCTTCCCTTCACCCCCTCCACCCTTCCCTATTTGCAAAGACCTTGGTTCCACTTTTTTCCTCTTCTCATATTTTTTCCTTTCCCTTTTTTCCCTTCCCCTACCCCTCCCAATTCCCCTGCTCTTTTAGACCTTTTCTTCCTGTTACACAATATCAGTTATACATTTTAAAAATTACAATATTAAGATCTAGGAGACATTACCACAGATTTTACAGAATTTAAAAGGATATAGAAAGCATATTACAAAAATCTTTTTTGAAATAAATTTGACAACTTCTAAGAAGTACCTTGGAAGACAAATTAATGAAACTAACTCTGGAGGAAATATAAAATTTGAATAGCACCTATTAAAGAAAGTATATTCCTAGCTTGAAAACCTACCTATATGACAACAGCAGGCCCATAAACATTTTAACTGATAAATTATGTCAAACACTTAAAGCAGAAAAAAGAAGGAACACTTCTCCCCTCATTTTAGGAACTCAACATTGTGCTAATCCTAAAACTGGATAAAGATAATAGAAGAAAAAAGTATGAACATAGATAGAAATTTGTTGAACAAAACAAACTATTAGAAGTCCGATCTGGCAGGATGTAGAAAGTGGTTTTGTTATAGGGATGGCAGTGTTGGTTCAGCATTGGAAGATCCACCCCCAAAAGTCATCCTTTTAACAGAGGAAAGGAAAAAGCCATATGATCCTGTCACTAGTTGGAGAAAAAGTATTGGACCAAGTTCTACAGCTGTTGATGGTAAAAGCTGTCAGACTAGAAGTAGAACAGAAACTCCTCAACAAATTAAAGACATGTACTCCATACTTCCAGTGAGAATGCCTTGTATGAATGGAGAAGATACAATGCTTTCTCCTTAAGGTGGGGAACAAGGGCAGATATGCTTACTCTTTATCTGTCCATTAAATGTTGAAACCTAGGCCCCATCAAAATAGTCTGGCAATAAAATGACACAATTAAGATAGTATTGGCAGGGCAGAAGCAAAATCGTTACATGTAAATGAAATGATCATCTACAGAGAAAATACTAAGAAATCTCTAGGAGCCCCTAGAACTTGTACTTGAATTTAGCAGGAGTAGAAAACACAAGGTATATATAAAAATTCAGGTCTGTGTATACTTGCTATAAATGAAGAATTGGATATTGAAATTTAAAAGTTATGTAGGAGTACAAAGGACCCAGAAAAGCCAAAAACAAAAACAAAATCAGTGTTGGAAGACGTTTAGCACCCAATTTTAAGACTTCTTCTAAAGCTACAGTATTCAAGGCAGTGTTGGTGTAAGGAAAGACATATAGATCATTGGAATAAAACAGAGAATCTAGAAATAGAACCACACATATATGGTCCACTGAGTTTTGAAAGATTATTTAACATTAGCATTTTATAGAATATAAACTCAATTCAAGAGCCGAGGAAGAGATAGTGTCTTCAGCAAATGAAACTAGAACACCTGGTATCCGTATATAAAAACTTAACCTCAACCCTTTTTTTCCAAACATGAAAATAACTTGAAGGGATCTATGAACCTAAATAAGAAAGTCTAAAAGTATGAAACTTTAAGAAGAAATTATAAGGGAAAATATTTATGAATTCAGGGTAGGCAAGAACTACCTAGGATACAAAAGACATGATGTATAAAAGAAAAAAATTG